>NC_136423.1:43512500-44712500 GCF_052625555.1 Lactuca saligna
TATGATCTTAAACCTAATTACATATTAATATGATTACTTGTATGCTAGAATTAGGGTTTATAATCTTGGATTCAAAGCATGTACGATAGAGAAACCTAGATCCATGCATTAGGGTTTGTATGAGCACATAGGATGTCTTATGACTAAAACCCATCAATATGTACAAAAACATAGTTTTTTTTGTTTTTTTATATTTTGAGGAATTATTTTTGTCGAAAAATAATTTTAAATATATCAAAATTCATAATTTTTTATTCTCTATAAATAGACATCTATATTAATATAGTTTTAAGATAAAATAAAAAAAAATTATAGTTTTAGCTTTCGTTATTCATAAGTGAATAAAAACGAATCAGTTTTTTACTACAGTACATCGTTATTCAGTTATGAATAAAAAGTATGATTAACTATTTTTACAATTTAGTATCATTCATATGTTAATATAGCATATAATAAACATAGTATATTCATATTTAAATATTAGACGATGCATTCATTTGTGAATATTACATAGTATCTTCACTTGTGAATATTAGATGATATATTCACTTATGAATATTATATGATATTTTCATATGTGAATATTATATAGTATTACATGGTATATCATATGAGAATAATACATAGTATATTCAGTTGTAAATATTAAATCGTATATTAACTTATGAATAATAGTTGGAATATTCATATGTGAATATTGCACAATATATTCATATATGAATATTACAAGGTAATTTCAGAAATATATATAATTTTTATATGTTATTCATATATGAATAACATACATACTTGCATATTTGTTTTGTGTTTTAATAATTACATATTGATTCGGGTGAGAAAATATATTCATATGTGAATATAACGTGGTAATTTAGTTTATGCATTTCATCAAACAATTAGAGTGCATACAAGTTAACTTTTTTTAAAAATGTGATAAATATCATAGTTTGACTATTTAAATCTTATAAAATAGTAGATTGGTAGAGAAATATATAAAAATTTTGAAACAAAAAATGATTTGATGTTTTTCTAACTTTAATTTTTATGTTTTATTTGATGATCGATGTTGAATGAATGCTACGAATTGAATTTTTTGTTGATTATCGATGATGTTGTTCTAATGATGCTGGAGGTATAATTAATCGTAAATGTTGAAGATATGTTTGTATTCAAGCAGAATTGAAGGTTAGACTGAATGAGCAAAAAATGAATTTTTGTTGTCAACACGTGTTATTGACGAATATCGATGATTGATTAACACGGGATGACGTTGATCGATGATTTAATTGAAGAAATCTGAATGATTGTTGAAGGTTGGAAAAGAATTTTGGATGACAAACGATCAATTAGAATGAATTTCAATCATTATCTAATTCTCTACACTTACATATTTGTGATTGAATATTATATCATATTTATTAGTTTGTCACTGTGTTCTTTATGTTTAGAGGCTAATTTAATGAGTGACTGAGAATGATTCATTTATTCTCAATATTATTTATTTTCTCAATTGAACCCACCTATATATATATATATATATATATATATATATATATATATATATATATATATATATATATATATATATATATATATATATATATATATATATACTATCTTATAAAAGAAATCTAACTATTTCTATAAATAGATTGATTATAATAATAATATTTTTTAAGACGTCCAAATGATGAAGCTGATAGTACAAGTAACCATTACTAAAATAATATTAAATTTTAACCAAATTTTGAATTCAAATATTTATTATTAAATCTCCTTATATTTCTCAACAATTTGATATGGTTTCCTCAAATCCCGGATTCATTCAAATTTTGAACCCTTTTAGATATCCTTAAATTTAGCATGTTGATTCAAATATCCCTCCAATCGCATATACCTCTTTGTTCCCTCCTCTGCTATAAAGTCTACCGTCCAGGAACAAAAAATGACTTCATCTCCCAAATAACACCATAGTTTGATTATTTTGTCTTCGACATGTACTTTCTTTTGTAACATAACATTTTTATAGAGGAAACATATCATCGAAAGAATTTACACGCCCCGCCGCTTTGCGCGGGTACACTGCTAGTGTGTGTGTGTGTGTGTGTATATATATATATATATATATATATATATATATATATATATATATATATATATATATATATATATATATATATATATCACTTTAGTTCGACAATTAGCTTATTTACTAACATTTACCGGATGTTAATTTTATCGACTAACAAATAGTTTCCAGCCAGTAATCAAATATAACTTTAACAACATGAACTCATTTTAACGATTACACAGCCATCATTTTCACCACGAAAGAAGACAAACAGGAGAAACAATAATCAACGAATAGAAAACCAATTAAAAAAGATAAAGTAAGATAGAAAAGGTGCATGGACAAAAACCAATTATCTCTTTCATGCTTACGATTCGACAGTCAAGAAATATACTCCGTATTCTTTTCATTTTCTGTTCTTTACACATCTTTCCACATATATACCACCCACAACAGCTCTCTATTACTCTATATATATATGTACAGATATATATCATCTTCAAATATTTAAACCAAACCATCCACCACTTCCACTTGTTCCAAGAAACTCACCGGAAAGATGAGTTCTCCGACCAAGTCGCCGGAGAAATCAATGGAGGAGAACATGAAGAAGAAAAGGAAAAAGTCCATAACTATAATTTTCCGTTATGCCGATTGGTATGACAAGTTGTTGATAGTTTTGGGCACACTTGGAGCAATTGGAGATGGGATGTCTACAAATGTTTTATTGGTTTTTGTTAGTCGTCTTTTTAATAGTTTGGGTTATGGCAAAGGTGTTCAACGAAACCCAGAAAACTTTATGCACGAAATTGAAAAGGTTAGCATGCATTTTCTGTACTCTTTTGAATTCTGATTTCATTTTTCTTTTGTTGTTACAAAAATTTGCAGAAATAGAGAATTGTAATGTCACAAAAACTATTTTTAAACCCACTCTATTGTCTCATTTGGTTTTGTTTGAATGTTTGTGTTTTGTACCAGTGTAGTTTGGCTTTCGTGTACATCGGTTTAGGGGTGATGGTAATGGCGTTTATGGGTAAGTTTCTATGTTTTTGTTTCGGTTTTTTACTGTGTAAATGCTAATCAAGGGTTAAATACACGAAATCATTACATAATTTCTTTGATTTGTTTATTATAATAATGATATACTTGCACTTGTTCATGTTATAGCATTTTTTTACTACTACTATAATTAGGTATATTTTTATAGGTATAATGTCCTAATAAGGAAATAACACAAAGGTACACCGTTATAATTAGATATATTTTATGTAATACACAAATAAACAAAAATAATTGTTATTTCTTGATTTAACTCATCAATCAATTGTCTACAGAAGGATATTGTTGGAGTAAAATAAGCGAACGTCAAGTCCTAAAAATTCGTTACAAATATTTGGAGGCTATTTTACGACAAGAAGTTGGTTTCTTTGATTCACAAGAAGCAACAACTTCAGAAATCATCAATAGCATTTCAAAAGACACCTCCCTCCTCCAAGAAGTCCTTAGCGAAAAGGTAACCACAACCTATTGCGACACCCGCAAACAAACCGTCACTAATTCATTTTAACTTTTTGTAGATTCCGAAATTCTTGATGTACACGTCGATGTTCTTATCGGGACTAGCATTTTGCACATATTTCTCATGGAGGATGGCTTTGGTAGCTTTTCCAACTACAGTTTTTTTGATTATTCCAGGTCTTATCTACGGAAAATATCTGTTGTTTTTGTCAAAAAAATCGTTTTTAGAATACAGTAAAGCAAACAGTATTGTGGAACAAGCTCTTGCTTCCATAAAAACTGTTTACTCGTTTACTGCCGAGAAAATGATTGTCAAAAAGTACTCGATGATTTTAGACCGCACAACCGAAATGGGTTTGAAACAAGGTATCGCGAAAGGTCTTGCTGTTGGGAGCACTGGTCTTTCTTTTGCTATTTGGGCATTGATCGCGTGGTATGGAAGCCGTTTGGTTATGTATAAAGGAGAAAGCGGAGGGCGGGTTTACACCTCCGGTCTTGCATTCGTGTTAGGTGGATTGTAAGTAATTTTCTTCGTTTTTTTGTTAATTATATTTTTTGTTTTCCTGGTTTGTTGATTTTTTACAATATGATCTAATAATTTGATTAAAAAATAGTTGTCATGTGTTTAGTGCCTAAATCATTTTAAGTTAAAAGCTAAACTATCGATTTTTACAAATGACCATTTTACCCGTATCTTTATATTTGTCATTTTATTATCATGTGTATTTTAAAAATAAAACTTCAAATTTTGATGATATCTGGATTCTTTATTTTTTTACACCTTAAACCAAAACACTAATGGAATTTTTCGTTTTTGCTTTTCTACCTAATTTATTTTTCTAAAAGAAAAACATAAAAAAAAAAAAAAAAATTTAGAAAAAACACAATATTTTGCCAACATTTTTTGGAAAATACATAATAGTTAATTTGTGTAAAACTAAAGAATAGATTTTATCTGAAATATATGTCAAAATGTTAGGGATCAAAATGTAATGAAACTGTATTTTAGGGACCAAAATGGTCATATCCGGAAATATGATTCTGAATGGTGGTTTTGTTTTTGAAGAGCTCTTGGGATGGCATTACCGGAACTGAATCACTTCACAGAAGCATCAATAGCAGCAGCAAGAATCTTCCATAGAATCGATCGAGTCCCAGAAATCGATGGTGAAGACATCAAAGGACTTGTACCTGATGAAATCCACGGACAGATTGAATTCGAAAATGTCGAATTCACATATCCTTCAAGACCTAACTCCATTATTCTCAAAGATTTCAACCTCAAAATCGAAGCAGGAAGCACTGTCGCTCTAGTGGGAGCAAGTGGTAGTGGTAAATCCACCGCCATTGCTTTGGTTCAGAGATTTTACAACGCAGATCGAGGATTTATTCGTGTTGATGGAATCGATATCAAAAAACTACAGTTGAAATGGTTGCGAGCACAAATGGGACTCGTAAGTCAAGAGCACGCGCTGTTTGGAACGTCGATTCGAGAAAACATTATGTTTGGGAAGATCGATGCAACAATGGAGGAAGTAATCGCTGCTGCAACGGCGGCCAATGCTCATAATTTCATCCGGCAGCTTCCGGAAGGATATGAAACGAAGGTCGGTGAAAGAGGGGCGTTGTTATCGGGGGGACAGAAGCAGAGGATAGCGATTGCTCGAGCGATTATTAAAAACCCTGTGATTCTTCTTCTCGATGAAGCTACGAGCGCACTTGATTCAGAATCGGAGAAACTTGTTCAAACTGCTCTTGATCAAGCTTCCATGGGAAGAACAACAATGGTGGTTGCTCACAAGCTTGCAACGATACGAAACGCAGATGTGATTGCAGTCATGAGTGAAGGTAGGGTTATCGAACAAGGCCCACACACCGAATTAATCAACAGTCACACAGGTCAGTACGCCCATTTAGTCAAACTTCAGCGCCAATTCAGCTCGTTTAACGACGAACACCACACTCCGGTGACAAAAAGCAGTGCTTCGAGATTAAGCACGTCGAAATCAAGCCCAGCAATGTTCGATTCACCGATGCCTTTCAACGATCCACAATTGCTATCATCAACAAATCACCCACCGCCTTCGTTCTCCCGACTCCTTGCTCTAAACTCACCGGAATGGAAACAAGCGGTGATTGGGAGCTTAGCAGCGGCGACGTTTGGAGCTGTGCAACCAGTGTACGCGTTAACAGTAGGAGGAATGATTTCAGCTTTTTTTGTACTAAATCACGAAGAGATGAATTCCCGAATAAGAACTTACTCCATAATCTTCTGTTCACTTTCCATCATCTCTATCCTCGTTAACCTCTTACAGCATTACAACTTCGCATACATGGGTGAGCAATTAACCAAAAGAATCAGACTGAAAATGCTTGAAAAGATCTTGACCTTCGAAACGGCCTGGTTTGACGATGAAGAAAACGCAAGCGGTGCGTTATGCTCGAGGTTAAGCAACGAAGCTTCAATGGTGAAATCTCTTGTAGCTGACAGAATGTCGTTACTAATCCAAACGGGATCAGGGGTGTTGATCGCGATGGTTATGGGTTTAATCGTGGCTTGGAAGCTTGCACTTGTGATGATCGCAGTTCAACCCCTAACGATTCTCTGTTTCTACGCAAGAAAAGTGTTACTTTCAACAATGTCTGCAAACTTCATAAAGTATCAGAATCAAAGCACTCAGATTGCTGTTGAGGCTGTTTATAATCATCGGATTGTGACTTCGTTTCAAAGTTTAGGGATTGTTCTTCAGCTTTTTGACAAAGCTCAAGATGGGCCGAGAAGGGAAGCGAGGAAGAAGGCGTGGTTGGCCGGAATCGGAATCGGGTCAGCTCAAGGTTTGACTTTTATATGTTGGGCTTTGGATTTTTGGTATGGTGGGAAGCTGGTCAACGCCGGAGAGATATCCGCCGGTGACGTTTTCAAGACTTTCTTTATTCTGATCAGCACCGGAAAAGTAATAGCTGATGCCGGAAGTATGACTTCCGACATAGCTAAAGGCTCCAAAGCTGTTGCTTCGGTTTTCTCAATTCTTGATCGCCAATCACTAATCTCCACCAATGTTCATGTAAGTAGCCAATCACCAAATCTCAGTTTTTAATTTAAATATGTATTTTGTTTTTAGGATTAATATTAAATAAATAAATAACCTTATATGTTCCGTTTAAATCTTAATATTATTTTATTATCAAAAAAAAAATTATATTTTTTTCATTTTTCCGAAAAGACACTCGAATTTTTACTTTTTTCTCAATAAACTCTCAGCCTTTTAATATTTTTCAAAAAAAAATCTTAGATCTTTATTTCCGAAAAAACACTCATATTTGATAAGTTTTTCAGAAAAACGGTTAAAATGTCAAAATCGGAAAATAGAAATATATAAGATCTTTTTCAAGAAAAAAATATAAATAAAATTAAGAAAAAAAACACAATATATAAATTATTTTTCGATATTAGCCTTTGTTTTAGTTTTGAAAAGCACTAAAATTTTAAATTGAAAGACATAAAAAACTTAATATATATCATAAATAAAAATAATATACATTTAATTTATAATATAAAATGACACCAATACAATTTTTTTCGTCACAAAACACATTCCTTCTAAAAAAATATTATCAAAAGTTATTCATTTAGAATTTTATGTTCACAAAGTATCATTATTTGAATTGTTTTTTAAATGGATTTTGTAAAAAGAAAAAAAGAAAAAAAAAAAAAACAAATAGTTTATTGCCCCTTTATGGTATTGTTTTAAATAAAAGAACCAACTAATGATCGAATGAAAAGCAGGATGGAGATGGAAGCAGTGGAGTAAAGTTGGAAAAACTAAGTGGCGGAATAGAAATAAGAAAAGTCGATTTCGCATATCCATGTAGACCCGAGACATTAATCTTAAAAGAATTTTGTTTAGAAGTAAAACCTGGAACAAGCATTGGATTGGTTGGGAAAAGTGGTTGTGGAAAGTCAACAGTTATTGCATTGGTCCAAAGATTCTATGATACAGACAGAGGTACAGTGAAAGTAGATCGAGTAGACATACGAATGTTCAACATCGAATGGTATAGAAAGCATATGGCACTCGTTAGCCAGGAGCCTGTTTTATATTCAGGCACAATTCGTGACAATATTATTTTCGGGAAAGTTGATGCTTCTGAAAACGAATTAGTTGAAGCTGCTAAAGCTGCAAATGCTCATACTTTCATCTCGTAAGTATATTTTACGCAAATAAATATAATATTGATCGTACGTTAATATATTCATATATTTTTAATTGTTTTTCAAATGTTAATATATTCCTAAATTTCAGAAAATTTCTAACTTTTTTTAATTTAGTTATAAAGTTAAAATATATCATTTACAAGTTTTGAAATTTTATATATCTATTTTACATTATATTAAACATAAAAAAACGATTTTATTTATAATAAATAAAATTAAAGGATAAAAGATAAAATTTAAAACTATGAAAAGGTTAATTTCGCAAAACTTGTTAGTTTTACTACACAAACAAATTTAAAAAATAAAAATAAAAAAAAAAAAGTAAAAAAGGCTTTTTAATTGAAAAACCTCTACAACATTATATTTGATTTTCCCCAACTTATTTGACATAAAAAGCTTTTATTTGCATTGTATTATTTTTTAATTTAATTTAGACATAATGATTTAATGAGTTATGAGTTAGACCAAAAAAAGTGGCTTCTCATGTATAAAGATTTAAGACACCAACCATTGTACTTATCTAACTCCTCCCATGTTAAAATCAATGACTTTTATGAAATTTGTTTTTTGTAATATAAAGATAAATGAACATTTAGTCACAATCTAGAAACAACATTTTATCCATATACACATCATTACTTATTCACTCATTCAACAAACGACTCAATAATGAAAAAAAAAAAAAAAAAAAAAAACGAAAACAAAAGCCTTATTTTTTTACATATACAATCTATCCAGGGCACTAAAAGACGGATATGAAACCGAATGTGGTGAAAGAGGAGTACAGTTATCAGGTGGACAAAAACAACGAATAGCAATTGCTAGAGCAATTATTCGCAACCCAATAATCTTACTACTAGACGAAGCTACAAGTGCTCTTGATGTCCAATCAGAACAAGTTGTTCAAGAAGCATTGGATCGAATTATGGTTGGAAGGACTACAGTTGTAGTGGCACATCGACTTAATACAATAAGACACCTTGACTCAATTGCTTTTGTGTCTGAAGGGAAAGTTTTGGAACAAGGAACTTATAATCAACTTAAGAACAAGAAAGGGGCCTTCTTTGAACTAGCTAATCTTCAGAAAACATAAGGTTTTCTTTTAATGCTATTTTTATGTATATAGTAATGAGGGTTGTGAGAGTACCCGATGAAATGTGCTTGTAATTGAGCGATTGTTGGGTAACATGACTAAAATCGGATTATTGTTGGGATGATTTATATGTAACCTTGATGAAATGTTTATATCCTTAATTGGGCATTTTATCTAAAAAGTGGTGTGCAACTATCATTTAAATCAACAAATTTGTAATCCAGATTTGATTTATCATTTGAGGAAGAATTTTTACAAATTTTTATTTGTTTTGAAACATTCACAATCTTCAAAAGATCATTGGTGTCAAGAAATTTCTGAAAAGCAACCATAACATCGTTACAATTCATATTCAGAATTGAGTAAGATGAAATAATATTTTCATATTCATAAGTCAATTTATCAACTACTCCATGCTTAAATTTGAATAAATTGAAGCAATTCTTTATGTTGATCTTTTGACACATCATTGTTATAATAAATTCATGTAATTTGTTGAATAACTAATATATATATATATATATATATATATATATATATATATATATATATATATATATATATATAGGGTTATGAAAAAAAATTTCTCATAAACAAAATTAAAATTTTCCTTTACATTTGCCAACTTATCTATTCATATCTCTAATTTCTCAATACGTCATTTCACGTACCTTTATATAAGGTAGGTTATAAACTATTTTAGGTGTCTTGCCAACATTGAATAATTTAAAGGGAATATGATTTATGAAGGTAATTAACTTTTCAGTATGTTTACATTTGGGTAACTATCTTTTTTTTGTACACATTTAAGTAACAAACTTGTTGGAAGTGTTCACATATAACCATTATGACCTGCTATAACACGTTAAATCTTAGATGTAAACGCTTTCAACAAATTCGTTACCTAGATATGTACAAAAAAAATAGTTACCCAAATATGAACAAAATGAAAAGTAAAAATTAAATTACACGAATGGTCCCTGTAGTTTGGGGGGATTTGTATTTTTGGTCCCTAACTTATTTTTTTAACTTGGATGATCCCTACTGTTTATTTTTGTTGCGCGTTTGGTCTCTGTCTTACCTAAAAAACTATTGTGCCCTTATTAATTTATTTTTTAATTAATTTTCTTATTTATGTATTTATTTTTTACATATTAAAAAAAAATAATAGACCACACATATTTGTATCTCCTTGGATGACTCCTACTATTTATTTTTTAATTAATTTATTTTTTTTAACTCAGATGGTCCCTACTGTTTAATTTTGTTGCGAGCTTGGTCTATGTCTTACCTAAAAAGACTATTGTGTCCTTATTAATTTATTTTTTTAAATAATTTTCTTGTTTATGTACTTATGCTTTATGTATTTAAGAAACATTAGTAGACCCCGCATATATGTATCTCCTCGCCATCCCGTCTCTCATCCTTCTCAACTTCTATTTATTTTCCATTTTTAATGATATCGACGTCTTCATCATCATTTCTTTTTTCGGTCCTTTAACTCTGTCGAATCAATACCACAACGCACTAATGATGAAGAGACTGTAGGTTATGGTGTTGGTTCGCTAGAGTTCAAGTACCAAAAAAAGAAAGGATGGTGAAAACGTTGATGTTACTAAAGATGGAAAAAGAAATAGAAGTTGGGGAGGATGAGAGATAAGAAAATGATCGGTAAGACTCAAATTAAAATTTTCAAATGTGGTTTCAGGATTACGGTGAGGAGATACAGATATGTGGGGTATATTAATTTTTTTAAATATATAAAAAATAAATATATAAATAAGAAAATTAATTAAAAACAATTAATAGTGGCGAAATAGTATTTTTAGGTAAGACATGAACCAAACGCGTAACAAAAATAAACAGTAGAGACCATCCGAGTTAAAAAAAAAATTAATTAATTAAAAAATAAACAGTAGGGTGGTCTATTAATTTTTTAAATATACAAAAAAATAAATAGATAAATAAGAAAATTAATTAAAAAATAAATTAATAAGGTATAATAGTCTCATTAGGTAAGATAGGAACCAAACGCGCAATAAAAATAAACAATAAGGACCATCCAAGTTAAAAAAAAAATAAGTTAGGGACCAAAAACACAAATTCCCCAAAACCATAGGGACCATTCATGTAATTTAATTTTTACTTTTCGTTTTGTTCATATTTGGATAACTATTTTTTTTGTACACATCTAGATAACAAACTTATTGAAATCGTTTACATCTAGGATTTAACCTACTATAGCAGGTCATAATGGTTATATGTGAACATTTCCAACAAGTTTGTTACCTAAATGTGTAAAAAAAAAAAAAAAAAAAGATAGTTACCCAGATGTAAACATACCGAAAAGTTAATTACCTTTATAAGTCATATTCCCTAATTTAAATTATATACGCTAAACACATCTAAGTATTGTTAGTTGATAGAAAATATTTGAACATGTCGATTTAATTGCCTTTTAACTACTTATTTTATTATTTATGTTTTGGTACATAAAATTATGACTCACTAATCCATAAGATGATTTTAATTCACTTTTAAACATAAATTTAATTCGATGTGGAGATACACATTGTTGATTTTAGACCGGACTTCTTTTAGATGGTCACGATATGGTTTTCTCAGACTGGTCTTTTTCGATTTGGTCTTTTTTCGAATTGATCTTGCGGTCTTTGTCAGCACTTTTTTCAGTGCGGTTTCAAACTTTTTAGGTTCGGCTTCGATATATATTTTTTTCTTTTTTGTTTTTTGGTTTCGATTTTGATTTTTTTATGTTAACAAATATATACGATTCACACTAAAATGATACATTAAGAACTAATCAAATGAAACATTAAAATTTAATAAAAGAAAGAAGTTAGGTAATCGTGATTAATAAATTTGTAATTAAAACAAAATTTATATGTATATAAACTTTTGCTTCTGACTGGTTCCAAGTCGGCCTTCGACCCGTCTTATGTCAATCTTAGAACGCCCGGTCTTTTTGGGACCAATCACAAAACAGTCTGTTTTTGTTTTTTCAAAAACGGTCACAAGCCAGTCCAGTCTCATTTTAGATTGGTTCACTCTCGGTTTTTTTTTTTTGTTTCAATACTGGCCTTTTTGTTCGTATCTAACCCCAAGTAGTAACCAAAAAAAAATCCGAAACTGGGTTTTATCCAGCCGGATAGACGGATAGTCATTAGTCAGGCCATATCCTTGACCGGACTTAATACGATTAGGCTTTATTTGGACTTCCCTTGGACCGGATCTCACCAAATTGGACATTTTAACTGGATTTGTTTTTATATTAGTTTATTATTTATTTTGTTATATCTTTTAGAAACTTTATATTAAATACAAATAGTTACGTTTTGAAAACCTATTGTAATATTATCCGCCGAATTATTTTGAGGAATCCTTTTGTTTCTGGTACTAGAGAATCAAACCAAAGTAATAAAAATATTAATTATTTTTTTTCACAACCAATTTTTAACATTACATAAACATCTAAAATGCTCAATAATCAATATATTTCGGTTGTAACGCAATACACCAGCATCAAATGTCATTTGACGATCGGTCAAACAAGAACATTAATCATATGACGTTGATAAACTTCGATAAATTACATAACAAAATAACTTAATAATAACCTTGTTGATCAAAACCAACGAGCACCAATAATCACATGTTAAATAACACACTTAAATGCTCATATGTTCACCAAGAACATCATCATCATCATCATCCTGACTCATCACAGTTTCTTATACTCAGCATGTCTGAATAGATAAGGGATCAAAACCAAGTAAAAGTTAGGTATCATGATCTTGTTCACCAACTCGAAAACTAGTCAGCTTTATACAAGCTCTTAATCTAAGCTCTTAATCTGTTCAGATCATTTAACAAGTTCTTTTTTTCATGTATTATCATCATGACGATGATATATGATGATGCTTTCTCTTTGATTTAAGATCAACAACAATTACCGATATGTTATCTGAACTATTTCTTCCCACAGCTATCTCAATCAGGCTGTCAGCCAGGATTTGCGCCGCCGGTACTTCACTAGCGGCAGACCGCCGCCGCCGCCGCAAAATCCGACGAGCCACCTCACCCACCTCAGTGTTTGACATCGCATCCCAAAGCCCATCACTTGCTATTATCAAGCACTCGTCTTCATCGGTTCTTGTTGTGAATGTTATTTCAGGTACTGGAATTATCCACGGTCTTAAGTATCGGTCACCTGGATATATTTACAGAGATGGTTACTGATACTGATACTGATACTGATACTTTGTACTCATAAAATAAAATTGAGTAAAATGTGGGATTACCAATCGCTCGTGACATGGCAAGGACTCCAAATACTCTTGCTCCATTCCAATTTATGACTTTGCCATCCTGTTCTTCGATTCTCAAGAGTTCATCTTCTCTATCGGGCTATAGAAGGAATGGAATACAAGATATTATTTAAACTTTTTTAAGAATATCCATAAAAATTAAAATATTTTTGGAGTAAATTACACGAATGGTCCCTATGGTTTAGGGTAGTTTGCACGTTTGGTCCCTAATTTATTTTTTTAACTCGGAAGGTCCCTATTATTTGTTTTTGTTACACGCTTGATCCCTGTCTTACCTAAAAAGACTAGTTTGCCTCTGATTTTTTAATTTATTTAAATAAACACACTCTCGACCCCACTCCCCTCACTTTATCCTACTTATCCCATCATTTTTCCATATTCAAATAATAGTTTTTTTAGATAAGACAGGGACCAAGCGCGTAACAAAAAAAAATAGAATGGACCAAACGTGTAACAAAAAACAAACAGTAGGGACCTTCCGAGTTAAAAAAGTAAATTAGGAATCAAACGTGCAAATTACCCCAAACCATAAGGACCATTCGTGTAATTTACTCAATATTTTTGTGATCGTAGGTGAAAATGAATAAGTGTTGAGATTTGGCATAAGTTGAGAATCTTTGAGACCTTCTGATCAACTGTTAAAGGGATGGATTCCGTGCCACGGAAAAGCACTGCTCGGGAATCACCACAGTTGGATACGATGATTTGGCAACCGGATAACACCACCGCAACTGCGGTGGATCCGACAATTTCAGGTGCTGCAGCTTCTGATAAAACTTCATTGTCGGCCCTTTCAAAGCTACTGGACATCACCGACTCCCATCTTTGTTTCCATTTACGGCCGTTAGCTGCTTCTTGATCCCACTCTTCTGCTATCACTTCGTGCATTCGCTCCGCACAGAATTTCGCCACCTGGTAATTAAAAAAAAAAAAAAAAAAAAATTGTTTTTACTTTATTATTTATTGTACTATTTTGCTCCATTTTCACTATGCACTAAAATCCATAATATAAGTTAAAAGAGGGAAAAATCGGTGGAATATTTAGGTGGAAAATATGGTGTAAAAGTAGTCGAAGAATTAGATATTAATCACTATCTAAACCAAATCTACTCCATTTTAATACAAATAAATAATGTTATGTGTCAGATAGAAAGTAGAAACTATCGGTTTAAAAGTCAAATGAGTGTTTATGAATTATTTGACTTACTCAAGCCAAATCTTCTCGAGATTTTTCTAAAGCAGATACGTTAGGATTTCTTTATTGTTCTTTCCGATTAAAATAACGTTTAATCTGAAATATATTAATATGAGTTTTTTTTGTATGATTATCAGCTTGTTTTTTTCTCGTACTTTCCAACTCAAAAGATAACAAAAATAATAATAACATTCGTGTCTTTTAAATATGACAACATGCAAAAAGTATTATTATTATTATTATTATTATTATTTTTGTTCAAACGATAAAATTTGTGCTTACTATATAACAATTAGAAGAAAAAGAGACTAATTATTGTGTGAAAAATACAAAAAGAATTAATTTCAGAATTTTGAAAAACAAAACTGTTGTTTTCAATTTAATTTAAAATAGTAAAATGGTGAAATAGAAAGTCGTGTTCTTTTTCAATTTATAAAATATTCTAAAGTATTTTAATTTTTTTAATTATTAAAGTCGCTTGGAAGAGAAACACCAAACACGTGTGCTAAAGACAAAGAAAAATGATAAATGCTATTCACAATAACCACTCCCGACACGCTACGTGTCATGCAAGTCAGAATCAACTATATTGTATTTACATTCATAAAAGCTGGCATAATTTATTAGTTACTTTTCCTTTTCGTTTTATTTTTCTGATTACGTGTTTTCGTTAGAAATATCCATAAATAAAATTTATGATTTACAAAATATATAATATAATATTTTAAAATACAAATTTCTGTATGTAGGAAAGATTGTTATGTAGTAATCATCTTTCTTTCTATTATATGTGTTGTCAATTAAAAAAAAAAAATGACTCGTGAACACAGTTTTTTACATGGTAAATAATTTATGCTTTATAAAATTATATTTAGTTATATAATATTTTAAAAACACATATTATTATACATGAGAAAAAATTATTGTGTATGAAACTATGGATAATAAGTTAATAAGTTAATGCTCTGATGCTCATGAAATATATCAAGAATTTATGGTCAACTATATAAAATTTTGGAATTTTCGTTATCTTTAAATATTAATAAGTAGTAATCAAGTCTTGTCTGATGAACAATATCTTCAATGTGGAGAAAAAACTTATCGATTAATATGAAGTGATTCACACAAGAGATGGACATCAATTCCATCTTACGATAATGAATGAAAATGAAAGGAAGACGATGAAATGATTCACAAATAACAAATTCGATTTGATTTTGACCAAATGTGTATGATTTTTTTCGTAAAATTTGAATCTGAAACTGAAAATTTACGACAGGATTTAAGAAGGTAGCTTACTTGTGATCCACCATGGCCATCGTAAACGCCGAAGAAATGAATCGGAGAGATCTCGACGGAGGTTCCAGAACCAGGATTCGTACATCCTCCGACGCGATCGCACGTATGCGACATGAATCCCGGCACCACCGCAACCGCATCCTCCATCTCCTTCCGCCGTCCGATTACAGACCTAAACCCCCAAGCGACTCCCTTATTCCTCCCAACGCACTTCTTCAACTTCCTACCTACTCCTCCTTCTTCACCTTCATGTTCCACCGTCGTCAACGTAAGCGGCACCACCGCCGCAGCTAAAATCTCGCCGGAGGAGCTGCTGGTTATGGAGAGATTGCTGGAAACGTCGACATCGCTGCTGCTAAATATCGATGAAACCGTTGAACTCGCTGACGAAATCTCCGACGAGTCAACGTGGTTAGCATCTCCGTCTTCGGAATCCATGAGCATTGTTGAAAACACACACAGTAGTAATGTGAAAATGTGTGTATGTGTGTTAATGGAGAATGGAGAATGATGATTGTGTGAAATAAAATGAAGGAGAAAGGGGGCCAGAGATGATGACACGTATGAGGGGGACATGAGGCGACGCTACACGCAATCGTCACCCATACACAAGTAAACACATATGGACTGGTCCAATATTTAACCTTAATAATGGTTAATTACATAAACTACCCCCGATATTTCCCCACATCATTAAATACAATAACACGTGTAATTGTTTCTTTATCAAATGATTTATTTGTAAAAAAATTGGAATATGTTTAAGAAATGAAAGAAAAATATAAATTGATATAAATTATAAGATGTTAGGATTTAATCTTATGAATTACTATTAATAATCATATAATATTTGGTATTATTTTCAAAAGAGTCGATATAGAGAGTAACTTCACAAAATATAAACATTTATAGGATTTTATGACATCAATATGAGATACACTAGACACTAGCATTTATGGTTAGATATGAAGGCTTGATAATGATATACAATGGACATGTTAAATGAGTAACTTCACAAAATATAAACATTTATAGGATTTTATGACATCAATATGAGATACACTAGACACTAGCATTTATGGTTAGATATGAAGGCTTGATAATGATATACAATGGATATGTTAAATCATTGGGAGGTAGATAATAGGTCTGATGTTATGTAAGATATATATGAAATCTCTGAATTATTCTGAAAATGAGTCATTATAAAGAGAAGAGATACTCCAACATATATAAACATTTACAAAATCATATGATACCAATGTGGGATATATGACAGATCTTTATAAGTAAAAAAAAACAAATATATCCTAAAGGCAAAGGGGAGGAGACTAGATTAGCTTTTCAGGATTAATAATACAACCAAGACATGGATGAATGCCTCTACTGGAAAGTTATTAGATATGAGCGCCATCCCTACCCTTACTTACATAGGTCATCCCTACCCCTGCTTACATAAAACCAACTCAATTACATAGATATTGTAGCAAGTTGGTTAGGAGGAAAGGAAGCTAGTAAGTCCTAGTCTTTCTTATTTAAATGTACTCAAATGATCCAATAGCTCTAGGAAAGAAAGAAAAGAAATGAAAGAAACCACTATAGTTACTGAAAAGGTTTAAATCAATCTATTGTCGCCTTTGATCAAAGCACATTTAGAGGAAAAGAATAGGTGATGAGTGAGGATTCAATTCTTTTCTAGAAAGAGATTACTCAAAACTAAAAGAACATCTAAGCTTGAACTAAGATAAAAAAAAAAAAAAAAATACAAACATTTTGTAGGTTGCATTTGTAGCTTTTTAGTAGTGTTTTTCATTTTCTAATGAAATTTTTCAGACACTAAAAAAACATTAAAGATATTAAATTACACGAATCGTCTATTATGCATGTATCAAAAAGCACACTTATTCTCTATTTTAAAAATTAATTCAGAGTGTCCTTTACATGGTAAAAAGTTACACGCTTCATCTTCCATTAGTTTGCATTTGCACGTTTCATTCATTGTGAGACATTAAATGATTATAATGTCATTTTCAATTTTTTTTCATTTATTTTTAACATTTTTTACTATTACTAATTATTAAAAAAATTAATCATTTAGAAATAATTTTTCTCTCTCCCTACCCACCTCTCTCTCTCTCTCTCTCTCTCTCTCTATATATATATATATATATATATATATATATATATATATCTTTTTCTCTCTTTTGTTGAACACTAAACCACCACCACCATTGGAAATCTCCACCATCACCGACAATCACCAGACACTACCTTTTATCTGACAACCCCTACCACAACAAATCAAATGATACCATCTAAAACCAAAATGAATATGAAAATGAATATCCAAAAATTGAAACCAAAACCTAAGCTTACTGCATAAACTTAGATCAGAAAAGGAAATCGTAATACAAAATTTTAAGCTAGTCACCAAATAAATACCCGAATCCAAAATAAGGAATAACATAGTGGTGGTAACCTCAACATATTCGCACACACAACGTCGATCTCACACACAAACGACAAGAAAATGCTTGAAAGAGAAAAAAGATGAGAGAGGTGGGTACGTAAGGAGAGAGAAAAATCGAGAATAAGGCAACATTGACGGTGGCGAAGCGATGATGATGAACACGTGGTTTTATAAGGTGGGTAATCTATAGAGAAGATGGTGGCTTTGTTTGAATCTTGTTTCAAATTTGAAGGCTTCGAAACGATAGTGATGATCGGGGCGCCTGGTGACAGGAGTGCGTAAGAAAGAGGGGACGAAGGTATGAGCTAGGAAAATGGAAGGAGCTATTTATTTAATTTTTTTTATCTAAAAATGATAAAAGAAATAAATTAAAATGAAAAAAAAATAATAAGGGTAAAATAGTCACTTTTGTTCAATAGAGATGAAACGTGCAAGTTTAAAACAAATGGGGGACAGTATGAGTTAATTTTTAAAAATAAAGACCAAAACGTGTTTTTTTAACACATACACGATGGACGATTCGTGTAATATGCCCTTTTTTATATTTGATTTAATTTGTTTTATAAACTTCAATTATTAGCCAAGCATTTGGTCTCAAAATGTTAGAATTATTGAGTATTTATCTTGGTTGGTATGTAATAAACAAACCAATGAATATTTAAATATATGAGTTAATTTATACATAATAATATTTTTATTACATAAATTGTGTTTTAAAATGTTATATTTTATAATTCTATAAAAGTAATTTATGTATAAAGAAAAACTATTATATACATAAATACCTTGATTCGTCGTTAATATATATAAATTGAATAAACAAATACCCATCTACCTAACTGATTTATGTGGGTGGAAAACTTTGGGTCTATTTAGATATAGCTCTTACATAGTACTATTAGCTTATAATAAAAACCAAGCTTCATAAACATTCTAACATATTTTTATCTAAGTTTATTTATAAAAAAAATTATTATATTATTTTTGAATATATTAAAACGTTATATTGTGTGAAAGTCTTATTTAACACTTTATAGCCTGAAACAATACAATCTATTTTAATCCAAAATTTTGAAAAAATCACTAGATTATGCTTCTAATATATTAAACCCCTTATACTTTTTGGGGTTTTTATTATTTAATGGATTGTAACAAGCAAAAGATTTGAAAACCGGTTATCTATCATTTGTGGATATCTAGAATTTGCCGATCTCAAAATCAAAATTTTAAATTAAACAGTTTAAAAAATATAAGAGTTTTTTACGTATTAAAAAGAATAATATAATGATTTTTTTTAAATTTAATGAAAATATATTGAACTTTTTAAAGATTTTTCTTATAATAAAATAGGATAAAACCTTTTGTTGAATTTAGCATGTTCAGATACTTGATTGGTAAATTTTGTAATAAGTAGTATGATCTTTGTAATTTTGTCAACTAGAGGAACTTTTGTAAACTATAGATTTTCTACACTCTATGCTTTGGAATCATCAAATCCATGCAAAGTTGATGTGATATTCTTAAAACTTGTGGAGACGCTGGAATTACATAGTTGTCGTAATATACTCAATCAACTTAAACTAAATAATGGTCTTGACAAGTGGTTGTAGTTGAGAGATGGCACAAATGATTTATCAGAAGATCTATAGAGGAAAGCATGTTCAGTTGTTCACCCATGGAAATTATATACACAAATGGATTAATTGGGTACTACTGGAAATTTTATTCATTAGTCATTTAATTTATTTAATTGTTAATAATTAATTTATTATTAAGTTATTTTAAATTTAATTAATTGAATATTAATTTCAAATTTTAAAACATAAACCCTAATATTTTGAAAAGTTTAAAATACACCTTATATTATATGCAAAATTAAAAGCTTAATTCTTATTATATGTATAAGACTAAGTCAATCAAATCGTTTGTGCGCTTCATTAACAAAGCTAGTTTATAAGAGGGTATAAGAAAACTGCCTATAAAATGATAATTGAATAAGCGTTCATTCTCACCCACCACTTCCTTGTTTGTGGAGGTTCGTTAGCTAAACGGATTTATATGACAAAAAAAAAAAATTAATTCTCATTAAAATTATAATGCTTTTAAAAGTTACTAAACTTTTTATTAAAAATCTCAATCTTAGTTACTTTAAAAAAAATATATGAATTTGTATGCTAACACATGAAGTTGCACATTATACTTTATAAATCGTTAGTGGAGCGTGTGTGGTCAACCAACACACTAATTGAGACTAATAAAGAGTTGTAATGGGTATCTCGTAAATTATTATTGTTGATGGAGCGTGTGTGGTTTACCATCACATCAATTGAGATGATAAACAACATTGAGGTTACCAAGCACATTTGCATGATTATTCACATCTTGTTTGTGATCATCGGCATCACAATCACAAATAGAAGAGCATAATATGACATTAAACATGTCATTGAATAGTTTCAATGAATCTCAAAAGCTCTATGAATTTCACTTACTTTAATTTCTTTCAAATTTCGTTTTCTTTTGGTGGAATTGGTAAATCGTTATGTACCTACCTTTATAAAATTTACAATTAGATTACGACATCCATTTTCTAAGTTGTGAATTATATAGTTGGATCCTAGCCTTAATATTTTATTTTGGGTTATTATATAAAGGATTGTTCTTATCTAACTAAAAGATGCCTACTCTAATTGATGCTTCTGGTTCCTCCTCCTCCAAATGACCATAACTTCTCTTTCCTTTCCATCTGCTCCAAATTCGTATTGTATGGTTCCAATTACTATGATTGGATACGAAATATCAAAATGGCCCTTTGATTTGAGAACAAAGAATATGTTCTCGAAAGGGAACTTAGTGAGTTTTACAAAGAGAATCCCACTCCTGAAGAATTAGCCTCCTATAAGAAGCACTATGATGATGCAAAAAAAGTTGCTTGTATCATGGTAGCCACCATGACCCTGAGTTGCAAGGATTTTATAGGATTACTAGCCCTACGAGATGAACAAGGACCTCATGGAAAAGTACCATAAGTGAGCTCGTTAAGAAAAATAATAAGTGGTCAAGTCCCTCATGGAATGCAAGATGAAGGAGGGAGAATCTGTTTGTGGCCACCTACAAAGGATGCAACGTTACGTGGATCACCTTGTTAGGCTAAATGTGCATTTTGATGAGGAGTTGGCTATTGATATTGTGACAACCGTCAATTTCCAATCAAGTCAAAGTCAACCGGTCAAACCGGTCAACTCATCTAACCCTTGTATAATGAGGCTTACACTATGAACTATTATGCAATTCATTATTTTAATAAGAAGTTATCATTTGGAAAGTTCATTCGTTCAGAAATTTCAAACCCTAATCAGGGTAAGTGATGAAACTATTCAATAAAACGTTATTTCATATCCCTTGGGGGTATAAAACCATCATAACTAAGCTTAACGAGGTGTATGAACCTTGCATTGCAAAGCTAAACACCCAAAAAGGTCACAAACAAAGTCTCTCTCAACCTCTCCCAAATCTCTCTAGGTATGTGAAATCTCTCCCAAATCTCTCTAAGTATGTGAAATCTCTCCCAAATCTCTCTATGTATGTGAAATCTCTCTAGGTGTGTGAAAAATCTCCCAAATCTCTCCATGTATGTTAAATCTCTCCCAAATCTCTCTAAGTATGTGAAATCTCTCCGAAATCTCTTTATATATGTGAAATCTCTCTCAAATCTCTCCATGTATGTGATATCTCTCCCAAATCTCTCTATGTATGTGAAATCTCTCCCAAATATCTCTTAAAATCTCTCTCAACTTTTTATAGTCATCCGAATCATCCCGACCCTTATCTTAGCCAAAAACTAAGCAAAACGAAGAGTTAACGCGAAAAGCAGCTTCTTAGAGACGAACCTCCCTAAGAGGAGAGACCCTAAGGAGCCGAAGCCCCTTAAGAAGTCGAAGTCCCCTAAGAAGTCGAAGCCCCTAAGGAGCCGAAGCCCCCTAAAAAGCTGAACCCTCTCTAAGGAGCCGAAACCCCCAGAGCCGAGCCTGCCCGAACCGAGCCCTGTCAGAACCGAAGTTATCCGCAACCGAAATGAACCAAGCCTTCGGTCCATTTCGCTTCCTTTCCCCTGCGAGATTCGCCTTCGCCTCCCTTCCTCGCCTGCGAACTTACCTGACCGAACCTCTCTCTAGGTTCTCACCTCCCAGCCGAACCCCTCTCTCTCGGTTCATCTCCAATGACCGATCCCTCCCCTCGGCTCCCTGCTACTTTCGGTTCTAAGCATCAGGGACCGAACCTCCGGCCCAGACTTCGAATTTTCGCCTGTTTTTCCCGGTGTTTGACCATTTTCGTGTTTTAAGCCCGTTTTTCGTGATTTTAACGCGAGATTTTCACCCAAACTTATATTTTAACATATAAGACCCCATATTTCCATAATCTAAACACATTTTTATGGGAATCTTTATTTAAGAATAAAATATGGTGGGTAATTTATTAGGTGGAGTGTTGACTTATCCTTTGTACAAGAACACAAGCAACCTTCCACACTCACTCTAGGGCCATACCCAGCCAATATTCCCCCATACCTAGTCATTCATTATCCTTTTCCCACCATTTATCCAGCAATACTCTTGAACAAAAGCTGGAAACCCTCATCTCTCTTCCCACTTCACTCCTCCTCCACCAAAGAACAAACTCCTTTCTCTCTCACTTCTCTCTCTAAATTTCGAGATTTCAAGGCTGATTTTTAAGTTCTTCATCTACTTTTGGTAAGTAAAAGCATCCTTCATCCAATCATAAGTTTCTTACACAAACTCCATCATATTTGTGTTAGAACTTCGAATCTTCAAGCAATCTTCTAAGTGTTCTTGAGTTGAACACTTTTTTTCTTGAACATCCATCCACTGCAAATCACTCAGGTGAGTTCATACCCCCACATTTTCATGTTTTCTTCAAGTTTTAAGGGGAGGATACAGGTCAAAACACCAACAACATAACTTAACTCAAACAACAGCTTTTAACAGAAAACTTAATGTTCATTCATGAACTGTTTTGAACATCTTAAAATTTTTAGTTTTCAAAAATGTATTAGGTGCAAATAGTTCAGGTTTATACATTTAAAATGACTACTTGCACATGTCCACACGATTTTTCTACAATTTATGGTGATTTTTATAAAATTACCTACCACTGTAGCTACGAATTTGGACTAGTCTGTGAATATGAACATTTTCACACCAGTTAAACACTTCTAAAAATCACAATAAAAATTGTGAGCAAACTAGACACATTTTCAAAACTCTCAGAGTTTACGGATCTAGTTTTTGACCATGTATAAATTTTCTGTGATTTTTCTAAATCAGTGCAGAAATGATAAAAACAAGTTCACATATTACAACTTTATTAACACTTTGTAACTTGTTGAGCAAAGTGTAAACCTTGATGTCTTCATATTTTGCATGAGTTTTTCTGTTTGGATACATTATGTTACATAAATTTTTTCACTAAATTGTAAGAATTATCTATCTTTACAATTAATGCATTATGAAGCATGGTAAACCTAGAATCGTTTTGTTATATACATTCTACTTATATAGAAAGTGAATACTACACACTACAAACATTTGGATAAACTATAATAGGTATAGTTTATGTTACATATACAATACGAAAGTATACATTTCTACAAAAATGGTTTTCATTATTACATTACATAAATCTGTTAATGAATAAATTGTGAGACATTCGCTTCACGTTACTTCCAAGTAGCGCAACAAAAGTTCTTTAATTATAACCAGAATATCTTGTAAGGAAAACATGATAATTGTGTATAGATCTATATTGGGTTTGACAAACCCACACCTTAGCTACATGCAATAGCTAGACCGGCAGGTCTAGTGTGACAAATGTCATTAACATTTCGACGCCTGAAGAACGTCGTATACAAGGCCAACTAAGTCATAGTATGGTTATAATAACTCACATGGGGTATTAACAAACACAAGATTTATGGGATTTCCATTTAAACTAACCAATTTATGCCGATTTAAACTTGCATGATTCAGAATTTAAATGGGAAAAAAATACTAGCATACTATTAGTTTTGGCATTTTAGATTACAATACATTTTAGAGAGAAAATATGGGATTTTTTGGAACAAACACTACTTTTACAAGAAAGGATTTCAAGCTTTCATTTTAAAAGCTTATGAACTCACTAACTTAATTGTTGACACTTTTTCAATACTACTTGTATTCTCAGGGAATCCGTAAAACAAGTAAACAACGGCTTTTAAGGATGGAATGCTAAGGCGTCAAACATTGTATTTTTATCAACATAATGTAATTGATTTAGAAACATGTAAACATATACTATGATGTAACTTTTTCAATTATATTTATGTTGCTTGTTTGTACTTTGAGCACTATTATACTTGTTGTTATGATACTACACATGAAGTCCTCCACCCCCGGAAGTTTTCGCCATCCTTGGTTTGGGGGTGTGACAGATTGGTATCAGAGCAATGTTTATAGTGAACCAAGTATATCGAACCGCATAAGATATACAAACTATAAACACATTTAGGACTAAAAGTCTTTGATTAAACACTTTCAAATGACTATACTTTTAGAAAATAAATAGTTTCTTGGTAAAAGTATAAGTACATGCATACATGCTCGAGTAGTGTCATAACTAGGAAGAACATAAAAATAAAAGGAGGAGTGGTGCATTACAAGTATGCCTTGGGGTATATGGTCAAGTCTGGGATGGATATAGCCTGATCAACTATATTTGTCCGAGAAGTGACTTGCATATATCGGGGGATAGTCGTAGTGGGCAACAAATCTAACAACCTAACATCAGCTTATAATGAATGCGCTAAAAACCAAACATAACATTTAAAAATACTATGGGAGTAATTATGTAACCTCATAACTTGACATTTTAGGTTCATTTCATATCTTTTACGCCTCTATTATCGTATAGACAACATGGCAGGATTCCATCTACCTGGAGACCCTTACTTCCCTAATGAGGGAAACGTTGGATGGCTCGAGGCGGAACCCGAGGAAATGATCGAGGGGGATCCTGAAGAAGACCCTGAAGAGGTTGACGAAGAAGAAGAACCCGAGGAGGAAGATGAAATGGAGGACGAAGAAGAAGAAGAATTCGAAGAGGAAGAAGAAGAAGAGGAACTAGAGGAGGAGGTCATCAACCCTCTTTACATTGCCAGGGTGCCTGCGAACTGTTTCAGCTATAACGGGTATGAGCCCCATTGGGTAATAGTGATCGAGAGGTGGAGCCGACAACAACGCCAACGATCACCATATGGCGATCAAAGGTTTTACTACGACCTCATCCATGAGGGACTGGCTGACAGAGCCCTCCTCATCATGGTCCAGCATATTACAAATCTGGGAAACCAGAATAGGGAAATGGCAGATCAAGTTCAAAATCTCAATGCTGTTATGGAAGCCACCGATGCACGCACCAGGGAGTTGGAAAGGGACTTCTATCCCGTGGACCAACTTATCGAGGACCTTACCACTGCTCGAGCGGAGGTAAGGGAGTACCAGGTGAGACACGTAGCTCTCGAGGAGAGAGTGATCGCAGGCGAACACCGGATTGCGGAGCTTCAGGGAGCCTCAACCTTACTTTAAGGCCACAGTGGACCAGATTCCACCCGCCTCGAGTAGTGTTTACAATGCTCACATTTTGTTATAAAACTAGGATTTCGAGTATGCGTTGGTGCCACTTTTCTTACAAGTAGGTTCGACCATGCGTCTAAGTGATTACACTATTCGAAGTTTCATTATGCTGTCAAAATTTTCTTTTACATTGATGTAATGTAGACCTCCTATGAGATCAATTTTTCTTAAGAAATATGTACTAAACCTACATCAATTAACTTGATGTGCATGTTATTTTTGTTGGCAAATTGGCATGAGAACTCTTAACTTGATAATACAAACAATTGTAAATGAGAACTCTAAAATTATTAAGTTGTACATCGAAGTTACGTGTAATTAAGGGACGATCGAATTAGAAATGGTGAATCCACATTAGGACCTGTTCCTTGTTTGGTTGTGGACTTAGGGCAGATTCATTAGGTTCAACGGTTTATCAAAACTTAATTACATGCAACTGGCGTACGTCGAGTGAATTTTAGGAGTGGATCAAGCACAAAGTAGAACACAAGTGTTTAGTTGAGTCACTATTTCTAAATTCATAATACTAATCATATAGACCTTATTTATGAATTGTTTACAATTACCATGAAGTTGAGGCATGACACTAATAATGTAGCACAAATATCATCCAACTTACTTTTACTATTAATGACTGACCAAGGTTTTGTTAATTTGGCAGAATTATGCCATAGGAAAATCCCAGACCAATTCGTAATGATCATCCCTCTCCACCACCATCTCCACCATCACCTCCGTAATTTGACCCTGCCATATTTCAAGCTGCTGTAACAGCAGCAGTGGCAGATGAAATGTCGAAAATAGGTACAAACGGTGTCGGTGGTTCTGTATATGGCACTACGCACTCAAATCATGGGGACAGTGCAGGGCATGTGAGGCAATGTTTGTACAAAGATTTCATGAATGGCAAACCCAATTATTTCAATGGAACCGGGGCATCGTCACTCTAATGCAATGGTTCGAGAGGACCAAAGTAGTCTTCGAAATCTGTGCTTGCCCTGAAATGAGCAAAGTCAAGTATGCCTCATTCAATTTCACCGGTAGAGCTCTCAGTTGGTGGAATGGACGATTTAAGACACTTACCCCCACAGTGGCTAACTCCATAAACTGGGAAGATTTGAAAGATTTAATGCTAAAGGAATATTGCCCGAGGGGCGAGGTGCAAAAACTTGAAGAGGAACTCTGGAATCTTAAGATGAAAGGCACTGACCTTGAAACTTACACTGCCCGATTCAATGACATAGCACTCCTTTGTCCAGCCATGGTCATTCCAGAAGGGAAGAAGGTGGAACGATACCTCTGGGGATTATCATCCCAGGTTCAGGATAGCGTGCTGGCATCGAGACCCACTACTTTTGAAAGTGCCAAGGAATTGGCACAACAACTTATGATCGTTGCCTCTGATCAAACAAGAAGGGGACACAATAAAAGAAAATTATGTGCAACAAAAAGAAACAGCCGAGACCAGACTCCGCCAAGAAACAGCAGACAGTTAATGTTCGTGCTGCCACTACTCCTGCCACTCCAACACCGCCAAAGCAATATGTTGGAAATTTATGTGTGTAAAATGCACTTGTTTTATCCCTACTTTTTATTAATAAATTTAGCACACAAAGGCAGTGAACCTGACTTTTAGTGGTATAGATTAGTAAGTAAGGTGTCGAACTCAGGGAACGGAAAATTAAACTAATAACTAATTTTAACTAAAACAACTAATAAAAGTAAAAGGGGTTTCTTCTAGTTTTGCAAGACTAGAAACTTAGGCACACTAAATTAACTAAATAACTAAAGCAACAACTATTTCACCAAATTTGATAAAGATGTTTCTATTTAGGTTCAACCAATTCACTCCTATGGTTATTTGTATTTATGATAGATTAATTGCTATTGGTTACCAATTATGATGGTTAGGTTCATGTTCATTACTCCTAACCCTTAGACAATTAACTAATTTAAGCGGTGATCAAGTGTTTAAACTAATTAATTCCCTAGATTAATGATTTGGATTAAATAAGATTTGTGGTGGTCAATTAAGTTACTAATTCAATTAACCTCTTGTTTGATGGTTTCTCAAACAAGCTCACACATTAATCTTCCTATTGTCTTATTAATCTTAGTTTCATAATCATTACTTCTAAGCATATGGTTTAGTGTTCACATAGACATATGAGGTTAACAACTAAGAGATGTTCATGCAGCCTAATTGTCTTCCAATTAACAGAAAATAGTAGTGATTAATGCATAAGGTTCTTTAACAAACTTAATTTAATAAATCACCAATAACAATCAAACAAAAACTAATAATTAAACCATAGGAGTTCCTTGGTATTCCCCAAACATAAACAAAAACGAATTTAGTTCATAGTTGCAGTAGAAACAAACATAAAAACAAGTTTTACTAGATCAAACATATTCAATTCCTAAATCTAAGTGGTAGGATTAACCTAGTTGCTTAAATTCTTAAAAAGATTGAAGCTTACGGTTCCTCAGCGTCTTCTAGGGCTCTTAGTCGCAGCTTAACCTTCAAAAATCGCCAGGAGTGTTGCTCCCTTGGATAAAGATTAGGTTTTTATAGATATCTCAAAACAGGGTGTACTCGGCGAGTAGCAGGACCAACTCACCGAGTAGGTGCATAGTTATCCGTCTTGAATCAGGAATCGTGGCTATCTTCTAGAACATCCTCGTGTACTCACCGAGTAGAGTCGTCTACTCGCCGAGTAGATGGTCTTTTGTCTCTTATTTTCATTCTTTGGTCTTCAATTGCTTTCCCTTGCTCCCTTTTACTTCCAAGCATGTCTTCTGGACTGAAAACAAAATTCAAAACATTTTAAGTACCTTTTGTCCACATTATTCACATAATTAATTAAAAATGATTAAGAATATGTGCTAAATAATTAACTAATTATGCACATATCAAAAATCTTCCCAAATGCAACAAGTGCAACTTCCACCATACCGGTGCTTGTCGGGAAATGCATTGCAGCAACTGCAACAGGAAGGGACATATCACTCGATTCTGTAGAGCACCAGCCCAACCCATTACTCAAGTCCCCAACACCGGAGTGGGTCGAGCCTGCTACGGCTGTGGGGAAACAGGGCACTTCAAATGAGACTGCCCAAAGGCACAAAACGCCAATGCTGGAGGTGTAGGAAGAGTCCTAGCTATAGGACACAAGGAAGCAGTCCAGGATCCCATGGTGGTTATTGGTACTTTCCTCCAAAATAACTCTTATGCATGTGTACTTTTCGATAGTGGGACAGAGAGGAGTTTCGTGAGCCACCAATACAAACATTTACTTCAACAAAATCCACAAGCACTAAAAGATTCATACGTCGTAGAAATGGCAACCGGGAAAGCAGGATGCACTAGTGATTTATACTCAGGGTGTACTCTTGTAACGGCTGTGTTTCTGGGCCTGTCATTAATGTTGATATAATAGTCTAGGTTAACCTTTGTAACCCGTTTTGAAATAATAGAAGTGTATTATTTGAGTATTATGTGTTTTGTGCTTAATTGCTTAATTATGTGGTTTGATTAATTAAGAATAAAAATAAGCGTCAAAATTTAAGTATAAAATAAACTTGATATCTTTGGATAATGTTGTAGTAGTTAAAGCAAGGTTTCCGAAGATATAAAGAATGCCGAAATCCGAGTTATAACGAAGAAGTTATGACCTGTCGAAGTTTCGCGACAGAACCGGCAACGCTGAATGACGTAAAAAGTGAAATTTACGTTAGAGCGATATTTAGCCTTAGCGATCTAAACGAGAATCGAAGATCTCGTTGTTAGTATCGAAGCAATAAAAAGTTATGCGAGAACGGACGTCAAACGAAGAAGTTATGAATTTATAACGAAATTTTCTATCTCGACTTATTAAAAATAAATAATAAAAATAAAGTCAAAATTAACCGACGGAGTCTAAATGAAAGTTGTAGAGCGTAGTCTCACCTTCGCGTGGATATAAAGAACGTCGAAAACGGAGTCGTATGAAGAAAATATGAATTTTCGAAGTTTATTAAATAATTAATAATTAAAGTTAATTATTAAAACCGGCCTTATCCGAAGGGGAGTCACCGATCTGATCCGAAGTACGCCCAGCGTACTAGCGTACGCCCCGCATACAGTGAAGCATGACACGCCTCGCACTCGAGTTCTTCGGATGACGCATGCAGTGACGAATTCGGAGGCTTACTCCCCGCATAAGGCAGTACGCCCAGCGTACTCTAAGGCTCCAGCCTCCTATAAATAGGATGTAAGGGCAGCCGGCTTAATTGCTATTTTTCTCTCTTCTCTCTCCCATTTTGCATCGATTTGCGTGCCATAAGTACCCCGAAGCCCCGGTAATATTCCCGAGTCCCGAAGCAAGTCCCGGGATCCCGAAGATCCCGAGAAGTGCGGTTTTCGAGCCGAAGCTCTGTCCGCGAGAAGTTCGATTTTTGTAGAGATATTCCAGATATGCTGAGGATTACTACTTCTACAAGCCGTAGTGCTGTTCGATCATCTTCTGATCAAGTGAGTGTGTAGTTACTTTCTTCTAACGCATAATTATGAAGTATTTTATACGAAATACGTGTTATGTGTATAATTTTGTTGTTATGTACGTGAATGTATATTCACTCTCTTCAATCTCATAGATCTGATTTGTTTTCTATGAAATACGTGTTATGTGGGTATGCCTCATCTGTTATGTGAAATATGTATTGGATGAAAATGATATACAGGTTTTAAACTATGTATAAAAATATATATTTTTATCTACTAATATGTTGGGTAGAACATGGGTAGATAGTTGGTGTGTAATAAACAGATGAGAGGCCTCGATGTTGTTGTTGTTGACCTAGTTATTCAGCGGAGTATGGATAACGACCACAGACTCCTTTTAGACAGTCTCGTGGAATGCTAGCAGGTTCATAACCTGTAGGTGTTGTGAACGATGTGTTCACTGGTGTACTCTATCCCCCTCATGGTTGCCTTTAGGATATCTATTGTTGAGGAAACCCCTTAGCAGTAATGTCTGTCCCGATGAAAATCCTAGATTAGATCCCTTGAGATAGTTGTTGTTTTAGGGATGTAACGTGAGGATAACGGGAATGGGTAATCGGGATAGTGATTGGTTGGTGAAATTAAATATAATTTATTTATTGTGGGTTGAAAACCCTATATGCTCACCAGGCTCCCAATCCTGACCCACTCAGTTTTATTTGTATTACAGGAAGTGGCGCAAGGGCGTAAGATGGATGAATCATCGAGTTGTTTTGTTTACAAGTCTGTATATGTATATATTTTTTGAATGACTTGTAATGTTATCGTTTATGCTTTATGGTCTGTATCGGAACATGACACCCCGAGTTTTAATTATATAATGAAAATGCATCTCTTGATGAAATGCTTTGATAAATATTATTTTATCATGTTTTGTTTTGGGAACAAATTCCGCAACACTTTTAAATCAAAAGGATTTACTTTGAAATTATTTTAAAAAAAGCATAAATGAAATCGGTCTTTTCTGGCCGTGATTTTGGGGATATCACAACTCTCACTCTAGACAACCATGCGTTCAAAAACGACCTAATGCCGGTCACAATAAAAAGTTTCGATATCATCATTGGTATGAATTGTTTAATTCCTAATCGTGCCGACATTCTATGTTACGAAAGGGTCATTCGCCTTAATCTGCCAAATGGCGAAACCCTTCTCATCTAGGGCGATAAACCCAGTGCTAACTTACAAATCATTTCTTACGTCAAGGCTCAAAAGTATCTTTGAAAGGAGTACCACGCCTTTTTATCCCACATGTAGATAAGAAAAAAGAAACGAAGGACATTAAAAACATTTCGGATGTCTGCAACTTTCCCGATGTATTCCCAGAAGACCTTCCAGGTGTACTACTTGCACGACAAGTCGAATTCCGAATCGATTTGGTCCCAGGAGCTACCCCAGTAGCCAAAGCTCCATACCGTCTAGCACCGGCGGAAATGCAAGAACTGTCCAGTCAACTAAACGATCTGCTGAACAAGGGGTTTATCAGACCAAGCTTTTCACCTTGGGGAGCGCTAGTCCTCTTTGTGAGGAAGAAGGATGGATCCTTTCGCATGTGCATCGACTATCGGGAACTAAGAAAACTCACCATCAAAAATTGATATCCCCTACCCCGAATCGACGACCTCTTCGACCAACTACAAGGAGCGAGTTACATTTTCAAAAATAGACTTGAGGTCGGGTTATCATCAAATGTGAGTTCAAGTGGATGATATTCCCAAGACAGCTTTCAGAACGCACTACGGCCATTATGAATTTGTGGTGATGCCCTTCGGACTAACAAATGCACCTGCTGTGTTCATGGACCTAATGAACCGAGTGTGCCAACCTTTCTTAGACAAATTCGTAATCGTATTCATTGATGTTATCTTAGTCTAATCACGAAGCAAAGAAGAGCACAACCAGCATTTGCGACTAGTATTGGAGACTCTAAGAGTTGAGAAGCTTTATGCTAAACTTTCAAAGTGCGGATTTTTGCTCTGAGAAGTGGGATTTCTTGGCCATGTGGTTAGTGAGAAAGGGATTCATGTGGATCCCTCAAAAATCAAAGCGATCGAAAACTAGGCTACACCAACAACACTAACGAAAATCCGACAATTCCTAGGGGTGGCAGGATATTATTGGAGATTCATCCACAACTTCTCCAAGATCGCAAAGCCACTCACCACCCTGACTTAGAAGGTTATGGTGTTTAGTTGGGAGACTAAACAAGAAACTGCATTCCAAACACTGAAGCAAGCCTTATGCAGCCCGCCAATCTTGACTCTTCCAGAGGGGACCGAAGATTTTGTGGTCTATTGCGATGCTTGAAATCAAGGCCTTGGATGTGTGCTCATGCAAAGAAGAAAGGTCATCTCCTATGCCTCGAGACAAATTAAAACGCACGAAGTTAACTACGCCACTCACGATCTCGAGTTGGGAGCGGTGGTGTTTTCCCTGAAGATCTGGAGACATTACTTCTATGGCACAAGGTGCACTGTATACACTGATCATAAGAGCCTCCAACATATCCCCAGTCAAAAAGAACTCAACATGAGACAGAGACGATGGGTAGAATTACTGAACAACTATGAGTGCGAGATTCACTATCATCCGGGTAAGGCCAATGTAGTAGCAGATGCCTTAAGCATAAAAGAATACTCAGGACGCCGAGTAAAGTCATTGACAATGAAGATCCATTCGCACATGAAGATCCATTCGCACCTGTTCACACAAATTAAAGAGGCCTAACTAGAGGCCTTGAAACTAGAAAATGTGACGAGTGAGGCATTGTGGGGAATGGATAAGAACGTTGAAGTCAAAAACGATTGAGCTCGTTATCTCATGGATCGAATCTGGACCCTGAAGTTTGGCGGGTTCTGAGATGTTGTCATGAACGAAGCCTACAAAACTCGATACTCCGTCCACCCAGGTTTGGATAAGATGTACCTGGATCTTAAGAAGTTATACTGGTGGCCGAACATGAAAGCGGAAATTGCTACTTACGTGGGCAAGTGCTTGACTTGCGCCAAGGTGAAAGTAGAATACCAAAAACCGTCAAGATTACTGCAACAACCAGAAGTCCCCGAATGGAAGTGGGAAAGGATAACTATGGACTTCATAACCAAGTTATCCAAGTCGATGAGTGGACTGGATACCATTTGGGTATTCATTGACAGGCTAACAAAATCCACGCACTTTCTGCCGATCAAGGAGACTAACAAGATGGAGAAACTGACCAGGACCTACATTAAAGAGATTGTACGATTGCATGGGGTGCCAATATCCATTATCTCTGATAGGAATAGTAGATTCACTTCACGATTTTGGCAGTCTTTACAAAAATCTTTGGGGACTAGGCTGGACATGAGTACAACCTACCACCCACAAACCGACGGACAGTGCGAAAGAACCATTCAGACACTTGAAGACATGATGGGAGCTTGTGTAATAGATTTTAGTAAAGCATGGGATACCCACTTACCACTCATCGAATTCTCTTACAATAATAGCTATCATACTAGCATCAAGGTCGCTCCGTTCGAAGCTCTATAAGGTTGTAAATGTAGATCACCCCTATGTTGGACCGAAGTGAGGGACACTCAGCTAGCCAAGGGACATGTCCCAAATAGCGCCCTCACTGGTCCTAAAATCATAAGGGAAACCACAGAAAAGATCGTTCTAATACGAGAAAGACTAAAAGCATCTCGTGACCGAAAAAAGAGTTATGTCGATAAATGACGCAAACCATTGGAGTTCCAGGTTGGAGACCATGTGCTATTAAAGGTATCACCCTGTAAGGGTATGATATGTTTTGGTAAACATGGGAAGCTATACCCTAGGTATATCGGGCCGTTTGAAATCCTTGCCAGGATTGGTCCCGTGGCGTACAAACTCTGACTACCACAGGAACTTAATAACATACAACCTACATTCCACGTATCAAACATGAAGAAGTGCCTATCTGACGAGACCCTCGTAATGCCACCCGATGAAATCGAAGTTAACAAGAATCTCCACTTTGTGGAAGAACCAGTTGAAATCATGGATCAAGAGATCAAAAGAACGAAGCAAAGTCGTATTCCTATCGTGAAGGTCCGTTGGAACGCTAAACGAGGAAACGAATTCACTTGGGAACATAAGGATCAAATGAAACAAAAATACCCACATCTCTTCCCAAATTCTTGAAGTCCCAGGCAAAACGCTAATTTTGGGACAAAATTCCTTCTAACGGGGGGTTGATGTGACAACCATCAAATTCTGATCAAGTCAAAGTTAACCGATCAAACCATCTAACCCTTGTATAATAGTGCTTACACTATGTACTATTGTGCAACTCACTATTTTAATAAGAAGTTATCACTTGGAAAGTTCAATCGTTCAAAAATTTCAACCCTAATCAGGGTAAGTGATGAAACTATTCGATAAAACGTTATTTCATATCCCTCGAGGGCATAAAACCATCATAACTAAGCTTAACGGGGTGTACGAACCTTGCATTACAAAGCTAAACACCCAAAAAGGTCACACACAAAGTCCCTCTCAACCTCTCCCAAATCTCTCTAAGTATGTGAAATCTCTCCCAAATGTCTCTATGTATGTGAAATCTCTCCCAAATGTCTCTATGTATGCGAAATCTCTCCCAATCTCTCTATGTATGTGAAATCTCTCCAAAATCTCTCTAGGTATGTGAAATCACTCACAAATCTCTCCATGTATTTGAAATCTCTGCTAAATCTCTCCATGTATGTGAAATCTCTCCTAAATCTCTCCATGTATGTGAAATCTCTCCCAAATCTCTCCAACTATGTGAAATCTCTCTCAAATTTTTATAGTCATCCGAGTCATACTGACCCTTATCTTAGCCAAAAACTATGCAAAACGGAGAGTTAACGCGAAAAGCAGCCTCTTAGAGCCGAACCTCCCTAAGAAGAGAGACCCTAAGGAGCCGAAGCCCCCTAAGAAGCTGAACCCTCTCCAAGGAGCCGAAACCCCCAGAGTCGTGCCTGTCCAAACCGAGCTCTGTCAGGACCAAAGTTATCAGCAACCGAAATGAACCGAGCCTTCGGTCCATTTCGTTCCTTTCCCCCCTGCGAGCTTCGCCTTCGCCTCCCTTCCTCGACTGCGAACTTACCCGACCGAGCCTCTCTCCCGGTTCTCACCTCCCAGAAGAACCCCCCCCTCTCTCTCTCTCTCTCTCTCTCTCGTTACATCTCCAATGACCGATCCCTCCCCTCGGCTCCCTCCTACTTTCGGTTCTAAGCATCAGGGACCGAACCTCTGGCCCAGACTTCGGATTTTTTCCTGTTTTTCCCGGTTTTTGACCATTTTCGCGTTTTAAGCCCGTTTTTCATGATTTTAGCGTGAGATTTTCACCCAAACTTATATTTAACATATAAGACCCCATATTTCCATAATCTAAACACATTTTTATGGGAATCTTTATTTAAGAATAAAATATGGTGGGTAAGTTATTATTAGGTGGAGTTTTGACGTATCCTTTGTACAAGAACACAAGCAGCCTCCCACACTCACTCTAGGGCCATACCCAACCACTATTCCCCCATAACTAGTCAATCATTATCCTTTTCCCACCATTATTCCATCCATACTCTTGAACAAAAGCTGGAAACCCTCATCTCTCTTCCCACTTCACTCCTCCACCACCAAAAAACAAAATCCTTTCTCTCTCACTTCTCTCTCTAAATTTCGAGATTTCAAGGCTGATTTTTAAGTTCTTCATATACTTTTGGTAAGTAAAATCGTCCTTCATATGATTATTCCACCTCTTTCTACTCCAATCATAAGTTTCTTACGCAAACTTCATCACATTTGTGTTAGAACTTCAAATCTTCAAGCAATCTTCTAAGTGTTCTTGAGTTGAACAATTTCGTTCTTCAACATCCATCCACTGCAAATCACTCAATGTGAGTTCATACCCTCACATTTTCATGTTTTCTTCAAGTTTTACAGGGAGGATACAAGTCAAAACACTAACAACATAACAAAACTCAAACAAGCTTTTAACAAAAAACTTAATGTTTATTCATGAACTGTTTTGAACATCTTAAACTTTTTAGTTTTCAAAACTATATTAGGTGCAAATATTTCAGTTTTATACCTTTAAAATTACTACTTGCACATGTCCACAAGATTTTTCTACAATTTATGGTGATTTTTATAAAACTGCCTACCACTGTGGCTACGAATTTGGATTAGTCTGTGTATATGAACATTTTCACACTAGTTAAAACTTCTAAAAATCACAATAAAAATTGTGAACAAACTAGAAACATTTTCTAAACTCTCAGAGTTTATGGATCTAGTTTTCGATCTCGTATGAATTTTCTGTGATTTTTCTTAATCAATGCATAAATGGTAAAAAGAAGTTCACAAATTACAACTTTATTAACACTCTATAGCTTGTTGAGCAAAGTGTAAAACCTTGATGTCTTCATATTTTGCATGAGTTTTTCTGTTTGGATACATTATGTTACAGAAAAATGTTCACTAAATTGTAAGAAATCTCTATCATTATAATTAATGCATTATGAAGCATGATAAACCTAGAATAGGTTTGTTATATACGTTCTACTTATATAGAAAGTGAATACTACACACTACAAACATTTGGATAAACGATAATAGGTATAGTTTATGTTATATATACAATACGAAAGTATACATTTTTACAAAAAGGGGTTTTCATGATGACATTACATAAATCTGTTAATGAATAAATTGTGAGACATTCGCTTCACGTTACTTCCAAGTAGCGCAACAAAAGTCCTTTAATTATAAGTAGAATATCTTTTAAGGAGAATGTGGTAATTGTGTATAGATCTATATTGGGTGTGACAAACCCACACCTTAGCTTCCTACAACAGCTAGACCGGTAGGTCTGGGGTGACAATTGTCATTAACATTCCGACACCTGAAGAACGTCGTATATAAGGCCCACTAATTCATAGTATGGTTATTATAACTCACATGAGGTATTAACAAACACAAGATTTATGGGATTTCCATTTAAACCAACAAGTTTATGCCGATTTAAACTTTCACGATTCAAAATTTAAATGGAAAAATACTGGCATACTATTAGTTTTGGCATTTTAGATTACAATACATTTTAGAGAGAAAATATGGGATTTTATGGACAAAACACTACTTTTAGAAGAAAGGATTTCAAGCTTTCATTCTAAATGCTTATGAACTCACCAACTTAATTTTTGACACTTTTTCAAAACTACTTGTATTCTCATGGAATCCGTAAAACAGGTAAACAACAGCTTTTTAGGATGGAATGCTAAGGCATCAAACATTGTATTTTTGTCAACATGATGTAATTGATTTAGAAACATGTAAACCTATACTATGATGTAACTTTTTTCATTATATTTATGTTGGTTGTTTGTACTTTGAACACTATTATACTTGTTGTTATGATACTACACATGAAATCCTCCACCCCCGGACGTTTCCTTCATCCTTGGTTTGGAGGTGTGACAGACATAGTCCTAAATTCCTTAGCTTGTTGTTATGATCGGTTAGTTCTGACCTATCATCTGAAAAATATGTTGGATTAGGTGTCTAAGCCCATAAATATAATTGATATTTACTTGATTTGAAAGAAGCATAGTCCTTTTAGGTTGCCTTCACCTTAGCAACTTAACTCGATGACTTTTGGAGTGAGAAGTTGAATTTTTTATTTGGAATAATAAATTGATATATTGATGTATTTTGAAAATAATATATTAATTAGAAATCATATTATTTAATCAGTATTTAATCATAAATTAATTTGGAATTAATTTTGGTATTAAAGGAACTAATTAAAAGAACAGAGGTTGTTTAACAAATGATTGATAGTTATGAAACTGGGTTGATGGACTCCTTGATTAGGAGTGATTTCTATAAGGAGGCCCTATACATTTCATCCAAGCTTTTTGTTGGAGGTCCATGGGTTGCTTAAGCCTTAAGTAGTAAATTAGGGTTTCCTCCAGAAACCCTCGAAACCCACAGCTATATATGGACCCCTCTACTTGTGATTTTCGGCGACTACTTGCTTTCTAAAACCCTAGCCAAAATTTTGAAGCATTCCCTCCTCTCTCCTCTCATCGTTTTGTTAGTGGTGTTTGTGAGCCATTAGAGGTGCAACATTTAGGGCACTATGCTTTTAACAGTCAAGGATCTATAAGGAGTTCTTGTTATTACTACATAACAAGTAAGGTAATCATGAAAACCCTTTTGTTATATAATTTTCGAAGATTGTATGTTAGATCTAGGGTTTATTGCTTTGGTATTCAATTACATGTTAAACTATTAAAAAACTTAGATCCAAAGCAATTAGGGTTGAATGATTACATAGGATGTTGTTATGCTCAAAACCCATCAGTGGTATTAGAGCCTAGGATGTTTTTCATTGAATTTGATGCATATGTGAATTGTCCAAAGGAGGAGGGAACATATTTGTCAGTCTATTCATCAGACTCGATGAGTTCATAGTGGAACTCGACGACAATCAAATCCCTAATTTTTTTTATTTTGATATCTTTGTTTGATTAAGATAATTACCAAATTCGTTTCAAATGTCTAAAATCGTATTTTATAGAAAAATAAATCGATATCCTTATCAAATTAAAAGATTTGGTCAAATTTAAAGATAAAGACAAAATTATTTGATTAATTTAATTACTTCAATTTGTTCTAGTGTTTTTGAAAAGTTTTAAAAATACCCCTTGGGTTTCAGAATTTAAAATTTAATTAAAAGTTTAATTTTGAAACCTTAAATTCTAGAGCCCTATTATTTTAAAAGTTTAAAATACACCCTTATACTATTATAAGATTAAAAGTTTAATTTTTATATATGTATAAGAAAGTCAGTCTTACCGTTAGTATGCCTCATTCACGAAGCTGGTATGAAACATCCAAAAATATGGTCCCAAAAAATTTTGATTTAATATTAGATAAAATAGTTATTCCAATAACATCCAAACATCTCAAATAAAAACCAACGTATTAATTGTCATAACATCATAGTAAGACGACGAATGTGGAATCCAATGGTGTGTGTGATGCAGTCATCCCAAGCTCTTCTCTCTGGAACCAGAAGTACCTGAAACATAAACTGAAAACTGTAAGCATGAAGCCTAGTGAGTTACCCTAAAATACCACATACGAAACATACATTAAACATATAGTGGGCCCCGCCCAGTCATCAGGCCTCACCCGGTCATCGGGCCCAGCTCGGCTATCGGGCCCCACCCGGTCATCGAGCTGAGCTCAGAAAGCATATAAATACATACACAGGTAATATACATAGCATATAGATAGTCATTGGGCTCCGCCCAACATCGAACCTTAGTCCACTAGCGTAAAACATAAGTGCATGTAAGAGTCACGAAGACACTATCATTCTATCAACATAACATAAGCATGGGTTGGCCTTGGTGCCTTCGACCTGCTAAACCCAGTAAGGAAACTCACCTCGAATGCTGAAAGATAACTAGATAACTCCTTGGCCATGGAAACAGCTCTACTCAGCCCCTAAATAGAAACAATTCCTTAGATACCGATCCATACTTCAAAACCCATAAAAGGTCAAACTTGGGCAAAGTCAAAGTTAAAGTTGAAGTTAACGCTTCGAGTTAACTCAACTCGTCAAGTTATCCCATAATTCGTCGAGTTTACATCAAGCATATAATCGTGATATTTCAATCCAACTCGCCGAGTTTCCCTTTAAATCATCGAATCCTTCCCTTGGCCAACAAAATGGGGCAAACCCAACCCAACTCACCGAGTTCCCTTAAGAACTCGTCGAGTTATTTGATAAAGATGGCACCTTTATGCCATGAAAGCTCCTTAAGACCCTAGATCTATAAGGGTTTGTCCAAATGGGACGTCCAACTCCCAATGACCACTTAATTTGGACAAAAAAATGCAAAAGAAAACGAAGATGAAAATCTAAGTAACTACAAAGCAAGGTTGATACTTTTCACCAGATAGATGTCGAAAATGAAGCAAGGATTCTTGTTCTAGCAGCTCCTCCTTGTATATCCAAGTGCCCTTTTCTTCCAATGGCTTCAAACACACACTACACACTCAAAAATGGATCACAATCACTCAAAATGCCTTAGGGATTAGAGGTTAGGGTTTAGGATAGTGGAGGTTGGAAATGAGGCCAACTTATGGGACTTAAGTTGCTTAAATAGGGTGAAAAACCCCAAAATTAGGGTTTCATTTCTTCCAGCCAACTCGTCAAGTTGTGGCATCCTAACTCGTCAAGTTGGTCAGTTAAACACGTGGTCCATGACATTTCAACACGACGAGTTGGGGCTACCAATTTGTCGAGTTTCTCTATAAAGTTGAATAATTTGGAAGATTAAATACATACCAAGAACCATGCATTACAATTCTCCTTCACTTGACATAGACTTCGTCCTCGAAGTCTGCCTCATCAAACAATCGTGGATAATGCTCCGTCATTTCCTTCTCGGGTTCTCAAGTCCACTCTGACCCCGTGCGGTGCAGCCACTACACCTTCACAAGCTCCACTACCGTGTTCCTTAATGTTTTCGTCTTCCGATCTAATATTGCCATCGGTCTCTCGATATAGTTCAGGCGGTCATCCACCTAAATATCCTCCAAGGGTACAACTATAGAATTATCCACCAAACACTTCCGTAGCTGAGAGACATGGAAAGTGCTATGAATCTGGCTGAGCACGGCTGGAAGATCTAGATAATATGCAACCTGGCCCAACCGAGCCAAAACCCTGAAGTGACCAATATATCTGGGACACAGTTTTCCCCGCTTCCTAAACCGAATGACACCTTTCCAAGGTGACACCTTCAGAAGAACCATATCACCCACCAAGAACTCCAAATCTGATCGGTGCTTGTCGGCATTGCTTTTCTGCCAAATCTGAGCTGTCTGAATTCTGCTCTGAACCTGCTAGATCATCTAAGTGGTCTTGAGCACCACCTCGATACTCCCCATGATTTGCTGACTGACCTCGCCACAACAAATCGGGGTCCTACATTTCCTCCCATATAGCATCTCAAAAGAGGTCGATCAATGCTAGCGTGATAGCTGTTGGTATATGGAAATTCCACTAACGAAAGATACGTATCCCAACTGCCACCAAAATCTAATACGCACACAATCAGCATGTCCTCAAGAGTTTGAATTGTTTACTCACTTTTCCTATCGGTCTATGGGTGGAAAGTTGTATTGAAATGGAGACAAGTACCCATCTCTTCATGAAATCGCTTCCAAAATCTAGAAGTAAAGCGAACATCTTGGTCTGAAACTACTATTACTGACATCCCATGACGTGCCAACACCTCCCAGACATAAACCTCAGCGAGCTTCTCTGCAAAATACTCTCCCGGATTGGGATAAAATGCGTGCTCTTGCTCAATTGATCCATGATGACACAAATAGAATCCACTCCGTACACTGTCCAATGGAGCTTCGTGAAAAAATCTATCGAGATTTCTTCCCATTTCCACATGGGAATCTCCAACGGCTGCATCTTTCCATGAGGTCGCTAATGCTCTACCTTGAGTTTTTCTACAAGTCAAGCACTATTCCACAAACCACGCTATATCTCGCTTCATGCATGCCACTAATAATCTGGGCGAAGATCCCTATACATCTTCGTCGCCCTGCGATGAATGGAGAACCTCGACTTGTGAGCCTCCTCCGTCAGAACTTGGCGTACACCTCCCCAATAAGGACCCCAAACCCTCTGATGCAGGGTCAACAATCCATGACTATCATAATCGAAGGAAGCCACCTGACCTACAATTCACTCATACTTCTGGCGCTCCTCCTTCATAGCCTCGACCTGAGCTTCCCAAATCTATTGCAACAACGGAGTAATCACTATCATCCTCAAACATATATTCCTGATCGGAGCTGCGACCGCCTTGCGCCTGAGAGCATCGACCACCACATTGGCCTTCCCCACGCGGTAAAGGATCTCATAATCATAATCCTTCACCAAATCTAACCAACGATGATGTCTTATATTTAGATTCAGTTGATCCATCAAATACCTCAGGCTCTTGTGGTTCGTGTAAATAGCACAATCAACCCCATAGAGGTAATGTCGCCAAATCTTGAGGGCAAAAACCAGCACCCCCAGCTCCAAATCATTTGTCGGGTAATTTGCCTCATGAGGCTTCAGCTGCCTCGAAGAATAAGTAATCACACGCCCCCACTGCATCAAAACTGCACCTAAACCCATAATCGAAGCATCACAATAGACCACAAAATCGACACCCTCAGAAAGGGTCAGAATCGGTGCCTCGCACAATCGCTTCCTGAGAGTCTCAAAAGCTGCCTGCTGCTTAGGCCTCCAACGAAATGTCACCGACTTCTTGGTCAGTCAGTTTAATGAAACAACAATCTTGGAGAAATCCTAGATGAATCTATGATAATAACCCTGCAGACTCAGAAAACTCTGAATCTCGGATGGAGACCTCAAAACCTCCCACTGCATCACGGCCTCGACCTTGGCTGGATCGACCAGAATACCCTTCTGGTTGACAAGGTGTCCCAAAAACTGCACCTTGTGCAACCATAACTCACACTTGGAGTACTTTGCGAAAAGTCTTTATCTCCTCAATGTCTCCAACGCCTCCCTCAAGTGCTCCTCATGTTGCTCCTGTGTTTTGGAATAAACCAAGATATCATCGATAAAGACTATCACAGACCGATCCGACATTGGCCTGCATACGCGGTTCATGAGATCCATGACTGTAGTAGCAGCATTGGTGCGCCCAATTGGCATCCCCACGAACTCATAATGGCCATAGAGAGTCCAAAAAGTTGTCTTCTGCATATCCTCGTACCTGACTCGCATATGATGATAAGTTGGTAGCATATCAATCTTGGAGAACCAAGATGCACCCTGAAGCTGGTCGAAATGATCATCAATCTTCAGGAGTTAATAACGGTTCTTCACCATTACATTATTTAACTCCTAGTAGTCAATACACATCCAATGGGATTTGTCTTTCTTCCTTAAAAACGAAATCGGGGCTCCCTAAGGTGAACTGCTCGGTCTAATGAATCCTTTGTCTAACAGTTCCTACAGTTGTGTAGACAACTCCTGCATCTTGGGAGGAGCCAACCAATATGGTGCTTTGGCTATCGGAGCTGCACCTGGAACCAAATCAATCATAAACTCCACCTGCCTAGTCGGTGGTACCTAGGGGTGTGCAAAAAAACCGCAAAACCGAAAAACCGAGCCGAACCGGCCTATCCGAAACCGAAAAAAACGTAACCGAAAAAAACCGAAACCGAAAAAACCGGATATCAACGGGTCGGTTTTTGGTTTTCATATTTAGGTACCCGCGGATACCCGAACCGAACCGTTTGATTATATATATATATAAAAGTAAAAAAGGTATTATTTCATTAGTATTGTTTTGATTGATCTATGAGTCCAATAACCTAAACAAAAATCCATATCGACAACTCTAATTTTGTTATTCTATGTTCATTTGATTTTCTTGTTATTTTTATTATTGTATTTATTATACAAATTATAATATATGCTATTTGAACTTCATTACGTTTTTTAAACTTCATTATGTTTTTTTTAACTCTTTAGCTTACTAATTTTAAGAAAGAGATAACTAAAATGGAGTTTGTAGTTACAATTGAATTTAATTTTTTATATTTTAACGGGTACCCGTGAACCGAACCGTGGTTACCCGCTTTCATACGGTTCGGTTCGGTTCGGTTTTTTTGTCAATACGGTTCGGGTTCGGTTAGTGCGCATGAGGTACCCGCCACGTGGTCACGGTTCACAATTTTATTACTATCCGAACTGAACCGCCCCATGAACACCCCTAGTGGTACCCCAGGAAAATCCTTCGGGAATACATCCGAGTACTCCTGCACAACCGGCCCGTCATCCACAGTCGCCTTACCCTTATCCCGGGTATCCATGACATAGAAGACAAAATTTGTACAACCCTGATGAAGATAATGTCTAGCCCTTGCTGCGGTACACATGACCGGTGCACGTTGTAGTCTCTTTCCCTGAATCACCAACTCTCCACCACTTGGAGTCCTAACCCGTACGTACTGTTGCTCACAGTTGATCGCTGCCACATTGGGGCTCAACCAATCCATACCCACGATAACCTTGTTCTCACACAATGGAATGGGACCTAAATCTACTGGATACTACTCGCTGAACGATTGAAGAGTAAAATCCCGATGAACCCTCATGACCCTGGTCGTCCTATTATCAACAATCTTCACATCTGGAGGATGATCTAGCTCCCATGGGGCTCCAACAAATCTCTTGCTAAGCGCAAGAGATATAGAAGATCGGGTATCCCCGAATCGAATAATACCAATGCAAAGATACCGTTCACGAGGAATGATCCAAAAATGAAACACAAAAACATAAACAAAAATTCAATATAAATAAAGAGATAATGAGAATATACATACCTATCACAATGTTGAGAGTAGCATGCGCCTCCTCTATCTTTAGCTGGAATGCCCTGCTCTTAGCTGCTGGCGCATCTGCCCAACCCTAACGGCCGCCAGTAATCCTCAATATCGCAGGAGCGAGTGTTGACACCGGTCCTGCCGCAACTAAACTCGGTCAATTGGCCTTCTTGTGACCCCTCTGATTACACTGAAAGAAAATCATATCAGATACCCAAGTGACGGGAGTGCTAGCTATACAATCTCTATTGATATGACTAGTTCGGCCGCACTTGAAGCGGCCATAATTGACCGTCCGACACGTTCCCTCATGAACCTTACCGTAGATACCACAATGGCTACGACCTTGCTGGCCTTTCGGCCTGGAATCAGATATATTGGGCCTCTTGCCTGACCCCTTAACACTCACATCAGAATCTGACTTCCTCTTCCTCTCCATCTCCAAATCAATCTCCCTCTCTAACCCTCGCTATCATGTCCTCCAGCATCTTGCAGTTGGATCGACTCAGAAACTGTTGAATATTCCTCTTCAACATCATGTGGTACTGGGCCTTATTCATCTCCTCGTTCGCCACATACTGCACAACCGGAAGGGACCTTTCCCTTAACATACTAGTGATCTCGGTCACCATTTTAGTAGTCTGACGAAGATCCTGAAACTCTTGCGCCAACTGCTGCACCTCGATCACATGTGAAAACTCAGCTCGGAACCTGGTAGAGAAATCACCCCAAATCATTGAATCAATAGCATCACCTCCCATATCATTCAGCACCTCCTCCCACCAATCATGAGCTTTGTCCTTCAGGAGATAGGATGCTAGTCTGACCTTGTCCCCCTCGGGACAACAACTGGTATGAAAGGCATTGGCAACATTTGCGAACCACCTACTGCTCGCAATGGGGTTCCTATCCCCATGATAGTCTGGTGCTCCACAAGCCTGAAACTCCTCGAAGGTCAGCGTGCGTGCCCTAATCAAAGTCACAATCTCAGTGCGAAAAACGCTAAATCTATCATCAAGAATCTCCAGAATTCCCTCCTTGAATGAGCCAAAAATCAAAGAAGTCTGATCAAGGATGTTGCGTGTAATCTAAGATGAGATGAACTCCCTCTTCTGGTCGTCAAGCTGCCCGACTCTAGAGCCCGAGCCTGATCCCTCCCCAACACCAGAACTGCCCACTAGCTTGCCTCGCAATACCACCATAGTAAAACTAGACAAATAAACTATCAGAATAAGCATCAATGCATATCGGGGAAATCATAACTACACAAACTCTCGGGCTTCATTATAACCCTCCTTGCATCGAGTATGGATCCTCTGCTTCCAGTAGTACGGGCCCATACTACCTTCCACACCACTCTCCACCATCAGCTACAGATGGAACTCATGCTAACCACCTCTAACTAGCTCACAAATACAACTACATATTACAAAAACTAGATAATTCTTCGAATGAGAGGTCTCTCCTTACAACGGTTGGACTCAAACAAGAACTACATAATAGAGCAAAACCTAACCATCTAAAATTATTTAGTTTCCATAATATGTAACTTAGCATATTCGCTTATTAACTAGTTGATATTAGCAAGAACTCCTAAAAGCACAAAGCAAGAAACATTCGAGCATCAAGTAAACAAAACAGAGCATAACCTAATCAGGCTATCCTATCACGGACTGATCAGTACTAGCATGCAAGTCTATAAGCTCATATAACAAGCGTACAAAGGAATCTCTCTAGATCCTTATCCCTACTCTAACATTCAATTCATAATTCACAATTCATATGATATATAAATAAACATGCATGGGTATTTTGGGATAACTTACTTGAGCTCGGATGATTGCACGCACCACATGTCACACCCTCAAACCGTAACGGCGAAAACCTTCAGGGGAAGAGGACGTCATGTACAATATCACAACAATTGTATGATAAGAATTAAAGCAAACACAACTATTAAATTTACAGGAAAAGTATTTACATTTGTTCAATACATATACTGTATGACATCAAAATGTATAATATAAGTATAAAAGACATGAATCTAACAACTTCATCTTCTCAAAAACCTGCGGGTGTAACTATCTTATCGGTTCCATGAGAATACAGTTGATTTTGAAAGTGTATCAACATTTTAGTTGGTGAGTTCATAAGTATGTTTTAGTGATGGAATACATGTCTTTGTACTTTGAAAATACTAGTATGTTTCTCAAGAAAATCCAATATTTCCTATAGTGAATGTAATGTAGTCCTGTACATAGATAAACTATTTCATATATGTTCTGAATATTTTCATACTATATTAATAGGCCTTGTATTAGAAAATAGTGTGTTGTATCTATATTTATATGAAAACATAGTGGTGATTGTATGAAAACCTTTGTATGTATGTCTGGATATCACCAGTTGTAGTGTAAAGTAGTGTATCATAGTAATGTTTGTATGAAAACCTTTGTACGTATGCCTGGATACCACCGGCTGTGGTGTAAAGTAGTGTATTATAGTAGTGTTCTTATGAAAACCTTCGTATGGATGGATGGATACCACCAACTTTAGTGTAAAATAGTGTATTGTAGTTTTATTAATTAAAATAAAACCTTTGAAGTAGTGTTAATCCCGTAAACATATGCTTTAGTTTATACTATTGTGAGTTTCGTATAACCATGCTTGATATGACCTAGTGACCTGTACAACGTTCTTCAGGCCTCTAAAATTTATGACATTTGTCACCCCAGGCCTGTCAGCCTAAATCTAGCTAGTAGTTCAGGTGTGGGATTGTTTATCCCATATAGAGCTATACACAAATCTTAAGCTCTCCCTCCAGGAGATTGTGGCTATACTGTATAGGATTTAGTTCCGTACCCCGGGGTGGATACTAGTGAAGTAGTGCCTCACAACCCTGTATTAACTAGTCTACGTGTAGTGTTGAAGTGTTGTAGTGTTCTCTTGTATTAGAAACTGTATGTGTTGTCTTGTATTAATGTACCTTGTGGTGTAAAATAATTATACTTAAATTATTATTTTAGTAGTGTATACTTGTATCAATGTATTAGATTAGTGTTTCCCAAACTATACCTATTATAGTTTTGTTTGCATATCCTTGTTTCGTGTACTATACTTAGCGATGTAGTATACTGAATTTCAAACTATACAGATTATAATCTAACAGTAATGTTATGTAGTGTAATGAAAACATTTGCAATTTAATTGTATGAAAACAATCACCCTTATGCTCAACATATTATAAAAGGGTTAAAAATATATTAAATATTTTAGGCAATGTTGCGAATACTCGGCTTGAAACAATTGCAAAGGTTTTAAGATTATTTAAAATGTTTGAATAAACACAAAAGTCTTTTTGTTTTACTTGTATTCCCCCCCCCCTAAAAATATTAAAAACATTGAAAATGTAAGGGTACAAACTCACCTCAAATGTGCGTTAACTTGAATTAGCGAGTTGTAGAGACGATCCCCGGGTAAGCATACGCACGAATAACGTTATCCTAAAAATAATTATATTCGACATCGTATTTAAATTAATATTATATTAATTTAAATAACATGATAAATAATAAATTAATTATGCAAGGAGTAGTTACAAAATTAATTGGAATTATTTGGAATGGTTGCAAGGTGTTTACGGTTGGCAAAAATGGGTTACGGTTGGAATAATGAGTTCACGGGTTGATCTTGAGAAATTATGAAGATTTGAAGATCACATGAAAATTTAAAGGTGGATTGAATGTTCTTGAATGGAAACATGAAGATCTGGGTAAAATATTTGAAGATTGGGAGAGTTCACAAATGGTAGTTAAGAGCGAATGTGGGGGTGTTTACAGATGAAAATGAGTGAAATGAAAGTGTCCTCGCCCAAAACACACACACTCACTCACTCTCACACACACACACAGATATATATATATATATATATATATATATATATATATATATATATATATATATATATATATATATGTAGGGGGTGTTTATTGTCTCAGAGCTTCTAGAAGGGGGTGTTCATAGATCTGAGTAAAAAAGGTAAAGGGTTTTCGGATTTTGGTCAAAGGGAATAAGGTTCACGGTCTTTGCCATTCACCTTTTGGGGTTTTCAGATTTGGTTTATGCTAATGGGGTGTTTTCGCATTTGCTTTTCACTATTTAAGGTGTCCATGGTTTGGGTTTACACCCTTTAGGGTGTTTACGGTTTACTTTTCCTTCATAAAGCATGTGTTTACGGTTTGGGTGTCCCCAAATCTCTAAACACATTTCAACCCTTTTAAACTTTTAATTAATTCAAGTATAGCCCCTTAATTTTCACTAATGTAAGTTTAATTTGTTTTAGTATTATCCTATATTAAGTATTAAGCTTACACCCTCTTACTTCAACATGGTTTTTCTCATAAACTTGTATATAAGTTAAATGAACATGCTTGTAGTCTAGAGTTTTACTAACAGGAAATAACGGGTTGTTACATCATCCCCCCGTTAAATGGAATTTCGTCCCGACTTAGCATTCCAACAAACCTTCACTATCGGTATGCGCATTTGTTTCGTTCGTTTGACTTCCCTATCCATGATTCTACTAGTTCTTGCATGAAGTTAAGACTCTCATTTATCTCGATTTCATCGAGTGGAATCACAAGAGTCTCGTTAGATAGACAATTCTTTAGATTTGACACGTGGAAGATAGGGTGTACGCTGTTAAGCTCTTGATGTAAACGGAGTTTTTAAGCTACGGGGCCGATTCTACCGAGAATCTTGAATGGCTCGATGTACCTTGGACATAGCTTTCCATGCTTTCCAAAGCGTATCACGCCCTTACAGGGAGAGACCTTCAATAGAACGCGGTCACCCACCTGGAATTCCAAGGGTTTTCATCTCTTGTCTTCGTAGCTCTTTTGTCTATATCTAGAGGCTTTCATTTGTTCTCAGACTTGTATGATCTTTTCTGTGGTTTCTCGAATGATTTCTGGACCAGTGAGAGTGCTATCAGGAACTAATCACTTAGCTAGCTGCATGTCACCCACTTCAGCCCAACACAGAGGGGATATGCACTTATGGCCATAAAGGGCTTCAAACGGGGAAACCTTGATGCTAGAGTGGTAAATGTTGTTATATGAAAACTCGATTAGTAGAAAATGGTTATCCCATGCTTTACCAAAATCGATAACACAGGCTCTCAGCATGTCTTTTAGTGTTTGGATCGTTCTCTCACTCTGTCTGTCGGTTTGTGGGTGGTAGGCTGTACTCATGTCCAGCCTAGTGCCTATAGCTTTTTGAAAGGACTACTAGAATCGTGAAGTGAATCTACTGTCTCTGTCCGAGATAATAGATATCGACACTCCATGAAGTCATACGATCTCTCTGATGTAGGTTCTGATTATGTTCTCCATCTTGTCCATTTCTTTGATTGGTAGGAAGTGTGCGGACTTGGTTAATCTATCGACGATTACCCAAATGGTGTCACGACCACCTGATGTCTTGGGTAACTTGATTATAAAGTCTATTGTAATCCGCTCCCACTTCCACTCAGGTATTTCTAGTTGCTGAAGTAAACTCGAGGGCTTTTGATATTCTACCTTTACTTTGGTGCAAGTTAGACCCTTGCCCACGTAGGTAGAAATCTATGCTTTCACGTTTGGCCACTAATAGAGTTTCTCGAGATCCAGATGCATCCTATCTAAACCTGGGTCGACGGAGTATCGAGTCTTAAGCACTTCATTCATGACGACCTCCCTGTAACCACCGAAATTTTTGGTCCAGATCCGGTCCATGAAATAAAGAACTATGTCTTCCTTGATCTCAAAGTTCTTGTTTGTTCCCCTTAAGGCTTCATCTGCCATATTTTTGGATTTTAAGGCTTCTAGCTGAGCCTCTTTGATTTGTATGGACAGATGGGAATAGATTATCATGGTTAGCGCTTTCACCCTACGACCTGAGTACTCCTTTCGACTAAGGTCATTTGTTACTACATTGGCTTTACCGGGATGATAACACACATTCATAATCATTGAGTAGCACTACCCATCACCTTTTTCCTTATGTTAAGTTCCTTCTGATCGAAAATATATTGAAGGCTTTTGTGGTCGGTAAAGATAGTGTAGTTGGTGCCATAAAGGTAATGTCTCAAGATTTTTAAGGCAAATACTACTGCTCCCAGTTCAAGATCGTGAGTAGTGTAGTTAATTTCGTGTGCCTTAAGTGATCTTGAGGCATAAGTGATAACTTTTCTTCGCTGCATAAGCACACAACCTAGCCCCTGATTGGATGCATCGTAGTGTACAACGCAGTCCTTCGTCCCTTTTGGAAGGTACAAGATAAGTGCGTTGTACATGGCTCTCTTCAATGTCTGGAATGCAACATCTTGCTTTTCTCCCCAACTAAAGGTTACACCTTTCTGAGTTAAGGCAGTAACAGATTTAGCGATTCTGGAGAAAATTTTTATGAATCTGCAATAGTCACCAGCAAGACCCAAAAATTGACGGATATCTGTGGGTGTTCTCGGTGCTAACCAATTCTCAATTGCCTTTATTTTGTAAGGGTCCACATGTACACCTTCTTCGCTAACCATGTGACCCAATAAAGTTACCTTCCTAATCCAAAACTCTCACTTAGAGAATTTCACATATACCTTCTCTGCGCGTAGTGTTTCTAGAGATTGTCTCAAGTGTTGACCGTGTTCTTCCTCGCTTCGTCAATAGATAAGTATATCATCTATGAACACTATCACGAATTTATCTAGAAAAGGGTGGCACGCCCGATTCGTTAAGTCCATGAACATGGCGGGCATGTTGGTTAGACCAAAGGGCATCACTACAAACTTGTGGTGACCATACTGGGTTCGAAAATCTGTCTTAAGAACATCACTCTCATGGACTTGTAATTGATGGTACCCTCATCTCAGGTCTATCTTTGAGAAGTAGCTCGCTCCTTGGAGTTGGTCGAAGGGGCCGTATCTTCTGGGTAGTGGGTAGCGATTCTTAATAGTGAGTTTGTTTAGCTCGCAATAGTCTATGAACATTTGAAAAGATCCATCCTTCTTCTTCACGAACAAGACCAGTGCTCCCCAGGGTGAGAAGGTTGGTCTAATGAATCCATTATTGAGTAGTTCGTTTAGCTGGCTGGATAATTCATGCACTTCTTCTGGTGCTAGACGATAATGGGATTTAGTTACGGGAGTAGTTCCAGGAATCAAGTCAATTTGGAAATCGACTTGACATTCAGGAGGAACTCTTGGAAGATCTTCGGGGAAGATATCAGGGAAGTTGCAGTCTTCGGGGATGTTCTCGAGGTCTTTAATTTCTTGCTTTTTGTTAATGGTGGTTGTCGAGGCCAACACAAATAATAACCATAATTATTACACACTAAAATAGTGTATAGTGGTAAAGGGATCGAATCCACGGAGATTGGTTCAATGTGATAACTCTATGAAAAATCTCTTTGTAAAATACATGGAATATCACAATAAATTAAAAATGGGGGTTTTGATGTTTTGAAATACTTGAAACATACTAGAATTAACTATGATTTAAATAGATAATTGCAACAAAAATAAGAATTTGATGTAAAATCAATAAGGGAAAGATGGTTGACTTAAAGTTTTCTCACTTTGACTTTTGATGAACATATCATTAGAATTCAATGGTGCAATACTTGTTTTAAATCCTCAATTTGGCTATAGTAATCCAAGGAGCTTGAGATTACCTAGACTTTTATTAATTGTTGAAATGGCTAGAGAAGCTGATAAAAATTTCCTTAGTCAAAGTCACTAATTCCAAATAGCATGTAATTAGTGAAAGTCAACTAGCATTAAGAACCAAAAAGTCACCAAATCCAAGAGGGGTCAAATGCTTTCACCACCATGTTGGAGGAAATATTTTTATGATTGTGTGAAGCAAAAACAACACAAAAATCATTTGTTGCTTGCTAATTTGAGGATCCTTTACTTAATCAAGAAATTAGCCAACTAATCACCACAAACACATTTAAACTCATGAACTAAAACATACAAGTAATGATAAGATGTTAAAACACAAAACATTCCCATAAAGATTCAAGAACATGTTCATGGATTCTTCAACATTCAACAAAAGTTCAAAGGATTAACCAAAAGTCAACCAAGATTAGCTTAGCCAAGCATGGCTAAACACAAAGAAACAAAGTTAGACAAATTTGTACCAAACATTAAGCAAGAATCAAGAGGTAAAAATATGATGTTCTTCAAGGGTTCTTGGCCTTCAAAAGTCTTCAAAACTCCAGAGAGAATCTTCAAAAATCGGATGTCCAAGAGTATGCAAAAGATGGGCACCAACCTTCCTCAAATAGCTCAAAAGAAGAATTTCCGAAACTGCCCCTGCAGGAGGTTGCGCAACCCGCGTGCTCTTGCGCGGGTGGGTTGTGCGGGTGGTCTCTGGATGTAGCATCTTTGAGGTTTTGGGCCTCCATAGCTTAGCCCACTTGGCCCAGGTCGAATCCAATCACCTCCTAGCCCATTTTCTTCAAGTTTTTCTTAATTTTAAGCCCAATTTGACCTCTCTAAGTCCTCCAAAGCTCGTGAACTCGCCCGATTAATAATTTACGTACGCTTGAATATTCCCCCGCATCTTGCAAATTTAAAGTTTATTTCTCTCCAAGTCTTCAAATAATCATCAAGATCACTCTATGCATCATCTCCACTACCCATCAAGCCCAACGTCATTTTTGTCTACCAAATCTCATCGCCTCCTATACGTCCCGAACACTCCCGCTCCGCTAGACCCGAAAACCTGCAATTATGCTCACAAGATTCGAGAGTACCCGAAATAGTCATAAAATAACAAAAAGGAAAATATGCATGGAAATTATCTAAATTATGAATGAAATATGCTAAAATAAACTATAAAAAGAAGTAAATAAAATGAAGCTATCAGTTAACCACATGAGCTAGGAATGCGTGGCACTCCTTTCATAGGTATTTTTGGAATTTGATGCCCGAAATGATGGGAAGGCTCGTGCTAAGTTTGTCTCCATAGATAACGAGGGATTCGCCATTTGGCAGATTGAGGCGAACGGCTTTTTCGTAACAAAGAATATCAGCATGATTAGGACTCATCCAATCCATGCCGATCATGACATCAAAGCTCTTTATGGAGAATGACATAAGATCGATTAAAAAGGAATAGTCGTTTAGAGTGAGGGTGCATCCAATGAATACAGCGTTAGTGCTCTCTTTCTTTCCGTTAGCCATCTCGACAGTGAACATTTCGTTTAGTTGTTGGGATTTGTGTTTAAGTAAGTGTTTGAATTTATGACTGACAAAACTCCTCTCTGTACCACAATCAAAGAGAATGCATGCATAAGAGTTGTCGAGGAAGAACATACCCGTGACTATGGTGGGGTCTGCAACTGCCTCCTCCTTACCCATGGCTAGCACACTCCCTATGTTTCCAGTATCTCTTGCGTTAGGGCAATTTATCTTGTAGTGCTCGGTTTCGCCACACCATAACAGGCTTGGCGTATTCCAGCACTGGGGGTCTGAGCATTGGGCCGCACAGGTGTCACACCCCTAAACCAGACGGCGGAAACTTCTGGGGTTAGAGGACTTCATTTGTAGTATCACAACACATGCATCATAGTAATCAAAGTACAAACAACTATTGTATATAAAAAATAAAAATATTTACCTGTGTTCAATCACTGTATATTGACACCAAAATAATTACCACAAAATACAATAGTTATGACTCAAAAAGGCTCCATCTTCTCAAAAGCACATGGCGTAGCAGTTTATTGTTTCCCTGAGAATAAAAGTAATTTGAAAAGAGAGTATCAACATAAAGTTGAGTGAGTGCATAAGTATTTATGTTTTAAAAGTATGTTTTCTGTTCCTTGAATATGTAAATAGTTCTAGAAAATCCTATATTTTCTGTTGTGTATGGAAAGTAGTTTTAATCCCATAAAATTGTTCTGTTTGTAAACCATTATTCTGTGTTTGTATCCTTTTATAAAACCTATATAAGTGAGTGTGCTTGGCTCCACCAACTGTTGTTGTAAACGGTATCTCTGAAAACTAGTACTTTGAAAATATACTCATGTATAGTTGAATATACACTAATGTATTGTTAATATCTTTTTAATAAGTTTTTATAACCATACTATTACTGGATGGCCTGAAACAAACGCTTTGAAGGCGTTTAAACTGTTGATAACAATTGTCACTCATAGGCGTGTATGCCCGACTATAGCTTGCAGCCTGACTGCGGGTTTGTCAATTCCCAATATAGATCTATACACACTTGTTTCTATCCCCGACTAGAGATTCTGGTTATAATGTTAGGACTTTTACTGAGTTGTTCAGATGAATAAACATCCTGAACATATTTTCTCATAAAAAGCATATAAACATTACGTGTATAATGAAAACATAATCATTCTGAAATTAATGATTGATAGTATTTTCCCTTGTTTTGCATACTCTAAATGCACTTGAAAGTTGTATATCCTTATTTAGTTTTAAATCCAACTCTTGTTCTTGTACAATAGTATAAAATCATGTTCTCGTAAAATAGTGTACTCTAGTATACTTGACTCGTGAGTTAGTGTTCTTTGAATCATAGATTATACATATTATAATTTATATGTATTTTCTGTATTGATACTAACTGTTCATGAATGCAATCCCTTGCTCGACATGTTATAAAGGGTGTTTAAAACTGAATGAAAGCACTTTAATATATATATATATATATATATATATATATATATATATATATATATATATATATATATATATATATATATATATCTATATAGACACACACACACACACAAGATATATAACTAAAATTGAAACGACGGTCGGACAACTAACCGATACCCTAAATCCACATCCAAACAAGGAAAATGAAATAAAGTGAGTTATCAATCCTAAGAGTTTTAAATGTTATATATATATATATATATATATATATATATATATATATATATATATATATATATATATATATATATATATATGATTTTGGGAAAAAATATAAGTTTATAAAAGAGTGTAACATTTTAAAATATTTTTGATGACTTGATCTCATTTTATAACAATTTGAAATCATTTGTTTATAACACAAAATCCTTGTGTTAGACTTGTATTCCCCCCCCCCCCCCCCCCCCCCAAAAAAAAAAAATAGTAAAAACCTTGAAAATACGGGAGTATGATCTCACATCCTAAGAGTGACGATTTAATGAAAAGTTGGACTTTATGTGGGCAATACTTCGACTGGAAAGAGATTAGCTTCTTGAAAATCTCGGGGCTTCGGGCTTTCGTCGCAGCGTGGATATGTTACCGGGGGGTCGAGGTAGTTAAAAGGGATTAAAAATGTGTAAAAGTAGGAGAGTGGTTGTCAATTTGAAACCTAAACCCGGAGCTCTCGGTTACTATTTATAGGAGGCTGAAGCCTCCCCGTACGCTGGGCGTACTCGTAAGTTACATCGGGCATAGTCCCTCGCGAGTCTCTTCGCTGGGTGTAACCTCGAAGGCGGGGCATACGAGTGGATTGACTCGGACGCATCAGAGCTACATACACGTGTCGACCTTGCGTTGGAGTAGGCTCCGTGGCTGATTTCGGATGGAATAAGTGCAAATTACGCTTAGCGTAATTCTTTTCGGTCAGTCTCGAAGGCTAAAAAGTACTTTATTGAAATTTCACATTTCACAGTTAACAGTGTTTTACCGGTTTTGTCGTGGATCTTTGATTGGTCATAACTTCTTTGTTATAACTCGGATTTTAGTGTTCTTTATATTTTTGAAAACCTCGATGCAATATGTACTACATTATTCATCCTAATAAAGATTACTGAACAATGTATTTTGATGTTGTTTTCATTAAAATAAGTTACCATGCTTGACTTACACTATTACATTATTTGAAATATCTAGTTGTTACATTATCCCTCCGTTAGAGGGAATTTCGTCCTGAAATTAAGTTTAAGAGATACACATAGACTTTAGGAAAAAGATGTGGATATTTATGTTGTATTTGATCCTCCCGCTCCAAAGTGAATTCAGGTCCCCGTTTTGTAATTCAACGAACCTTCACTATCGGGAGACGACTTTGTTTGGTTTTCTTAGCTTCCCTGTCTAGAATCTCTACAGGTTCTTCCACAAAGTTGAGGCTCTCTTTTAACTTGATTTTCTCGAGTGGGATCACAAGAGTCTTGTTGGAAAGACACTTTTTCAGATTAGAAACATGAAAGGTAGGATGAATGTTACTTAGTTATTGGGGTAGTCGAAGTTTGTAAGCTACTGGACCGATTTTGGCAAGAACTCGAATGGTCCCATGTACTTTGGATTTAGTTTTTCACGCTTTCCAAAGCGTATCATGCCCTTCCAAGAAGAGACCTTCAACAAGACGCGGTCACTAACCTGGAACTCCAAGGGTTTTCTCCTTTTGTCAGTGTAGCTTTTATGTCTATCTCTGGAAGCTTATGTCACTCCCGGATTTGTAAGATACTCTCCGTAGTTTCTCGAATAATTTCCGGACCAGTGAGAGTACTGTTTGGAACTTGACCTCTAGCTAACTGCGTATAACCCACTTCAGCCCAACACAGAGGTGATCTGCACTTATGGCCATAGAGTTCTTCGAATGGAGTAGCCTTTATGCTAGTGTGATAACTGTTATTGTAAGAGAACTCAACAAGGGGTAAATGAGTATCCCATGCCTTCCCGAATTCAATCAAGCAAGCTCGCAACATATCTTCTCTGATGTAAGTTCTTGTTAGCTTCTCCATCTTGTAGGTTTCTTTTATGGGCACGAAGTGTGCGGATTTGGTCAATCTATCGACGATTACCCAAATAGTATCATAACCACCCGTTGTCTTGGGTAACTTTGTTATGAAATCCATCGTAATCCGCTCCCACTTCCATTCAGGTATTTCAGGTTGTTTCAGTAGACCAGAAGGTTTTCGGTACTCTACTTTGAGTTTAACACAAGTAAGGCACTTTCCCACAAAGGTAGCAATCTCAGCCTTCATATTAGGCCACCAATAAAGTTTCTTAAGGTCCAGATACATTTTGTCTGAACCTGGGTGAATGGAGTATCGGGTTTTATGTGCTTCATTCATTACCACGTCTCTATAACCACTGAACTTTGGTGTCCAGATCAGGTTCATGAAACAATAGACTCCATAACTTCTACCTTCAAAGTTTTTATCCATTCTTCTCAGTGTTTCACCAGCTACATTTCTGGGTTTTAAGGCCTCTATTTGAGCTTCTTTGATCTGTTTCAACAGATGTAAATGGATTGTCATGGTCAACGACTTTACTCGGTGCCCCGAGTATTCTTTTCTGCTAAGGGGGTTAGCTACAATACTGGTTTTACCAAGGTGATAACGAATCCAGCATTCGTAATCGTTCAGTAGCTCCACCCATCATTGTTGCCTCATATTCAGCTCCTTCTAGTCGAAGATATGCTGAAGACTTTTATGGTCCATTTGTATTGTGCATTTCGTGCCATATAAGTCTTAATATCTTCAAAGAAAAAACCACATCTCCTAATTCAAGGTCATGTGTTGTATAGTTGTCCTCATGTGTCTTGAGCTATTTTGAGGCGTAGGATATAACATTTCCTCGTTGCATCAGAAGACGTCCAAGGCCTTGATTAGAAGTATCACAGTACACTACAAAGTCTGCTGTCCCTTCAAGTAGAGACAAGATCAGTGCACTGCACAAAGCTTGCTTCATTGTTTGGAAGGCTATTTCTTGCTTTTCTCCCCAACTAAAAGTTACACCCTTTTGTGTCAGGGTGGTAAGCGGTTTAGAAATTCGGGAGAAATTCTGGATAAATCTGCGATAATAGCCAGGAAGACCTAAGAATTGTTGGATTTTTGTAGATGTTTTGGGTGTTGACATGTTCTGAATTGCCTATATTTTGGAAGGGTCCATGTGTATTCCCTCTAAACTAACTACGTGACCATGAAATCTACTTTTCTGATCCAAAATTCACATTTTGAGAACTTCGCATATAGTTTATCTGTTCTCAGAGTTTGTCATACTTGACGAAGATGTTGTCCATGCTCTTCTTCGCTTCTCGAGTAGATAAGGATGTCGTTAATGAAGACTATGACGAATTTTTCCAAGTACGGACAACACACTCTGTTCATTAGATCCATGAACACAGCAGGTGTATTCGTCAATCCAAAAGGCATCACTACAAACTCTTAATGACCATAACGAGTTATGAATGCTATTTTAGGAAAATCCTCCTCTAAAATACGTAACTGGTGATACCCGGATCTCAAGTCTATCTTCGAGAAGTAGCTCATACTTTAAAGTTGGTCAAACATATCATAATGCGAGGTAAAGGATAACAATTCTTGATGGTCGGTTTATTTAGCCCGCAATAGTCTATGCACATGCGGAATGTTCCATCCTTTTTCTTCATGAAGAAAATCGGTGCTCCCCATGGTGAGAAACCCGGTCTTATGAAGGCTTTGTTAAGTAGTTGTAACGTCCCGATTCCAGGCATAAATTTAATTAAACAATAATTGGTATTATGTCCTACTCGGTGAGTTGGTTTACTTACTCGCCGAGTAGCAGTGGGATTGGAATGCGAGTTTAGTGACCTACTCGGCGAGTCCACCAAGGGACTCGGCGAGTAGGAGCTGGCAGATGAAACCCTAAATTCTGGGGTTTTACACCCTATTTAAAGGATCATTGGCCTCCACCAGTCTCCCCTTATGCCTCTTGTCTCTCTCAAACCCTAAAACGTGTGTGTGTGTGTGTGTGTTCTTTGGTGTCCAATCTTGAAGCAGTAACTTTGGAAGGAAGCATTTGAAGAAGAAAGGGAAAATCAAGGCCAGGAACTCGGGAAAAAGCTAAGGGATTGCACCAAACATCACTCTCTGGAAGCTATTCGCTTAAGCTCTTTTCACTTTGAACCTCCCTTGGATGGGTGTTATGAAGAACTCTCCATGTTTAAGTTAAGATTTTAAGTTACAACTTCATATCTGGACTTCCCTTGACCTCTAGATCCATAAAGTTCCTAGATTGTGCAAGGTTGAAACTCTCCCAAGGTGTAAAACTTCATTAAAGAGCTTAGATTGATCATTTCAGGCCTTTAGAGCCTTGCATGTACGTAAAGATTGCAACTTTACGTAATAAACGTGCCTTAGGAGCTTGGATCTATAATTTGGGGCCTTGCCATAGCTTAAAGAGCATCTGCATGGATTAAGATCTGCATGGACTCAGCGAGTTGATTAAGGGACTCGGCGAGTCCATTGAAGATGGCCATAAACTCGGTGAGTTGGATGAACAACTCGGCGAGTTCGTTGAAGATTGCCTTGAACTCGGTGAGTTGGCTAGGCTTTCTCCCAAAATCTTGGCCGTATATGAACTCGATGCGTGAAAAGGAGACCTCGGCGAGCAGGTCGAGGATTCCATGACTTCTTGAACTTAGGAAGAACTTGTCAAGTTGGAGACCTGCACTCGGCGAGTCGAGTCAACATGGACTGTTGACTCTGACTGTGGACTTTGACTTGGACCAAGGGGTTGACCAATTGAATTCTGTGGGGTTGGGAGATTTATGAAAAGGTTGTGTGGTCCTTTTAGGTGGTGAAGTTCGTGTTGGACCCGGGAGTTGAGCTTTCTTATTTCCAACGACAGTTGTGAGGTGAGTTATCCTCACTATACTAAGGGGTCTAAGGCACCAAGGCCGGCCCATTGGATTTGATATCCTAGTAGTTATTGTTATGTAGAGTTTGAGTTAGTAACGCATGCTAGTTGATGTGCTAGTCGGGTAGATATGTAGGACTGCCTGTGATACTGATTGATTACCTGTGTGCGCATTTATCTATTACATGTCGACACGGTATGTGGGGTGGGTTGAGGTTGTACTGCTCCGTGCGGTAGCCAACAAACCCGAAAGCATTCCAGATACGAGCTGAGGGCCCGGTAGGCATTCCAGACTCGTACTGAGGGCTCGATGGCATTCCAGATATGAGCTGAGGGCCCAGAAGGCATTCCAAACTCGTACTGAGGGCACAGGGGTAGTCCAGCTTGTAAAGCTATGGACCCAGTGCACGCTGTTCTATTTTGATTGATATGATATGCTAATGTTGATATTGCTATGTGAACTGTATGTGTATCGGTATTTTGGGGGTAACTCACTAAGCTCTCGGGCTTACAGTTTCAGTTTAGTGTTTCAGGTACCTCTGGCGATCGCGGCAAGGCTAAGGCTTGATCGTACAGCTCCTCCTATTGTGTTATGTTTTTGGGAAAACTATGATATGAATGTATTTTGAAAACAACGTTGTAATATTTTGATGAATTTGTCGTGTTTTTAAAATTTTTAAATTTGGCTTAAATATCGAGTGTTACAGTAGTTCGTTCAGTTGGCTGGACAATTCCTGCATTTGCAAGACGATAGGGGGCTTTGGCTATAGGGGTAGCCCCACAGATTAAGTCGATTCTTTATTCTACTTGTCGTTCAGGTGGCACTCCTAGGAGATCGTCGAAAAATATATCAAGAAAGTTGAAGACCTCATGAATGCTCGTGAGCTAAGAAAGCAGAATACTCCTTGCGAAGATACTTTTGTGCCTTGATACAAGAAATGATCTGGAGGTTCGATCCGGGTTTATCATCGTAGATAATAAGAGTTTCATTATTTGGCAAGTTCAAACGTACATTTCTTTTGTAACATAGGATGCCAGCGTGGTTAGAAAACAACCAATCCATACTAATAATGACGTTGAAACTTTTGATAGAGACCGACATAAGGTCTATTGGGAAAGAAAAGTTATTCAATGTAAGGGTACATCCTGTGTATATGTCGTTAGTGTATTCGGATTTCCCATTGGCTATTTCTACCGTGAAGGTTTCATTTAGTGGTTGGGAGTTTTGTTTTAGTAGGTGCTCAAAGTTATGGCTCGACTAAAAATAATGATTTGTACTCGATTCATAATAAGAGTTTATATAATACAAGCTAAATTCATGAATTTTGAGTGATAGATACTTAAGTAAAACGTAATACTTTAATATATATATATATATATATATATATATATATATATATATATATATATATATATATATATATATATATATATCTTGGATACAATATGTTGTTTTGAAATTTGGACCTTTCTAAAGGTCTACAGTACACCAAATTACTGAAAATAAAACATTTAGCCGAAGTCCTAATCTAAAAAAAATTGGAAGTAGCATACACACTACTTGCATCTTATACTATGTCGAGTGCTAGACTCTGCTTCCTGGTGTTTGGTTTCCATTAGTTGTCTTTCCAAGGTAGTTATATGCTCCCTTAATTCTCTTATTTCTATTAGGGCAACATTCACTTGGTTTTGCAATGCCTCAGTGTGGGTTTGGGATTCATCTTGGATTTCCTCCAGATGATGAATATCCGCAATGTTGATTTGTGTCATTGCATTGATTTGTAGGATCCGATTTATCAAAAATCTCCTGATCGGTTTGGTGAGCTATACATTGTACAATGACAGGAAGATCCCTGTCGGCTGAACCTCTGTTACTGAGGTTGTAGAAATATTGGCACATTCCATAGGGTGGGCGTTGGCCCTGCTATCGGCTCCAGTGGTATATGTGATCTACACAAACTGGCGTTGGCCCTTGAAATTCTCTCCTGACTGCAAGAGGTGGGATGGCTGGTGGGGGATATTATACCATGGGTTATGTGTCGTTACCCTATGAATCTTCATCATCATCTTCTTCTTCCACTTCTATAATTTCTTCTGGATCCTCATCTGGACCTCTACTATCCATCCTTCGTTACCGTGGTTCGGAAAGTATTGGTTCCCTGGTAAATAAAATCTGGCCATTGTGTCTGTGCGAGAAAAGGGGCATGAGATATAGAATATAATTAGTAATGATATACAGAAAATGAATTTTGTATGACTTGTTATGGGTACTACTATAACTACAAAGTGTATACTAATTATATATAACTTGGGTATAATCGACCTTTGATTAAATGATCCTGCTCTAAATCCACTACCAAATAATGAACAGGAAATGAAGCTAGATCACATATTCTAAGTCTATATAAATTTAATTATATATAACCGTAATATACCCTTAATATTTATAGCACTACTTACAATGGTTCTTTTGTTTTGACATGTTTTTTTGGTATATAGTGCCTAAAAACTCCTATAGTTTTTTAACTTTATGTTATGATCTAGTGTTCTTTTGCATATGTATAGTTGGTAAGTTTTAGACATGTCGCAACACTACCATCACTCCCAAACACATATTGGTCATATCTCAAACCAATATAGTTGATAAAGCTATATTAATCCCATTATTGATTAAATAACTCCCTAGGTTTGACTGCAGTGTCCAACATCTAAATACTTTTAAGTTGTTATAACTGTGATACTGTACTTGTAGGTATGAGTGTTAGTATACTTCTTGTAAAAATACTTAAATTTTAAAAAGCATACTTGTATTCATAGCTCTTAGCCCCAATGTATTTATAGTTTGTATATCTTTTTTGGATTGATATACTGAGTTCACTATCAACAATGCTCTGATACCAATCTATCACACCCCAAACTAGACATCAAAAATGTTCGTGGGTGGAGGACTTCATTTGTAATATCACAACACATGTATCATAGTAATCAAAGTAGAAACAACCATTGTATTTAAAAAGTGTAAATAATTCCATGTGTTCAATCACTTTATATTGACACCAAAATAGTTACAACAAAATACAATAGTTATGATTCAAAAAGGCTTCATATTCTCAAAAGCTCGGGGAGTACCGGTTTATTGTTTCCCTGAGAATAAAAGTAATTTGAAAAGAGAGTATCAACATAAAGTTGAGTGAGTGAATAAGTATTTATGTTTTAAAAGTATGTTTTCTGTTCCTTGAATATGTAAGCAGTTCCAGAAAATCCTATATTTTCTGTTATGTATAAAAGTAGTTTTAATCATATAAAACTGTTTTGTTTGTAAGCCATTGTTATGTGTTTGTATCCTTTTGTAAAACCTGTATAAGTGTATGTGCCTGGCTCCACTAGTTGTTATTGTAAATTATATTTTTGAAAACTAGTGCTTTGAAAATATACTCATGTTTAGTTAAATATACACTAACGTATTGTTAATATCTTTTTAATGAGTTATTATAACCATACTATGACTGGATGGCCTGAAAAAAACAATTGTCACTTGTAGGTGTGTATGCCCTATTGTCACTAGCAGCCTGAGTGTGGGTTTGTCAATTCCCAATATAGATCTATACACATTTGTTTCTATTCCCGGCTAGAGATTCTAGTTATAATGTCAGGAGTTTAACTGTGTTGTTTAGATGAATAAACATCTTGAACAAATTCTCTCATAAAAAGCGTATAAACATTACGTGTATAATGAAAACATAATCATTATGAAATTAATGATTGATAGTATATTCCCTTGTTTTGCATACTCTAAGTCTACTTGAAAGTTGTATATCCTTATTTAGTTTTAAATCCAACTCTTGTTCTTGTACAATAGTATAAAATCATGTTCTCGTAAAATAGTGTCCTCTAGTACACTTGACTCGTGAGTTAGTGTTGTTTGAATCATAAATTATGCCTATTATAATTTATATGTATTTTCTGTATTGATACTAATTGTTCATGAATACAATCCCTTACTCGACTGTTACAAAGGGTGTTTAAAACTGAATGCAATAACTTTAATATATATATATATATATATATATATATATATATATATATATATATATATATATATATATATATATATATATATATATATATAAGACATATAACTAAAATTGAAACGACAGTTGGACAAATAACCAATACCCTAAATCCACATCCAAACAAGGAAAAGGAAATAAAGTGAGTTATCAGTCCTACGTCTTTTAAATATGATATATATATATATATATATATATATATATATATATATATATATATATATATATATATATATATATATATATATGATTTTTGAGGAAAAATATAAGTTTATAAAAGAGTTTAACTTTTTCAAATACTTTTGATGTCTTGATGTCATTTTATTACAATTTGAAATCATTTATTTATAACACAAAATCCTTGTGTTAGGCTTGTATTCCCCCCCGCCCCCCCCAATAGAATAGTAAAAACCATGAAAATACGGGGGTATGAACTCACATCGTAAGAGTGATGATTTGATGAAAAGTTGGACTATATGTGGGCAGTACTTTGACTTGAAAGAGATTAGCTTCTTGAAAATCTTGGGGCTTCGGGCTTCCATCGCTGCGTGGATATGTTATCGGGGTGTTGGGGTAGTTAAAAGGGCTTAAAAATGAGTAAAATTAGGAGAGAGGATGTGAATTTTCAACCTAAACCCAGAGCTCTCGGTTACTATTTATAGGAGACTTAAGTGTCCCCATACGTTGGGCGTAGTGCCTCACGAGTCTCTTCGATGGGCGTAACCTCGTATGTGGGGCGTACGACTGGATTGTATCGGACGCGTCGGAGCTACATACACGTGTCGATCTTGCGTTAAAGTAGGCTTCGTGGCTGATTTCGGATCGAATACGTGGGAATTATTTTGGGCGTAATTCTTATGTACGATGGGCGTAATTCTTTTTGGCCAATCTCATAGTCCGTGCCCATAACTTCAAAAGTCCGTATCTTTTGCATATGACCTCTATTCCATGTTCTTCATATTCGCGCGTAGGTGAGATTTTACTCTACATCTTTCGTTTAGACTCCGTCGGCTAATTTTGAATTTATTTTTAAGGTTATATTTTTAACAGGTTGGGATAGGAAAAGTCCGTTAAAAATTCATAACTCCTTCATCCGACATCGGTTTTCGTCTGTCTTTTTACTATTGGATTTCTTTTGATAAGATCTCCGATTCTCGTTTAGGTTGTGTTGTGTAAAAAATCGCTCGATCTTCAAACAGATTTTTGGGTTGTGTACTGCTATGTCGAATCTTAGAAAAATCCTAACTTCCTCATACGAAGTCATATTTGAATGTCCTTTTTATGGAAATTCATGGTTTAACGCATCTTATGACTTTCATTTAGATTGTTAAGGCTAATAAGTACTTTATTGAAATTTCACATTTCACAGTTAACAGTGTTTTACCGGTTTTGTCGTGGATCTTTGATTGGTCATAGCTTATTCATTATAACTCGGATTTTAGTGTTCTTTATATTTTTGAAAACCTCTTTGCAATATCTACTACATTATTCACCCCAATAAAGATTACTAAACAATGTATTTTTGACGCTTTTTTGCATTAAAATAAGTTACTATGTTTGACTTACACTATTACATTGATTTGAAATATCGGGTTGTTACAACTGGTGTCTTGCAGAAGCGGGCAGTATGCCCTTCTTATTACAGCTAGTGCATTACAACTCCCGACAAGGTCGATGATGATGAAAGTTGCATTTTTCGCACCTCGGGAGGTTTCCAGTGTATCTATTGGGGGGCGCTTGAGTAGTGGGAACAACTGCAAGAATGGTAGCAACATGGACCACCACTGTTTTTCTTTCTTGAAGGGCTCCTACGAAGATTGGTTCTTTCGCTTATTCCAAAACTTCTTCTTCCCACCACTGTCATTAGGTGGTTCGAGAGCGGCTAAATCGGAATCTTGGTGATCTCTGTGATCTATTAATGTCTGTGCTAGACGTTTGGCATTGTCAAACGTGAGTGGATTTGCAGCTAAGACATTTCCTTACATCGGGGGAGTTAGTCGCCATATGAGCCTCTCCACGTTCTTCCTCTCCGGGATGACCATCTTGGGACATAGAAGAGCCAAGTCACTAAACCTCATGGTGTAAGTAGCAATGTTGGAGCCCTTCATCTTCAGATTCCAGAGCTCTTGCTCGAGTTTTTTCATTTCACCCCGCGAGCAGTATTCGGCGAGCATCAGTTCCTTCAAATCATCCCAACGCATAACATTAGCTACCTGGAGAGTTAGGGATTTAACTTGGCCGTTCCACCAAGTTAATGCTCTATCAGTGAAGGTGCATGCTGTAAATTTTACTTTGCTCGACTTGGGGCACGTACAGATCTCAAAGATTGATTCGGTCTTCTCGAACCAACGAGTTAGGGTAATAACACCTTTGGTGCCATCAAAGGAACGAGGCTTAGCATTTGTGAAATCCTTATATGAACACTACCACAGGTGTCCATGACTGTCCCCGAGGTTAGTTGGGTTGGCACCACTACCCGACCCACTAGTTCCACTTGCATTGATTTGTGAGATAGCGGCAGCCACTGCGGCTATTACTGCTGCTTTACAGACAACAGGATCGTACTGAGGAGGTCATGACAGTGGTGGATTGTTGTTTTTTCTGTTGGAATTCTTCGGAGGCATCTTTATCTAAAATAATTTAACGGAAAAATAATGATAAGTCCTCTATAATGATTGTGAGTCAGGTGATATTGAACAGGGTATATCTTATCCTGATAGTTACAGTGTTCTATTATGCGATTTACAGAGGAAGTCTACTAATACAAGTAAACAATCGCCATTAATTAATAGCAACACTTGGAATGAAATTGTACGATGTGATTTGTGCCTGATTCCCCCTATAATCACATAGTGTACACAAATTATATATGATCAAGTCCAAATAGACCTTTAATTAAATGATCTTATTCTAAGTCCACATCCAAACAGGGAACATGAAGTAAAGTTAAATCAATCATACTAAGTCTATAAAATATTATTTAAATATAACTTATATGTATACACGTGGCAATTATAGATCTATCAACAAGAGTTCTTTGTTTTTATGTGTTTGGCTCTTGTATCATAGTGCTATAAAATACTCCTATAGTATTTTAGTTTTACGTTCGGTTCCATTGTTCCCTTTGTATAGAGTTTGGTAAGTTTTAGACTTGTTGCAACACCACTATCACTCCCAAACACATGTTGGTCGTATCCCAAATAAATATAGTTGATCAAATCATATTTATCCCAAATATGATTACATAATTGTTAAGGATTAACCATAGTGTCCAACATCTAAATACTTTTTTTTGTTCTGGTTGTGATACTGTTTCTGGTATGTATGTATACTTGTATACTTTTTATAAAATACTTATATTTTTAAAAGTATACTTTTAGTTCAGAGCGCATCGCCCCCATAGTGTTTATAGTTGTATATCATGTAAGCTTTGATATACTTAGTTCACTATAAACAATGTTGTGATACCAATCTGTTACACCCCCAAAGTGGAACGACGGAAACATTCGGGGGCGGAGGACGTCATGTATAGTATCACAAAAATTGTATAATAGGAATCAAAGAAAAACAACCATTACATTGATAAGGTAAAGTATTTACATCTATTCAATACATAGTTTGTATGACATCAAAATGTATAAAAAAAAGTATAAAAGACATGACTCTAACAGCTCCGTCTTCTAAAAAACCTGTGGGTGTACCTGTCTTATCGGTTCCCTGAGAATACAAGTGATTTTGAAAGTGTATCAACATTTAAGTTGGTGAGTTCATAAGTATGTTTTAGTGATGGAAAACTTATCTTTGTACTTTGAAAATACTAGTATGTTTCACAAGAAAATCCAATATTTTCTAAAGTGAATGTAACGTAGTCTTGTAAATAGATAAATTATTTCATGTATGTTCTGAATATTTGTATATTGTATTAGTGTACCGTGTATTAGAAAATAGTGTATTTGTATGAAAACATAGTAGTGATTGTATGAAAACCTTTGTATGTATGTCTAGATACCTGCAGTTGTAGTGTAAAGTAGTGTATCATAATAGTGTTTGTTGAAAACCTTTGTATGTATGCCCGGATACCACCAGCTGTAGTGCAAACTAGTGTATCATAGTAGTGTTTGTATGAAAATCTTTGTATGTATGCCTAGGTACCACCAACTATAGTGTACAATAGTTTTATTAATTAAAATAAAACCATTGAAGTAGTGTTAATCCCGTAAACATATGTTTTAGTTTATACTGTTGTGGGTTTCATGTAACGCCCGTAGATCCGGGCTAGTCAATTTAGAGATAATAGGGGTCGAAAATGACTTTTCGACAAAATATTATTTAGAATAAATAAATTGAACCAAGTTGTAGTATATGTCACAAGGTGTCCGTACATATAAAGAACGCCGAAATCCGAGTTATAACGAAGAAGTTATGACTCGTCGAAGTTTCGCGACGGAACCGCCACGACACCAGGAAGCGTAAAAAGTGAATTTACGATAGAGCGAGATTTAGCCTTAGTGATCTAAACGAAAGTCGTAGAATATGTGAAACCGAGAAAATCCATAAGAAGAACACCCAAATCTGACTTCGTATGAAGAAGTTATGATTTTTCTAAGATTCGGCTTAGCAGTATACAGCCCGAAACTCGAATTTTAGTTCGAGTGGTTTTTGGCTTATGCGACCTAAATGAGAGTTGAAGATCTCATTAATAGGAACTCAACAGTAAAAAGACAGATGAAAACAGAGTCCGTATGAAGGAGTTATGAATTCTTCGCGGTCATTTAACAGTCTAAACGCCTCATACTGTTAAATTTAAGATCGGTCGAGAATTAGCCGACAGAGTCAAAATGAAAGTTGTAGATATTATTTTTACCTACGCGTGGATATAAAGAACATCAAAAACGGAGGTCGTATGTGAAAGTCACGTATTTTAGAAGTCGGAAGTGTGCTGTGTGAAGATGGGTGATGTGGCACAATCTTGGCCATTGCTTTCTCCCCAAGTCTTGCCACTAGATGGTGACATGTAGCACTAAGTTCAGCCATTTTCACCCTATAAATACCACCTATCCCACCCTCATTTTCTTCACACCTTTCCCATTCTTTCTTCTCTTTACTCTCTCTCTCTCTAGAACCTCTTTCTAGTCCCGAAATCCCCCGAAAAGCCTAGGGAACCTCCGTAGCACGAGGTGGAAGCCCCGGAGTGCTCGACGGCTCCGAGAAGAAGAGATTTTCGGCTCGGAAACGCTGCTCCAAGCAAAGCCTGGTTTTCTATAAAACCCGTTGTAAGTGAGCTACGCCTACGCTATTTTTAATATAGTTTTTATTTAATTATATTAACGTTATTAAGAACATATAATAAATACTTGGGCTATTATTATGGGTTATATAAGTATTTTTTTAACGCTTATATAATAGTAATAATAGCTAGACTATTAATTAGTCTCGGCGAATAATAGACTAAAATCTATTGGTGATAATACTACGTTTCGTCGAAGGAAATTATTTTAAAGTAAACGAAGCGCTGTCCGAGTACCGAGTCAACACCTTCTCAGGTGACTGCATGGTCCCTTTCATCTTACACATAGATATGAAGTATTTATTATATAATTTACGTGTTATGAGTGCATAGTCCCTTTCATCTTACACATAGATATGAAGTATTTTAATATGAATTACGTGCTATGTGTACATATTGTCTGAATACTTGCTGTTTATGCTGAGTGAAAGATTTTTATACATGTTTTAAATGATTTAAATTGTATACGTATTTTATATCTACAAAACGTGTTGGGAAAAACATGGGTAGATGAAATAGTTGTTTTGTGATTACATGATGGGAGACATCAGTGTTGTCAGTGATCCAGTCATCTAGTTGAGTATAGATGACGACTATGGACGATACTAGACGGTCCAGTGGAACGATAACAGTTTCGTAACATGTAGGTATTTTTGAACTATGTGCTCATTAGGTATTTTTGAACTGAGTGTGTTCACTACGTATCTTTGAACTGAGTGTGTTCACTAGGTATTTTGAACTAAGTGTGTTCACCAGTTACTTTTGAACTAAGTGTTTACCAGACATTTCAAACTACGTGTTCACCAGATATATTCTGTAAGTCTTGGTAATGATGGACTTCGTGTCGATTCCTTAGGATGATCCTTAGGAATAAATAAACGATGAATATTTGATTCTTAGGGTAGATCTTTAACACTAAAGAAGATAATGGGGATGGGTAATTGGGTTGATTGTTTGATTGTTTAAACATAATAATTATATTATTGTGGGTTGAAAACCCTATGTACTCACCAGGTTTCCCAACCTGACCCACTCAGTTTATTTATATCACAGGTGTTGATACGAAGTCACTTTACACTGAGAGATTTAAAGAGATGTAGATCACTAGTGTAAATAAATGTGAGTTCTGTTTATGCTTATGTTCCTGTATTGACGATGACATCCCAAACGTTTTAAAATGAATAAAGTACGTTTCTTCGGAAATGTTTTAATAACGTATTTATCATGTTTTTCTGGGAACAAATTCCGCAACATTTTTATTAAAAGAAGAACTCTGGTTTTTATAAAGCATAAACAAAATCGGTCTTTTCTGGCCGTGAAAATGGGGATGTCACATTTCATATAACCATGCTTGATATAACCTAGTGACATCTACGACGTTCTTTAGGCTTCTAAAAGTTGTGACATATATTACCCCATGCATGTCGGCTTAACTGTGGCTAGTAGTTCAGATGTGGGATTGTCTATCCCATATAGAGGTATACACAAATCTCACACTCTCCCTCCAAGAGACTCTGGTTATACTGTATAGGATTTAGTTCTGTACCCCGAGTGGATACTAGTAAAGTGTTGCCTCACAACCCTGTATTGACTAGTTTACATGTAGTGTTGTAGTGTTCTCTTGTATTAGAAAATGTATGTATTGTCTTGTATTAATGTACCTTGTATTGTGAAATAATTATACTTCAATAATTATTTTATTAGTGTATACTTGTAGAAATGTGTTAGAGTAGTGTTTCCCAAACTATACTTATTATAGTTTTGTTTTCATGTCCTTGTTTCGTGTATTGTACTTAGCGATGTAGTGTAATGAATTTAAAACTATACCGCTAACGGTAATGTTCTGTAGTTTAATGAAAACAATTGCAAATTTAATTGTATGAAAGCAATTACTGTTATGCTCAACATATTACAAAATAGTTAAAAATATATATATTTTTTTAGGAAATATAGCGAATACTTGGCTTGAAACAATTGCAAAGGTTTAAGATTATTTAAAATGTTTGAATAAACACAAAAGTCTTTGTGTTTTACTTGTATTCCCCTCGTCAAAATATTAAAAACATTGAAAATGTAGGGGTGTGAACTCACCTCAAATGTGAGTTAACTTTAATTAGCGAGTTTTAGAGACGATCCCTGGCTAAGCGTACACGCGAATAACATTATCCTAAAAATAATTATATTCGACGTCGTATTTAAATTAATATTATATTAATTTAAATAATGTGTTGAATAATAAATTAATTAGGCAAAGAGTACGTACAAAATATTGGAATTATTTGGAATGGTTGCAAGGTGTTTACGGTTGGCAAAAATGGATTTACGGTTGGAATAATGTGTTCATGGTTGGATCTTGAGAAATTATGAAGATTTAAAGATCACATGAAGATTTGAAGGTGGGTTGAATTTTCTTGAATGGAAACATGAAGATCTGGGTAAAATATTTGAAGATTGGGAGAGTTCACGGATGGTATTTGGGAGCAAATGTGGGTGTGTTTACGGATGAAAATGAGTGAAATGAAAGTGTTCTTGCCCAAAACACACTCACACACACACACAAACATAAACACATACACACACACACACACACACACACACACATATATATATATATATATATATATATATATATATATATATATATATATATAAGTGTGTTTATGGTCTTAGCACTTCTAGAAGGGGGAGTTTATGTATCTGAGTAAAAAAGGTAAACGGTTTTCGGATTTTGGTCAATGGGAAAAGGGTTCATGGTCTTAGGCTTTCAACTTTTGGGGTTTTCGGATTTGGTTTATGCTAATGGGTTGTTTTCGGATTTTCTTTTCACCATTTAAGGTGTTAACGGTTTAGGTTTACACCCTTTAAGGTGTTTATGGTTTGCTTTTTCTTCATGAAGCATGTGTTTACGGTTTGGGTGTCCCCAAATTCGTAAACACATTTCAACCCTTTAAACGTTTAATTAATTCATGTATGGCCCCTTAATTTGCACTAGTGTAAGTTTGATTTGTTTTAGTATTATCCTATGTTAAGTATTAAGCTTATACTCACTTACTTCAACATGGTTTTTCTCATAAACTTGCATATAAGTTAAATGAATATCCTTGTAGTCTAGAGTTTTATTAACAGGAAATAACGGGTTGCTACATACCCTTTTATCTTTTAGAAATCCTTTTTATAAAAATGCTTCCTTTTGAAATTTTTTACCAAGTCCTTAGTTTGAGTTCAGACACAGCCGAGAGTGTGCCTGAATCCCTCAAACCAAGGCTCTGATACCAACTTCAAACCTCCAAAAATATCGTCGCAAATATTTTGGATTTAATATTAGATAAAATAGTGATTCCAATAACATCCAAGCATCTCAAATAAAAACCAATGTATTAATTGTCATAAAATCTTAGTAAGATGAAGAGTGCAGAATCCAATGGTGTGTGCGATGCAGTCATCCCTAGCTCTTCCGTCTGGAATAAGAAGTACCTAAAACATAAACTGAAAACTATAAGCATGAAGCCTAGTGAGTTCCGCCGAAATACCACATACCAAACATACAGTAAACATAAAGTGTGCCCCACCCGGTCATCGGACCCCATCCGATCATTGGTCCCAGCTCGATCATCGGGCCCCGCACGGTTATTGAGTTGAGCTCAAAAAGCATATAAACACATACACATGTAATATATATAGCATACAGATAGTCATTGGGCTCTGTCAAGCATCAAACCTTGGTCCACTAGCATAAAACATAAGTACATGAAAGAGTTACGAAGACAACTAGCATTCTATCAGCATATCATAAACATAGGCCGGCCTTGGTGCCTTCGACCCACTAAACTCAGTAAGGAAACTCACCTAGAATGCTGAAAGATAACTGGATAACTCCCCGGACCCGGAAACAACTCTACTCAACCCCTAAATAGAAACAATTCCTTAGATACCAATCCATACTTCAAAACCCATAAAATGTCAAACTTGGTCATAGTCAACGTTAAAATTAAAGTCAATGCTCCTAGTTGACTCAACTCATCAAGTTATCGCATAACTCATCGAGTTTTTATCATGCACAAAATCGCGATATTTGGATCCAAGTCGCTGAGTTTCCCTTTAACTCGTCGAGTCCCTCCCTTGGCCAACAAAATCGGTAAAAACCAAACCCAAGTCACCGAGTTTCCTTAAGAACTCGTCGAGTTCTTCGATCAGCCAACCCTTTTAATGAATTAAGACACTATTCTTCAAATTGAAGCCCTATGTTCTAGATTTAGACCGAAAATATGCCTAGAAGGGTAAATTTTCCAACTTTACCCATTAAGAACCACCCCAAAGGCATTAAGCTCAAACCCTAATCCTAAAAGGCTTATGTCTTAATCCAAAACCACCATATCTTCAAGATAAAGCTCATGAATGCAAATATGGACCTTAAAGGCTAAAAGGTCACGTAAAATCCTGATCTTTACTCACATGCATGGTGAAATGAAGCTTCAGAGGCCAAATGGGACGTCCAACTCCCAATGACCACTTAATTTGGACAAAAACAAGCAAAACAACACGAAGATGAAGATCTAAGTAACCACAAAGCAAGATTTAGACTATTTACTAGAAAGATGACGAAAATAAAGAAAGGATTCTGGATCTAATAGCTCCTCCTTGTATCTCCAAGCGCCCTTTTCTTCCAATGGCTTCAAACACACGAAATACACTAAAAAATGGCTCCCAATCACTCAAATCGCCCTCACATTGATTAGGTAGTAAATGACATCGAGAGTACCAAGCTAATTTGCATGGTTATTTATACCTTGTTTGTGATCCTTGGTATCCTAGTCACAAATTTGAATGGCATAATTGAAATTAAAGATGCCATTGAATGGTTCAACGAATCTCAAAAGATCTATGAATTTCAGTTCATTCAAAACCTAATTCATTTAATATTTCATTTTCATGGTGGAATTGGTAAATCGTCATTTTCCTACTTAAAAATAATTTACAACTGGATTACGACATCCATCTTTTGAATTTTGAATTATTGTGTTGGGTCCTAGCCTTAATACTTCATTTTGGGTGTTATATTAAGGATTCCTTATCAAATCAAAACTTTTTCTTCTTATTTTGAAGATGTCTACCTCAAACAACGCTTCCGGTTCCTACAACACCTTCTCGCTCTTGAGCATCTGTGCCAAGGTGACATTCAATGGATCCAATTTTAATGATTAGATTCATAACATCAGAATGACCTTGTGTTTCGAGGACAAGAAATACATCCTCGATAAAGAGTTGAACGATATAGATGAATCACAAGCTACTCTTGAAGAAATAGATGAGTATTGGGCTCACTACAAGGATGTTACCAAAGTGTCTTGTATTATGGTGGCCACTATGACTCCCGAGATACAGCAGTTCTATGAGGATGATTAGCCTTATGAGATATGCAAAAACTTGATGGATAAATACCATCAAAGAGCACATCAAGAAAGGTATGTGATAGTCAGGTCACTCATTGACACCAAGATTAAGGATGGAGAGTCCATCCCGACCCACCTACATCATATGCAGATATATGTGGATCGCTTACTTAAGCTATATGTGAACTTTGATGAGGAGTTGGCTATTGACATAGTCATGCACATTTTACCTCCTTTCTATGATCAATTAAAGATGACTTATCATTTGAGCAAAGCGGAAGTCACCTTGAGTAAACTTCAAGGCTTACTGAGAACTGCTGAAAGTGGATTGAAAAGAAAACCTATTGAATACACTCCTCTAGCTGCTTCTGTTCTAGTCATGGCGATTGGACAAGGGAATGGGAAAAAGAGGAAAGCTCCCTATAAGAAAAATTAGAAAGGAAAGTCTCATGATTGGTCTTGCAATAGTGGACCCAAAGAAAAACCCAATTCAGCTCCCCTTGCCTCAGATCTAAAGGATGCATCGTGCTTCTACTGCCAAGACAACGAGCATTGGAAGAGAAGCTACCCCAAGTACCTGTAGGACATTAAGGATGGTAGGCTCAAGCCTACACCGATAGGTATTTACACTATTTTGTCTAAAAATTCATTGCATTCTAATTATTGGGTCATTGATATAGGATGCGGTTTTCACATTTGCTCTGACTTGCAGGGACTAAGAGAAAAGCAGAATTTGGAGCTTGGGAAGATGAACCTGATAATGGGCAATAGGAGATTGTCACATGTTACCAAGATCAGTGTTTATTCTTTAAAGCTTAGTAGTGGATTATGTTTAGACCTGAATAATTTTTGATACTCTTCAGAAAGGACAAGGAATATTATTTCTTTTCATGGTTAGTACAAACACGGTTTTAGATATTCTTTTAACAATGAGATTGGATCTATTAATGCTTATGATAATCGTGTATTATATTTTGAATCATTTCCATGTGATGGTGTATATCAAACTATGATGGTTGTAGACAATTTAGAAAATAGTGTGTTTCACATTGATTCGTCTAATGGTTTAGACAAAGCATGCTTATGGCATTGTCATCTTGGACATGTCAACAAAAAGCGCATTGCCCAACTCCAAAAGGATGGAGTATTGGAATCATTTGACCTAAGGTCTATGATACATGAAAGTCTTGTTTTGTTGTAAAAATGACTAAATCACCTATCACAGATATGTGTGAAAGAGGTGAGGGATTGTTCGATCTCATAAACACCGATGTATGTCAGCCCTTTAGATCCATCAAAAGGGATGCGAATCGATTTTATGTAAATTTTACCAATGATTATAGCAGATATGGATATATATAGTCAATCAAAAAGTCAGAAACCTTTGAAAATTCAAAGATTTTAAACATGAAGTCGAAAATAAATTGGGCAGGAAGATTAAGATGCTGAGATCCAATAGGGGTGGTGAGTATCTTAGTATCGAGTTCCACGACTACCTCAAGGAATGTGTAATTGTTTCACAATTGACACCTCCTAGGACACCACGAATTAATGGTATGGCTGAGAGGCATAATCGAACCTTGATGGACATGTTTTGTTCCATGATGAGATGAGCTTTGCTTCTGATATCCTTCTTGGGGTATGCCGTAGAGATAGCCACCCATATCCTTAATCCAGTCCCGACAAAGAAGGTTACCAAAACACCTCACAAAATGTGGACAGGGAAGGTTCCCTCGTTGGCACATATCAAGGTTTAAGGTTGTGAAGCTTTCGTTAGATGAGAGACTCACGATAAGCTTGAAACTCGAAGTGAGCAGTGTGTTTTCAATGCATACCCACAGAATTCCTTTGGATACTTGTTCTATAGACCTAGTGAGAATGTGGTTTTCATCGCACATAACAAAGTTTTCCACAAAAGGGAATTAATATGTCAAGAGGAAAATGGGAGTATAATTGATCTTGAAGAAATTCAAGAGTTAAGTAATGAAGGAACCTATAACACTAGTGCTCAACCCTAGGAAGAAATTCCTATTGAACCAATTGACGAGTTGTTACCTCTTGGGCCTTCTGGTAGGGTTAGCGTTCCGCCAGTGTTGCATGGTTTTCATATAACTGAAAAAGGCGATATGTTTATCAGTGATAGTACGTTGATAAATTTGAATGAACCTGCTAACTACAAGGAAGGCATGTCCGGCCCTAAGTCTGCTAAATGGAATGAGGCAATGGACAACGAGATCCATTCCATGTATGCCAATCAAGTTTGGAACTTGGTTGACAATGTACCAGGTCGTAAGACAGTTTTTGGTGTAAATGGATCTTCATGAATAAAACTGACATGGATGGAAAGGTACACACGTTCAGGGCATAGATGGTTATGAAGGGATTTACTTAAAGCCCTGGGGTTGACTATGATGAGACCTTCTCACCGGTGGTTAAGATTAAATATATTAGGGTTATGCTTGCAATAGTTGTGTTTCATGATTATGAAATATTGCAGATGGATATCAAAATTGCTTTCCTTAATGGAAAGTTGGTTGAATATGTTTACATGAGTCAACTAGAGGGTTTTGTGGATGCTAAGTACCCCAATAGAGTGTGTAAGCTTGAAAAGTCAATTTGTGGATTGAAGCAAGCTTCTCGCAGATGGAATCTTTGCTTTGATGGGAAGGTTAAAGAGTTTGGCTTCTCTAGGAGTGAGGATGATTCATGTATATATGTCAAAGCTAGTAGGAGTACATTTAGCTATCTATTAATGTATGTTGACGACATACTACTCATAGGAAACAACGTTCCAACCCCACATGAAGTTAAGTCTTGGCTTGGAAAATGTTTCGCTATTAAGGATCTAGGAGAAGCTGCTTATATTCTGGGAATAAGTATTTTGAGAAATAGGAGTAGAAGACTAATTGGACTTAGTTATAGTACTTACTTGGATAAAGTGCTAAATCATTTTAACATGGCGAATTCCAAGAAAGGAGAATTACCTATCCAGAGCAACACCAAGTTGAGTAAGACTCAGAGTTAGAGTACTGATGTGAAGATAGTAGAAATGAGTCGAGTTCCATATGCTTTCGCTGTTGGCTTGATCTTGTATGCTATGGCATGTACTCGCCCTGATGTGGCTTTTGCTTTGAGCATGGTCAGTCGATATCAAGGGAACCTGGGTACAGCTCACTGGATAACGGTTAAGAACATTCTTAAGTATCTGCGAAGAACCAAGGACTAGGTCCTTGTACTTAGAGCCAATAATGACTTGAGAGTTACTGGTTATAGTGACACCATTTTTCAAACAGACGGAGACAGCTTCTGTTCTCAGCCTGGTTGGATGTTTACACTCAATGGAGGAGTAGTGACTTGGAAAAGTTCCAAGCAGGAGATCGTGACTTATTCAACATGTGAGTTAGAGTATATAGTTGCGAGCGAAACGTTAAAGGAGGCTATATAGTTGAAGAGCTTCATTGAAGACCTTGGAGTTATGCTAGCCATAAAGGAGCCCATGGAAATTTTTTGCGATAATGAAGGAGTGGTCGCCTTGACTAAGGAACCATGGGATCATGGAAGATCCAGACATATTATTAAAAAATACCACTTCATCATACACTGGTTAGAATAAGGACTCCTTGTTGTCAACAGGGTATCATCAAAAGAGAATCATGCACATCCTCTCATAAAGCATCTGAGTAGGATTAAGCACATTCAACATGCGAGTAGCATTGGTCTAAAGTACAATATTAGTTTTTGTGATTAGATAGATATTTTAGAAACTTGTAACAATATAAATGTAATTGACATTTAATGATTAAGTAATGGAGATTTATTTATGAGTATTTATTTACTATCTCTTGTCAATTGTTTATTTTGTGTTTCAACTTTGCATGTCTTACTTCCTGAATAATTGGATTATTCAAATCATCCACAGTCGATAATACTTTGGGAGTAAGTAATGAATTAATACTGTCATCAATTGGCTTGTAGATTGTCTAAGCGTTTAGACATAGCAAATGTTTGCTTCAATGTTCATGAGTAATCCTGAAATAGGAATTTGAGTATTGGATTAAACCCACACTCATAGAATTACTTCATGGAATTTATCACGGGTAATGATGAGGCGATAACATCGTATAGACTTTAAACCAAGATATATGAGTTGTTGTTTACGAGTTAGTTGTGCATTGATAATGCGTAAACGCATCAATATCTAGATGTTATCAAATGTATTCTTGTGTACGATTTTATGAGTAAATAGTACAAGCATATATGTAAAAGTTTATATGTTCCTTTTATCCCATGGGGTAAAAGCGATAGCTTGGGCCCCTCGATGATTTTGTGTTGACTTATGTGTCGGGCCCGGTTAGGATTGAGTTGATGTGTTCAATTAAGATTTTTGTCAAACAAATCAAAGATCAGGAAATAAACTGTTAGACAATGAGAATGATTCTATTCCATGTGTTTGTCCACGTGACATCTTGCAGAATGGAGGATTATATGATCCCTTATCTTAAGGACGCACAACTGACTAGGTCAATGTTCGACAGTGGCTTTTGAAAGCTACGATTGCTGGTCAAATTTTGAAGTCATACTTGCAATTATAGTTATTAGACTTGTCCATGTGGGTGACTATTGGATTAGGTGCCTAAGCCCATAACTATAATTGATATGTACTTGATTTGATAGTAGCATGGTCCTTTTGGGTTGCCTTCACATTAACAACTTGACAACATGACTTTTTGAGAGAGAAGTTGAATTTATTATATGGAATAATAAATGGATTTATTAATGTATTATGAAAATAATATATTAGTTAGAAATCATATTTTTTTTAATTACAATTTAATCAGAAATTAATTTGGCATTAATTTTATGATTAAAGGAACTGATTAAAAGAACAAAGGCTATTTTGCAAATCAATGATAGTTGTGAAACTGGGCTGATGGACTCCTTGATGAGGAGTGGACGAAATTCTATAGAGAGACCCTATCGATTTCGTCCAAGGCTTCTTAGTAGGAGGTCCATGGGTTGCTTAAGCCTTAAGCATGAAATTTAGGTGTCCTCCAAAAACCTTAGCAACTAACAGCTATGTAAGAACCCTTATGCTTATGATTTTCAGCGAATGCTTGCTTTCTAAAACCCTAGTTGAAATTCTAAAGCATTCCCTCCTCTCTCATCTCATCCTTTTACTAGTGGTGTTTGTGAGCCTTTAGAGGTGCAACATTTGGGGCACTAAGATTTCAAGAGTCAAGGATCTAGATGTTCTTGTTATTACCACATAACAAGTAAGGAAAGCATCAAAACCTTTTTTTATATGATTTTCGTAAATTGTATGCTAGATCTAGGGTTTATTGCTTTGGTATTCAATTGCATGTTCAACTAGTGACAACCTTAGATCCAAAGCAATTAGGGTTGCATGATCACACAGGATCTTGTTACGCTCAAAACCCATCACAACAGTGAGACCACCCTGGCTTAATTGCATAATATCCTGCAGACAGTTGAAGTAGGAATGAAGGGAAAAGATATTGCCTCCACACCTTCTAGTGCTTCTATCCTAGACATGCAGTAATGACCCTAAAGGAAAGTCCAGTTCTGATGTAGAAAAGAAAGTCTCATGCAGGGTCATCCAGTAGTTTTCATGATGGAATTGGTAAATCGTCATTTATCTACCTTCAAATAATATACAATTGGATTACGACATCCCTCATCAGAATTGTGAATTATTGTATTGGGTCCTAGCCTTAATATTTCATTTTGGGTGTTATATTAAGGATTTGTTATCTAATCGAAACTTTTCCTTCTTCTTTTGTAGATGTCAACATCCAATAACGCTTCTGGTTCCTCTAACAACAACTCCTCAAACACTTTCTCCCTCTTGAGCAAATGTGCCAATGTGACATTCGATGGTTCCAATTTCAATGATTGGATCCGTAACATCTGAATGGCCTTGCAATTTGAGGACAAGGAATACATCCTCGATAAAGATCTGAACGAGATACATGACTTTCAAGCTACTCCTGAAGAAATAGTTGAGTATAGGGCCCATTACAAGGATGTTACCAAAGTATCTTGCATTATGGTGGCCACTATGACTCCTAAGCTATAACGGTTCTATGAGGACTATTGGCCTTATAAGATGTGCAAGGACTTGATGTAGAAGTACCATCAAAGAGGACGTCAAGAAAGGGATGAGATAGTCACGTTACTCATTACAACCAAGACGAAGGATGTAGAGTCCATCACAACCCACCTACAACGCATGCAACACTATGTGGATCGTCTCTTGAGGCTTAATGTGAACTTTGATGAAGAGTTAGCTGTTGACATAGTCTTGCACTCTTGACCTCCTTGCTATGACCAGTTCAAGATGATTTATCATTTGAGAAAAGAGTAAGTCACCTTGATTAAACATCAAGGCTTGCTGAGAACCGTTGAAAGTGGATTGAAAGGAAAAGTTGTTGAATCCACTCCTCCTACTGTTGCTGCTTCAGTCATGGCTATTGGACAATGGAAGGGAAAAAGTCAACAAGCTCCCTCTAAGAAAAGCTAGAAGGGAAAGTCGCATGAAGGGTCTTGTATTAGACCCAAAGGAAAATCCTGTTCTGCACCTTTGCTTCTGATCTAAAAGAGGCAGCGTGCTTCTACTGCCAAGACAAGGGGCATTGGAAGAGAAGTTGCCCAAAGTACATGCAGGGAATTAACGATGGAAATATCAAGCCTACCCCGATAGGTATTTACACTGTCTAAAAACTCATTTCATTCTAATTCTTGGGTCCTTGATACATGATGTGGTTTTCACATGTGCTCTAACTTGCAAGGACTAAGTGAAAATAGTAATGTGGAGTTTGGGAAGATGAACCTGATAATGGGCAATAGGAGATCATCACATGTTACCAAGATCGAAGTTTATTCCTTAATGCTTAGTAGTGGGTTGTGTTTAGACTTGAATACTTGGTGAAACTCGTTAGAAATGACGAGGAATATTATTTCTTTTCATGATTTGTATAGAAGAGGTTTTAGATATTCTTTTAATAATGAGAATGGATCTTTTAATGCTTATCATAATGGTGTATTAAATTTTGAAGCATTGCCTTGTGATGGTGTATATGAAATTGTGATGGTTTTAGACAATTTATGAAATATTGTGTTAGAAATTGATGTGTCTAATGGTTTAGACAAAGCATGCTTGTGGCATTTTTATCTTGGACATGTCGGCAATAAGCACATTACCCAGCTCCAAAAGTATGGAGTGTTGGAATCATTTGACTTAAGGTCAGATGATACATGCAAGTCTTGTTTTATTGGAAAGATGAGTAAATCACCTTTCATAGGTTCGTATGAAAGAGATAAGGGATTGTTGGATCTCATACACACCGATGTGTGTGGGCCCTTCAGATCTGCCACGAGGGATTCAAATCGATTTTATTTGACTTTTACCGATGATTATGGAAGATATGGATATATCTACTTAATCAAGCATAAGTCAGAAACCTTTAAAAAGTTCAAAGAGTTTAAACATGAAGTCGAAAATCAATTGGGCAGGAAGAACAAGATTCTCAGATCCGATTGGATGGTGAGTATCTTAGTGTCGAGTTCCACGACTACCTCAAGGAATGTGGAATTGTTTCACAATTGACACATCCTAGGACACCACAAATTAATGGTACGGATAAGAGGCGTGATTAAACCATGTTCGACATGGTCTGTTCCATGATGAGTCGAGATTTGCTTCTGATACCATTATGGGGGTTTGGCTTACAGACTGGCGCCCATATCCTTAATCTAGTTCAAACAAAGAAGGTTGCCAAAACACCTCACGAGATGTGGACATGGAAGGTTTCCTCGTTGGCACATATCAAGGTTTGGGGTTATGAAGCTTTCGTTAGACGAGAGACGTACGGCAAGCTTGAACCACGAAGAAAGCGGTGTATTTTCATCGGCTGCCCACCGAAGTCCTTTGAATACTTGTTCTATAGACCTAGTAAGAACGTGGTTTTTGTAGCATGAAGGGGAGTTTTTCGCAAAAGGGAACTCATATGTTAAGAGGAAAGTGGGAGTATAATTGATCTTGAAGAAATTCAAGAGTTAAGCGATAAAGGAACTTATAATACTAGCGCTCAACCTAAGGAAGAAATTCCTGTTGAACTAACTGACGAGTCGTTACCTCTTCGGCGTTCTAGTAGGGTTAGCATCCCACCTGTGTTGTAAGGTTTCCATATAGCTGCAGAAGGTGATAAGTTTATCAGTGAGAGTACGCTGATAAATTTGGATGGACCTGCTAACTACAAGGAATCCATGGCGGGTTATGAGTCTGCTAAATGGAAAGAGGCAACGGACAGCAAGATCCAGTCCTTGTATGACAATCAAGTTTGGAACTTGGTTGACAATGTACTAGGTCGTAAGACAGTTGGGTGCAAATGGATCTTCAAGAAGAAGACTGACATGGATGGAAAGGTATACACATTCAACGCACGACTGGTTGCTAAGGGCTTTACTCAAACCGTAGGGGTTGACTATGATGAGATCTTCTCCCCGATGGCTAAGATAAAATCTATTAGGGTTATGATAGCCACAATTACGTTTCATGATTATGAAATATGGAGATGGATGTCAAAAATGCTTTCCTTAATGGAAAGTTTGTTGAAGATGTTTACATGAGTCAGCCATAGGGTTTTGTGGATGCTAAATACCCCAATAGAGTGTGTAAGGTTGAGAAATCAATCTATGGATTGAAGCAAGCTTCTTGTAGATGGAATCTTTGCTTTGTTGAGAAGGTCAAAGAGTTTGGCTTCTCTAAGAGTAAGGATGAGTCCTATTTATATGTGAAAGCTAGTGGGAGTATAGTTAGCTTTCTGGTACTGTAGGTTCATGACATACTGCTCATAGGAAATGACGTTCCAACCTTGCAGGAAGTTAAGTCTTGGCTTGGAAAATGTTTCGCTATGAAGGATCTAGGAGAAACTGCTTATATTCTTGGAATAAGGATTTTAAGAAATAGGAGTAGGAGACTAATTTGACTTAGTCAAAGTACTTACTTGGATAAAGTGATAAATCGTTTTAGCATGGAGAATCCAAGAAAGGAGAATTACCTATCCAGAGCAACACCAAGCTGAGTAAAACTCAGAGTCCGAGTACTGATGCCGAGATAGCACAAATGAGTCGATTTTCATATGCTTCCGCCTTTGGATCGATCATGTATGCTATGACATGTACTCACCCTGATGTGGCTTTTTCTTTGAGCATGGTCACTCAATATCAAGGGAACCTGGGTAAAGCTCATTGGATAGCGGTTAAGAACATTCTTAAGTATCTCTGAGGGAGTAAGGACTAGGTCCTTGTGCTTGGTGGAAGTGATGACTTAAGAGTTACAGGGTATAGTGACGCCAACTTTCAGACTGACAGAGTCAACTTCCGCTCTCAATCAGGTAGGGTGTTTACCCTTAATGGAGGAGCTGTGACTTGGAAAAGTACTAAGCAGGAGACTGTGGTTGATTCAACATATGAGTCGGAGTATATAGTTGTGAGCTAAGCGTCAAAGGAGGCTATATGGTTGATGAACTTCATTCGATACCTTGGAGTTATACCTTCCATTAAGGAGCCCATGGAGATTTTCTACGATAATAAAGGATTGGTTGCCTTGACCAAGGAACCAATGGATCATGTAAGATGTGTACATATTGACAGGAAATATTATTTCATTAGACATTGGGTAGAAGAAAGACTCATTGTCGTCAAGAGGGTATAATTATAAAAGAATCATGTGGTTCCCCTCACAAAGGGTCTAAGTAGGATAAAGCATGTTCAGCATGCAAGGAGCATTGGTCTGAAGGACGATATTAGTTTTAGTGATTAGATAGACATTTAGAAACTTGTAACAATATAAATGTAAGTAAAATTTGATGATTAAATAATACATATTTGTTTATAAGATGGAAGGAAGTAGTGACCATCTTGGAGGATTAACGTACCTTAAATTCAGAATCACACCATCATTTAGCATCTCTTGGAGGAATAAATTTTGAACTTGGTGTATGTAATGCCCGCGTTTCCAGGCTAGGCATTTTCATTGATGTAATAGTCTAGGTTAACCCTTGTAACTCTTTTTGAAGTATTAATGATGAAATATTTGAGTATTATGTGAATTATGTGTTTATTTTCTTAATTATTATAATTTAATGAATTAAGAATAAAATAAGCATCGAAATTAAAGTATGAGATAAGCCCGATATCTTTGCATAAAGATTTAGTGGTCAAAACAAGGATTCCGAAGATATAAAGAATGTCGAAATCCGAATTATAACGAAGAAGTTATGACCTGTCGAAGTTTCGCGACAGAACCGACAACGCTGAATGACGTAAAAAGTGAAATTTACGTTAGAACAATATTTAGCCTTAGTTATCTAAACGAAAGTCGTAGAGTTCATTAAACCAAAAGCGTGCATAAAAGAACGCCCAAATCTGACTTCGTATGAGGAAGTTATAATTTTTTGAAGTTTCGACTTGGCAGTATGCATCCCGAATCCTCAATTTGAGATCGAGTGGTTTATAGCCGAAACAATCTAAACGGGAATCGAAGATCTCGTTGTTAGTAGCGAAACGATGAAAAGTTAGGCGAGAACGGACGTCGGACGAAGAATTTATGAATTTATAAAGAAGTTTTCCTATCCGAGCCTACTAAAATTAAATAATAAAAAACTAAATTCAAAATTAACCAACGGAGTCTAAACAAAAGTTGTAGAGCGTAGTCTCACCTACGCGTGGATATAAAGAACGTCGAAAACGGAGCTCGTATGAAAAAGCTATGCAATTTAGAAGTTTGACGAGTCAAATTACGCCGAGCGTAATTTGAGTACGCCCAGCGTGCTCAGAAGGGTGCAAGTTGCCTGACCAATACTTGAGTGTCACCAATTGACGCATGCAGTGACGTCAAAGTATGCCCAGCGTAAGCAAGTTACGCCCAACGTACTGAGTACTCCCATCGTAAATTGAGATTACGCCCATCGTAATCCCAGACCCCCAGCTTATAATTAGAAACCGAGATCAGCCATTTTCTCTTGTTCAAACTCTTTCTTCACTCTAGTTTTTGCCTCGATTTGCATGTCAATTATATCTCGAAGCCCCGGTATCATTCCCGATCCCCCAAGCAAGATCCGGAGTCCCGAGGATCCCGAAGAGCATTATTCCCGAGCCGAAGCCCTGCCCACAAGGATCCCAGTTTTTGTGAAAATCTTCCAGATCTACGGAGAAACACTACTTCTACAAGCCACAGTGTTGTCCGATCATCTTTTGATCAAGTGAGCGTGTAGTTACTTTCTTCCAACACAATATTATGCAGTATTTTATATAAAATACGTGCTATGTGTATATATTTTGTTGTTATATGTGTGAATGTATATTCACTCTCTTATATCTCATGATCTGATTTATTCCCTATGAAATACATGTTATGTGTGTGTGCCTCATCTGTTATGTGGAGTATGTATTGACTAAAGCATGCTATACAGGTTTTAAAATATGTATAAAAATGTATATTTTTATCTACTAATATGTTAGGTAGAACATGGGTAGATAGTTGGTGTGTAATAAGCAAATAAGAGGCCTCGATGTTGTTTTGATTTAAGTCATCTAGTGGAGTTTAGATGATGACCATGGACTTTTCTAGACAGTCTTGTGGAACACTAGAACGCTCACCACCTGTTGGTGTTAATGGACTTGGGTGTTCATTTGTTGTACTCCATCCCCCCATGGTTGCCTTATTTGACATATATTGCCGGGAAACCCCCGAATACATGTGTTGTCACTCCAATGAAATATTCTTAGACTAGGTCCCTTGTGTTAGTTATTTTAGGGACATAAAGTGAGAATAACGGGAATGGGTAATTGGGTTATTGTTGGTTGATGAAAATTAATTTAATTATTATTTGTGGGTTGAAAACCCTATATGCTCACCAGTCTCCCAAGCCTGACCCACTCAGTATCTTTGTATTACAGGAAGTGGCGCGAGGGCATAAGATGGATAATCATCAAGTTGTTTTGTTTACAAGTCTGTATATGTATATATTTGTTGAATGACTTGTAATGTTATAGTTTATGCTTTATGGTCTGTATCGGAACATGACATCCCGGGTTTTTGATTATGGAATGAAATTATATTTCTTCATGAAATATTTTGATAAAAATCTATTTTATCATGTTTTATTTTTGGGAACAAATTCCGCATCTCTTTTAAAATCAAAAGGATTTGCTCTGAAAATGTTTAAAAAGCATAAATGAAACCGGTATTTACTCGCCGAGATTTTGGGGATGTCACAGTTGGTATCAGAGCATTAGTTTAAGCAAACTAGGAATTTGTAGAATTTCTAGACTTAAACTTAAAATGCAATGTGAAATTTTGAGATGTGTGTTTGTGATATTTTAGACACGAGCACTAGTTTATTTTAGGAAAATTGCCTAAAATGCGTTTATGTGCTAAATGTTATGTGTTTGCCATATATCATATTATTTGTTCGGATGTATGGTCTGTTGCCGACCGGATCTGGAGACCTTATGTGTGTAGGATTCTAAGCGTACGTCTACGATATTAGAACTAGCATGTAAACATTTTGAAGGGATAAGGATGATTTGAACATCTATCGTAAATGAGGATCTAATTTTACCTTATTCGGTGTGTAGATCAAAAATGGTGAGAACAAGAAGTGGAGTTGGAAATGCTGATGAAAACAGGAATCAACTACCAGTGATTGAGCAAATACCTGTCCTAGCAGCAACACCTGAGCCGATAACAATGGCTGGTGTATAATTGATGATTCAAACGATGTTGGATCGTCAAATGGAGGAAACTAGGTGGTTGCTTCAACATAATCGTGAAGAACTGTCAATTCAAGTCAAAGAGCCCGAATTAAATGAAGGGCACTCGAAAGGTGGAAACTTCAGTGGGTCTGTTGGTCAAGCCAACCCACCGATAGTTATGCAAAACAACCATGATGGAAGGAATGATGGAATGGGATGCAAGTACAAGGACTTTCTAACTTGCAAACCATCGACCTACAATGGAAAGGAGGATCCGATTGGAGTTATGGATTGGATCTCAGAAATGGAGTTGGCCTTCATGACTTGTGGCTACAGAGGCAAGTTGCAGACTATCTATGCAGAGTGTCAGTTCCGAGGTGGAGCCGTTCGTTGGTGGAACACTCTAAGGAAGACTTTAATCCCTAATGAGCCACCACAATTGACATGGGCAGAATTCTTGGTGTAGCTCAAGCGCAAATTCTGCTCGGCCCAAAATCTGTTGGAGTTAGAGAACAAGTTTCTGACATTGACGAAAGGCAGCATGTTAATTGATGAATACAAAAATGCTTTCACCAATAAGATGGACTTTGCTTTGCACATCATGCCAGATGAGCTGACAAAGGTTGACCGATATGCAAAAGGACTTCCATGGGAGTATGCAGTGCCAGTGCGTCAGGCACCTACTCTAGAGGCAGCTATTTGGGCTGCCAAGTCTGTTGAGGACATGATCAAGGGAAGGACCGCCGACAAGGTTGAAGTTGGTGAAAAGAGAAAGTTTGAAGGAACCTCAGGTTCCAACAAGAAAAGAAAATTTTCGAAGTCTGATTCGAAAAAGTTTAGAGGAAAAGGAGGCGAAGCAAAATGGTGTGAGAAGTGCAAGAAAAAGCATTTTGGGAAATGTAGTAAGTATGTAACCTGCTACAAGTGTGGAAAAATTGGACATTTTGCCAATGAGTGTCCAAACAACAAAAGGATGTGTTTTGGTTGTAATGAAGAAGGGCATATTTTTAAAGACTGTCCGAAGAAGAAAGAGGCAGCAAAGCCCAACATTCCACCGAAGCCAAAGGCGAGAGCCTTCCAGATGACACTTGAGGCTGCGAAAGATGAAGCTGATGTCGCTTCACGTACCTTTCTTGTTAACAAACTACCTACTCAAATTTTGTTTGATTCTGGAGCCAACTACTCCTTTATTTCGCATGAGTTTGGTAGAAAACTAGTGTTGCCTGTTGATAGACTAGATAATGCTTTATTAGTCAAAGTTGCTAGTGGAAAGTTCGTACCTGTTAGCCATCGTATGAAAAACATCTTAATCGACCTGAATGGGAATAAGTTTCACGAGGAGTTATTGCCTATCGAACTTAATGGTTTCGACGTCGTTCTGGGAATGGATTGGCTTAGCGCCAATGACGCCGAGATATTATGCAAGAAGAAGATAGTTAAAGTAAACCCGCTTGGGAAGGAATTGTTTATGGTGTATGGAGATAAACGCAGAGTAAATTCTGGAATCATTTCTCTAATGAAAGCCAGAAAGTGTTTGACCAAGGGATGTACATCATATTTAGCATTTGTGATTGATGCTAAGAAGGAAAAGAAGGTGATGCAGAGTATTCTAGTGGTGTGTGATTATCCGGAAGTATTTCCCGAAGATCTTTCTAGATTACCACCTGATAGTCAAGTGGAGTTCAGAATAGACTTGTTACAAGGGACCACGCCAATTGCAAAAACACCTTACCGATTAGCACCGACGGAGATGAAGGAGATGATGATGCAACTTCAAGAGTTATTAGACAAAGGTTTCATTAGACCTAGTTCATCACCCTGGGTAGCTCCGATGTTATTCGTGAAGAAGAAAGATGGAAGTATGAGGATGTGCATCGATTACAGAGAGCTGAACAAGGAAAGAATAAAGAATAGATACCCGTTGCCGAGGATTGATGACCTGTTTGATCAATTGCAAGGTTCGAGCTATTTCTCGAAGATCGATCTAAGGTCAGGATATCATCAGCTAAAAGTAAGAGAGAAAGATATCGAGAAGATTGCATTCGGAACTAGATATGGACACTACGAGTTCTAGGTTATGTCGTTTGGACTAACCAATGCTCCAGCAGCATTCATGGATTTAATGAACAGGGTTTGTAATCCTTTCCTTGATGAATCTGTGATAGTGTTCATAGATGACATTCTGATTTACTCGAAAAGCCAAGAGGAGCATGGCAGACACTTGCGAGAAGTGTTAGAAGTTTTGAAGAAGGAGAAACTGGATGCGAAGTTCTCCAAATGTGATTTTTGGATTCGTGAAGTCCAATTCTTGGGTCACGTGGTCAACCAAGAAGGGATAATGGTTGATCCAGCAAAGATTGAAGCTGTAATGAAGTGGGAACAACTGAAAAGTCCCACGGAGATCCGAAGCTTTTTAGGATTAGCCGGTTATTACCGAAGGTTTATCCAAGGCTTTTCTTCGATCGTTAGTCCATTAACAGCTTTGACTCACAAAGGAGCTACTTATGCTTGGAGTGATATGTATAAAGAAGCATTCGAGAAGCTAAAGAAGAGGCTATGTGAGGCACCAATTCTATCTCTACCCGATGGAGTTAAAGACTTTGCTGTTTATAGCGATGCGTCTGGGATTGGAGTGGGTTGTGTTTTGACCCAAAGAGAAAAGGTGATAGCATATGCATCTCGACAGTTGAAGGAGCATGAAAAGAATAACCCGTCTCATGATTTGGAGTTGGCAGCGGTAGTTTTCGCTCTAAAAATATGGAGGCATTACCTCTATGGCACGAAGAGCAAACTTTTCACTGATCATAAGAGTCTCCGATATCTCTTTAATCAGAAAGAATTAAATATGAGGCAACGATGCTGGCTAGAGTTACTCAAGGACTACGACTGTGAGATACTTTACCACCCCGGTAAAGCTAATGTTGTCGCTGATTCTCTCAGTCGGAAAGTCAATCTTGAAAGGAAGAGGTCGAGAGCGTTGAGAATAGAAGTTGTCTCGACAATTGTGGAGAGTATAAAGAAATCTCAAGAGGAAGCTTCTGAGAAAAATGACCGAAAGGAGGAACGTTTGGGCAAAACGTTGGTGTTTGGTATATATGGTCATGGACTGAAGGTATTCCAAGATCGTATTTGGGTACCTAAGTTAGGAGGAATTAGAGATCTTCTGATGGAAGAAGCTCACAAAACCATGTACTCGATTCATCATGGTAGCACTAACATGTATAGGGACCTGAAACCCTACTACTGGTGGCCGACGATGAAGCTTGATGTTGCAAAGTATGTGGCCGAGTGTGTGACCAATGTGAGAGTAAAGACACAACATCAGAAACCATATGGGAGTTTATAACCTTTACCTGTGCCTATGGGTAAATGGGAAGACATTGCTATGGATTTTGTCACTAAACTACCCAGAACGAAAAGTGGTCACGACACGATTTGGGTGGTCATTGATCGATTCACTAAGAGTGCGCATTTCATAGCAGCCAAGGAGAAATGGTCTATGGATAAGCTTGTGAATTCTTATGTTAAAGAAATTTTGAGGCTACACAGTGTCCCGTTAACGATTGTGTCAGATCGTGATAGCCGTTTCACCTCAAGGTTTTGGAAAAGTCTACAAGAGGAAATGGGTACCAAGTTGTGTTTAAGTACAGCTTACCATCCACAAACTGATGGTTAGAGTGAAAGAACAATACAAACACTTGAAGATATGCTGAGAGCATGTACCCTAGAATTCCTAGATAACTGGGATTAACATTTACCTTTGGTAGAATTTTCCTACAATAATAGTTTCCGCTCGAGCATAAAGATGGCACCTTATCAAGCTTTGTATGGACAGAAGTGTTGTACGCCGTCTTGTTGGCTTGAGGCTGGGGAAAAGAAGTTTATGGGTCCCGAGATTGTCCATCAAACTGCTGAGAAGTTGAAAGTAATCAGGGAAAGAATGTTAGCAGCTCAGGATCGTCAAAAAAGCTATGCTGACAAGAAGCGAAGACCGATGACTTTTGAGGTTGGAGATTTGATTTTGCTTAAAGTCTCGTCGTGGAAGGGACTTATAAGATTTGGTAAAAGGGGAAAGTTGAGTCCAAGGTTTATTGGACCGTTTAAAGTTCTTCAGAGAATTGGGAATCAAGCTTACAAGCTCGAATTACTCGAAGAACTGAATGGAATTCACAACACTTTTTCATGTGTGTTATTTGAGGAAGTTCACGGGAGAAGTTCCCGATATAATTCCAATTTCTGAATTGAGAATTGATGAAAACAAGAGGTTAATTGAAGAACCAGAGGCAATTGTTCACCGAAAGACTAAGAAGCTTCGACGCAAGATGGTCGAATTAGTGTTGGTCCGTTGGAAACATTCGAATGGGCCAAATCTCATGTGGGAAACGGAGAGTGACATGTTGAGTCGCTATCTGCATTTGTTTGTTGATGTGTGATTCCGGGGATGGAATCATCCTAAGGGGGAGAGAATTCTAACGCCCACGTTTCCAGGCTAGGCATTTTCGTTGGTGTAATAGTCTAGGTTAACCCTTGTAACTCTTTTTGAAGCATTAGTAATGAAATATTTGAGTATTATGTGAATTATGTGAATTATGTGTTTAATTGCTTAATTATTATAATTTAATGAATTAAGAATAAAATAAGCGTCGAAATTAAAGTATGAGATAAGCCCGATATCTTTGCATAAAGATGTAGTGGTCAAAACAAGGATTCTGAAGATATAAAGAATGCCGAAATCCGAATTATAACGAAGAAGTTATGACTTGTCGAAGTTTCGCGACAGAACCGACAACGATGAATGACATAAAAAGTGAAATTTATGTTAGAGAAACATTTAGTCTTAGTGATCTAAACGAAAATCGTAGAGTTCATTAAACCAAAAGCGTGCATAAAAAGAACACCCAAATCTGACTTCGTATGAGGAAGTTACGATTTTCTGAAGTTTCGACTTGGCAGTATGCAACCCGAATCCTCGATTTGAGATCGACCGGTTTATAGCCGAAACAATCTAAACGGGAATCGAAGATCTCGTTGTTAGTAGCGAAACGATGAAAAGTTAGGCGAGAACGGACGTCAGACGAAGAAGTTATGAATTTATAACGAACTTTTCCTATCCGGGCCTACTAAAATTAAATAATAAAAATATAAATTCAAAATTAGCCGACGGAGTCTAAATGAAAGCTGTAGAGCGTAGTCTCACCTACGTGTGGATATAAAGAACGTCGAAAAAAGAGCTCGTATGCGAAAGTTACGCAATTTAGAAGTTTGACAAGTCAAATTACGCCAAGCGTAATTTGAGTGCGCCCAGCGTACTCAGAAGGGTGCAAGTTGCTTGACCAATACTCGAGTGCCACCAATTGACGCATGCAGCGACGTCAAAGTACGCCCAACGTAAATTGAGATTACGCCCAGCGTAATCCCAGACCCCCAGCTTATAAATAGAAACGAGATCAGCCATTTTCTCTTGTTCAAACTCTTTCTTCTCTCTAGTTTTTGCCTCGATTTGCATGCCAATCATATCCCGAAGCCCCAGTATCATTCCTGAGCCCCGAAGCAAGATCAAAAGTCCCGAGGATCCCGAAGAGCGTTATTCCTGAGCCGAAGCCCTGCCCGCGAGGAGCCCGGTTTTTGTGAAAATCTTCTAGATCTACGGAGAAACACTGCTTTTGCAAGCCGTACTGTTGTTGATCATCTTTTGATCAAGTGAGTGTGTAGTTACTTTCTTCCAACACAATATTATGAAGTATTTTATATAAAATACGTGCTATGTGTATATATTTTATTGTTATATGTGTGAATGTATATTCACTCTCTTATATTTTATAGATGTGATTTATTCCCTATAAAATACGTGTTATGTGTGTGCCTCATCTGTTATGTGGAATATGTATTGAATAAAGCATGCTATACAGGTTTTAAACTATGTACAAAAATGTATATTTTAATCTAATAATATGTTGGGTAGAACATGGGTAGATAGTTGGTGTGTAATAAACAGATAAGAGGCCTCGATGTTGTTTTGATTTAAGTCATCTAGCGGAGTTTAGATGACGGCCACGGACTTTTCTAGACAGTCTTGTGGAACACTAGCAGGCTCGCCACCTGTAGGTGTTAATGGACTTGGGTCTTCATTCGTTGTACTCCATCCCCCCCATGGTTGCCTTATTTGACATATATTGTCGGGAAACCCCCGAATGCATGTGTTGTCGCCCCGATGAAATATTCTTAGACTAGGTCCCTTGTGTTAGTTATTTTATGGACATAAAGTGAGAATAACGGGAATGGGTAATTGGGTTATTGTTGGTTGATGAAAATTAATTTAATTATTATTTGTGGGTTGAAAACCCTATATGCTCACCAGGCTCCCAAGTCTGACCCACTAAGTTTCTTTGTATTACAGGAAGTGGCGCTAGGGCATAAGATGGATAATCATAAAGTTGTTTTGTTTACAAGTTTGTATATGTATATATTTGTTGAATGACTTGTAATGTTATCATTTATGCTTTATGGTCTGTATCAGAACATGACATCCCGGGTTTTTGATTATGGAATGAAAGTATATTTCTTCATGAAATGTTTTGATAAAAATCTATTTTATCATGTTTTGTTATTGGGAACAAATTCCGCATCTCTTTTAAAATCAAAAGGATTTACTCTTCAAATGTTTAAAAAGCATAAATGAAACCGGTCTTTTCTGGCCAATATGTCACAGTGTAGTTATCCTTCGATCTTGTTTTCTGGCTTGATTTTATGTTCTTTGGTCCCTTAAGCTTGGTATTAGGAGTAGGGGTTACTCTAATCCATTTGAGTTGTCCTTTCAGAGGTTTTGGAGCCTCTTGAGTCATAAAAATGTAATCATGCTCACTAGTTTCTTCTCATGCATGGTCTTAAGGTATTAAGAGGTTAGGATCTTTGGTGTTGGGAACTTATTGACCATGAAAGACCATAAAGTTGGAAACTTTATGGTTAAAGACATATTTCTGGACTTGAACCTGGAAAATGGACTTAAGTGCTTAAGGATTAAGCTCTTAATGAGTTGGGTTGGCAACCAGCTTCATTTGATGGGCGTACAAGGTGTACGTTGTGCGTACATGGTCAACAGGCCCATGCCTGGTCAAACATCATGCATGTTGGGCGTACTTAGCAGGCTTGACTCGTTTGACTTTTAGGGAATTTTGACTTTTACCTAATTTTGTCCAAGTTTGACCAAGGGATATTGTGGATTGAGTTTGAGAATTTGGTTATTTGGATGGATAGGTGACAGTTAGAGCTGAGATTCGAAGTCGGAACCTCACAAGCTATTGTTTAGATCAAGATGTGAGTTTTCCTCACTGTACTTATGGGTCGAAGGCACCAAGGTCAGCCGATTGGATTGATATCCTACTATACATTAATATGTTGAGTATGGGATAGATCTGAATGATTATATGTTAGTTTTTGTTTATCTGCATAGACTGGTAAATCTGTAGGACTACCTGTTATTTCTATCAACATGATTATATGTCATGTCTGTTACTTATATTTGTTATATGTTTTATGTCGACATATTAAGCTGAGGGTCGGTTGGCATGCCAGACTCATAATGAGGGCTCAGGAGCATCTAGATATGAGATGAGGGCCGGTTCAAATGCAAGACTCATACCGAGGGCTCGGGAGCATTCCTAATACAAGCTGAGAGTCGGTTGACATAACAGACTCATACTAAGGGACTGAGGGTATTTCAGTCTGATGACTGAGTGGACCCATTGTATATCGGCATTCCAATGGGGTATTCCATCCCGAGGATGACTGGACCCGGATGTTGACTAGGCTTGGACTATTCCAATCCGATGGTTGAATGGACCTGACATGTTGTTGTATATGTTATCTGTTTATGTGTTGGTACTTTGGGAGAACTCACTAAGCATTGTGCTTACAATTTTAGTTTATTATTTTAGGTACTTTACATGATTGTGGCAAGGTGAAGGTGTGACCGTAAACATCCTTGGTTTTTTGACTGATTGGATCTTGAGATCTCTTATTTTAAAATAATGTTTTGGAAACGATGATTTTTTAAATACTTCTTTAGTAAATGGGATGTTTTGAAAAGTTTAAAAAAGTTTTTGTGATTTTTGATTCATTACAGTTCAAACATTGGAAGTGTCAAAGGATTTTCGAAATTGTATCGGTTAAAGAGGGTTAGAATGCGCAGATCCTTAGGTAAGTGGGGTTTTTGATTGGTGATCTGTCGGTTCCGGAAAGGGGATATGTAGTTCATTATTTTAGTAAGGTTGGCAAGGTGTAGTCGTATCAAAGTAGGGGAGAAACGTTTGGATGTACGGGGAGAGAATCAGGCACGGAACTAGGGAGAGTTTCACACCCTAGATGGGAGGGAAGCCAGCTCAAGTGGCAGTCAGGATAAAGGCTGTGCGAGGTTAGGAGTCCTAAAACTTTCAATAATAGGTTTGTGTATTCGTAGTTACACATGGTAGACGTGTGATTGGATCCATGTTGAGGGTTATGTTAGAGCCTCTCTGTCTATTCTTATCTAATGAAGGGTTTGGGTTCGAAGCATGACCAAACACCAAATTAGGGTATAGTCAAATGTGGGTTCAACTTTTAATGATCATGGTTGGCTTGGTAGTTAGATTGTAGGACCATGGAGTGGGTCCATGTTAGTATGGGAGTGTTGTAAGACTATGGGGCAGCAATATAATTCACAAGGTTGATAGGTAGTTGTGGAACTGTTGTATGACTTCCAGGTAGCCATAAAATTCACAAGGATGATAGGTTGTTAGGGAAGTGTCGTATGTTTGCGATGTAGTTGTAGCATTCACTGAATTGAGGTACGTCATGGTAGGAGGGATCATTAGGTTGAAGTGGATCAACGCATGCATGGGCCAAGGCAGACAACATTGTCAGAGGATTACTCTTTGTTTGAGATATGGATTGCTGGATCTGAGGCAAGGCTAGGCTTGTACAACATTCGATAGGGTGAGACCCATGGGTGAGACTCGTTTGATTGTGCATACTGGTGAGACCCATGGGTGAGGCCTGTATAGTTATAATAGGGCAGGTGAGACCCAGTGGAAATTGGTCGGAGAATGGTATTGGATCACGTTTAAAGTGGGATGTCTCGGTGGTCAAAAGTTGATATATATATATATATATATATATATATATAGGTTAGGCTAGGGTAGCATTTATTATTTAGACTCATAGGAGCCTGGTGGTGATACCACGTGTGAGACTGTCAGACTCAACGGTCAGTTGGGGATTTGATATATCAGTTTAGTGGAAGGTTACAATGGAATCGGAGGATTTCGGGTAGATGCAAGTGCGAGTCTTTGGATTTTGGGATGTGAGTCATGTTCAGGTTGACTTAAAGGATGAGACTCACCTTAGGATTCGTCTTTGTTTTTGTGGAAGCACTTTTAATCAGCAAGGTATGGTCAAGAATTTTGTCTTTCAAGGGTATTAGTTGGACAATTTAGGATTAGAAGGATATCTTTCAGTTCAAATTGTAGAGAAAGGACCAACTATTTTTGTTTTGGAATGGTTCTACCTGTGAGGAGGTCAGGTGAAGTTTTGGGGGTCTCAGACTTATAGAAAAGAAGTGTTGGTTGTTTCATATTATAAGAGTTAGTGAATCGATAGTTCGATCTCCATCTAGGCATATGGGTACCGATATGACTGGGTTTCGATAGTAGCGATGGAGATTCATCTTGAGGATGAGTCATCCTTTTCGTCAAAGTAGTGTTCGAGAGGAATTGGTCGGATTGGCTGATTGCATGGAAGGTAGTAAAGAGTGATATCAACGATGAAATATAATTTAAGTTGGCAAGAGTTGTAACACCCTGTTTCGAGTCATTTCATTATTCGGGGTCGTGACTCGAAGATCAATTATATTAAGGCTTTAGGATTTAAGGAAAGGGAGGTTTAGACCCATTTAGATGTGGGTAATGTAGATTATGTGATCCAAGAGTTCGGGTTGTCCTTTGGAGCCCAAAGGAGTAATGGTAAATGTGATGGTTTGGGCCTTTCACAAATTGCGTATTTCAGTTCGAGGTTTTTTAAGTCAAAAGTAATTGGATAGGATTGTGGAGCTCTCCAAGACCTTTCCGTGAATATAACGAACATCAAATTCAGAGTTGGAAAAAAGAAGTTATGATCGTTAAAAGTTTTGAGGATTTTGGGCTAAGCCGAGTACACTGGGCGTACATGGAGTATGCTGAGCGTATTAGGATCAAGTTTGATCGAGAAATGAAAGCATGTACGCGAGGTGTATGTGGCGTATGCTCGGTGTATGGACTCCTGGGACAAGCGCTAATTTTTAGGGTTAGGACCCTATTTAAACACTTTATCTTTCTCTTGGACCTTCTTATCATCAACCTATTTCCCTCTAAAGACTCTCCACGAAGCCCTAGCTTGTTCGTGTGTGTTTTTTAACCTTGGTAGTAATCTTCTGGCATTTTGGTACTCTTTGAAGAAGGAAGATCTTGGTGGTGAAGCCTTGGTTGGATTGGAGCTTAAAGATCTTGACTCTTCTTCAGCTTTGCTAGTATTTGAAGGTATAAAGCTCTTATGTTGATGAATCTAAGTGTTAGATCTAGTATAGGGCTTATTTTAAGCTTAATATGGTCTCTTGAGTCATCCTTATGAGTACGAGCTACTCTTTGAAGCTTAGACTATTAGATCTTAGCATTTTTGATGTTATTATGGAATATAAATGTCATCTTGATGGGTTTTGATGAACCATGCAGGAGTTCGTGTCCATATTATGGATTTGGATGGATAAAAACCAGTATTGGATCCTAATAAGGCATGAAAAGGAGTAAAGTTGCCAACTTTACTTATTGAGACTTCATCTAGCAGTAGATATGAGGTTTTCACATTGTAGGATTAATGAGTTAAGTCATTTGGATGGAGAAATAGGGACTAACCAGTATGTTAGATGTACTCTAGAGTACGATGCACGTAATCCAAAGTACGTTGCACGTACTGGGCTAATCATGTATATGTTGGGTGTAAGTATGAGTATGCTGGATGTACTCAACATATGTTGAAGTTTGTGGACCAGTTTACTTTTGGTCAACTGTTGAATGGCTTGGACTTATTGCGGGGCAAAATAGTCTTTTGCCTATTCCTGGAATTATTGAGTTGTTGACTCATTCGATGGGTATTGTTTTAATTATTAATTAGGATCATGGTTTTGGTTTGATTAGTATGCGTCGAGCTTTCTTAGCACTGGATCGTGAGCATAGTTGGTTATCGACTGATTAAGGTGACTGTCCTCACTATACCCGTGGGTGAAGGAACCAATGTCGACCCACTATGATTTGTTATGCTAGTTGTCTTTGTGACTCTTTTATTGTATGTTGGGCTAGGCCCATTGTATGACAGGCCAGGTCCACTGTATGACAGACTATGCCCATTTGTATATTGGTCTGGGCCTATGGATCAGGAAGTGCTAGGCCCACTGTATGTTATATCAGGGGTAGCTATTTCTGTAACTCTTGCATTTGTATGTTAGGTTAGGGTAATTGTCTTGGAAGGGTAGTCTCATTATGATCGCTGAGGCCACTTGTAAAACTCATAAAAATCAAGCCAAATTTAAACTTTTTCCAAACATTTTAAAACCATTAATCATTACAAAACTTTTTTCAAAATAGTATAATATCATAGTATCCCTGAAGCAAGTCATAAACTTGAGGAGTTGTACGATCACGCCTTTGCCTTCCCGTGATCATTTGATGTACCTGAAACAAAAACTGAAACTGTAAACCCAAAGCTTAGTGAGTTCTCCCAAAATACTAATACACTGCAAGAAAGACATATACAAATAACAACACCTACTAGGTCTACAACTTTATAAACAGGATTACTCCTAGGCCCACAATATGAGTTTGGATTGCCTTTCAGGCCCACAACTGACATCTGTATTGCCATCGAACCCACAATACGAGTCTGGTATGCCCTACCTGACCCTCAGCTCGGCTCTCGAGCCCACAGTATGATTCTGGCATGCCCTACCCGGCCCTCAGCTCGTATCTGGAATGTTCCCGAGTCCTCAGTATGAGTCTGGCATGCCCCGCCAGACCCTCAGCTCATATCTGGAATACTCTAGGGTTTGTTGGCTAGCGCACGGAGTAGTATAACCTCAACCCAACCTACATAATATGTCGACAAATATCATAACTAAAGCACATACATATAAACATGTAATAACACAGGTAACCCTACTAGTCTACCAACTGGCATAGCAACTAGCATGCATAACTAACTCATACTCAACATAATACACACTGCTAGGATATCATATCCAACGGGCCAACATTGGTGCCTTTGACCCCTTAGTATAGTGAACATAACTCATCTCTCAGCTGTCGAATCGAAGTGATAACTCAAACTCTTGAACCCCAGCCACGAACTCCACCACCTATATTTACCATAAGATCATTTCCATAAATTTCCAATTTACCAAAATACCCCAAAAGTCAACTAGTCAACCCTTAGTCAAAGTCCATATCAATGGTCAAAGTCAATAGTCCATGTTGACCTGACACGTCGAGTGTAGTTCACTAACTCGGTGAGTCCTTCCTGAACTCGAGAAGTCGTGAAATCGCCGGTTGAATCGTCGAGTTTCCCTGGAACTCGCCGAGTTCATGTATTTATAAATGTCAGGAAAACCCTAGCTGACTCGCCGAGTCACCCTACTGACTCGCCAAGTCCATGCAGAAATCCTTGCACAACAATCTTCATCGGACTCACCGAGTTGGCCATGCAACTCGTCAAGTCCTTTCAGTCCTTTCTCCATCCAGAAGATTTTTAAGCCATTTTAAAGCTCCATAATGCAGATCTAAGTTCCTAAGGCATACTTCTTACGCAAAGTTGCAAACTTTACGTACATGCAAGGTGATAATGGCCCAAATAAAGCTAAAGAAAGGTTCTAAGGGATGAAGAAGGTATTAACTCACTAAAGGCTGAAACTTTATGATCTTACAGACCAAGATAAGCCTAGATCTGAAGTTGCAACTTCAGATCACGCCTAATACCCAAAATAACATATGAACATTGCCAAAGTGGCCCTAATCCCATACATGCATAAATCTAGATAGAATAAGGTCAAGGTAACAACTTGTTACCTAAAAAACAATGCTAAGATGAACAGGAACTCAGATCAACAGCCTTCCTCTTGTTCCAAGATTGAGCACTTCAAGATCTTCTTCCATAATCCACTACAAGGCTTAATATCACACAAAAAGAGAGAAAAACAGCTTTTTACGGTTTCTGGACTCACAAGGGGCTGTGAGGGAGGCTAATGACTCTTTAAATAGGGTGCAAAACCATGGAAATTAGGGTTTCATCCTCCAACTCCAACTCGCCGAGTCATGTCTTTGACTCGGCGAGTTGGTTATTTAAACATGTGGCCCTAAAAGTTCCTACTCGATGAGTCAAGGCATCCAACTCGTCGAGTAGACCTTCCAATAGGAAAAATAAAGTTGTAAAAGTAATACTTGAGAGTCGAGGCGTTACAATACCCTAGTATGTTGGGTGTACCAGAGGGTACGTTGGGCGTACTAGGCTTAGGGTAAAACCATAAAGTCCTCTTTTGCCCTTATTTAAGGAACATGATGGCTTCATTTTCAGCCACCATTTCTAGCCTCCAACCTTCTTTCAAATCCTAAATTCGTGTTCCTTGCTTTTTTTAAGTGTTTGAGGCTTATTTAAGTGTTCTTGTGAAGCTTTTGGTGGAGAAGGAGATTTGAAGGAAGGATAGCTTGTGCTTCAAGCTCTTAGATCTAAACTCTTGTAACATCTGAATTTTCAGGGATATTATTGTGTATATTACTCTTGAGATTGAAGGAGAGACTCGACGAGTTAAGGGTCCAACTCGCAGATTTGAGTCGGGTTTCTCTTGTGGATTTAATGAGTGGACACGACGAGTCAGAGGAGGGACTTGCCGAGTAGGTGCTAGGCAGAGAAACCCTAATTTACGGGGTTTAGGACCTATTTAAAGGCACTTATAGCCTCATTTGCGGCTACCTTTCTTTGAGAGAAAACCCTAAATGTGCATAGAGAGCCATGAGATTTTTGGAAGCTAAATCTTGGAGTAGTCTAGTGCATCTCTTGAGGAGAAAAGGAGATCATCCAACAAGGAAGCTAGAGATTCAATGGATCTGGTGTAACTTCGTGCAAAGGCTTGAGCAAGAGGTAAAAGCTTGCACATTTCTTGTTATTTTGCTTAGATCTTGTTGCTTTGGAAGATTAGGGTTTCTTCCACCATTGTTGGGACTTTGATGCATAAGGTCCCTTTTGAGGTCTAGATTTAAGATCTGAACTTTCTGAGGTCCAGAGAGTCCAAAGATTATAGCTTTATCTAGCCATATGAGAGTTATTGTGGTTAATCATCCTTGTTAGAGTTATATTGGTATTATGAGCCTTGTATGCCATGTTTAAATGTAAAGCTTGCAGCTTTACGTGACAATCTACCCTTAGGACGGTAGATCTAGTGTTTGGAGTGATGGATCTGCCTTGAATCATGTGAATGAGGAATTTGATCGAAGGGACTCGATGAGATACTGAGGGTTTGTCCCGATGGGTTGATTGTGCGATAACTCGGCGAGTTGGGGGTTAACTCGATGAGTTGAGCTAGGCTTTGTGAGACTTCTGAGGATACGAGGGGCCTCGATGAGTCGTGAGGGTGCACTCGACGAGTCGGGTTAAATATGGACTGTTAACTTGAGTTTGACTTCTGTTGACTTTAGGCTTTTGGTCAAAATAAGTAATGGAGACCTTTGAGGGGTAAAATGGTCTTTTACCCACTTCAAAGAGTTAGAAAGAGAAAGATTTGCTTCCGTTTATCTGAGTCGTGAAAAGAGTATTAATTAGAGATATTCATCCTTTGTGTTAGGAGGAGGCTAGTTCGAGATCTGGGCGCGAGGTTATTTGCTCACCTGCTAGCCGAGGTGAGTCTTCTCACTATACATTACCTATAGTGGTATCTATGTGCAGACCGGAGGGTCCTATGTGTATGTGTATGTTTGAGATTTATGTGCATTGTGTCATATGTATGCTATGTGTTATATAAACCGGACCAGAGGGTCCGACGACTCATGAGGCCAGAGTGTTCTCAATCAGACCGGACTGGAGGGTCAAACGATTTAGACCGGACCGGAGGGTCCAACGAGCTAGATCGGACCGGAGGGTCCTACGAGCTACGGGACTGGAGGGTCCCACTGAGACACATTGACCGGAGGGTCATACCGAGTGTGACATCCCCATTTTCATGAACCAAAAAGACTGATTTTGTTTATGCTTTATAAAAATCAGAGTACCTCTTTTAATAAAAATGTTGCGGAATTTGTTCCCAGCAAAATATGATAAATACGTTATAAAAGCATTTTCCGAAGAAAGTGTTTGTATTCATTTTAAAACATTTGGGATGTCATCGTCAATACATAAACATAAGCATAAACATAACTTACATTCATTATCACTAGTGATTTATATCTCCTTTAATCTCTCAGTGTAATGTGACTTCATATCCACACCTGTGATATAAATAAACTGAGTGGGTCAGGTTGGGAAATCTGGTGAGTACATAGGGTTTTCAACCCACAATAATATAATTATTATGTTTAATCATCAAACAATTAACCCAATTACCCATCCCCATTATCTTCTTTACTCTTAAGGATCTACCCTAAGAATTAGCTATTTCTCATTCATTCATTCCTAAGGATTATCCTAAGGAATAGGTACGAAGTCCATCATTGTCAATGACATAGCTGTCAAGCACATCTGCTAGTTCTATCACTTAGGCGCATCTTCCAGAATTGTGACATTCTATATGAGACGTGGCTGCCAGTATTATCATTCGAGCACAGCTGCTAGGGTTATCTCGTTTATTGATAGTATCGCTTTCGAGAGTCCACTCGCAATACATGTCAATGGGTTTTTAGAGTACACCGGTGAACACATCGTCACAACACGTACAGGTTGCGAGCCTGCTAGTATTCTACTGGACTGTCTAGAATAGTCCATGGTTGTCATCCATACTCTGCTAGATGACGGGGCCATCGCTTGGGTCATCGGTTAGGTCATCGTTTGGCTCATCGTTTTGGCTCATCGCTTCTCACCATATTTTACCACTTATATATCATCGCTCATCATTCATCTCATCTCTCATCGCTCATCATTTATCTCATATTTAATCTACCCATGTTCTACCCAACACATTTTGTAGATATAAAATATGTATACAGTTTAAATCATTTAAAACATACAACATAAATATCGTTCATCCAGCAAAAACAACAAGTATTCAAGTAATATGCACACATAGCACGTAGTTTATATAAAATACTTCATATCTATGTATAAGATGAAAGTAACTATGCACTCACAATGCGTAATTTATATTAAATACTTCATATCTATGTGTAAGATGAAAGGGACCATGCACTCACCTGAGTGGGTGGTGACTCAGCACTCGGACAACACTTCGTTACTCTTAACACAATTTTCCTCGGACAAAACCTAGTACCATTACCATTAGTGTTTAGTCTAATATTTACCAAGACTAATTGATAATCTAGCTATTATTACTATTATATAAGCATTAAACGATACTTATATAACCCATAATAATAGCCCAAGTACTTATTATAAGTTCCTAATAACGTTACTATAACTAAATAAAAGCTATATTAAAAATAGCGTAGGCGTAGCTCACTTACAACGTGTTTTTTCTCAAAACCAGGCTCCGCCGAAGCAGAGTTTCTAAGCCAAAGGCTCTTCTTTTTAGAGCCGTCAAGTGCTCCGGGGCTTCTGCCTCATGCTAGGGAGTTACCCTAGGCTTTTTTTTTGGGGGGGGGGGGGGTGTTAGAGAGATGTTCTAGAAAGACAAAGAATTAGGTAAAGGTGTGAGGAAAAGAAGCAGCCCTGAGCCTCTATTTATAGGCCTCCAAGAGCGTCACCACATCGTGGTGCCTCTCACCATGTCGTGGTGTTGCGTAGGCTCCAAGGTTTCGCCTGGTGCTGACACATGGTGTCGCACACAGGGTGAAAATCAACTGATTTTCAAAAATTCATAACTTTCGCATAGGAGCTCCGTTTTTGACGTTCTTTTTTTCCACGCGTAGGTAAAAAACAAGATCTAAAACTTTCACTTAGGCTTCATCGGCTAATTCTTGACCAATCTTAAATTTAATAGTAGGAGGAGATTAGACTGTTAAATGACCGCGGAGAATTCGTGACTCCTTCATACTAACTCCGTTTTTATCTGTCTTTTTATCGTTGAGTTTCTATTAATGAGATCTCCAACTCTCATTTAGGTTGCATAGGCCAAAAACCGCTCAAACTAAAATTCGAGTTTCGGGTCGTGCACTGCTAAGCTGAAACTTCGAAAAATCGTAACTTCCTCATACGAAGTTAGATTTGGGCGTTCTTTTTAGGGACACTCTTGGTTTAACATATACTATGACTTTTGTTTACATCTCTAAGGCCAAAAATTCCTCTATCATAAATTCACTATTTTACGCTTCCCGGTGTCGTGCTGTTATTTGTTGTAAAACTTCGGCAGTTCATAACTTCTTCGTTATAACTCGGATTTCGTCGTTCTTTATATGTACGGAACCCTTGTAACATATACTACTTTTGGTTAAGATTATTCCTTCTAAATAATCTTCCATCAAAAACTCATTTTTGATGCTTATTGTCTCTAAATTGACTAGCTCGGATCTGCGGGTGTTACACCGAGTTGTAGCCTCGAGTGGCTTATGTGATGTATGTGGTATTTTGGGGAACTCAATAAGCAATTATGCTTACCGTGTTATGTGATATGTGTTTCAGGTACTACCGAGGATCGTGGGAAAGCGCCGACATAATTTGTACACACTTGCAGAAGATTATGTTTTTGAGATTCTGGGATATGTTTTATTGTGATGGCATTTGATAACATGAAATTTTGAGAATATTATATGAGTTTTATGGTGTTGAAAAAAAATGAAAAATTGTTTTGAAAATTTACGTCGTTACAACTTTACTCTTGTCGGTGCATCTTCCAGAGGTATCACGTTCGAAACTTGCTCGTTGTTGTGTTAGTTCATGTTTTGGGTCCATTTTTAGGGTTTTATGTCCCAAGTTTAGAGCTTTGTGAGTTTGATGAACTCTAGAGCATAATTCTTGTCCTTTTAGGTGTATTTGGTTGTCTAGATTCATAAAAATGGGAGTTTGGCCGTCTAAATCTCTCCATGCATGAGTTTTATGGACTTTTATATTAAGAATGTTAGAGTTTGTGAGTTTGGTACTTGTTCAGCCATGCTAAGGCTCAAAATCTACGACTTTATGAAGTAATGGACCTTATTCAGCTCAGATCTATAGTGGTAGCAATTGTCTTAACGGATGAAGACCAAATGAAGTGAAAAATGGAAGTCTGGGGAGTACGTCGTACATACTCCTAGTTACGCGCAACGTAGCGATGAGTCAACCCCGATGCATGCATGTCTAGTTGTACGCCCAACGTACTCGTTGGGTGTTGACTTTTATTGAGTTTTGAGTTTTTGACTAAATTGTCGACCTTTGACCAAGGAGGGACAAAATGGTCTTTTTACCCCTTTAAGATTTTGTAGAGACTCGATCTAGCATTTTGAGGCTATTAGTATGAATTATTAATTAGAGTAGAATGTGATATAATTAGGCGGAGTCTAGACCGACAGTTCGGGTGCGAGATTGTTTGCTTTCCAGTGAGAGTGAGTCTTCTCACTATACTTATCCATGTGATAGCTTTTGTGTGATCGGAGTGTCTTATTCATTTTACGGACCGAAGGGTCTTAATTGTATTACTGGCCAGGGAGTCTTATGTGTTTATGTATTATTTTGCATTTGTCTTTGTGACTTATGTTATTATATTATTCTGTGTATCTGTTGAGCTGTGACGGAAGGATCCATACTGAGACGTGAAACTGGAGGGTCTTTACCGAGACACATGACCAGAGGGTCCTTATCGGGATTAGCCACAAGAGGGTAATTATTTGTATATGTGGTATTTTGAGGAAATCAATAAGCTTTGTGTTTATAGTGTTAATTAAATATGTTTCAGGTACATCATAGGTTGCGGAAAAGCATTAACATGATTGTACACACCGGCTTGATGATTAGGGTTTATGTGGATTTTGGAATACTTGGTTTTGTTTTACGATATTTTGTGTTGACAATTATATTTTGGCATGGATGATTTTTGTGAAATTTTAAAAATGAAAATTTTGTTTGAAAATTTGGTTGTTACACTTAAAGTCGAAATTTCAGGTCTGGTTGAGGTGAAAAAGAATTTAAAAACTAAGTTATTTGGTTTAAAGAGAGATGCACAAGACTTGTTTAATCATGGGTATGTGTTCTTATTTGTAGAAAAAAAAATGCAGGGGAGTACAACTCGATTGTGATAATAAAGGTTGATTATTGGATACCTTCAAGGCTTTATCATATGGAGCTTTTACACGCCCACAAAGGCTTAAGATTTTCAATTTTCTACAATAACCACTGAGACACGCAAGCACAGTTTCAATAAATGAAGAACATCCACTAAAGTTGACAGTGGGAAAAAGATTGAATACCTTAATGAAAGGAAAAACAAACATGGTTAACATAAGGGACATGAAATTGGAACTTTGATCATGGGTGTTTGTATGTTTTAGAGTATGTTTTTATTGGTGTTTCTTTATTTACGGAGTGTGTGTGCTCGTTTTCATTTGAGAGAGAGAGAGAGAGAGAGAGAGAGAGAGAGAGAGAGAGAGAGAGAGAGAGAGAGAGAGAGAGAGAACTCTATTATTTTTTAAATAATTAAAATATTAAAATAAATATTCACAATATATAAGCAAAAAATAAATAAATAAATAAATAAATAAAAGATAATAGTCATTTTAAGTTTCAATACACCAATATCAATACAAATATTCTCAAAGAAATTAAAAAAACCCTAAAAAAATTTGCATACCACACATCATAACATCTATGTAGTGTTGTAAAAAAATAATATATAAAAAAAATATAAATATATCTTTAAGGTTTGCATTTAATGAACTGTCGAATTGTAGAAGAGAGTTGGGACTCTATATGGCCTACACGTGTCTTTTTTTATCATGAAGAACATTGTGTATTGCTCATGGACTAATCAAGTTTTGCCACAATTGCGACCGCCCACGACCAGTTATAATTATTATTACTATTATTATTATTATTTTACCTTTTTAGAATTGTTTAGGTTGGAGGGAGTGGTGGTGCATTTACTCATGAAACGCAGTGATACGTAGGCATCATCTCACCTAGGGGTGTGGAAAAAACCGTACAAACCACACAAACTGCCCGCACCGCACCACATAATGCGGTTTAGAATTTCGTGGTGTGGTTTGCGGTTCATCATTTTATCAAACCGCACTATGCGGTGTGATTTGCGGTTTGTATTTATAAAATCGTGGTTCAAACCCCACCGCATTGCATTGCATGTTATATATATACACTTTTTTCTTTACAATGTTATAACTTCAAATCATGATTTAGAAACGATGTATAAAAATATATTTCTTACAATAACCAAATATCTATAACGAAACATTAAATCACTATTAGACAAGGTTCTAAATAACGTAAGGCGTGACTTAGCGGCAATGTCAAGCCTCAAGCTTTTCCAAGCCTTGGCGAGTCACGTCGTTTGTAAGGCGTGATTTAAGGCGGCAATTTTCTATATAATTAATATTTTTATATGTATTTTCAACTATTATTCATTTTTATACACATATATGAGTTAAGACGGCGTTTTGGCAAAGCTTGGCGGCATGTTCAAGCTTTAGAGTCGTGGCGCGCCATGACGAACTTTTTAGAACATTGCTATTAGATCAAGATCCCACCGTTTACTAGAATATAGCAACTATAACGACAATATAAAACAATAATAATGATACTTACAAAACTATATTAGCATTAATCACAATTTATTAAAAACGATTTAACTTGGAAATTGTATTTGTTTTTATAAAATAAAATCAATCAATTTTTTGAACCTGGTGAGTTTTTTGGCTTTTTGATAGATTTAATGGTGAACACTTCATCAAACCGCACAAACCGCAACCAAACCGCATAAACCGCCCGCGTCAAACTGCACCACATAATGCGGTTTTAAGCATCTGTGGTGCGGTTTACGTTTTCTAAAATATTCAAACCGAATATGCGGTGCGGTTTGCGGTTTTTACTCTAAACCGCATCAAACCTCACCGCGCACACCCCTAATCTCACTCATTACCATAAAAGTGTGGTTTCATACCACACTTAAGGAGTGGTGCCACACTTGGATATTTTTTTAATTTTTTTTTTAATAAATAAAAAGGACCTATCAGAGGGAGGAAAAAAAATGAACCAATCACATTACTGGAAGGTTGTTAGAAGGAGTACTCCCTTGGAAAGGTGCTATGCACTCTTTACCGCACCCAGGGGCGGTGTTTATGCTCATGTGGTTAGGGGAGTGTGGTTCAGACCGCACCCACTCCCTCTAATCTTAAAGATTGAACTTTCAATAATATTGCTATACCATCACCGCTATGTTGTTGAGATATGAATGTCTTTGTTAAGTACGGAGTATAACATTTCAAAGATTTTTTTTAATGTTTAGCGTATTCATATACTTGGCTTTTTAAACAACGACATACATATGCCCAATATATTTTTAAATTATATATATATATATATATATATATATATATACTAATAAAAGGGTAGCACTTTTGCCATGTGTTACCATATTAAACATTTTAATTAATGTGTTGCTACTTATCAATCTATTATTTTTCATTTTAAATTTATTAAACCTCCTTATTAATGTGATTGTATTTTAAATTTTAAATTTTAAATTATTATTTTCATTAATTCACAAATAAAAGATATCTAATATATATTAAAAATTAATTTTATATATTTATTTGAATCAAGATTATAATTTCACATAACTAATAAAAAATATCTATTAAATTAATAATTTATTTAAAATAACTTATTAATAATTTTGAGTTTTTACTATAAAAATTTGATTAATTTTATAAACGTGGTTCCAACGGGTAATAAACTAGTGTATATATATATATATATATATATATATATATATATATATATATATATATATATATATATATATATATATATATATATATATATATATATATATATATATATATATATAGGCTAATATGTGGATGAACAATTATTGTGTGGATGTAGAAATTAGTAAAACCAATCATTTTAAAAGCCTACTTAAATGTAATTATGTAATCTTAGCTAATAATTATTTAAGGTAATTGTTAAATTAAATATTATCCATTAAACAGAGAACCAACGTCTCATCTCTACGCATTTATCATAGTGTATCCCTCTTTTCCCAATCCACTATTCATCGACGGTCTCCATATTTGTCTTCTCTAAAAAATACCTACAACCATTTACATGATTCCCGACCTCCAACCACACCTCTGATGTATATGGGAATGATCCATGCTCTAGATTATAATCAATATTTCCGTTGTGTTCATGGCATTGATGTTATTGACGAGAATATAAGGAGGCCGAGTAAAAAAACGAAATAAAAGAACATATAGTTGCATATGCACCTGGTAATCTATACGCTTCCAAATTATTAAAATTTTGTATTTTTTGTTGGCATCTTTTTGCTTAATGTGTAAATAGTTTACCGGATAAAATATTTTGTATATGCAGGTGCATCAAATTTTGATATAGAGTTACATGGGTGGGGTATGCCATTTTTTCACAAAATGATTAAAAAATATTAGTTTGACTTTGACAAATGACAAAACATGCAACACTTTAAATTAAAAAAGTTTGTTTGAGCTAAGAAGCTTTTTGTGTAAGGCGATTGATCTGAAGCTTTTTTTTGTTGGTCAAATGATCGGATAAAGGAGTGTTTAGAAATTTGAAACCTATTATATAAAAATTTACATATGTCTTAATTTTTACTTTTTCTTATTTTTAAGCATTGTTGAATTCTTAACAAGCCACATGTGTTCATAAAACTTGTTGGTTACACCCGATCATAAATCTGTTATGAATTTATTGTTTATTTTGTTTTCCTGGTCAATTCTAACATAATTCTTGTAATCAGTTTGAAATTACCAAAACAAAAATAGATGATTCTTGTTGTGATTCTATAACAAAAGAAGGTGAGCTAGTGATCTATTGAGACAGAGACAACAATAAAGACTTGAGTTGTATCATTAAAATAGACTTTAAGAATGCATCATCATATTTTTTCAGAATGCATCAATATATCATATTTATTATTTCTGGTAAGTTATTTTGTTTTTTACCCTTACAGCTAATTAAGTTAAATTTATGAGAATGACTTTCTTTCCTCATCGTTGGATGTTATTCTTATCTTTAATTTTTTTATTCTTTAAAAATATTTTTTAGCTATTTCCGATATGATCATATAAGAATGATTATGGTAGAATCAAATAAGAGTGATTTTTCCAAGGTTCTATTGCAATTATTCTCAAAAAATACTCGATATCATGACAATTATTCTGATAGAATGCATGAAAAGGAACATGATGATCAAGAACATAAAGGTTAGATGATGGTGTGCAAGATATAAATGAAAAATGTGACCAAAGAAAGCATTATTTATCATTATATTCTAATAGAATGATCGATTTCATGGAAGTTATTCTTATTTTGTCGTTATAATTTTTTTAGAAATGTAATTTGTTTTAAAGAATATTTATAAACATTCTTTAAGAACGTCCCTTAATTTGGAATCTTGTTCATGGATTCTCAATTTTGAAAGAATATATAGATAATAATTAATATAATTAATTTGAATTGGATTAGTTTCCTAAATTTATGAATTTAACTCACTAGTTGCCTAAAATAATGATACACAAAAAGTCCATATTACCCTTAAAAACATTTTAAATTTGAATCCATAATCTTTTTTATATTCTAAAAGAATTTTAAAAATCTATATATTGTATAAATAATTGATCCATAATTATCCCTACGTCCACATAATAGATATCATTTACATTATAAACAAGCCCTATATATATATATATATATATATATATATATATATATATATATATATATATATATATATATATATATATATATATATATATATATATATATATATATATATATATATATATATATAGGGTTAGGTTCATGTGAGACGGCCTAATTTTGTGAGACCGTGAGATGCATTTTTTTTATTTTTTTATTTTCTTTTAATTTTTTTTAGTTAACTCAAGTTCCGAAAATAATATTTATAAAAAGAATTTTTTGATTTTTCCATTTATTTTGCATTTTAAAATTATTTTTACAATATGTACAGTGTAATATTCTATTTAGAATATTTCACGTATTTAAAAAAAATAGAATTTTTTTTTATTTTTTTTAGTTAATTCAAGTTCCGAAAATAATATTTACAAAAAGAATTTTTTGATTTTTCCATTTATTTTGCATTTTAAAATTATTTGTTAGAATATGTCAGTGTAATATTCAATTTAGAATATTTCACGTATTTTTCAAAAAAAAATACGGAATTTTTTTTTTATTTTTGTTTTAATTTTTTTTATTTTTTAGTTAATTTAAGTTTCGAAAATAATATTTAAAAAAAGAATTTTTGGATTTTTCCATTTATTTTGCATTTTAAAATTATTTTTAGATTTAGTTTTACGGTCTCACAAAATTAAAATTGTTTCAAATGAACCTATATATATATATATATATATATATATATATATATATATATATATATATATATATATATATATATATATATATATATATATATATATATATATATATTAAAAGACCGACCTAACACATGTCACACCAGCTGCCCTTGAGCTAATCATTAGGTTAGATTAATTTTTCCAAAATCATTTTCTTCTTTTCCGGTATCTCATATACTTCTAAATAAAATATTAAAATATATTTATATTTAAAAAAATAGAAAAAAACGTTATACATTTAACTATTTTATTGAAATAGCATTACCGTTTGTCCTTCAGAAAGTCAATTCATATTTTACGAAAGTTTTGTTAAAAAAATTACAAAAACTCATTTGCATTTTTTTTTCTTTCCAAAAATCATAATTGTTTTAATTAAAAAAAAAAATTCAAAGCGAAGCATACTTTGTAACAACGGAATATTGTATTTTAACCATAAAATTGATAATTCATCGATGGACAGATTTGGACCAACGGATGAAATTAATCAAGTAACATGATTTTAGAGTGTATGATATTACAATGAGATAACATATACCATAAAATCACACAAAATTTAGGTAAAGGGTATTTTGGACAATTAAATACAATTATAAAAGTAGATTTTCGGATTTTTAAGAATAATTAATTCTCTTCATTTTAAAATTTTGATTTTTTTTTTATTAATTCAGTTTTAATTCTAATGTAGTTTGTAAACATAATCGATTTTATTCTTTCAGAATAATTTTTTTTTGTTAGAATGATGTTTTTTAAGAATTTTATTATATGAAAATATTATTGAAGAATAACAAATTTTTTGAATCCAAAGTTGAAAAATAACAACATTCTAATATATTCTTATATATCCGAACTTAAATGCAAATTCATATATATTCTTACAGACTAAAAGTCTTATACATTATATATATATATATATATATATATATATATATATATATATATATATATATATATTCTAAAAGAATATTAACAAAAATGAATAAAATTCTTTAAAAAATAACAGCATTATTAAAATGTGGGTAAGATCAAATTTTATTTGTTCTTCAAATTATTCTTATTATGTATTCAACACATTCTTCCAGCCATTCATATGACAAATACAACAAAAACTAATAATGGTTAAAAACATATTATTTGCATTTAATTATTACTTTATATATTTTGTTAGAATACATAGAATATGAGAGAGCACACATAATATATTCTGGCAGAATACATAAATTTTATTCTGGCAGAATATATTCTGACAGAATACATAGAATACATTCAAAAGCATCATATTTACTAGTAATATAATTTTAGATTCAAAATACACAATAACGAGGGACAATAGAAATTGGAATTCAAAATCACAAATTGAACCAAAATAATACATAAACAAATTAATTACCTTTTTAAACAAACTTTCACCAATCTATATTGGTATATGATATCAAACCTTTACTATGTTGGTAATAAACACAATTAATTCAATGTGTTGGCATATGAAATCATCCCCATCAGTATATATACAATATGATATGAATTAGTGATGTAAACAAATCTAAGTTGTGAGAAGAATGAAATTTGAAACCCTATATTTACCTGCACTCGCTGACAAACATCTTAACATTCTTTTGTAGATTATTCTACCAAAATATAACATTCTTTGCTAAGTATTCTAACATAATAATATACTTATTGCATAATATTCTTAAGGAATGAATCATCTATCAGAAACATTATAAATGTTTGATGATATGTCAACAATTATAATTAAAGTTGTAATCAAGATACTGAAAAAGAAAATATTATGTTTAATATCATGGAGTTTAATACTTAATAAAAAACTGACAAATACCAACCAAAACCATCCAACATAAAATAGTCTTAAAGAATCATTAAACTAAAAGCAGAATTAATTTAAAACCATTAAAATTTTAGACTTGACTGCAATTTCACCAAGGATTGTAGCATTTACTTTGTATCCATTTATCATTGATGTGGGGTGAACTTGTTTTTAACAAGATCATTTGCTCTTTGAAATGTTATCAAAACAATAGATTAATAAGCATTTTCCATCAATATTCTAATACATTTTCCAAAACAAATATGTATGAACTACAATACAATACCTTCAGTAATTATATATTTGTGCAATCTACTACTTCTTTATCTTGAAGCTCACCCAATTCAACAATAACATATTTAATTAGATAAAAGTACTAAACTCAAACAATCTGTAAAGTAACAAACTTATACTAACAACATGTATCGAACTCACAGATTCACAATCAGAATCACACAAACAAATGAAATCACTGATTCACAGACAAATTATAAGAATGAAAATAAAAATATGAAATCATAAACAACTTACAAGAAATAACCTAGGTGATTGATTATATTACCTTAAGGGATCTATCGAAGGTGTGAGCATTGGAGAGGAGCGACGCTGGATGTGTGAGCGACTGATAGGAAAGACATCGGATGTGTGAGTGACTGGTAGGAGCGAAACCAAAGATGTGCGCGACTGAGGTCAACGACGGTGTGGAGGTGTGAGTGACTGAGGCGAGTAATAGTTGATGGCGATTGGAGATAATGATGGCGATTGTGGAGGAGGCATAGGAACAATGTGAGAGACAAAAAGCAAACTGCAGGTGCGACGCGAAAGAGAACGACGGTGATTTTACTCCCGTGGTAGTGTTCTTAAGCAGAGACTAATGTGTCGATCTGGATGAGGACCATTAGTCTATGTGTCGGAAAGGATTAGAGACGAGAAAATGGAATTCGGGTTAGCGGGGTAGGGTTTTAATAGCTAAATAAAAATCATCGATTGTTAATTTTGGATATTAATTAATGCACATATGTAATATAATGTACCCTTATTAATTTAATTAATGATTAAATTATTCCTAAATTCTCATTGGTCCATAGACATACACACACACACTAATTGTAAGAATCATATGAACCTCTCTTTCTCTCTCTCTCTCTCTCTATATATATATATATATATATATATATATATATATATATATATATATATATATATATATATATATATATATGTTTTTCATGTTGTAACTCATTGAACTACTCTTAAGGTGTCACAATGTGGGAAGTTACCTTATGTCCGTGTTTCTTACTCCTGTTACCGTTCTTCACATGTTGGAAGCTATGAGAGCTAATTTTTTTTGGGGGGCTGATAAAGTTTTGAAAACAAGAATGCAAAACAAAATAACCAAAATAACTCTTTGATTAATTGGAAAATCACTCAAAACCAATGTTTTTACAATCTGTTCTCATAATCATAAACTCGATTATGGACACGTATATATAGCCTAACATACTAACTTGTATTAGACTAGGAAACTTATGACCAACTTGTCGTAAACTAAACTTTCCATAAATTAGATTGCTTGGTCTCCAAGTCCTCATCGACTTAGGATTCCAACAATCACCCCCGAATCTCTAAGTCCTTCTAGAGAATTCTTCAACCCGATCTGTATCATATTATCTCTTTTCACCACCTTGACCTCTTTATCAAGCTTGTTTTGAGAGCAACTTTCCACCTAACAACAAGACTAGGTGACGACCACATTTACCGTCTTCCGTCACTCGCAAAACGAACCGAATCAAAGTCACCCGCTTTGATGTTTTCTCGTCCGTTTATTTTGTGCATCCGGTTGTTCTCTCTACCTTAGAACCAGCCCGATCAAGAAAAATCGAGGTTGCTATTGAGATGCTTCAACTCGTAATCAAAAACAATCCACACCCCCTTAAAACGAACCTGGTTCCCGCTGCATCTGCCCCACAGCGAAAGGCTACGATATTCTTGAAACCGACTCTCAAACCGGCACCGTCTTCACCTTGCTTTGATACCAATTAAAGTTTTGAAAACAAGAATGCAAAACAAAATAACCAAAATAACTCTTTGATTAATTGGAAAATCACTCAAAACCAATGTTTTTACAATCTGTTCTCATAATCATAAACTCGATTATGGACACGTATATATAGCCTAACATACCAACTTGTATTAGACTAGGAAACTTATGACCAACTTGTCATAAACTAAACTTTCCATAAATTAGATTGCTTGGTCTCCAAGTCCTCATCGACTTAGGATTCCAACAGCTGATTTGGAGGAGAGGAAGATGCATTGGGTGAGGTGGAGCCAAATTCTAGCTTCTAAAGAGGATGGTGGTCTTGGTGTAGGAAGTCTCTTTACTTTTAATAGAGTTATGGTGTTTAAATGGCGTTGGAGATTTTTTCATGATAGTCAGCTACTTTGGTTGAGAGTGATTAAAGACATTTATGGGTTTGATAGTGGTCTTGTTACTCTGTCTCCTCGTTGGTATTATTGAGGATCGTGGAATAGTCTCATTCGTATGATTGCTAATCTCCAGGATATGGGGATTGATCTCCTCAACCTTTGTCCGAATAAAGTAGGAGATGGTGCTTTTACTAGTTTTTGGCATGATAAGTGGATCTCTAATAGTTCTCTTGCAGCGACTTTCCATAGAGTGTTCGCGTTGGATGTGCATAAACAGAAATCTGTGAAAGAGAGATTTCTTATAAGATGGGATCCATGTAATCTTCATCGGTTACCTAGGGGTGGTATTGAGCAGAATCAATGGGACGGTTGGGTTGGCTCGCCGATGTGTCGGATATGTTTTCTGTTTCCTCAGCCAGTACCTTTATTGATTCTGCTACTCTTGCCGATACTGATATTCGGTGTGATACTCGTTGGAACAATTGGGTTCCAATAAAACTCAATATTCTGATGTGGAGGATCAAAATTAGAGGCATTCCAACTAGGGAAAGATTGTCTCATCGTGGTGTGGAGGTGCAATCAATCACGTGTTCATTATGTAGTGATGTCGTGGAGACCACTGATCACATTTTTGTTGGATGTAGAGAATCACTAGAGATTTGGAGTCGTATTGCTATTTGGTGGGATCTTCGTCTTATGGATAGGTTTGCTATTGATGATTTCATGTGGTAGGTTGATTCTACAAGTTTGAGGGCCGGCCAAAGAAAAGCCTTTGACGCAGTGATTATTTCGGTTTTTTGGTGTCTTTGGAATTTTAGAATAATTTTGTTTTTGGCCTGAATATTTCTAGGAAATTTGATCCCTTTGATGTTATTGTAGAGATGACATTTTTTTGGATTTCTAATAGGTCTTGTAAATCTAGGATCGAATGGACTTATTGACTTCATAATCCGGTTCTAGCTTCTAATGTAATTGTTGTTGTTTTTTTTTTTTTATAGTTTTTTGCTAGTTTTTTAATAAAATCATCCGCCATTCTAAAAAAAGTTGTCACAATGTGGCTTTGATAAACAAATAGCATTTAATGACTATTATTTTTGGTCACTAAGTCTTTAATGCAGGGACAATTAATTTTGGTCATTAATTGTGAAATCAGAAACCATTTTTTGTCACTAATACATGTTATCTTATGAAATTAAATATATAAATATCAAAACAAAAAAAATTACCACTAGTGGCCCGTTGGTCACTAAACTTGTAATATTACCGAAACTAAATGATCTGATCAAAATTTTGGTGGTCACTAAATGGGACTTTTCTTGTATATCAGCTAAGTAGAAAGAATTATGTTCCATGAGAAATCTTTATGACAACAAAATAATTTTTTCGGCCGTAATGCTACAGCCTATGTTTCTATTACATCTTCAATTAATATATACTAAACACTACCTTACACCCTATATTTATATTACATCTTTAATTAATGTATACTAAACACTACCAAACTGCGTAGATCCATTTGACTTGTGTTAAAGATTTTATATTTAATTATAATCGTTTTGATATCTAAGCCAACTTGTCTAACAAGTTTATTTGTAACTTTTAAATACACATAATTATCTCGATTACATACATTCAAAACACCTTTTGAACATTAGGATTAGATCATGTTTGAGTTTTGGGTTTTAGTAAATCGGTAATCCGTTTGATACGTTGGATTTGAAGCTTTCTTGTTCGAATTACCCAAACTCGTATTTTCCTTAATTTGAATTTTATCTGGATTATCTGATACGTTGGATTTGAAGCTTTCTTGTTCGAATTACCCAAACTCGTATTTTCCTTAATTTGAATTTTATCTGGATTATCTATATATGAACCTCAAATAATATTGATTATTCAAATGTTACATCAATGCAAAACAAAAGATAAATTAATAATATATCATCATGCATGTTTTGTACAAGTTCCAATCAAAATACAATATTTCATGATCATACAATTAAGTGTGTCTTTTATTCCGTTTAACTCCCAAAAAATAGTAATTAAATCAAATAGATTATTTGATTGATCTAAACTATGGTCTATTGGCAACTAAACTCTGTAGTCAAATGGCATATTATATATTCAATAAACAAAAAAATGCAAGCAGTAATCAAAATCCATTTTTGGCTTTTTTATAATAAGAGTTTGTTTACGTGGTGAAGAAAAAAAACTTGAAAATAGATATTTAGATTGGATATAAGATCTGTTTTAAATATATATAATCCGGTATAAATATACAAATGGGATGTTCGGCCTATCTTAACATAATTGACTAAAAGCTCTTGGAAAATCAGTTTACCCAAAAGTCAGGTTGGGCATGCACTTGGACACGTAGCATGTAATAATACATATGGCCCACTTGTTGAACCACTATAACATCGACACTTTCCAAGTGTTAAATGTCTCTTCAAATTATCTAATATCTATTTCTTATCAAATTAAAATACATTTATTTGCTTTAATGCTAAGTATGTAAACGATGGCACTATCTCATTTAATTGTATTCAAAGGTTCCAGGATAGATGAGTTGTGCGGGTTGACACATATTCAAAATCAGGTCAAAACTTGTCTAGTCGTAGGAATCTAAGTTATTCTTTAAAATAATTCTTCATAGGGAATCCACCTTTGAATAGTTGAGCCGAGGAGTCAAATTCGGATTGGCTATGCGGTCAAGATTTCCTCCGATCACAACAAATAGTTCTGGTGATACAAAAAATACGAATGCAATCCCCAAAATATAAGACAAAGACGAAAGCTACACTTACTAAATAACAAACGTATAACGTACCTACTACGTTGGATATAAACAATACTATCCACAACACCATTACACCTCCCATACTTTCGCTATATAAACTGACAATCAACAAACAACTTAAGGCAATGCAAAGAGTCTCCTCAAGCAACATATATATACACATTCTCATACACTCTCATTCTATTCTCATAATACACATTCATTTTGTTCTAACTTAGGAATCAAAGAGTATTAATAGGAACATCTTGGAAATACTCATGACGTTTTTCGTCAATTTACCTAGGTTCTACAATCATTCTGGTCAAGGATACGCCAAAAATTAACCATATGAATATTGATGTATCAACAATGGCGTCATCCGTAATCACAACTAATAAAGAACAACACACCAATGACATCAAAACTACGCAAATATGCCTACAATGTAAATACCATTTAACTCGATACATAGGATTCCCAATTTCCTCCGAGCATCGTCCACCTTACCAACAAAAACATTGATAGCAACACCTTTGTCCAACAAGCAAGACAAGTAAATGAGGTAAGAGGAAATCCAAGAATGCAAGTGACACCAATCAAAGGTATGCAAAGGGTCCAAATGGAGCTAGGCACAATTGAACACTCGAGACAGTCTTTTGTACTTGTTGAAACATCAAAATGTACGAGCACATGTTCTAGAGGGACTACAAGACAATTACCAAGGACACTTGGAGGACAACCAATGAATGGAAAAATAGGTACAAGTAGACCTACCCTAATATTGTTCCAACAAATGATATGACCAACATACGACTTGCAAAACCCAAATAATGTTAAATTTTACATATCGATAGAACCACCTTTCGCTTTCCAACAATACCAAACTTACTTACCAGGAATTACACCACTTGAGTATATCTGAAAGAGCCATACATCATTCTTATAATTACGGGTGTTCGTTTGAATGAATTGATTTGTTCTAAATCGATCAAGAGAATCTAAATTAATTTTGTTTTTTAAAACATGGATCTAAATAGCTCAAACTAAATTTCATCTCGATCCGAACCAACCAAATTATAATTGACTATGTTTAGTTTTCACAGTTCAGCTTTCAAAAGAGTCGAAACATTTACAAAAACTTATATAACTTGAATATTAAAAAACTCTATAAACTAAACAAAAAATTATTTATTTGTGAATTAAAATTTGTAACAACTATTAATAAAAGTATTTCATAATTTAATACTTTATAGATAAACTTATTAAAAAGAAATACATACTAAGATTTTTTTATTAACAATTTCCTAAATAAATAAAGGATTCAAGATATCTACAAAAAAACTAATATATATATATATATATATATATATATATATATATATATATATATATATATATATATATATATATAAAAGTTTAACAAGAAACCATTATAAACCACAGAACCAATGAACCATTATTTTTTCAAGTTTTAGATCTTATTATTTGTCGAAAAAAATTCTAAAAATATAGAAATTCATAACCTTTTATCTTATTTCCATTGCTATCAAATTTGATTTTTTTTATATATGTTCAGATTCACATTGTGAATCTGCACTATAAATCATTAATTTTGTATAAATTCACTGTATGAATCTGCACAAATTCATAGTGTGAATCCGCACAGATTCATAATGTGAATCTGAACAAATCAAATTTTATTTATTTATTTATTTATTTTTATCAAATTGGATATCAATGTATGGAGGATAAAAGGTTATGATTATATATATATATATATATATATATATATATATATATATATATATATATATATATATATATATATATATATTTGATAAAATATTTTGATAAAAAATTTGCTCTAAAGTTGAGAAAAGATTGGTTACTTGGTTCTAAGGTTTAAAATGGTTCCTTGTTGAACCCAACCAGCCTTATATATATTAATAAAAAATATTATCTATTTATTTAGATTATTCGGTTTTTATTTAATAAACCAAAATCAATTTAAAATCTAAAATAATATTTCGGTTTGTTGAAAACCAATCAACATATCTGAATAGGCATTCAAAATTTGTATTTGGACAATTTGGTATTATCTAAATATTGGATATCCCTACCTATAATACAAGGAAGCACATCGAAACCCGAATCAACCCTACTAGCAAACCTAAAAGCCACAACTTCAACACAAATTAAAATTTTACAATCTGAAAAGTCTACATTTATAGGAAGCATTCGAGAGTATTAAAACAAACAAATCCACATTTTATTTGTCCCCCTTGGGTTTTTCAAGTGTAGGTTGTATAATATGTTTCCCCTAGTTGTTGAAAAAGCCACAACTTAAAAAAGAAACTACCATCATTAATGCAAAACAAAAAACAAATCTATGTGGCACCTATTTCCACATCATCAACTTCATAGGCACTCTATAAAGACAATAAGTTCTATTTCCATAACTTTAACCCTAAAATATCCCTCAGTGAACAAAAAAACAACAATACTGAGCGACTAGGTTGTAGTTTGGGCACCATCAACCTATAATATTATCTTTAACAGAACAAGGATGGGAAATTTTAGGACATAGCCTGAACTGTACATGGTATAGTTAAGTTCTAAATAGAATCTATTAAGGAACCCTAGTCAAAATTATTGATAGTTCCCTAAGTCATCCAAGTGTTACAAGCAAAGAACATATTGGCGGGAAAAAAAATAAAGAAAAGAGAGGAATCCACTAATAATATAATTTTTGGAGTTTCTATGTATCTATATACTCAATCAAGGCAAACAAAACATAATACATATGTGTACATGCACCCTTGGATCTTTGTTTAGCTATAATACATGCACCATAGGATCTTTGTTCAACTTATTATAGCATCCTACTTTCAAAATCAACTAAATAAAGATACAAATACTTACCTATTGATCTTGTAGTTGAAAACTCTTGTAAAGGATGAAGGACCCAGTGGAGAATCCCTCTTATATAGTCAGACCCACGACTCCATAAAGAAAAAGAAGAAAACCCTATTAAGGGTAAGTCAAAATTTTTACATCCCAAAAGAGGGGATATAAATTTCTATTTATGGAGAGTGTGGGGAATAGAGAGAACTAAAATATAAGGGAAAAGATCATCTAGGTTTTAATCCCTAGCACCCTACTTATAGGAAACTGATTAATCCCAAAGCAATTCAAAATTCCAAAGTATAATCCTTACCATATTTAAAACATGTTGTATCCCTATCTTGGCATAAGCAGAAATCGTCTGTATCCTTCATCTAGGAGCTTATGGAATATTCCAATTAATCTCTAGGAATTAATGAATATTCAACCCCTTTAATTAATTTAAACTATTTAATTAATCACCATTATAATTTCTAATTAATTTGTTAATTTATAATAAATTAACAACTTTTTTTTTCATTTCCTTATTGGTAATTATGCATATGGCCAACCTAAAAGGACCATATTATTATCTAGAAGTATTACCAATAGTTAATGACATTAGTCACTATTTCCAACATTCTCACACTTGGATAAGTCATCAACTATACGAGGTCAATTACTTTCTCAAATAATCAACAAAGAGTTAGTCATCCAATGTAACTGTCAAAAATCTGATCATAATCAAAATTCAACCCTTAGATAAGTGATTAGTTATTTATTTGTTCTAGATATCCATATAAACATGAGACATGGATAAGGGTCAATCTTAGTGTTCAAAATTTTGCTTCCCGATAAAGATTTGTGACAACTACATCTAAATACTAAATTTAGTATTGAACATGTCAATTTCATTTAGGACCTTACCATGTACATTAGATGTCATCACCAAATCATTGAGGGGACCATGTATATAGCTTATCTTGTTAATACAAAAGAAACAAATAAACTTTGACTACATAATATTTGTCTACTAGCTATATCATACATGGACATACCATTTATGATTACTAGTTACAAATAGCATTGGATTAGACCAATATATAACAAATTTTGTAACCAAAACCCCATATGTATCTTGGTTTGAAGAGTAAAATATATTATCATCTTGGAATTGCTCATGACTTAATTCATGAAGTAACTTTTCAACCACAGGTTGTTCCAATACTTAAATTCCCATTTCAAGTACTCATGAGTGTTGGTGTAATTTTTATGCCATGTCTAATTTCTATGGGCATTCCAATAACATCATGATAGTCTTAATTCATATATTCACTCCAAATAGTATGACCAACTGTGGAGTTTTTAATAGATTAATATTCACGAAGTGGGTTCAAACCTGGAAAAAGGAGAGCATGGTGATAAGCTAATGAAATGATTGACCTTTATCATATATTAAGATCTCAACTTAATAATCACCAAATAAGATATAGAAACCATTTCATGTGTGCTCAAGTCAAAATATTTTCAAATCAAATGCCTCATAACCATGTCTTATTGTTAGACTAGGTTAGTGATGTTGACTTAGCGAATGAATCGACAAGTTTTTTTTTTCTTTCGATATGATTCTGTTAACAATGATGTATTCACACTCGAACAACTTTCAAATTTGATGGTACTTAACTAGTATATATTATGTGAGCTTGCATGATTTAAGATTCACACTAAATATAAGTTCACCCTTACAATCACAAGAACCTTCAAAGGACCATCAATGATTGAATTTCAATAATTATGTCACTAATGAATATCTTTAGTCACATAGGTTCTTTTACATTTTAACTAGTTGCAATATACTCTAACTTTATCCAATACGATGTATTACTTGGTACTCTTCCAAGCTAATACTTAATTATTTATTAAAAGCATGAATTCCGACTACGAACGAAATCATATGTATTAGTGTGGAACTCAACATCAGTGTAACCTTTACGTTGATATTTTCCGTACTAAGATCAATTCTTTTTCCCTCCTAGGATAGTAAGGAATGTAATCGATTTTGATTTCTCGATTCTTATCAATTTGATCTGATCTGACATGTCATTCTCAAGGAATATTAGTCATCAGATCTAGTATATGCCATGGAAAACATGATTGATCAGAAGCATGTGGGACACAACTCATTTCTTCTATATCAATAGTAAAACAAGGACATTAGCGTTACTAAATGTAATTCCATACTTTATGGACTCTCTTGGTGTTCTTCATATTGAGTTCCTCTAGATTTCATGTTCTTTAGCAGTTAACTTAATCTAATGAATCACCCTGGTCCATCATAGATTCTTATATTATGCTTGTGTGTTGCTTCTCCCATGTGATACAAAGAAAAACAATTCCCAAGCTAATTTAGAACATTGTTTCCTATGAACTGTGTATTATTGAAATGTAGGATTTTTATTAAAAAATAGTTTCAAAAAGTCATATATGGCAAAAGGATGACTTTGAAAATTTGAACAAACATAAACAAATTTACACCCACCAATGATCATCTCGCAGGAAATGGAAAGGAAAAAAAGACATAGAGGATTTAAAATATGAACAACATTTGATATCCTTTGAGTCCTCAAGGTGAGGCTTGGTAGTTAATAGAGAAGGCAAAGATCCAAGTAACAAGCTCTGTATCTGTATCCACCAAACAAGTCACCAATCCACTAAATAATGCTAGTCCTACACTTTTATATGGTTTCAGTTAAGCCTTTAAGGCTTATATAAAATAATCCTTCAAAGGAGAGCAAAAACCAAACGCTAAAAACTAGCAACCTAGTTTGCAAGATAGATGATGAAAATGGTGTCCTTGCTCTCGGGTTTTCACTCCAAAAAGAAGATGAAAAAAAAACTAGCTAATTTAGTCTCATTCTTCTTTTATACCTACATGAACATATTGCAACCCATAACTTCATTAAATGACTAAAATACGTGCAAGTAACCATGATGTCTAAGAAGGAAAAAGTCAAGACAATCAACCTCCATATCTTCCATGATATGGATGGATTTAGGCTAGATGGAAGAGAAGAAGTGGATGCTACATCATCTCTTATATAGCTTGTATACAACTTATATTAATGGTCTACCATAGATCCAATATTATAATGTGTATAGCAGATTAATCATACAATATGATTCAAATGTAACTAGTTATACTATTTATAATTATTATTTTCATAGAACAATAATTCTCCAGTTAAATACAAGTGATGTTTAATTTATTAATAATCGTATTACTTAATAAATAATCAATTAGTGTTTACTTGTTATATGGTGTGATCCTAGTGGATCATATGTAAATAGAAAATATCATTTCATAATGATCCTTGATCATAAAAGATCTTCCAATCTCCCACTTGCACAAATTTCATTATAAACTAATATTAGACAATGGTGAACATCTAACAAAATTTCACTGCCCCCAATAACACACGATGAAGTTCCGTTCATCAACATCCAGTTCCCCAAAAGCTTAAAGTTGAAATTGATGTATCAGGTAAGTAATCAGTTTTCCCTTTGTCACAAACACAATGTTGAACGTGAGATACAGTTCATAGACAATCTCATTTAAGTGTCAAACTTATGGTAAGGCCTTCTATGTATAACTCTGAATGAATAAGAGGAACAAATCCTATATCGACTACATACACCTCTTTCATGGTTCACAACATACCTAATGATAGCCTTTATAATTGTTTGGTTAAAGCACAACATTTAACTACATTAAAGCATACCATTCTCCACACTTAAGTCCCAAATATGTATCTCAAGTGTTGAGCATACAAATATTTCACATTTATCTGGTACCAATCATGACAATGATCCATGAAGTGATCTTAAACGAGTCAATCCAATACATGCTCTCCAGCAAGTACCTATCCACTTGGTTGCAATGTTGTGTAAACCAATCCAACTCATAATAGTCTTACTTCATTGCTATTCCTAAAATAATGATTGAATATGGATTTTAAAGTGAATAAATTTACTTAAGGATTAAATATGTTAGTATAGAACTCAAAGAAGTAATTAATGAAAAAGATCATATCATATCATATATATATATATATATATATATATATATATATATATATATATATATATATATATATATATATATATATATATCAAAGTCATTACATTTGATGATGTTTTACATAGTTCTAATAGCAACACCAAAACAAAGATCAAATCCAATCACTAGAATAGAGAAGTCTGATTCCTAGAGCATGGCCTTCAAACTTTCCTTGAGAAAGGGGCCTCGTGAAAGAGTCTTATAAGTTTTGATATGTGTGTACCTTGCGAATACTAATTTCATCACTTCCAACTTCATCACAAATGTAGTTGAACCTTCAGTCAATGTGATTGGTCTTATTATGTGATATGGGCTCTTCGGCCAAGGCAATAGCACCCTTATTGTCGTAGAAAATTTATTGGGGATCCTGAATGGAAGGAACAACCCCTAGATATCCAATCAATTTCTTCTTCCAAGTAGCTTCTTGTGCAACATCTAAAGCAACGATGTATTTTGAATCTGTAAAGGACTACACTACAATACTTTTATTGGATATTTTCCAAAACACTTCACCCCCATAGATGATAAAAACATATCCTGGTTGTGACTTACACTATCTCGATCTGTTGTGAAAGAAGCATCATTGTAGCACCTTGCACTTAGGTCTTCATTTACACCTCCATAAATGAGGAACATACCCTTAGTTCTTCGCAAGTATTTAAGGATTTTCTTCACATCAATCCAATGATTTTCTCCTAGATTTTGTTAATATTTTCTTGCCATGCCCCAAGCATAAGCAAGATCAAGTCTTGTACAATTCATGACATACATGATGGATCTAACTACCAAAGCATATGAAACATCTCTCAAACTTTTTGCTAGGACATTGAGATGAACTTATTATTGTGATATATGTCATTGGTACATATCATCTATTGGAGTTTTCCATCTTAAACCGCTTCATGAATTAATCAATGTATGTACTTTAGCTCCAACGTATTAATCATTTTGTTCTATCTCTATATATTTTAATGCAAGGAATGTATGCTGCCTTGCCTAGATCCTTCATTGAAAAACACTTTCCAAGCCAAGACTTTACACCTTTCAAAGTCATAATGTGATTTCCGATGATGAGTGTGTCATCCACATATATGACCAGGAAGGTCACTAAGCTCCTACTAGTTTTCATGTAAACACAAGATTCATCTTCATTTCTAATAAAACCATAATTTTTAATTTCATCATCAAAACGATGATTCCAATTTGAAGATGCTTGATTTCACCTATAAATTCTTCTCTTAAGCTTACACTAAGCTCCTATTAGGATGTTTTTGATCAAAAAAACCTTCGGCCTGAACCATATAGAGATCTTCATCTAAGTGCCCATTTAGATAAGCAGTTTGACATCCATTTTCCGTATCTCATAGTTATAATATGTGACTATGGCAAATAGTATCCAAATAGATTTAATCATAACGGTTGGTGAAAAGGTTTCATCATAATCAACTCCTTGGGTCTTTGTGAATCCCTTTGAAAAAATATCTTGCTTTGAATGTGCGTAAATTTCCATCTATGTCAATCTTCTTCTTAAAGATCCATGTACCCCAACAGTCTTACAATGGAGAGGAAGTTCAACCAAATCACAGACTTAGTTTTCTCTCATGGATTGCATCTCTGTGTTCATGGCCTCTAGCCATTTGTCAGATTTAGTATCTTCCATTGCATATCAATAGCTGACAGGCTTATCAACATTCATCATCATGATGAATTCATAAAAGAAAAATCCATATCTCTCATGTTCATGGTGAGTTATACTGTATTTGTGAAGTCCTTCTATTTCATTAGGTTAGAGAAAACCAATCTCTTCATTTTCAACAACCTCCTGTTCAGTACTCATGCCGAATAGAGTTGCATCGTGATGTGATTCTTGATCTTCTTCAAGTTCCATGTGCCTCAAACTTGGTTCATCCATTAAAAATTTGCTTTCTAAGGATCCAAATTTTAATGATATAAAGATCTTATTCTCACTAGCGTTGTTGAAGTAATATCCTAAACAATCTTTAGGATATCCTACAAAGATGCATTTGGTAGAACTACGTTCGATTTTGCTTGGAGTTTTTTGTCTAACACAATCTTCACAACCCTAAACTTTCATATAAGATAAGCATGGAGCCTTTCCATACCACATATCATAATATGTCTTATCTACCTTTTTAGTTGGTTCCAATTCAAGATACGGGTTGTGGTGAGTAAGAAATAACTCCAAAATGATAAAGGGAGAGTACTCCTTCTCGTCATGGATCAAACCATATCAAGTAATGTCAAATGTCTCCTCTCAGAGACACCATTTAGTTGTGGTATTTTGGGTGGAGTAATTCGTGATATAATCCCATGACTCCTAAGATGATGCTGGAACTCTTGGATAAAGTACTCACCACCTCCATCCGAACAAAGGATTTTGATTGTCTTGTCGAGTTGATTCTTAACTTCACTTTGAAATAATTTGAACTTTTCAAATGCTTCATGTTTATGTTTCATCAAATACACATAACCAAAACTGCTGAAGTCGTCAATGAAGGTTATGTAATATCTTTCACCATATCTTGACATTGTTTTGAAAGGATGACATACATCAATATACATGATGCCTAATAAAATATGTTCCCTTTCACTTAAACCATAGAAATAGGACTTTGTTATCTTACCATACAAAAAAGATTCACATATATCAAATGAGTCAGTATCTTTTACCCCTAAAATTCCACTCTTTTGCGCTTCTTGTTTATGTGACCAAGGCGACAATGCCATAGATATGTTTGGCTCAAATCTTGTTTGAGACTTTTGGTATTAACATGATAAAGGGACTTATTTTTTGAAGAGTCATAAAGGTTCAATTCATAAATTCTATTTATTGTTCTAGCCTCGAAATAGAATAATCCATTCAAGAAAGAGTGAATACTGTCATTAAGAAATTGATAATTAAATCCATATTTTATTAAACGATAAAATCAATTGATATTCATAGTAATAGAATTTATAAAACATACATTGTTAATGAAAAATACATAATAGATGGTAAACATAAATAAAAAATTCCTATTTCTTAGACTACGACATTTAGTACCATCTCATCCGCTTTCATCTCCCTACTCTTTCTAAACTCCTGCAACTAATTACATATGTGAGTTCCAAAACCAATATCAAATATCCAAGTGTTAGATGATAAAGTAAATAATACCATTTCAATAATGAAAATAGATATACCTGAATTTCCTACCCCGACCTTCTTGGTTTTCAACCTTACAAGATAGGTAGGACAATTCCTTTTCCAATGTCTAACAACTCCACAATCGAAGCACGTGTCATCTTTGTCTACCTTCTTCAACTTTTTTGTGGTGGGTTTTTGAGAGCTTTCTTCCATTTTCCCTTACCTTCTTGTGGAATTTTTTTTGGATTTTCTTACCTTGTTTTTTTCTTGACTTATCCCTCATATATCGTGAGCATTTAGGGAGTTTTCCTTAGGTTATTTTTCTCAGCAGTTTTAAGGATCGAGTGCAACTTAAATATAGGGTTTTCCCACCCATTCATATTATAGTTCTTGGTAAAAGTATCATAAGACTTTGGGATTGAGTTTAAAATTAAGTTTGTGGCCAAGTCTTATGGATATAGAGAGCCCAATCTCTCCAAGTGATTCAGATAGCTTTTCATCTTGAGAACATCTGTGCTCACATTCGTAGTTTCCTCTATTTTGATGCCACGTAGACATCTAACAATTTCAAATCTCTTAGTTCTAGCTTACTGGCCAAACATCTTCATGAGATGTTTAATCATGTCAAAGGCAGTAAAAAGTTCTAGACCCCGATGAAGATTTGGAATCATGATTGTAAGCATTAAGCATGGAACATAAAGTTAGTCATTCACATTCTTGAGCCATGCATCATGAGCAATCATTGGAGTAGGAGTTTGTTCATTAGGAACTTGTTTTTCAAGAATATAGTCTTTCTTTTCTTGTTTCAAGATGATTCTCAAATTTCTGTACTAATCCAAAAAGTAGGAATGACCCAACTTTTCTTTGTCGAGTGCAACTCGAATGTTCATTAGGTGGTGTAGGTGTCTTATAGTTCATATGGGGCCATCTACTAAAATTTTACAAAGTTTTATTTAGTATTTTATTCTTTAAAAAATAATAACATCATTTTGTTTGCAAAAACATTAATTGTTTAAAGTCTAGGATCTAAGTTACAAATCAATTAAATGGTTAAGTGTCATTTGTCCCATTCAAGTGGTTTTAACAAGGTAAATAGCTTTTACTGATTACACCAAGGGTAATTCCTAGATCTATGAGACACTAACAATCCATTTGTTAATTGACATGTTTGGTCCCATCTATGCATTGGAACACTCTTGCTTAGGTGACATTTATCACAAGAGGTTTCCAACGTAGTCATCCAATTAGACAAACTTGTATAATTGGCCTATAAATAGATTACATAAAACACAAATACATTTTGGCCACCAAAAGTTAATACAAATGGTTAGCTGACCTTTATCCTACAAGTATTATACAAATGGTGTGCAAATGTTTCTATAGTTGGATGGTATAAACATTCCTTTTGAAAAAGGGATTTATTTGTTTTGTTATTCTATTTTAAAACATGTGATATCGTTATAATTTCATGCATCAAGTTAATCGTGGTATCAATTTTCCAAAAAAAAAAATCACTTTTAAAGTTCATATATAAAATCCGATTTTTATATAATTCGGCGCGGTTTAATTTTAAAGTAAATTTCTAATACTAAGTTTGAGTTTAAGCCTTATGGAACTTTTTATATATTTTAATAAAACTTCATTTTATTATTAATAATTTGGAGTTTATACAAGTTTTAAAAGCACCGATTTTAGATTTATAATTTACTATTTCAAAAATTGTCATTATTAATATTTTTATAAAACTAGTTTAGTTTTAAAACTGTAACTTGTTGCATATTATGCTCACATTTTATATTTTGAAAACCAAATTCCATGTGATGTTTATTTTTTTTAAAAATAGTTTGAAAATGTGAAAAGCTAATTTATCAACCACACAAAATATTTGCATGAAAAATAAACAACATAGGCATGTATTAAGACAAACAAGCCATGATATTGTGAAGCTTTTGTGAGCTAACACAAAAGTATCAAGTCCTTTCCTAAAGGGAAAAATGAACCAAATAATCTTCATCTTATTCTTCATGCTCTTACTTGTTTTGACAATTTACATAGTAGCAAGTTTTTACAAGATCTTATAAAAGTTATAATTTTTTTTATAAAACCATCTAAAAACCGAGAACACCCTTCATGATCCTCAAAATGATCTTCATCTTCATCTTGTTACATTTTATATAAAATAAACTAGTCTAAAAATAATCTATTACTTACAAAAATAACAAAGATAAAAAAACTAGCTATTTTTATTACATACCATATAAATAAAAGAATATTACAAACCATTTCAAAACTCCAACTAAAATAACAACATAAATGGTCCATGGCTTGTTTATGCACTCTAAAATACATATAAACATAAAACAACATTTGATTTTCTAAGACAACTTTAAGTATAGAAATACATGTAAACTTTTGTCACAAAAATAACAATTATAAACCTGTCATTAATACACACACACACACACACACACACACATATATATATATATGAACTTCTAATAAAAAACAAATTATCCATATTTTTCAAAAACTAAGATTATCCAAATAATCATAAAAGCTAACCTAACTTACAATGTGGATCAGATACCAATTGTTGGGTTTTATTCAAAAATAGTTTTAGAAACTCATATATGGAAAAAAGAAGACTTAGAAATTTTAAACAAACATAAACAAGTTTACACTGACCAAGTATCATCTTGCAAGAAAAGGAAAGAAAAACAAAAACTATAGAGGTGTTAAAAGGTGAACGACATTTGATATGCTTTGAGTCGTCAAGGGGAGGCTTGGTAGTTAATGGAGAATGCAAAGATCCAAGCAATGAACTTTTTATATGTATTCATCTAACAAGTCACCAAATCCACTAAAGAATGCTAGTCCCATACTTGTATATGGTTTTACTTAAGCCTTTAAGACTTATATAAAATAAGCCTTCAAAGGAGATCAAAAGCCAAACACAAAAAAATAGCAACCAAGTTTACAAGGGAGAGGATGAAAATGGTTGATTTCTCTCGGTTTTTCACTCTAAAAAGAATAAGAAAAAACTAGCTAATTTAGTCTCTCTCTCTCTCTCTCTCTCTCTCTCTCTCTCTCTCTTTCTCTCTCTCTTTTCTCTTCTTCTTCTTCTTCTTCTTCTTCTTCTTCTATACTTACATGCACATGTTGCAACCCATACCTTAATTAAATGAATAAAATACTTGCAAGTAACCATGATGTGTAAGAAGGAAAAAAAACAACCTCTATATCTTTCATGATATTGATTGATTTAGGAAAGAGGAAAAAGAAGAAGGGATGATACATCATCTTTTATATAACTTGTATGAAACTAATATTAATGGTCTACCATAAGTTTAATATAATGTGCATAACATTTTAATCATACAATATGATTCAAATGTAACTAGTTATGCTCTTTATAATTATTATTTTCATAAAACTATAATTACACAATTAAATATAAGTGATGATTTAATTTATTAATAATCATACTACTTAATAAATAATCAATTAGTATTTACTTGTTATATGGTGTGACCCTATGTGATCATATGTTATAAGAAGATATCATTTAATAATGATCTTTGAGCATAAAAGATCTGTCACCAGATACATTACAAGGGTGACAAAAGTGCTCCCACTAACATTGACATATATGGCTCATCTTTGTTTATTAAAATTCAAACTCTTGGAATTCTTTCATTGAAAGAAGGATCCATTTTCTCCTACTGTCTTTGACATACCTTATGGTCCATCTTCATTTCTTGGAATTTAAACTCCTTGAATTCTTTATTTGAAGCATAGATTCCATTTTGCTTAATGCTCGTTCTAGTTCATAAATAAACTTCAAAAGCTTACACATTCTACATGACATCTCTTGGTTTGAATATGTGTTTGTTTACATTAGTGTTTGTTATCTTCTTGAAGATCCACTAACACTTATTGTTTGAAAGTCAAGTGTTTGATCAACCAGGGTTTCAAACATCCGTATGTGACATCTCCATTTTCACGGCCAGAAAAGACCGATTTTGTTTATGCTTTGTTTAAATATCAGAGTAATAACATTTTAAATAAAGTTGTTGCGGAATTTATTCCCATAATAAAATATGATAAAGATTTATCAAATCATTTCCTTAGAAATATTTTTCATTAAAAACCTCAGGATGTCATGTTCAATACAGATCAAAAGCATAAACAGTACAATATAAGCCTTACTACATTTATTCATATCTACAGGCCTACATCCGTAATCTCTCATTCCAAACATCACATCTATGCTCGTTCGCCACTACCTATAATAAAAGAAACTGAGTGGGTCAGGATTGTGAGCCTGGTGAGCACATATGGTTTTCAAGCTACAATAAATAAGTTTATTAAATTCATCAACCAATAATAACCCGATTACCCATTCCCGTTATCCTCACATTACGTCCCTAAAACACCCATCATAAGGGAACTAGACTAAGGATCAACATCGAGATGGACACTAATGCTAAGGGGATTCCTCAACAACAAATGTCCTTAAGGCACTCATGAGGGGGATGGAGTACACCGGTGAACACATCGTTCACAAACACCTATAGGTTGCGAGCCTACTAGCGTTACACTAGATTGTCTAGAAGAGTCCGTGGTCGTCATTTATACTCCACTAGATGATAGAATCAACAACAACAACATCGATGCCTCTCATCATTTTATCACACATCGTCTATTACATCTACCCATGTTTTACCCTAACATTTTTGTAGATATAAAATACATATACAGTTTAAATCATTTAAAACATGTATAAAAATCTTTCATCAGCATAGACAACAAGTTTCAGACAATATCACACATAGCACGTAGTTTATATTAATTACTTAATATCTATGTGTAAGATGAAAAGGACTATGCACTCACCTGTAAAGGTGGTGACTCGGTACTCAGATAACACTTCGTTATCTCAAAACAATTTCCCTCGGACAAAACCTTGTATCATTACCACTAGAGTTAGTCTAATATTCACCTAGACTAATTAATAGTCTAACTATTATTACTATTATATAAGCCGTTAAACAATACTCTTCAACCACTATGTACAAACAGGGATCAGACATGAAACACCGGAGGGCATGATCATTTTGGTATATAGCACTTCTGAATCCAGCAACCCAAGAGGCCCTCCAAACCTGATTCCCTGTACCGCGAGTGGTTAAAAAGAAATTATAACGGCACTTATATAACTCATAATAATAGCCTAAATACTCATTATAAGGTCCTAATAACATTACTATATTAATACATAAGCTATACTAAAGATAAGGTACACATAACTCACTTACAGCGGCTTTTCTCAACAACCGGGCTCCACCGGAGCAGAGTTTATGAGCTGAAAGGCTCTTTTCTTGGGGATTCCTTCGGGTGCTAGGGGGTTTACCTAGACTTTAGGGGGGAGGGTTTGGGGCTTAGAGAGAGAAACTAGAGAGAGAAAGTGAAATTGGATGGTGTGGAGAATGAAGGGAACCCGACACCTCTATTTATAGGCTGTCTGGTAGCTTGAATCTTCGAGTCCACCTCCAACTCATCGAGTCCATGGACAGGTGTTAGCATTCTGGTGGCGAAACATGTGTGGCCTACATTGTGCCACGTCACCCTTTTTGCAGCAGCACCCTGCCGACTTCTAAACCTCGTAAATTTCACATACAAGCTCTGTTTTTGACGTTCTTTATATCCATGCGTAGGTAGAAACAAGATCTACAACTTTCATTTTGACTTCGCCGGCTAATTCTTGGTCAATCTTAAATTTAACAGTAGGAGGAGATTAGACTTTTAAATGATTGCGAAAAATCCGTAACTCCTTCATACGGACTCCATTTTTGTTTGTCTATTTACTGTTGAGTTCCTATGAATGAGATCATCAACTCTCATTTAGGTCGCGTAGGCCCAAAACCGCTCGAACTAAAATTCGAGTTTCGGGTCGTGCACTTTTATGCAAATCTTAGAAAATTCATAACTTCCTCATACGAATTCAAATTTGGGGGTTCTTTTTTGTATGTTCTCGGTTTAACATAGACTACGACTTTTGTTTAGATCACTAAGGCTAAAAAGTCCCCTATCGTAAATTCACTATGCACGTCTTCCCAATGTCGTGCCGGTTCCGTTGCGAAACTTCGACGAGTCATAACTTCTTCGTTATAACTCGGATTTCGGTGTTCTTTATATCTCGAAATCCTTGTTTCGACCACTACATCTTTACGAAAAGATATCGGGCTTATCTCACACTTTAATTTTGACGCTTATTTTTATTCTTTATTAATTATACCTTTATAATTAAGTATAAAACACATAAATTCACATAATTCACATAATACTTAAATATTTCATCTTTATTACTTCAAAAAGAGTTACAATAGTTGACCTAGACTATTACATAATTTACTAATGCTTAGTCCCGAAACACGGGCCTTACACCATATACTAAATCTCGATCTCCATGTCCTCCCATCTTATAGCCTACTAGAGTTTGCCATAGTACATGATAGGTGGCATAATTTGCATATTGTCTACTAGTCACTTATATTGCTCAATAATATAGATTCTAGATAACTAGGTCTATGATGTTCACTATCAAGTCTATTAGGAGGGGGTGGAGGTATGTTAGTTTCCTTTCAAATTCAAAAAGAAAGCTAAGACAACTATACGTTCTTCATTGGTTTACTCTTAAATTTTATCAAGATCAATGTGGCTCCTACTAGCTCTTTTTATATCAACTCCCTTTCTTGGAAGACCTCCCTTCAAGAAACAAACATTTTATTCTTAGAAGGTTTGCAAAAAAAAAAAAAATTTACCCAAAAGTCTTGTTGGGATATCCAACAAGATAACACATCTCTCTTTTAAGTGTTAGATTGTTGAGCACTTTGCAACAAGATTAAGCCTCATAATCGAAGGCTTTCATATGTGCTACCAAGGTAAGAACCCTTAGTCCACATCTCAGAGAGTGTCTTGAAAACCTTATTAGTTGGTGCAAGACAAAGGACTCTTGGAACACTATTCATGATACAAATCATGAACTTTTTGTTAAGGATAATATGAATCATCAAGTATCAAATCAAACAATGATTTGTTTTTTTTTATTCCAATTATACTTCTTGCGATAGTTTTCAAGGTACAATCAACTTGTATAACTCTTCCAAGATTACTTAAATGATCGACATAACTTTAAATAAGATATCCATTATCCCTATTGGATCTGAATATCTCATCCTTTTGCGCAGTTGATTCTAAAATTTGTTTTATAATAGTTTTGAACATTTTAAAGATTCCAAACTCATGTTAAAAGTTTTCCTTACCATGAATTATGGTTAATCTGAACGGTCCATTATTGTGAACTAATTACAACAGATTTTCACATCACTAATCTATGTAAATGTCATATATGTTGATAAACAAGATTTGCATTGATCATAAGACAAAGTGGTGAAATGTTATCCAAAATCCGATCGGACTGGATACTTGGGAATGTATTTCTTATTTATATGTTCAAGAGAACGAGTCCACAAATATAACTTATCCAAACTATTGGATGTATTTGAATTAGTACAAATTATGGATAATCTGAATAGACCTTTAGTTAAAACTAATTCCAACAAATATTCACTATCACTTGGTACTTTCATCATCCAACTTAACGAATGAGACTTTCATTTATCATAATATTCGTAGTCAAATGAATTACAAAAATCCTATCCAACTGAATCTTTGGTAATGCATTATCATTTTCAAGAAGATGATTCCATAATAATACATCTTATTCAAATATTCATATCAACGTTTGAACAATTGTTGATATACTAGTTTCACAACTTTAATGACTTTCATTTAAACATGTTAAAAACATTCTAAATAAGTCATAACATTCTTATGAAATTTTGTATAAACAATTTTGAATCATAATACAATAGAATAAACATTTAGGAGAGCACGATGTCTTTTGATCCTTTGAATAGTAGCAAGGTTTCGATATTCATGATCTAAATTTCTTTTCCATGTTTCAATCTTCTTACTTTCTTTTGTCACTGAATATTCTTGCAAATGTGATTACATTATCCTTAGTAAAATACTCAAGGATTGGAAGTAATGTTCCAATGGTATTATGAATTTGCATGTATTAATGTTAACTAAACATTCTGAAATGAGTTTCCTTTTGATCCTAAATTTGGTAGCATAAGCTTGGTATCCTTGATCAACATCTCTTTTCTATGTTCTAGTCTTCTCATAGTTATGTTGGGTATGAATGCTTTCTAAGTCCTTTTCTTATTTTGGAAACATATAGTCTATCAAAATATGTCTTAGAATGATCCTTCCTTTTGTCTTGGTGTTTAGGGCTAGATTAAATATATCAACATTAATCACCTTTTAGCCATGAACAACTAGCTTTCTTCTTGTTTACACATCTTATTCAGATAATGAATATAGGAGCATTTGAAGTTGGAGTTTCTACAATTTACCATGTTAGTCTTAAAGAGCCTCAATAGGCCATGAAACTCCTTAATGGACATTTCAAAGTTGCTCATATCATAATCAGAGTAAACATATTGTATATACATTTCATCTAGTTGATTATGACGACCATAGTCAACTTCTAACTAATACGAAATTCCGCTATTCTTAAATATGTTTATTTGATAATTGTTCTCATAGTTTTAGAATGCAGTGGCTGAAGGAACCTTGTTAGGAGCTTTATGTAGGGGATGATCTTTCCATTCGTTCATGAGAACTATTCCATTCGTTCATGAGAACCTTGTTAGGAGCTTTAACTAGGTCCGGTCAGCACATTTGGCCGACTTGGTCAAGTTAGCCCATTTGATAAAAGGCTAAACACATCTGTCCTAGTCCAATGCTCTAATTCGGTCATAGAAACTTGTCTGACTCTGTCTTGAGTAAAAAAGAGACTTACTGAAAATCTATCCATTTTCCTTTGAACACCCTAATTGTGATCGACATTATAAACACTCTCTTCCTCTATTTATCTTTCCTAGCCTGCAGCCTCCTTCCTTAGATGTCTCCTTCATGCACATCTGCCAACGTCTTCGTATGCCATGTCATCATCTTCCTCATATGAGTGCTTTTTTCTTCAGCACTTGATTTCAATCACAAAGCCATGAACACCTAAATGTATGCATTCAACTTCAATTTCATTTTCTTCATCTCATTTGATTCTTATTCATTTTTTCAATCAGTTGGATGAAGGATTGAGATGATAAAAAAGATGATTAAGACCATGAAATTGATGATCAATGAAATGGAGATGTATTTTGTTGCCAACGAAATTGATCTTCATGAACGGAAGGTTTACAATTTCTTTCATCAGTAAATAGCTTGTTACAAGAGCATACCACTTACAATGACATTAATTTATTTGTGAATAGGTTGTTAGAATAAAGATTGTAAATTTTTTCACAGGTAGTGGACAAACACTTGGGAATACTGAAAAAAAGCATATTGAGACAAGATTCTTTCAACTTTCCTTTTTATTTCATATTATGCAACTTCATCTAAAGTGTAAAGAGGAAAAAGTGACATGAATATATACTATGCCTGGTCTTATATGCAGACTCAATTGTTGTTGGATGTATTTTGCACTTTCATTGAGAGATTTTCTGAAAATGACAACGGGGATGTAGCGGATCATAGACCAGATGATGAATCAACCATGCAAAGCGTGTGACCCTAGATCCAAATTATTCACAGATTGACATGTTGGTCAACCGAACATGCACTATCAGCAGAATAATTTTCTAAGTGCCACATCATTTCCATCTTATACGCTCGCTTTGATGTATTTATTAAGAACACATGTTCCATCAATAGAATATAAAGAATGTTTTTTCATGGGTAGCATACAACTCATGTTTTTAATAAATCAATGTTTTGATTTAATAACCTTTCATTCCTTTAAATAATTTAGTTAATACTTTTCAAACTTTAAACACTTATCATATCAAACGTCTTTTGGTAATTTCAATATCAAAATACAAAGAGACGGTGAGCGTGATAAGCCTAAGGTATTTTAAAAATCGACCTCATTAGGAATCGAAGAATCCTCCATAAACCTCTCTTATAACATTAAATTGGGTGCGCCAATTCATGGTTCGACGATGCCGTTTCTGCTAAACATGTTGGATATGTTTGTAATATTCTCTTATACATATAATAATTCTATTATAATATGTAGGTAAATTTAGACCTTTTAAATTTTATCATTTTAGATAATTCTATTATAATATGTAGGTAACTTTATACCTTTTAAATTTTATCATTTTAGATATTCGAATTTAATTCTCTAATTTAGATAATATTTAAAATTTTAGTTAAATATTTATTAAACAATATTTAAAATTTAACTAATCCTTTAAGTATTCAAATTTAAATTCTCTAATTAGATAATATTAAGAATTAAATATTCATATTTAAGTTTGAAATTAAATAATATTCAAACATTAATTAATTAAATACTCAAATTTAAATTCTTATTTAAATAATATTTAGAATTAATCTTTATTGAATAATTGGATTTAAATAATATTTATAGTTCTCCATTTAAATATTCATAATAAAATTACTTTAAGAAGCAATACCTTTAAATTCGAAAAATAACCAAGATTCAAAAATCTAGAAAACTTGATCACACATCGTGTAGTTTCAACTTCCATAATTTTGATTTCAATTTTTACAGTAGCGCTTATAATTAAAACCAAAAGGCTCTGATACTACTATCGAGTTTTCTATGCATCTACACACACGATTAAGGCAGCAGAAACAAAATAGAATACCTATGTAAACATGTACCCTAGGATCTAGGTTCAACTAATTATAGTAACCTACTTTCGAAATCAACTAAAGAATGATAAAAAAACACTTACATCTTGATCTTGTGATTGAAAACTCTTTCACATGATGAAAGGACGCAAGGAAGAATCCCTCTAATGTAGTCATACCCAATACGTCAAACAACAAAACAAGAAAAACCTATTAAGGGGTAAGTCAAAATTTCTATATCCCGGGAGAGGGGATATAAATATCGACTTATAGAGAGTGTATGGAAGAGATAGAAAAAAAATATGATGGAAAAGTTAATCTAGGATTTAATCTCTAACACCCTACTTAAAGACAACTAATTAATCCCTAAGCAGTTCAAATTCCAAAGGATAATCTTTACCTTATTTTTAATCTCCTTTACCCCTACCTTGGGATAAGTCGAAATCGTCTATATCCTTTTTTAGGAGCTTCTGGAATATTCCAATTAATCCTTAGGAAATAATTAATATTCAATCCTTTTAATTAATTAAAACTATTTAATTAATTACCAAAATAATTTCTAATTTATTTATCAATTCATAATAAATTAAGAACTTTTCTTCTCCATTTCCTTATTGCTAATTATACCATGAAGCCAACCCAAAAGGACCATGATATTATTTAGAAATATTACAAATAATTAATGACCTTAGGGTACTATCTCTAACAATAATCATTAATGATTAGTATCTAGATCAAAAGTTCTGACTCGGCCGAAGCTTACCAAAAAAGCTCAAAATACTCATTGAGCAATTACGCAAACAAATCTTAGATGTATTCGCATGGATGCCGAATGACATAAAGGTCATATCAAGATGAGATTATGAACAAAATCTTAATGAACAAACATATAGACCAGTTATAAAAGGAAGAGAGATCAATCTAGAGTAAAGGAACAAAGCTATTAATATTAAAGTTGATACATGGGTGACATCAGACATCAGGAGGGACTCATTATTCCCAAACTAGGTGGCTAACTGTAATGATTCGAGTAAGTGGTGGACCATGATGAATATGCATAGACTTTACAAGCTTCAACAAGGTATACATGAAGTATGGCTATACCTTGTTGGAGATAAATGAGAAAAATTGAATCAATGGAGGGTGTCAAATGAACTTTTTTTATACATATAAAGTTTACCAATAGTTCTACGTGACACTAAATGATGAAAACAACAAAATATTTCATACACACCATGGAACTTCTTATTCTCAACAGATTTCATCCAGTTTAATAAACATTAGATCCATATATCAAAGGTTAGTCGATAAGGTGTTCAAACAGAAAATATAAAAGAATATTGAAGTATATGTTGATGGAACCATGATAAAAAATAGGGATCATAACATTGTCCTACATGAAAACAAGCAAATATCAAGTTAAATTTAGGAGGATGTGGTGAGTAACCCATCTACCCATGTTCAAATTATAGCATTACTCAACCCTTGTGGCCATAAAGGTTCATCTGTAGTGACTCCAGGTCATGAGTCATAGTCTCATGTTCGCAGGAAGGATTATGCAACATGTTATTTTTTTAATAAAAGTAATTTACATTTTCTTGATAGGTCTCGATTAAAACTTGGAGCTTTCTTTAATAGAAAACATGAATGATAGTGCTAAAACATAGTTAAGTAAAACTAAGTAGCGGGAGTATTTTAAAGATATAAAAATAAAAACATTCTTTAAAACATACAAGTACAAGCTTATAGCAGTCCAACATTGTCCTTTCTCTAAGATCCCTAAAAGATGTTAATAATAAATAAGTAAGAAAAAACGATTAGTGAGCATACATATAACTCACACATTATATCGATCATACACATGATTGGAGCACTTAACACAAGAAAAACCACATTAACACATAAACATATAACAAGTAATGTCCTGTTTCGAATTGTTTCCCATTTTGGGGTGAGGATCAAGGATTGGGTATTAGCAGACTTAGGACCCTTGAGGAATTGAGATCTGGACTCATTTGGAGGTGGATGATGTAATTTAGATGATCCGGGTGTTCGGAATTGAGATCTGGACTCACTTGGTAATATATGAACTCGGGCTTTTATGGGAAGTGGATTTTGTTCGGGAAATTTTATGGCAAGTATGGGTTGATAAAATCATAGAGCTTCTCGTTACCTTTTCATGGATATAAGGATTTTCGGAATCATATTTATAACAAAGAATTTACGGCTTTCACAGTATTTTAGGGTTTAAGCGGAAACCTTAGTATACGGGGCGTACATAGGGAGTATGTGTGGCGTATTGGTGTGAGGTGTAGTGCGCTTGGCGTACACTAGTGTATGCTTAACGTATCAAGTGAGAAGGATCCCGAAGCCTCGACCTCGTACGCTGGACGTACGAGGGGTTCAAGAAACCATAATTTTAAGTATGTGTACCCTATTTAAGCATCGTAAGTCTTTAGGGCTGACCTCTTTACCGGACCCCAAACCTCCTAAAACCCTAAATTGGCCTTTAGCCTTCATATTGGTGTTCTTGAGATTTTGAGAAGGTTTGGTGGTTATTTTGGCCTTGTGAAGGAAATGAAGAAGATTAAGGGTTCTTTGCTTGATGAGGAGTTCATGGTTCTAGAATCATCATCCTTTTTGCAAGAATTTAGAGGTATCAGGTTCATACATTAGCTTGTAGATATTTAGATCTCTTTATGGAATTGATTTGTTTTGTTTTTGGTCCCACTTTGGGTTGGCTACTGAGTTAAGATGTTTAAAGGACTATTTCTTTTGGACCTGGGCTTATTGAGAGTTCCTTATGCATAAAGGTGCCAACTTTATGGGGTATTGGGTCTCATGCATGCATTAAGTCACATATTAAGTCCTTTTTAAGCTTAAGAGCTTCATTTAGATAGGCATTAACATAAAGTTGGTAACTTTACATGATAAATCTGTACAAGGAAGTTAGATCTAGGTTGTGGTGTAAAGTCTTTATGGAATAAGAGATTAATATGGAAGATTGGTTGTATGTGAGGGTACGCTAGGCGTACAAATAGGTACGCTTAAAATAAAAACCCTGAGGCAAGTACGTTACACGTACAAGCTAAGTATGCCCCACATACTTAGCAGAGTAGGTATCGGATTGCTTTGCTTCGGTTTGGGCCATTCTTGTGGGTCTAGATGTTTAGGGATTATTAGATTATTTGATTTCAAGTGTTTTAGTCTTGGAGCATTATTGGGCCGTGGGTTAAGGCCGTTGAAGAGATTTGGGCCCAATTTGGAAAATTTGGCCATGATTGGGCGTTATATGATTAATTGGTTTTTGGGGCCTTTTTGGATAGTAGGTTTGGGCCTTAGTCTTGGACCAAATTAGATTAGGGATAAAATGGTCTTTTTACCCTAATTGTGGGATGATAGTTGTGGATTGGATTCAAGTATTAATTGGATGTTATTTGATGTTGTTAGATTGAGGATTTGTCAGACCGACAGCTGGAAATTTATTAGTGTGTGTCAATAGGTCGAGTGAGTCTTCTTCTAATGCTCATGAGTTGAAGGCACAAGTGCTGACTCACTAAATTATATACGTTGGATGCTAGCTATCTTTGTGACTTTTACATGCTTGTATGAGCCTCAAATAGTTGTATCTATGATGACCAACATAGTATAGTTGTTATTATTATGTTATGTTGTTTATATGTGACTGAGGTTGTGATAGTCTCCAAGGTTGATGATAACCTACCGGGGATGCTGGTTAGCCCACTTAGATTGCTAGTAGTCCCTAGAGTTGTTGATAACCCATAGATGTTTATTTGTGTTTTGTAGGGTGTGGTGTATTGGGGGACTCACTAAGCTTCGTGCTTACGATTTTTAGTTTATGTTTTAAGTAATTATGGTTTCAAAAGGAAGAGCTCTGGATGATGGCAGAGCACACACCACCTCGTTCTACATTTTCTTAACTTACTCTGATATGATGTGATCATTTACAAATTTGTTTTATCTAGATTCTTATGATGATGTTTCTGGAATACTGGTTTTATTAATTTAAAAATGAAAATTTTGGGTCCTATTTTTGGGGTGTTACAAGTTGGTATTAGAGCGTTGGTTTAAGGAATTCAGACATATTCTTGGGTGTGTCTGGACTTAAACTGGGGATTTGGTAAAGTTTTTCAAAAACAAAAATGAAAAATGATTTTAAAAGGAAAACATGTTTTCTACTATAAGAAAGGGTGTGGTGCATGCAATCGGCAGAGCTCAAGTAAGTTTTTCCCAAAATACCATACCTTTAATGTGGTATGGTTTGATTTATGAATTTGTGAATTGCATGCTAGTTAGGGCTAAGGATCTACTCAGCTTTTACATCTTAGAACGTTATGAGAGATTCCTTGTATTCCTATTATATGAGCTTGAATATTTTCATGCTAGTTCTATTTAGTCAGTGATAGATTGGCATGTTATGTGATGCCTTGTAGCCTAGGAAGCATGGGATGCTAAACTGGGTATAATTTGTATGCGTAAGGCATTCAGTAGCAGGGGTGGAAGCTCCTAGTGTGAGTTGTGGTGTGTGGGGTTGGATTCTTGGGATTATTATATGGACTGGAATTTTAGTGCATGAATGATTCTTTCTTTGTGCTTTGTGGAACTCATAAGTAGTGTGAGTTAGATATAAGGTGAATATGTCAAGTCACATGTGTCAAATGTTAGATAATCTCAGAGTGACGGATTTGACCCTATTATGCAGCTCTCATTTGAGTCTAACTATTGTAGGAATGAGTCTGTTACTCGAAGGATTATCTAAGCTTTTTGCATGTGATTTTGTTCATGAGGTAGCTAACTGACAATATGAGAAGTTTTTCAGTAGCTGATGACAGGGGACCTAAGAAAGACTAGGGGTTGTTTTAGTGGGTTTCATTGTGCTGGTTAGCAAGTGTTTGGTGTATGGATTTGAGAAGGTGACTTAGAGGATTCAAGAGGATTCTTGAGGAAGGTATAGATAGGTGTGGAAGATAGTATTAGGCCCGTACTTCTAAAAGCACATGATCCATACTCGAATCAGGGAAAGACTTGGAGAATCTAGGAGCCTGTGAGATGAGGACTCTTAGGTATGTTCTGATCTTTTGCATGTTGTTTTTGGTATGGTGTTGAGCACTCAAGAATGGGGTTCAGGTTCTAGTTCCTCCTCAGGTGCAGGTAATGAGTCGATCGATACGTGGATGCGGGAGTTCATCTCATCGGAGATTACTCGCGGTATTTTGGAATAGACCATGGTGATCTTTGGTTTAGTCAAAGAAGGGATTTTGGAACTCTTGGATGGTTGTCTTGGGGGCTTTCGGGCCGAGATTATAGAGGGGCAGGTGGGGGATCATGTAGATCCTAAATCTTGTTGATCCCTTGAATCCTTTAGGAAGAATGATCCTACTGCTAGTTCTCAGCATTTTGGATTGGAGGTGGGTTATGCACCATGTCCTCAGGAGGGTTGACTCCATGATTGGATTTCTTTGGAGATTTCGCGATCCTTACGTGAGGAGTTACCCAACATCATTAGGCGTGTCATTGATAGATTGGTCACCAGGTTCAAGGGTCAGACCTCAGATGTTCAGATAGTTGATAGAATGGTCGGGGTAACCAAGGAGGAAGGGGGCCAGGATTCCAGTAGATGCTTCTGCGGGTATGTTATCTTTTGATTTCTTCTTTTTTAATGTTAGAATTTATATTGTTTGCAATTTTGTTTTTCTTTTGGTATGCATTATCTCTGGTTTGGTTCTCTGCTATTGTTTAGGTTATGTTATTAAGTATTGTTATATGTCATTCAGCATGCCATGATCCAGTAGTGGGTCGTATCTTGCATACAGGGTTTTAGCGTGTTCGGTTATTGTTCCGGGTCTTTGTAGGGATCGATTCAGGGGTATAGATATATATATATTGGTCTATGATTGGATTAGCTGTTTAGTTCTCCAACAAAGTTAGTGTTCAGTCATGTTATCATCTGTTCTGGTATGATTAGCAGTTTTCCATGGAAGAACCTTTGGGTTCAATCACTACCGTTTCTAGGGAAGGAGCAGTAGCAAGAGGACCGTGGTGGCAACTACATGAGTCGTTGGGTCTTTTTAAGTGCCAAGGATTTTTTATGGAAATGATTGTAGATGGTTAGAATTCAGTGGTTCTTTGAGGATGGAAGAGAAGGTGTAGATTCGCCAATTCAGAGAAAATGTTATGGCTTTTAGTCTCCAACATAAGAACTGAAGGATTAAGTGTGGTATCATGGTAATCATTTGGGGTTATCGGGATGTTGGAACTCTAGGAGTATCTAACTAAATTTCAGGAGTTGGGTGGTCATTGAGTTTGGCTAGTAATGGAACGCTAGTGTTGGTAGGCTCAAATCATAGGTTGTTCATGTAGTGCGAAGATAAGATGGGTTGGGAATCTATTAATTTTCATGGGATAGTAGAGATTCGATGAGTCTAAGTGGGGGAGTATAGATCAGAAATTTATGGGAGTTGGATTAGGTTTGAAACCAGGGTAAGTTTCGGATCCTAGTCAGGAGGAGAGACGACCCAAGTGGCCGTCTGAATTGAAGTTGTGTAATTTGGATGTTCACAAAACTTCCAACAGTTGGTCGGTGCCTTCCTTGTTATGCATAGCAGGCTTGTGGATGGATCCACGTCGAGGGTTGGTTAAAAGTATTGTAAAATTGCGGTGGGATCGTAACATTCACCAGTTGAGGTAGCCAATCCTTGTGTATGACGGATACGATTTTCAAGGAGCATTTCTCTGTTGTAGGTTGAGGACTATTAGGGTATGAGGTGGAGTAAGGCCTGTGCAGCTCTAGGTGGGTGGAGTTCGTGGGTGAGGACCGTGTGTCTATGTCGATGGAGGTAGGACCTGGTAAATACCGTTAGGTCAAGGTATTGTATCTTGGGTCACATGATTGACTCTGTGGTTAGTGAGTGGCGCAAAGTGATGTTAGGGATGAGTAGCCTTGTCATTTGGACATTTAGGAGCTTGGTAGCTGGATCAGGAGCGAGACTGGTAGTCTCAATGATAGGTTGGGAATCTTTATATTTTGGTCTAGTGAGGGGTTGTTGTGAATAAGAAGTTTTTGGGTGAAGTGCAAGTGTAGATCCTTGGATCTCGGGTTACGAGTTGGGTATCGAGCTGGTTCTTGGTGGGAACTCATGTTGGGAATCGTGAGTGTTTATGTGCAGGATATTTATTTCAGTAAGAATCAAATTAAGGAATCTGTATGTCAGGGGCATCAGTTGAAGGGTTCAGGGTTAAATGATAGTCTTAATTTTGATGGTACATCAAGCTCTTCTATCGCACCCCGAAACCGATGGCGGAAACATTCCAGGGCAGAGGGCGTCATGTAAAGTATCACAACCAATGTACATAGTAAGCATAGTAAACACGAAACATTACATTACATACATTAATTACATTTGTTTGAAAGTGGAAAAGCAAAGTAATAAAAGTTTTATATACATAAGATTAAACAAAAGTAAAGACGTGACTTCCATTTGCTCCGTCTTCTGCAAAAGGAAGCGGATACCTGACTAAGGAGAACCTGAGAATACAAGCAGTTTGAAAATCAGCATAAAGTTGGTGAGTTCATAAGCTGTTTGTTTATGTAAAACGATCATGTTTCCGTTGGTTTTCTGAAAAGTTGTTATCCAAGAAAATCCCATATTTTCTTATAAAAACAGTTTAGTTAAAGCTCTGAATTTCCGTTCAATACAACAGTAGATAGTTTAGTACATAAAACTATATATTGAAAACCACTGGGAATACCATCCAGTACAACAGTAGCTATTTTTAATAGATAAAAATATAGATTGAAAACCATGGAAATACCATCCCATACTAGATATAAGGTAGTTTTTAATACACAAAACTATAGATTGAAAGCCATGGGATTACCACCCCATACTAGATATAAAAACCATGGGAATACCATCCCGTACTAGATATAAAGACCATGGGAATACTATCCCGTACTAGATATAAAGTAGTTTTTAATACACAAAAACTATAGATTGAAAGCCATGGGATTACCATCCCGTACTAGATATAAAAACCATGGGAATACCATCCCGTACTAGATATAAATTCTATAGATCAAAGATAGATATGAAAATCCGCGAATAAACTTATATTAATACGTATTGTGAGTCGGGTAACCATGCTAATACGACCACGAGACCTCCTTGACGTTCTTCAGGCGTCGGACGATATCCAGAATTTGTCACCCCAGGCGTGCCCGCCTAACTGTAGCTAGCAGTTTAGGTGTGGGATTGTCAGTCCCGAATAGATCTATTCACAAATTCCACGCTCTCCCTCCAGGAGACTCTGGTTACACTTCCGGGGAGGATTTACTGATAACCTAAAGGGTTTAATGAAGACGAATCTCACAAGCTAGTATTAAATTATTCAAAGTTTTCCTGGTTGTTATCAAACACACTAATCGTTTTGAAACATAATACAGTAAAAATAGTTTAATACAATGAAATTATCTGGCATAATACTCTAAATTAAACAGAGATAAACTGAATTAGACATAGTTTATCTATTAACTTTACATAAATCTGTACTCGTAAAACAAAAACTGAAGATTCCAAATTATTCCCATAATAATTTGATTGTTTTGATTGTTTCCTTTCCTGTAATTGAAATCCATGTATTTATATTCAATAAAACATCCCTTATGCTTCGCATAATACATAAGGAGTAAAGATATCTAAAAGTTAGCTAGATATTTATAGAAATACATCAGTTTTAGGTTTTGAAAACATTTATATTTTGCTTGTATTCCCCCCCCCCCCCCGCCCTGAAAACATTGAAAAACATGGAAAAAGACGTAGGGGTATGAACTCACCAGACGAGAGATGTGCCGGTTGAATGCTAATTGTCAGTTCAGGGCTTGAAACATGCGAGGTACCTATGTAATATGAGAAGATACATAATTTGTATCTAATTAGACTTTGTTCTATTAATTAAATAAGAATAGACACTTCTAGACGCAAAAACACTTCAAATCAAGTGTTTGGAGTGACCTGGGTGGCATCTAAGGGGTTGTATGGCTTAGGAATCAAGAGTAAACTCTTAGAAGAGTTTTCGGTCCTAAACACCACATCCCCATGAGTTTACGGCTGTAAACTCATGGGTGGTACTCTTGAGTGCTAAATGGTCTTATAATATTTGAGGGATGATGTTAGGTTTGGTTCCGGGGCATTAGAAATGGATTTGATCAATTATATGGACCATTTGATGAGTTTACGGTAGTACACTAGGAGTTTACGGCTTTAAACTCTCACCTACTCAATCCTTATGTGCTTTGATGGTCATAGGTTAATCACATGTGACTTAAACTCATTTTACAAGTCATGGGGTGAATTTAGGGCACACTTTGACCATGATATAGGAGTTTACGGCCCATGAACCCATTATTGGGGGTTTTACGGCCATGAACTCCTTATGGAGTGGTTTTTATTAAGTTTAAGGCCCCTAACTTGTTTGTGGTTGTTTCCAGACTTTATTCCAAGGCTTATGAGGTGTTTAAGGGGCATCTTAACACCCTAGAGTGAGTTTACTGCTCATGAAAGGGTGTTTACGGTCCAAGCATGTGCTTGGGCCGTAAACTCATATTTACCCCCTAAATGATAAGTTCAAGGTGTTCTATGTCCAATCCAATATGTCCTTAAGTCGATTCCAAGCTCCAAAAGTGATTTGGGAGGGTTTTTGGGCTCCAAAGCCCATTTTATGTGAGTTCACAGCCTAGGGCTGTTCTAGGGCCGTAAACTCATGATAATGGTCCTATTCCATGATTTGAACACAAATTTGAAGGTTAAGGATGCTAATCTATGAGTTAGGGTAGTTACCTTATCGATTTGAGGCTTGAATTGGATGATTTTGGACCTAGGATTGATTTGTAGAGAGAGAGTAGTGAGAGAGGATGAAAAGCTTCAAAGTGAGGTTATTTGAACTTTAAATATGGGTTAAGTTTGAGACACGATGGAATTCTACCCGATACTGATGTTTACCGAGGTTTTTGGTCGTGCCCAATTAAGTTGTCGTTACCCGATATGGTCGAATCTAAAAATCTTCCAATTATTAAATTAGGGTGTTATCATGAGTTTCTAATGTGTTTGGATACTTACGAGGTCATAATAAAAATCTTAAATTAAATGACCAAATATTAATGGGAATATTGAAAGACAAACGGATTTTACCAATGGAAATGGGTTTTAGTGACGGAACAATTTACGGGTTGTCACATCTTCTAAAAGTATTTTGTTTAGTTATTTCAGCATGGAGGTCACGAAATTTTAGGCTTTCAAGATTTTTTTTAGTGTCAGTGTGTTGGTTCGACAGTTAAAGGAAGCAATGTCTTGTTTAACACTAGAAGGTTTATCTCCCATTTCGTATCGCGTTTTTCATTGTGTTCTTGGAAATGTTATAATGAGGATATGCCTTCCCTCAAAGGAATATCGATCCCTTTGGTCAAATGAAAGGTTGTTGGCAGCAACATTTGTTCTGTGAATCTATTTTCTAGTGGGAACCTATGGTTATCAAAAGTTGAGTAGTCGGTTGGGGGATAAGTAGAAGGTGATTAGCATTGGTTCAATATGGACGGTCTATCAAGGAGTCGGACCATATCGAGACATCAGGTTTTAGGTTGAGTAGACGTCGTTATTTTGCATGGGATTATTTTAGGTTGAGAAAGGATTCGTTCATCTTCAGGTTGGAGAGCCCAGCTAGGGTCTACCATCAATTTGGTTTTGGTTGCCTTTAGAAGGCTGAGGTATGTTCGGGGTGGTGGCCATGTAGCTTAAGTTTTCTAGCGTTCCGAAGAAGGTAAGGAATGATTTCGAGGAAGAAAATATAATTTAAGTGGGGGGAGAGTTGTAACACGCTATTCCGACTCGTTTTCCATTTCGAGGTTGTGATCAAGGATTGTGTATTAGCAGACTTATGACCCTTGAGGAATAGAGATCTGGACTCATATGGAGGTGGATGATGTAATTTAGATGATCCGAGTGTTCGGTTTGTGATTTGGAGCCAAAAGGTATTTGATAATATGTTAGCTTGGGCTTTTATGGGAATTGGATTTTTTTTTTAGGAAATTTTATGGCAGGTATGGATTGATAAAAGCATAGAGCTTCTCATTAACTTTTCATGGATATAAGGATCATCAGAATCAGATATACACGAAGAAGTTATGGCCTTCAGAGTATTTTAGGGTTTAAAGGGAAACCCTAGTACTTGGGGCGTAATGGTTTGAGGTGTAGTGCATTGGGCATACACTGGTGAATGCTTAGCGTACCAAGTGAGAAGGATGATGAAGCCTCGGCCTCGTACGCTAGGCGTACGAGGGGTGCAAGAAACTCGAATTTTAAGTCTGTGTATGATATTTAAGCATCTTAAGTATTTAAGGATGGCCTCTTTACTAGTCCTCGAACCTCCTAAAACCCTAAAGTGACCCTTAGCCTTCATATTGGTGTTCTTGAGGTTTTGAGAAGGATTTGGTAATTATTTTGGCTTGGTGAACGAAGCGAAGAAGATTGAGGGTGCTTTTCTTGATGAGGAGTTCATGGATCCAGAATCATCAACCTTTTTGCAAGACTTTGGATGTATCAAGTTCATACGTTGGATTTTAGATGTTCAGATCTCTTTATGGGATTGATTTGTTATGTTTTTGGTCCTTTTATTGGGTTGGTTGTTGAGTCAAAACCATTGTTCACCGAAAAACCTGCACCTCAAAACCATTGCCTCCTAGCTTCGTTTGTTTGTATTTTTGTGCCAACATCTAAAAAATTAGAGCCTTAACTTCTAGGTTTTCCCTATTTGCTCAGCCTCTATTCACCGAAAAACCTGCACCTCAAAACCATTGCCTCCTAGCTTCGTTTGTTGGTATTTTTATGCCTTGGAGTATTTCTTAAAGATGAATATAAAGAGAGTGTGTCATGAAATGAAACAATCCTCTATCAATATCAATGAAACAGTCCTCTATCAACAACAGTCTATGTAATAAGAAATGGGACGACATTGGTGCCTTCAACCCATAAACACGGTGAGAAGACTCACCTCAACTGCTGAAATCCCAAACTAACACTCGGGTTGCTAGGCTGGATAAGTCCACGTGCTAACTAAACAGTAAGGTCCCAAAACAATTGGGCCAAAATCCTAACTATGACTTGTAACATAAGATTAATGTCCTAAGTGAGATGGGCTAAACTAGAACTAAATCCCAATAAAATCCTAGGCCCCATCCAAGGATCAACTAAGGCACACAAGGATTCCAACAACTGGAGTGGTCCATTGGAAAAATGTCCAAGGCCCAATCCCAATAAACAAGCCCATAGATTTGGTCCTAAAACACAAATCCACCTGATCTGGACCGTATGCTCGGTATACACAATGGTACACACAGCGTACCAGGATGAAGCGGGAAATCATGACTAATGAGGTAGTATGTGCGACGTACAGGAAGTACACACGTCGTATGCGACCCCAATGTAAGCCGTGCAAAGATGTCTTAATCACTTAAGACGAAACGACTAAAAATTAGATCTAGAGCCCTTAAGACCCACTTGATGAAGAAGTTGGTTATAAGGATGGGATTAAGGCCCACTTGATACCTCTATGGGTAAGATATCCAATTCCCTTCTAATACAATGTTAGAAGTTGAATTTAACGTGGAAAGCTTGCTGATGGAGATTGAACCACATTTGTTTACTACATCACAATGTATGTGCTTATAACTTGTATTGTTAAAGGAGGTTTCTTAAGTTCTTAATAGTTCTTTTGAAAAAGTGCATTAACATGTGCATGATATAGAAGGACTACCTATGTGAGTGTGAAGTGATGTCGCTTCAGAAAGCTTGGGTTAGGCTTTTATGCACTCCTAAATGGATAGAACACATGGTTGTAATAGTGTTAAGTATAAAACAATAGATATTGTGTTTAACTTATGTGTATAGTATCTTCAGTTACTCAAATGAGTTGATAGGTTCAATCTTTAAGACACCCTGATCCACGAGTATTTGACATGTATATTATACTAATATGAAAATTCAATCTTCAAGATATTTTCATTTATGAACAAGTTTGATTTTGTGTTTGCTTTTAGTTAATTAAGGATTACACTAAAAATGGGGGAGGAATGTTGGTGATTTTAGTGTTACCAACATATTTTGTGTAATTATTTATTAATAAGATAGGTCGAGCTTCATTTACTAACCGAGCTTGGAGTTGCAGGGTGCACACTCGATGTAATACATATGAACTCGAGAATACAGGGGTTCGGGGGCAGCGCCCCTGGGTGCAAGGTTCTAAGGGGCTGTAGCCCCTTGGTAGGTCTAGGGGCAACGCCCCTAGTGTGGTTCGAGGGGTAGAACCCCTGGCGGTGACATCACTGTGATGTCAGAATCAATTATATCTTATAACAATATATCCAACTACTTGTTTTGGAGCCAAAAATTGGATGTAACTATCACTAACTATTTTTCCCTCTTGTATAAGAACATAATGCATGTTCTAGAAAACGGGTTACAAACTTACTATCAAAAATCATACTTCTGGTTCTCTCTATCTCCAAAGTATAAACAATGTATATTTTTCTATGTTTTGAATTTGGAAGTGGCATTATTACCAAATTGCATTTCTTAAATTATTCCAAATCAGATTTTATGATACCCCAAGTATAAGGGTCGAAATCACATATATTGGAAAGTTATTACAATCACGATCCCAAAAAGTATCCAATTTAATTGATATTCTAAGACCACAATATCTTACAGAGAACGACCACAATATCCTACCGTCACCAAATTGATATTTGGGAAATTCTAGAAACCGTTAAGTGTGATATCATCTTTGTTCCTCATTTATACCTCAGGAAAATGACTCTTGAGGGTAATTAACTTTTGCGTTTGTACTCATTTGGTCCCTTTACTCTTTTTTTTGTATTCAGTATACCATCGAACTTGTTGTTTGTGTTCACCATAACCCTTTTGACCGGCTTTTGACCTGTGATAGCCGATCAAAGGGTTATGGTGAACACAAAAAACAAGTTCAATGGTATATTGAGTACAAAAAAAAAGGAAAGTGATCAAATGAGAACAAATGCAACAGTTGGTTACCCTCCTGATTCATTTTCCCTTTACTCATTTACAACAAATCCCACGTCATCTCCTACTGATATTAATGACTTTATGAGATTCATTCTTGCTTCTCTTCAAAACATAACCTACGAAAGGATATTATTCATACATGTACAACTTTGTAATGCACTTGAATATTTATTAGGGGAATCTTGACTAAGCAGACGCATTTCATGACTACATTTACCTTTCCAATCAAATGATTTATCGTATCATGGATTCTAGACAAGTCTACAAACGAGTGGAATCACAAGTGCTGTGATTTTTGAGTTTACTTAGCTTTAAGATCGAACTCATGGGATAAGATACAACATCAATATGTACAATATTATGGTGATGTGTCTACAAAAGCAGCATGATATTGTACATATTGATGTTGTATCTTATCCCATGAGTTCGATCTTAAAGCTAAGTAAACTCAAAAATCACAGCACCTGTGATTCCACTCGTTTGTAGACTTGTCTAGAATCCATGATACGGTAAACCATTTGATTAAAAATGTAATTGTAGTCATGAAATGCACCTGCTTAGTCAAGATTCCCCTAATAAATATTCAAGTGCATTACAAAGTTGTACATGCACGAATAATGTCCCTTCATGAGTTATGTTTTGAAGAGAAGCAAGAATGAATCTCATAATCATTAATATGAGTAGGAGATGACGTGGTATTTGCTGTAAATGAGTAAAGGGAAAATGAATTAGGAAGGTAACCAGCTGTTGCATTTGTTCTCATTTGGTCCCTTTACTTTTTTTTGTACTCAATATACCATCGAATTTGTTGTTTGTGTTCACCATAACCCTTTGACCGGCAATCATAGGTTAAAAGCCGGTCAAAAGGGTTATGGTGAACATAAACAACAAGTTCGATGGTATATTGAATACAAAAAAAAATGGACCAAATGAGTACAAACGCAAAAGTTAATTACCCTCAAAAGTCATTTTCCCTTTATACCTCTTGTTCGCTAAAAAATGACTCTGAAGCTCCCTCAATAATCTCGCATCCAATATGTTTTCCTATCGTCTCCGACACCTTCCAAATTTAAAGATAGATTGTTTGATCGAAAACTTTCTTTACACCCTCTCTTTTAATTATTTTTTTCAAATATTTGCTAGAATCAGCAAATATACACCATCATCCCTGAGAAGATCTTCTTTTATATCAACTTTTCTTTAGATAGAATTGGAAATGAATGAGAAAATTTGACTATGATCACACAATTTTCCAGCCAGCTAATTGGAAAAACCACATCCAAGATTATCATATTTTCTATTTTATTTTATTTTATTTTTTTAAAGCTTGCATGTTTCGACTTCTGCAACCACGTCTACAAAGGACATACCACCACTTTTCCATCCCCGGTAGGGTAGTACATCTTCCTGTTTTGAGGCTAGCTAGAATGGGTCGTCTCCTAGTCTTTTTATTCCTTCATTAACTTGTCAAATTTGCACCTCCGTTAAAAGTATATAATATAAGGTATATTTGTATAATTGATTATTAAATAATTTATGATTATTTATTGTTCATAAAAATATGACAATTACGTAGATTCTTTTAGTCTTCCTTTTATTTCCCCGAGTCATCTAATCAAGGTATGTTTCTGCTTGCTACAACGACCTAACACTTCAATGATTAAATTTATTGTCTTTATGTCAAAATAAAATATTAGTTATCAATTTTTTTAGAACATTAACCTCACACATCCACTATCTTACTCCTAAATCTACATATTTTGTTTATAATAAGACTTAATCCAAACCATTTAGAGAGGGATAACTTTCTCACATCTTATACCACCGAGACAAATGTCATTTATTTTATAATTACTTAAAATAAAAATAATAAAAAATAGGTCATTTTGAATTAGTTATTCTAATAAAAGAAAAACTTATGTATTTTCATGACTGAATATAAAATCTTAGATCTTTTAGGATAAACAAAGTAATGTTTTTTTTTTTTTTTTGTTTTGTTTTTTTTTTTAAATAAAAAACAATATGGTAGCAAATAAACTACATATCACTTATTAAAAGTATAAATTTACTTTAACTCGTTCTTTTCATTCAATAGTGTGTTTTCATTGGAAAATAAGGTTTTTAATTTTATATCATGTAAAAAAATGGCCATACATATAAACAAATTTAGTATTTCGTATCAAAGCATTTCTTTGGTTATTTTAAAATATTATTTTATAGCATAGACAGCTATTATTCGTAAAATCTACAAGTGATTAGTAATACTTCTAATAATTATTATTATTAGTTTTTGACAGATAATTGGTAAGAGTAAAAATTGCATACATTGATTTATATGAAGGGCTCCATTTAATTCGAAATGTATAAAACCATGAGTTTGAAAGAATTTACATTATATTCTTGTTGGGCTTAAAACTGGGCCTGAAGAAAATGGGCATGACTAGACATGCCGCATGACAAATCGGACGGCATTTCTTCAAGTCTTATTTGTTTATTGAGTAACACCTACACTACAAGTTTTATTTTTAACAATACCTTTGTTTTCTTAATATTAAAAAATAAAATTGAGCAATATATTCATAAATCGTAAATACATGGAATAACTAAAGAAATAAAATATAGGGCATAGGCTTGGTTCTATAATATAAAATCATATGATTTACTAACCAGACTCAACTGGGTAGGATCAAGAAAAAATCCAATTCAACAAGAAAAATAACATGTTCAATTTGTATAAAAATTTGTGGAGAGTGGATCAAGCTCAAAACGATCAGTTTTTTTTTTTTTTTTTTTTTTTTTTTTTTAATTTTTTTAATTTTTTAAATCAACTTAAATTTAGAGTAAAATCAGTTTGAACCAAGCCTCAACAAGTTTTATGGTATGGAAATATAAAAAATGATTCACCTATTTATAATAAAAAACAACTTACCATTCTATTCTTCATGTCTCGTCCTTGGCTTGGTTTGAACTAGGGATGACAAAAATATCAAAACCCGATGAGAAAAATCGAACTCGAAACTTTTAGGACGGGGTTTGGGTGGGATGCATGGAAATGAGACCGACTTTGAGATTTATTCTATAATTTTGTGAGTGTGAGATGGTTATTGAATTAATTTAATATAAGCCCGATTAACACATGAAGTACCCAATTTCACTTGCTCAACTCTAGAGCGTGTGTGTGTGTGTGTGTATATATATATATATATATATATATATATATATATATATATATATATATATATATATATAATTTTAAAATGATATTATAGTATTATATGTGATGTTATGATTTTAAAAGTTTCTCTTTTTTAGATAGAAGGTCTCCCTTAACGAGAGTGTCTGAACCAACTTACATGCACCACGATTAATATCTCATGTGAACATGAGGTTTTACATTATGACCTAGAGCCATCGTAAACAAACTTCAATTGCCACATGAGCAAAGAGGAACAACCAGATTAGAACTTGGGCAGATGGGATATCAGTCACATTCCCTCAAGTGTTTTATTGGTAGGCCACTACTCAAGTGGTTAAAATATTAAAGATTACTACTTACATCATAGAATAAAGATTAATGGTATTTGTTATATTATTCATGTTATGATTTGGATTGATTTGTCATGAAATTTAGATATTATAATTTTCGTATCTTTATCTTATCTTTATGTTTATGCTCAATTTGTAAGGTATTAAATCTGTTGATGTTGTTAGGAATTGGAAGTAATAAAAAAGATCAAGTCAATTATCGGATGATATTGTGATCTTGTTTTCATTAAAAAAAACTTCAATGATTAATTTTTAACCTATTATGATCATAGTTGGGAAGCCTGATGGCCGTATATACATCCGCAAATCCTATGAATATTTACTAACTACGTATCCGACAACCTTAGGATCACCTATATATGTCATAATATCATCCTTAATTTGAACCGCTGAGATCTTAAGATTGTGTGCACAGTTTCCCTCTGTAATTTTGTCTTTAGAAGACAATATCCAAAAAGGGTTTAAAAGGGAATTTCAAGAAGGGAAATTCTATTAATATTTGTTTCAGATGGTGAAAGAGTGATAACTTGAAAAGTATTATGGATATTTTCTACAATAATTTTTGTCTTTGAATGTGGAAGCGTTACCCGTTGGTGGTCTACTTACACGTTTGAAACTTGTTCTTAAAAATATTGGTATTTACCTTTTTTTTAGAGCTCTTATTCTGGTTCTTAATGTTTTAGAATCTTCTCATGATCAGGTTTCTTAGGGTTGTGAAACAAGTAAATGTAAAATATGTTAGCTTAAAAGGAATTAAGGGCGAGAAAAGTACCATTGGTACCAAAACGGAACAATTACTGTGTAGGATAAATCATTTTGGTACTCAGATCCTCCAAATAGCCAAAATTGGTTCTCGGTACTTCCAGTTTTGGTACCATCTGGTTAGGGGAAATTTGTACATTGTACTGATATTGATTTTTAATCTTATAACTTTTTCATACGAGCTTCGAATGTGCTAATTCAATTTTTAGCATAATCTTCTATGTCTTGGGTACATGTTACACTCAAGAGTCAATTTAATTTGATATAAATTGGTTTAACTTTACTCTCAAACATGAGATGTTGGCATTGTTTCAACTTTTTTAATTGCTTTTACCATATTACGATACCTATAAATTTTTGCACGAGCTCGGAAGAAACTGATGTTTTGTCCATATTCTTTGTTGTTTTGGCTATAAGTTAGGTTCAAAAATAAACTTAATTGATTAAGTATTGAATGAGTTATAGAGCCTAAAACATGAGATATTGGGGTTGTTTCAACATTTATATTTGTTTTTTTTTACCATATTTCACCCTCATAACTTTTCCGTAAGAGCTCGAAATGAGTTGATTTTTTCCTACATATTTTTTTGTATTGGCTATAAGTTATGCTCAAAAGTTAACTTAACCTGATAAGTATTGATTGTATTATAGAGCCTCAAATATGGATAGTCACGACTTATCTAAACTGTGGTATGGAAAGGTACTAGTATCGAAGTATCGGTACTAGTACATCCTATTTAGTTCAGGCTTCAGTACATTCTTCTCGGCCATTTTCGGTTTGATGTTGATTAGGTATGAATATCAACTCTAAATGGAAGAAGTTTATGATGTCAAAAGAGGAACGTGGTTTAGAGGTTGGAAGCTTATTCAAATTAAACATGACATTGCTTTTGAAATGACGATAAAGATTACTAAATGGAGGCATTTTACGTCAATATCATAGTTGATTTGCATGGCCCTCATGGGGGTTTTGAAGGTATCAATTTAAATAATATTTACAATGGTGTTTGGAATAATATAGTGAATTAAATGAGCCCATCAGTTTCAGTTTCTACTTGGGTTTCCCCATCGATTCGGTGTTTCGGTTTTTGGTTTCTACATAGGTTTCCCGATTTAGTTTTGGTTTTAAGCCTAAACCTCATTTTGTTTCAGTTTTCGGTTTCTACATAGGTTTCCCGATTCAGTTTGGTTTTAACACTAAACCTCATTTGAGTTATTAACTCATCTCATGTCTTCTTATATAAATCCAAAGTTGAAGTATGTTTTGATCCTTGAATCGATTCAGTTTGGTTTTAACACTAAACCACATTTGAGTTATTAACTCATCTCATGTCTTCTTATATAAATCCAAAGTTGAAGTATGTTTTGATCCTTGAATCGATGTGGGATTCAAAGTGAAAATCAAATCAAGCATGAAGTAAGCACATTAATATAACATATGAGAATTGTTGAGTTTTAATGTGTTTAGCGATGTGGGGGTGGACTTCTGCGTTGAGAAAATAAAACAAAGGGTAAGGTAAGTGAGGAGCGAGAATCGAACATAAAACCTTGACTTCAAAGAGCCAGCACCTTAACCGCCAAACCAAGTATTTGTTTTTGTTTATAAGTCATCGGATATATATATATATATATATATATATATATATATATATATATATATATATATATATATATATATATATATATATATATATATATATATGGGAAAATGAATATACCCTTAAGGGTATATAAGCTTAGATACCCAAACTTATCACACTACGTTGTTTTGTATCATATATATATACATTGTAATTGTCGAACGTTCTTATAATTCATCTTCTAACTTGATTTACTTCTAAGATTTTTAGAAATTTCACATTTATCTTGCTTTTCCATAATTTTCATTTTCAACTAATATATATATATATATATATATATATATATATATATATATATATATATATATATATATATATATATATATATATATATATATATATATATATATATATATATATATATATATATATAGCTTAGTAAGTGTTCGACAAAATGTGTGATATAAGATGAAGATAATGATGAAATCTCAAAAATCTGTAAAGTAAACCAAGTTTGAAGTTGAAGTTTAATAACATTATAATAAACATATCAAACAAAACGATTAATTATGATGAATTTGGGTACCTAAGCTTGTATACCCTTAATGGTATATTCACTTTTCTCTCTCTCTCTCTCTCTCTCTATATATATATATATATATATATATATATATATATATATATATATATATATATATATATATAGAGAGAGAGAGAGAGAGAGAGAGAAAGGGAAAAGTGCATATACCCTTAAGGGTATATAAGCTTAGGTACCCAAACTCACCACAATATATCATTTTTTTTATCATATATATACATTGTAATTGTCCAATGTTCTTATAATCAACTTCTAAGTTGATTTAGTTCCAAGATTATTATAAATTTCACATTTATCTTCCTCTCATATAATTTTCATTTTCAACTATAATATATATAGCTTAGTAGGTTTTCGGCAAAATAAATATGATGTAAGTGGAAGATACTAGTGAAATTTCGAAAATCTTGAAAATAAATCAAGTTAAGGGTTGATGTTTAAGAATATTATAATTAATATATAAAACAAAATAACGTATTATGATGGGTTTGGGTACGTAACTTATATACCCTTAAGTGTATATTCATTTTTCCCATATAGAATATGCATAACTAGGAAAAAATATGCTAATGATCAAGTGACACGTGTCCCTTTCTTTATTTATAAGTCATGTATTGTAGAAGTTATATAGGTAGTTACTTTAAAGTGATGTGTTGTAATATTTTCACTGTTTCCATCATGTGTTGCCCTAAACACACACACACACATACACACATACATATACATACATATATATACATACATATATATATATATATATATATATATATATATATATATATATATATATATGTATATAGTAGTTTTTGAATCATAAAAAGTGACCCTCTTGATCTTCAACTACCGCAATCCTCAAGCACCCACAGTCAAACTTGTTCATCAGCAACCGCATCCGGAGTCTCTACCTACCACAGTCATTTACTAGATTACTTTACTTGTCTTTTATTGTAATACCCTCTATTGTCCAGTATGTCTTTCATGGCTACTCTAAGAGATGTAATCTAGTGAACTTCTTGAGTCTCTATAAATAAAGCTCATTATCTTGTATTTACTATGCATCTATTCTGAATACACATCTTAGAAGTTATCTTTTCTATCTCTCTTACTCACACTTCTTATTCTCACATAACATATTACAATCTCTCTTCGGAGCAAGTCTTTTATGACTTAATCACTAAGTTTGATCTCACTTATTAACTTGGCTTGAATGCATCCTCGTTATGAATCAACTTATGTGTATACTTGATATAACAATTGTTGTCATTTCCATTTCTTTACTTTTCCGTAACTAACTCCCTAACTATCTAACTCTAAATATTATTGTTGAGCTTTAAATCCTTCTAGATGCAATATACTGTTCTAACGTTTGTTCAAGTGTGTCTCAAAGTTTTTCTCTCAACAATTGGTATCGTAGCCATAGTGGTTGCTTTTTGAAAATGGAACTCTGATTTTCAACGCGCCTTCTATACCACTGAAGCTCATTTCAGAAAAAACTTCAAAAAATGGCACAATCGTTATCTTTGAATGTTTCCGACAGTGTTGGTGGTTCTAATCGAGCCCCAATACTGGTAGCAAATGAATATCATCACTGATCACAAAGAATGGAAAGATACTTAAGAAGACTTGGTAGAGACGTATGACGATCTGTAGAAGAAGGACCACATGTCCCAGTTCTTACACCTGTCCAAACTGACAGAGCCACTGCTAGACTAGGAGGAGGTCAACCATTCATGAACCATCCCACCAAGGATGATCTCGATAAAATGGAAAATGATGTTGTTGCCTTTTATGAAATCTCCTGTGGAGTTTCTCCTGACAACTTTGATATTATCATGAATTTCAAATCAGTAAAATAGATCTGGGAAGTTCTCAAGAATCTGTACGAAGGCTTAGAACAAGCACAAGACAAGAAGCTTACAACCGCACTCAACGAGTTCAACAACTTCAAAGCTCATACTGGCGAAAGTTTGGAAGACTCCTTCAAAAGATTCAACCTGATAGTCACCAAGTTATCCAATGTGGGCACCATCCGCAGTAACCATTAAACAAATCTTCAGTTTCTTAATGGTTTAGGAAGACATTGGACTATGGCTAAGATGATTGTCCAAGGTGATAGAAAGATTCATTCTTTTTCATTCTACAAGTTCTATGGAGAATTGCAAGCACAAGAATCCACCATACTCAAAGACTGTGCTGACTTCGGAGGACCTCTTGCTCTCATGGCTCAAGCTCCACATAATCAATCTTACTCTCCCTCGTATGACACGCCACCACAGTCATACAAAGCTAATTCAGAGTATGATGATGAAGAAGAATTTCAAAAGGTTATTGCTCTAGTTAGCAAACAATTCAACCGACTACCACCTCACTCTTTTCGCAAAAATCAACAATTCAACAAACCATCTTTCAATCGTAACTTCAACCCACAAAACAATCACTCTCATTATCCTAAAATTTCTCATCCACCACCACAATCTCAAAATACTCAACCAAAGGAAGCACCATAGTCTACTCAAACCACTGACTCCGGTACTCCCTTAGAAGACAAGACTGATGTTGTAATCTGTCACAAATGCAACAAAGAGAATCACTTTGCAAAATATTGTAAGGCCAATGTAGTAAAAGACATATCATTCTACCTTAGAATGGCTCAAGAGTTAGAAGATAAGGAAAAGGAAAGGGCATACGTAGCCCATGTCAAAAGAGACCATCAATTTTGGTCATCCGGAGATGAAGATGAAGCCATCAGCAGTGTCAAAGGAAAAGGGAAGATCTGCATGCTGGCAACTGCGGATGATGATCGGTCTACAAATATGGACAAGAACTACTGCTACATGGAAAAGGATGGAACTCTAAGCATCGTCGAACGGGTAAAACTCATTATCCAAACTCTAAACTATAGCATGCGAATGTCAACCTTACATAAATGATCTTAATGACACGTGTGATGCCGTCCTTACAGACTATAACAAACCTTAGATGAGTGGAACATTGCGTCCCAGGAGATGTTCCATGTGAGAGGATGACTGGATAACAAAAGACTCAAAATGGCTATGTTAGAAAGAGATTTAGAGTTACAAAAAGATGCAAGAATGTTGAGTGAAACCCAATTAGAGATAACTTTGAATCAGAGAGATTAAGCTCAGAGTGAATCAGTGAAATTGTACGCTTAAATCTCTTAATCGAAAAATTGTTCAATGAAAGTGAAGCTATTGAAAATTTGGTAAATAATGGAACAGTGGACAACACATACAATTGGGGTTGGTTAAATGGATATCCTACCGCAATGGATTCCTCCCCCCGATTCACCAAAGACAGACTGTATGTCCCTCCAGACCGATAATTTCATTTCCCAGTCAATGACAAGACCTTTCCCGAAGACATCAAAACTCACTTCAGTAGACTGCATAATCTAAGCAATAATTTTCATTGAGGAAATTGTGCCTGAGGTTTCGGGTTACACATGTGATCAAATTCCTATCTGTGGCACCACTTACCCAAATTCTCAAACCTCATCCATAGTTGATGAAGAAAATTTCATTGAGGACCCAAAGTCTCGAAAGACTTTCTATATCTATCCTCAGACCGCAGTGTCTCACACTATAGTCAAAAGTCCCACAAAAGTCCCACTGAAGTCCCAACAAAGACTTACTCTACGGTAGTCAAGTCTTCTCTACCGCAGTCTTCGAACAAAAGTTATGCCACTCTTCAAACAATTCAACATAAATTACCCATAGAAAACTTTGAAGTGGGTCAATGCTCTCAAATCCCTGAATCTTCAAGTTCGGATGACTCAATCCCACGTTTTCACAAAATTTCAAAGGGTTCTAGGAAACCGCAGTTGAACAACAGAGACTGCGGTTCACCAAAATTCTTAGCAAAAAGGGCTTTCAAAGAAGAAATTCTCTCCCGAGGCACAAATAGACAATTTTTTCAAAAAACAAGAAGCATGTCAGATTTCAAAAGTCCAAAAGTCCAGAAAAATTTGTTTTCTCTCACTATTTTTCAAAAAACTCTACAATCAAGAAAACATACAAAAAGGAATGTACAATTTCAACAGTCATTCCTAATTCATCTGACACAACCCAAAAAGGTGTAAAGTCTTTTAGAAATAATGGTTTTCAAATCTATTCCTCAGATGATCCGAAATGGAAATGTATTTTACCCATTCCAACAATTTTAAAGTAACATCAAAATTTTAACAAGTGGAAGGGTATTCTACCAAATCCAACAAAAAGGACACAAAGATCTACACGTACTAAACCTTATTCAAAACAAACTTTTCAGAAACCAAAAAACACTCATGTCAGGTCTTTTCAACCTCGAACTAGCCACAAGCCCAACAATTCATCATTTAGACCACTGACCAAACGTGGTATCAGAACAAAAGACAAAATCTCAACCTGTGAATGTCAGTGTAGTTGTCAAAAAAATTCGTCCTATGTCAAATCTAGTTAGAATCAGAAACTTCGTAACTTTTCAAAAACACACAACACTCCAAAACTACACAAACACCCAAGACTAGGATTAAAAGTTGACATGAAACCAGTCCCTGCAACCTTGGTTCATGCATCATTCATAAACCCATATGTTATTCCACGCTCCAAACTAGTTTGGATGCCTAAACTAACCATGTAATTCTTAGGTTTTGTGTAAGGAGGAGAAGAACATGAATGGTTAATCGATAGTGCATGCTCCTTGCACATGATTGCAAGGTTAAAAAAACTTTGGGATTTTAGACCAATTTACAATGGTGGAAATGTTACATTCGACAACAATACGAATGGAATCATCTGAGGTTACGATGTACTCACTATGGGGAACTTCTCTATTCAAAAGGTCGCTTATGTAGAAAGCCTTAAACACAATCTCATTAGTATTGGCCAACTATGTAAGGCAGGCCATCGAGTTGAATTTGATGATCAATTCTGTTATATAATGACAAGTGATATGAGCACATGTTTGATCAAGTCTCGATCCGATGGTACTATGTATCCTCTGGATGTCTCTCTGATCATAGGCAAACCACAATTATGTTTCCTTTCCAAAGTTGTATTCGAAGTCAGCTGGCTCTGGCACCGCAGGCTAGCTCATCTCAACTTCAGACACATCAACACTTTAGTCACTGGAGAACTAGTTAGAGGACTCCCTATTCTCAAGTTCAGCAATGACACTCTTTATCCTGCATGTAAATGCGGTAAGCAATCCAAAGCAAGTCACCCCATGGTAATTGACTCTTCAATCTCTGAACCACTTGAGCTCCTGCACATTGATCTGTATGGTCCATCAACAGTAGCCAGTCTCAAGTCAGAAACACCGCAAATTCTCATCCACTTCATCAATGAAATAGAACTTCAGATCAAGCTGCCAGTAAGACGTATCCGCAGTGATAATAGAACCGAGTTTACTAATCAACCTCTCAACAGTTTCTTGGTGTCCAAAGGCATCACTCACAACTTTTCAGCACCTTATACACCACAACAAAACGGAGTAGTGGAGAGAAGGAACCACACTCTAGTAGAAGCAACCAGATATATGCTCAACTTTGTACACCTTCCTCTCTACTTCTGGGCTGAAGCACTAGCAACCGCATGCTTTGTACAAAACCGAAGCATTGTGTGCAAACTCCTCAATAAAACACCGTATGAGGGCCTTAACAACCGCAAACCAAATGTTTGCTTCTTTCATATCTTTGGGTGTAGATGTTTTGTGATCAACAACAGAGATCAGCTTAACAAGTTTCTACCAAAGTTTGATGAAGGTATCTTCCTTGGCTATTCCACTAACAAAGTTGCTTATAGGGTCCTCATCAGACGTACAAGGCTAATCGTTGAAAGCTTCGATGTAAAATTTGATGATTCTCACATCCGTAACGCCCTGTCATCCTCTAAAACCACTATAATCATGGAAAGCGATCTTCCTGCCTCTTCCGGTCCTCTAAATCTAATTGAAGTCAATTATGACGGTCTTTTTGACCCTGTTGAAACGGCAAAACTATCTGAAGTTCTTGTGTCATGGGCCGCTCATCAACAACACGATGATGTTTCTGGTCCATCTCTATCCAAAGTAGCATCTCTAAATACTTTCACATCTCCGGTTGAGGGGGAAAGCTCTACTCCGGATCAAGCAACAACCATCGAGGGTCCAGTACTTGATGTTGCTCAAGTTCCTATCCGCAGAGAATGATTACCATCAAACGTATCTTCGGATTTGGATGATGAACTCATAGAAAACATTGACACAAGAACCGATTCAAGGGTTATCACTCTCCCATCCGCACTCCAGGGGGAATCTTCTCAGATTCCAGAGGAACTCCTATCAGCCATCTAGGGGGAACCTCCCCAAATTGCTCAAGAAAAATCCATTCTTGTTCCAACAAACCAAGATGATTTCGCAGGATGTTCTCAAGTCCAAGGGAATTGTCATCTCCAACCGCAGTTTCTTCTGATATTGTAGATATTCCCTTTACCGCAACTGCTGATTATCTACAACCCCATCTTCACATATGGACAAAGGACCACCCACCAGGTCAAATCATTGGCAACCCATCCGCAGGTATCCAGACTCGACCTTCCAAGGACTTATCTGATCATTGTCACTACGCAACATTTATGTCCTCAGTTGAGCCCCGAACGATCAAAGAAGCATTACTAGAATGTGACATCCCCATTTTCACGGACAGAAAAGACCGATTTTGTTTATGCTTTATAAAAATCAGAGTACCTCTTTTCATAAAAATGTTGCGGAATTTGTTCCCAGTAAAACATGATAAATACGCTATCAAAGCATTTCCGAAGAAAAGTATTTTTATTCATTTTAAAACATTTGGGATGTCATCGTCAATACAGAAATATAAGCATAAACGGAACTTACATTTATTTACACTAGTGATCTACATCTCTTTAATCTCTCAGTGTAATGTGACTTCATATCAACACCTGTGATATAAATAAACTGAGTGGGTCAGGTTGGGAAACCTGGTGAGTACATAGGGTTTTCAACCCACAATAATATAATTATTATTTTTAAACAATCAAACAATCAACCCAATTACCCATCCCCATTATCTTCTTTACTCTTAAGGATCTATCCTAAGAGTCATCTATCCTGCATTCGTTTATTCTGAAGTCCCTTGCTTCCAGGGTTATAGGACTGACACTAAATCCATAGCTTCCAATGCTCGTTCGTAAAGCACTAATTCTATAGCTGCTATAGTTTATTCATTGGGTGCTAAATCAATAGCTACCAGTGTTTATCTAATAGGTACTAAGTTCATAGCTACCAATTCCTAACAAGTACTAAGTCCATAGCTACCAGTGTTTGTAAAATAGGCACTAAGTCCATAGCTGTCGATGTTTATTAGGCACTAAGTCTATAGCTGCCAATGTTTACTCACATCATCTTTTATCTCCCATCATTCATCTACCCATGTCATACCCAATATATTTGTATATATAAAATACGTATACAGTTTAAATCATTTAAAACATGTATAAAACGTTCATCCAGCATAGATAGCAAGTATTCAGATAATATGCAAACATAGCACGTAGTATATATAAAATATTTCATATTTATGTGTAAGATGAAAGTAACAATGCACTCACCTGATAAGGTGATGACTTGGTACTCGGACAACACTTCGCTACTGTTAAAACAATTTCCCTCGGACAAAACCTAGTATCATTACCACTAGAGTTTAGTCTAACGCTAACCGCAACTAATTAATAGTCTAGATATTATTACTATTATATAAGCGTTAAGAAACACTCTTATATAACTCATAATAATATCCCAAGTACTTATTTTCAGTTCCTAATAACGTTACTATATTAAAACATAAGCTATACTAAAGATAGGGTAAGTATAGGTCAGTTACAGCGGGTTTCCTTGGAAACCGGGCTCTACCGGAGCAGAGTTTCTCAGCCGAAGGGTCTTCCTTTCGGAGCCGCCAGGCGCTCTGGGGCTTCCACCTCGTGCTAGGGGGTTCCCTAGGATTTTTTTTTTTTGGGGGGGGGGGGGGTTAGGGCTTAGAGAGAGAGTATAGAGAGAGAAAGAAGTGGGGAAAGGTGTGAGAAAAAAAGGAAGCCTCGAGCCTCTATTTATAGGCCTCCAGGGGTGTCACCACATCGTGATGCCTCTCAACACGTCGTGGTGTTGCGTAGGCTCCAAGTTTTCACCTGGTGCTGACACGTGGCATCGCACATAGGGTGGAAATCAGTTGATTTTCAAAAATCCATAACTTTCGCATACGAACTCCGTTTTCGACATTCTTTATATCCACACGTAGGTAAAAATAAGATCTATAACTCTAATTTAGACTCTGTCGGCTAATTCTTAACCGATCTTAAATTTAACAGTATGAGGAGATTATACTATTAAATGTCCACGTAAAATTCATAACTTCTACATACGGACTCCGTTTTCGTCTATGTTTTTACCATTGAGTTCCTATTAATGAGATCTTCAACTCTCATTAAGGTTGCATAAGCCCAAAACCGTTCGAACTAAAATTTGAGTTTCGGGTTGTACACTGCTAAGCCGAATCTTAGAAAAATCATAACTTCCTCATACGAAGTCAGATTTGGGCGTTCTTTTTATGGATGTTCTTGGTTTAATGCATACTACAACTTTGGTTTAGATCACTAAGGCTAAAAAGTCATCCATCGTAAATTCACTATTTACGTTTCCCGTTGCTGTGCCGGTTTTGCCGTAAAACTTCGACGGGCCATAACTTCTTTGTTATAACTCGGATTTCGGCGTTCTTTATATGTCCGGAACCCTTGAGACATATTATACAATTTGGTTAAGATTATTTATTCTAAATAATCTTTTGTCGAAAAGTCATTTTCGACCCCTATTATCTCTAAATTGACTATCCCAGATCTACGGGTGTTACATAGAACCTGATTGGATATCCGCAATGCAAGAAGAGCTAGAAGAATTCAAAAGAAACAAAGTGTGGAAACTCATACCGAATCCACATGATCACACCATTTTTGGTACTAGATGGGTATTCAAAAACAAGCTAGATGAATCTGGTGCGGTAGTCAGAAACAAGGCAAGGGTAGTTGCAAAGGGCTACAGTCAACTTGAAGGTGTTGACTATGATGAAACGTATGCTCCGGTGGCATGAATGGAAGCCATCCGAATCTTCTTAGCATACGCAACCCACAAAAATGTTAAGGTACACCAAATGGACGTTAAGAGTGCATTTCTCAATGGGGAATTAAGAGAAGAGGTTTATCTTCAGCAACCTCCAGGCTTTGAATGTATTGAATTCCCTGACCACTGCTACAAACTTGAAAAAGCAGTCTACGGTCTGAAGCAAGCTCCAAGAGCGTGGTACAAGACTCTCTGTGAATTTCTTGTCTCGTCTGGATACAAAATAGGAGTAATTGATCCCACTTTGTTCAGAAAAGCAAATGGTAACCACCTTATGCTTGTACAAATATATGTGGATGTTATTATCTTCGGATCGACTGATCAAGGAATTGTGGATGAATTTGCTAAACTCATGACCAACAAGTTCTAAATGAGCATGAATAGAGAGATTAACTTCTTTCTAGGACTTCAAGTGACACAAGTTCCGTAAGGGATATTTATTCATCAAGAGAAATACACCACTAAACTGTTAAAGAAATATTCTATGGACAACTGTTCTTCGGATAAGGTCCCCATGGCCTTCGGATATAAGATCTTTGTTGATCCCTCAGGCGAATGTGTGGATCACAAGACTTATAGAGGTATCATAGGCTCTCTAATGTACCTCACCGCAAGCCGACCAGACATTTTCTTTGCAACTGGTGTATGTCGAAGGTATCAGGTTGACCCAAAAGTGTCGCATATGACCTCAACCAAACAAATTCTATGGTATCTCAAAGGAAGCATGTCTCTTGGATTATGGAACCCCGCAAGCAATGACTTCAGCCTTCAGGCATTCACAGATGTGGATCATGCCGGATGTAGACTAGATCGAAAAATAACCTCAGGTGGATGTCAATTTTTGTGTGGAAGACTCGTCAGCTGGTCATCAAGGAAACAAAGTTGTGTATCATTGTCTACCACAGAAGCTGAATATGTGGCCGCAGCCACCTCTTGTTAACAAGTTCTATGGATGAAGACACAACTTATGGACTACGGATACAAAATGTTGCGGATACCAATTTATTGTGACTCTGAAAGTGCTATAGAGATTTCTCACAATCCTATTCAGCACTCCAAGACCAAGCATACTGAACTTGTTGGGTTTTAGCCATAAGAACTTTCCTATGTGCGCATGCAAAACCCTATTGCTTGGATCTAGGCTTTCTATCAAACATGCTTTTGAATCCAAGACTTCTAATGGCTAATTAGGTTAAACAACAACATTAATACAGATCTAGAATCATACCTTTGAGTTCCTTGTTGATCTTCTTGTCTTGGAGCTTCTAGAGTCACAATTGTCACTCCTCTAATGGCTTACAAACACCAATAGCAAGCAAGATGATTTAGGAGAGAGGAGAGGGGATGGAATTCGGCCAGAGGTTCCTTGCTTTAGGTTCTGAAAGGTTGTCCACGAATTCCACATCCCAAGGGCCTATTTATACCTTTAGACTCCTTAAGGGTTTCACCCTAAACCCTAATTGGATAATCTTCACTTAAGGCTATCCAAATCCATTCATAGATATCCTTATGGACTATTTTGAGCTATCCTAAAGCTCTTAGAAACCGTCCAAAGTCCATCCCAATGGATTTATAGTCCAAAGTCTAACTATCAAACAATTGACAGTTTATACCCTCTTATATAATTAATCTCTTTAAGTCACCAAATTAATACCAATTAATTTATGACTTATATTAATCAAATAGCTAAATATTATTCCTTATAATATTTACTCTCTCTTAACAAATCATCCTTCAAGTTGCTATGGTGAAGGCAACCCAAAAGGACCATGCACCACCGAATATAGTTATAGCCTTAGACACTATTCCAACAGTCTCCCACTTGGATAAGTCTAGTAACTATACAAGTATAATACGGTTTGCAATCGTAGCTCTCAAAGACGCTGTCAACTCTGATCTAATCAATCTTGTCCTTTAGATAAGGGATCGTACAGTCCTCTGTTAGATATCATGCTGACAATCCTATGGAATGGTTAGTCTAGCATTTAGATTTCTCGATCTTCAATTTATTTGACATAGAACTTAATCGAACACATCAATTCAGTTCTGACCGGGCCCGGCACATAAGTCAAATCAAATCATCGAGTGGCCAAGATATCTCTTCCACCCTCTTAGGATAAAATTTACAGATAAACTTCGACTTATATGCATTTACTTATTCATTAAACAACTATACACAACAATGTGTTTTATAACATCAAGTTACTGATGCGTTTTCGCATTATCAATGCACAATCAATTAACAAATAATAAACCATATATCTAGGTTTTAAGACCATATGATATTATCGTCTTGCGATCACCTTTTATATCGTATTCCATAAGGTGATTCCAGCAAGCGCGGGTTTATTCCAATGCTCAAAACCAATTCGTAAGCACTCATGAACGTTGCAGCAACTCTTGCTATGTCTAACACCATTTAGACACTCTACACACCAATTCACGACAATCTTCATTCATATCTACTCCCAACATATGAACGATTGTGGACCATTTGAATAATTCGATTATTCCTAATAAACTCAATTATTCTGGAAGTCAAAACATGCAAAGTGAAACAATAGTTAAACAACTAACATGTGATAGTAACTTTACTCATAAATAAAACTTCTTTATTTAATCATCAAATGTTAATTACATTTATCTATTATACGTTTCTAATACAATCTAATCTATGCTAATATCATCCTTCAGCCCAATACTCCTAGCATGCTGTAAGTGCTTAACCCTACTCAGTCCCTTCGTAAGCGGATCTGCTGGGTTATCTTCTGATGATATCCTCTTCACTACGAGTTATCCTTCTTCTACACGATGTCTAATGAAGTGATATTTTCTGTCGATATGTCGAGATCTACCATGATCCCTCGGTTCCTTGGTCAAGGCAACCGCACCTTCGTTATCACAGAAAATCTCCATGGGCTCCTTTATGGCCGGCACAACTCCAAGATCACCGATGAAGTTCTTCAGCCATATTGCCTCCTTCGACGCTTCGCTCGCTGCGATGTACTCTGATTCGCACGTTGAATCAGCTACGGTTTCCTGCTTGGAACTTTTCCATGTCACTGCTCCTCCATTTAGGGTAAAGACCCAGCCTGACTGCGAACGATAGTTGTCCCTGTCGGTTTGAAAGCTGGCGTCACTATACCCTCGCACCTTCAAGTCATCACTCCCTCCAAGGACTAAGAACCATTCTTTCGTTCTCCGAAGGTACTTAAGGATGTTCTTCACCGCAATCCAATGTGCTTTGCCAGGATTCCCTTGATATCTGCTAACCATGCTCAAGGCGAAGGCTACATCAGGGCGAGTACAAGTCATAGCGTACATGATTGAGCCAACTGCGGAAGCGTATGGTACTCGGCTCATTTCTGCTATCTCGGCTTCGGTACTCGGACTTTGAGTCTTACTCAACTTGGCATTTCCTTGTATCGGTAGTTCTCCCTTCTTTGAGTTTTCCATACTAAAACGTTTTAGTACCTTCTCCAAGTAAGTATTCTGACTAAGTCCAATTAGTCTCTTACTTCTATCTCTTACTATCCTTATTCCCAAAATGTAAGAAGCCTCTCCGAGGTCCTTCATAGCGAAGCACTTCCCGAGCCAGGACTTAACCTCCTGCAGAGTCGGGATGTCGTTTCCTATGAGTAATATGTCATCGACATATAGAACGAGGAAGCTTACTACACTCCCACTGGCTTTGACATATACACAAGATTCGTCTTCGCTTCGTACAAATCCAAACTCTTTGACTTTCTCATCGAAGCAAAGATTCCATCTGCGAGACGCTTGCTTAAGTCCATAAATGGACTTCTCAAGATTACACACTCTATTCGGATGCTTCGGATCCACAAACCCCTCTGGCTGAGCCATGTAAACATCCTCAGCCAACTTTCCATTAAGGAAAGCGGTCTTGACATCCATTTGCCAAATCTCATAATCATGAAATGCGGCAACTGCTAGCATCACTCTAATAGATTTAATCTTCGCAACTGGCGAGAAGGGCTCATCATAGTCAACTCCGGGAGTTTGAGTAAAGCCCTTCGCAACCAATCGCGCTTTGTATGTGTGTACGTTCCCATCCACGTCGGTCTTCTTCTTGAAGATCCACTTGCACCCTACGGTCTTACGTTCGGGCACGTAATCAACCAAATTCCAAACTTGGTTATCGTACATGGATTGGATCTCGCTATCCATCGCCTCTTTCCATTTCGCAGACTCCGGGCCTGCCATGGCTTCCTTATAGCTATTAGGTTCATCAAGATTTACTAGTGTACCATCACTAATATACGTGTCCCCTTCGGTAGTAATATGAAAACCATAAAACTGGGGTTGAACTCTAAATCTATCGGAATGTCTAAGAGGTAAGGATTCGTCAATCGGTTCAACCGGAGTTTCCTCCTCGGGTTGAACGCCAGCGGTAGAGGTTCCTTCATCTATCGATCCTTGAATCTCTTCAAGTTCGATTTGCCTCCCACTGTCTCCTTGTCTTATGAGTTCTCGCTCTCGGAAAACTCCTCTCCTCGCAACAAAGATAACATTATCTTTCGGTCTATAGAAGAGATATCCAAAGGAAGTTTGTGGGTAGCCGATGAAAATACATCGCTCACTTCGAGGTTCAAGCTTGTCGTGAGTATCTCGTCTTACGAAAGCCTCGCAACCCCAAACCTTGATATGTGCCAACGAGGGAGCTTTCCCTGTCCACATCTCGTGAGGTGTTTTGGCAACCTTCTTGGTAGGGACTCGGTTAAGGATATGGGCGGCAGTCTCTAAGGCATACCCCCAAAAGAAGATAGGTAGTGAAGCACGACTCATCATAGAGCGAACCATATCCAATAAGGTTCGATTACGCCTTTCTGCCACACCATTCAATTGCGGTGTCCTAGGAGGCGTCAATTGCGAAACTATTCCACACTCCTTGAGATAATCATGGAATTCAAGACTTAGGTACTCTCCTCCTCGATCGGATCGAAGCATCTTGATTTTCCTGCCCAATTGATTCTCCACTTCATTCTTGAACTCCTTGAACTTTTCAAAGGTTTCTGACTTTTGCTTGATTAAATAGATATACCCATATCTACTATAATCGTCGGTAAAGGTCACATAGAAGCGGTTCCCATCCTTCGTGGTTGATCTAAAAGGTCCACATACATCGGTATGTATTAGGTCTAATAGTCCCTCACCCCTTTCACAAGTACTCGTGAAGGGTGACTTAGTCATCTTTCCAAGTAAACAAGATTCGCATGTGTCATCTTCCCTAAGGTCGAATGACTCCAACACTCCATCCTTTTGGAGTTGGGCTATGCGTTTCTTGTTGACATGTCCAAGACGACAATGCCACAAGGATGCTTTATCCATACTAGTGGAAGAATCAATATTCAAAACATCATTTCCTAAGTTATCAACAATCATAACAGTTTCATATATTCCATTACATGGTATAGCTTCAAAGTAAAAGACACCATTTAGATAAGCCAAAATAGAACCATTCTCATTATTAAAAGAAAATCTAAAACCTTGTCTATATAAACCATGAAATGAAATGATGTTTCTAGCCATTTCTGGCGAATAGCAACAATTGTTCAAATCTAAAACTAAACTATTCTTAAGCACTAAAGAATACACTCCAATCTTGGTCACAGGCGACGATCTTCTGTTCCCCATGATTAGATTGATCCTTCCTTGCTCCACATCCCTACTTCTTCTTAGTCCCTGCACATTAGAACAAATGTGATAACCACAACCGGTGTCAAGAACCCAAGAAATAGCATGATTAGAATCGTTAGATTTTATTGCATATATACCTGCGAAAGATGGCTTGATCTTTCCTTCCTTGATGGCTTGCAGGTAATCCGGGCAGCTTCTCTTCCAATGTCCTATCTTATGGCAGTGGTGGCACTCTGCCTCCTTCGGGTTAGAGCAGGGCTTAGAGGGATCAACTTTTGTCCCACTAGAAGAGGAACCATCTCGGGCTTTCACCTTTCGATAGTTATTTGAAGAAGCTTTCCTCTTCTTTCCCTTCCCTTGACCAATTGCCAAGACAGGAGCAGCAGACGGATTGGGAGTTGGTGTAACAGACTTGTCCTTGAAATTGCTCTCAGCAACCCTCAAGAGACCTTGGAGCTTACTTAGAGTGACCTCCTCTTTGTTCATGTGGTAGGTCATCCTAAATTGATTATACATCGGAGGCAAAGAGTGAAGCACCATGTCGATCGCCAAGTCTTCGCCGAAGTCAACGTTTAACTTGCGAAGGCGGTCGACATACCTTTGCATCTTTTGCAAGTGCACGGTAAGAGATTCTCCATGACCCATCTTAGCGGAAATCATGTTGGTGAAGATCTCGTAACGCTCTTGTCTCGCGTTTTGGTGGTACCTCTCCAACAAGTCTTGATGCATCTCGTATGGATACATGTCCTCGTAGGACTTTTGGAACTCGGAGTTCATGGTGGCGATCATGATGCAATGTACTTTCGTCGCATCTCGCTCATGGGTTTCAAAGGCGGTGATTTCAGCGGGAGTAGCAATTTCGGGGTTGATTTTCTCGAGCTTCTCGTCGAGGACATACTCTTTATCCTCATAGCGAGCAATGGTGCGAATGTATCTTATCCATTCGCCAAAGTTCGTTCCATCGAAGGTGACCTTTTGGCAAAGGCTCATCAACGTGAAAGAACTAGCAGCAGCGTTGTTTACGTTTGACATCTATAGAAAGGACAAAGATAGATTAGAACAAGAATCCCTAATTATCACCCAATAAGAAAAATTAGGGCTAGGATCCAACAATAACATTTACATACTAGAAAAGGGATGCCGTAATCCAACATGCAAATAAATTGAAGGTAAGTGAATGACGATTCACTAATTCTCCATCACAAAACTTAAACTTTTAGTCCTAAGTGTTTTTGAGAATTCCTAGGTTCGGATGAGATTCATTGAACTATTCAATGGCATGTTTAAATCTCGATATGCCCCTCTTGTTTGTGACTGGGATGCCGAGGATCACAAAGCGGGTGTGAATTACCATGCAAATTTACATGGTGCCTTCATTGTTACGATCACCTATTCGATGTGCCGGTAAACCACACACGCTCCATCGAACTATGATAAACAATGAATCACCCTTTGCCACCTTCGCTTAGAACCAATTAGTGTGCCGGTAAACCACACACGCTCCACTAACATCTTAGCAAGGTGCAAAGTGTAATTTCATGGGATTGCATCAATTCACTTTTCCTAAAGTAACTAAGATTGGGAAATTTTAAAAAAGTTTTAGTTACTTCGTATTTCTTATTATACTTTTAATGAGAGGATGAGGTTGCCCTATCCTACCCGTTCGGCTAACGACCCTCCACCAATCAAGCAAGCGGTGGGTGTGAGTGTACACCCATTAAGCGCCATTTTATAGGCCGCAACCTTATACCCACCTTATAGATCGGCTTCGTGAATGAGGCCTACTAGCGGTAAGACTAGCATTTAGTTATACATATATATATTATTCTAATAATATCATATAAGTATAGGGTTGCATTTTAAACTTTTCAAAATCTAGGGTTTGAAATTTAGGTTTTCTAAATTAAAGCTTTTAATCACAAATATAAATTTCAAAACTATAGGGTAGGTTTTAAACATTTAAAAACATGGAGGATCAAATAACAAATAATTTCAATTAACAATTAATATCTTAATTATCTTTATTTGATTTATCTTTGATTTCTTTGAGGATAATTTCCAAAAAATAATCAAAATAATTAAATAATTATCATATAGGAAAACTAAATATTTAATTAGTTGATAATTACCTTTAACTAGATCAAGATAACACTTATATTTATCAAGAAATCGGATTCATATTGATCTAATTAGTTTATGGAAAGTTTGGATAAGATAAACACAAAGAAATCCCGAATCTGGCCCTTCCTGACGCTTGGACTCGCCGAGTGCACAAGGGGACTCGACGAGTCAGGCCTACTCGACGAGTCCACCATGGAACTCGACGAGTCAGTGACTCAAAACCAAAAAATCGAATTTTGCAGGTTTGTTTCAGTTATTCAAGCAACAATTTGTAGAAAACCAATCTAGGCTCTGATACCACTGTTGGGTTTTAGCCATAAGAACTTTCCTATGTGCGCATGCAAAACCCTATTGCTTGGATCTAGGCTTTCTATCAAACATGCTTTTGAATCCAAGACTTCTAATGGCTAATTAGGTTAAACAACAACATTAATACAGATCTAGAATCATACCTTTGAGTTCCTTGTTGATCTTCTTGTCTTGGAGCTTCTAGAGTCACAATTGTCACTCCTCTAATGGCTTACAAACACCAATAGCAAGCAAGATGATTTAGGAGAGAGGAGAGGGGATGGAATTCGGCCAGAGGTTCCTTGCTTTAGGTTCTGAAAGGTTGTCCACGAATTCCACATCCCAAGGGCCTATTTATACCTTTAGACTCCTTAAGGGTTTCACCCTAAACCCTAATTGGATAATCTTCACTTAAGGCTATCCAAATCCATTCATAGATATCCTTATGGACTATTTTGAGCTATCCTAAAGCTCTTAGAAACCGTCCAAAGTCCATCCCAATGGATTTATAGTCCAAAGTCTAACTATCAAACAATTGACAGTTTATACCCTCTTATATAATTAATCTCTATTAATACCAATTAATTTATGACTTATATTAATCAAATAGCTAAATATTATTCCTTATAATATTTACTCTCTCTTAACAAATCATCCTTCAAGTTGCTATGGTGAAGGCAACCCAAAAGGACCATGCACCACCGAATATAGTTATAGCCTTAGACACTATTCCAACAGAACTATGGTATCACTTCCTCAAAGACCACATCCTGAAAGGTAACATTGGACTCATATTTGTCCATACTCATGAAGAGATTATTGATGTCTTCACAAAGGCACTTGACTCTACAAAGCTCAACACTTTCTTACATATGTTAGGAATGATGAATCTGGACCCTCAATTCTTCTTGAATTCATAGGTACCGCAGACCATCCTTGGTCTCTATTGCGGTCCTAACTGAAAGTTACTTATAATAAATGGTTTTGGTATATCATGTGTGCTGCAGTCTATGTACCACAACCATATATTATATTTATCCTTCATTGGTCCTTCTTGTTTGTTATTACTAACTTATCGTACAAGTGCTCTCTTCAGTTTCCTCTACTGCAATAATATATCTACCCATTCGCAATGGCAAAGGATCCTTCCGCAATGAAGTTTCCATCCGCAATCACATTGATAACTTCTCAACTGATTCATTAATTCTTGAATCATGGTGTGCTATTTAATGATTCGTCATTAAATAAAAACATTAATTGAGAAATTGTCACATTCTTTTTCATAAACCTTGTGTTAGACCTATTTTAGGTATGATGACAAAAAGAACGTTTTTCCATAAACACATCCTTAATCTGTCTTTTCCTCATACTCAACACGTCCCATCCGTTACAACTTCTTTTCCCCTCACCACACGATCACCTGACGTAATGATGTACGTCTAATGTTTCATTCAATGCAAATCTTTTTTGGAAAACATCAAAAATCTTGTTAACATTTTCATATTATGTGGCTGAGATTTAATTTCCAATTTAGAAGATTCCCCCCAAACAACCTTTTACCTGATCCTTTCTTTTTACCTAGGGTAAAAAACAGTTATTGTTCAGACTCATCCCTATATAAACCCCTTCTTCTTCCCAAGACCACTTTACACTCTCTGAACATTGAATCTTCCCACTAAAATTCCTTCAAGCACTCTGTTTTCTACTCTTTCTCTAAAGATCCTACAATGGTGAAATCCGGTGTATCCAAGAAACCATCCATAGCATCTAGATCAGTGAACCCCACTGGTTCAGCCTCTGCCTCACAACCTCCCACACTAACAATTGCTTCGAGAAATTTCAGAGCAATATTCGAAGATCATTCATCCTACAATGCTCTGATCAAACTGATGATCAAGTTTATAAAGAATCATTCCCTGTTTGGCCCCTTCGATGGTTTCACAGACATTGTTCGAGTCTCAACCCTTTTTAAATGCGCCTTCTCAGCCTATCGCCCACTCAAAAACCCTCAAGAAGTTCATATTAACCCGATTAACGATTTCTTGGTCATTCTAACCAAAGAAAAGTTCCTTTCTGCCATTAACCTCCTTGTTCATCCCTCCATCAAGACTTTCACCCCCTCCATGATGGACGTTACTTCTGCACTTTACCAAATGGGATATCAGAAGAGGATTAAAGGAATTGGGGAATTCAAGAAAAACCAACTACCTGCGTTTTAGCAATTCATTTGCCATTTCGTCATCCGCAGTCTATCCGGCAGAACCGGAGGCACGGATAATATGGGACTCAAACTTCTAGAGCTGGTGTGGAGTATATTCACAGGTCATGACGTCAACTATGGGAAAATCCTACGGGAAGACTTTCTTCAATACATCCCAAAGAGAGCCCAAGGGAGAACCCAACCGAACTCACCTTTGCAAGGTTCTGGTCCCTCTGCATTTCAAACCTTCATGAGGATGCAGGAATCAATATGGGTAACGACATCAACTTCTTCGTCACCAAGGATCTCAAAAGGTACAATCCTTCATCGGATCAAACTGTTTTTTGACCATTAAGAAGATTACCCACACACATTCTTTCTACCCTTAGTCTTAAGACTGCTGATGTCTCAGATCACATTGAGGATACGGAAGGTATTACCCCATACCTTGCCACTCCGCCTCCTCCAGCCCAATCCACAACTCTTGATCCCACTAGCACCGTAGTCCCTTCTTCCACTACTCTCTCCAATATTTCTCAACGGAGAAAGAAATTAGCCTCCAAGAAGAAACAAGGAACTCCTAAAAAGGATGTTTCCAAGCCTTCCAATCCCTTCAAGAAAAGAAAAACTCCACCAGTGATCACTATAGTCGAACCAAGTAAACATATCTCCAACAGTGACTCTGATGAGGATGATCAACTAATTGCAATCCTCAAGAAACATAAAGTTGATCCCACTATCCAAATGCATGACCGGATTAATACCCCAGCCTCTCAACATGCTCTGGTAGTCCTTGGGGTGCCCATACACCCATTCTACACCACCATCGAATACCTCTCAAGATCAGAAAGTAAGTCTGATTCACCACATCGTGGAGATTCCCCCCCCCCCCCCCCCCCCCCCAGTTCCCTCCCAAGTGGATAATACTGGTTCTCACCCTAAGGTCTCCAGGGCTTCCCGACTGCATTTATTTTCACCTGAGGAGTTGAAATCCATCCTCTTGAATGTAACCCATACACTTCAAACACCTTCTCAACCGGAAGGAACTTCTTCCACCTATGCCAGAACTGAGCCGAGGCCAAACTTAACTACGGGTCAAGGAGACCGAGGAAGCTCAGGAAATCATACTCTTCTTACATCTGTAATAGGTGGTTTAGTCACGGTGAGCACAAATGTGCAAGGATCTGTGGACCCGAAGGACACTTCGGTGTGATACAAAGGATTTTACGGTGAAGACTCAAATGACTCTTGGTTAAACTACAAGCACGCAAAGATCAACAAATCAAGCAACAACAGCAGAAGGAACAAGATCCAAGCACACAAAGATCAACAAATCAAGCGACAGCAGCAGAAGGAACAAGATCCAAGTTGTGGGTAAGTATTGGGCAGATGCAATTAACAATGCCAATACCATAGCCACCATGGGCAGATGAAATTAACAATGCCAATACCATAACCACCATATTGAAAGTTCAAGACTGGATGTCTGAGATGGTCGAAACTCTCCAAAAGGCTCAGGAAACAATTGCTGATCAAAATGCTTCCAAAGTTCTTCCCACTCCCACTGTCCAAGGATCATAAGACGAAGGAGCCGCAATAGAAGTGAGCTCTGCTCCCACCTTCAGTCTTGATGATGATGATTTACAAGAGGTAAACAAACCCTCTCCCTCTGATGATGATCTTATGATATTTTTTGAAGAAGAAGAATCCAGTGGCTCTCACCATTCAACTTCAAAGCCCAAAGAGAAAAGAAAAAGAAGAAGAATGCTGTCACTCGAAAAGAATTTTTGAGCCTACAAGCAAAGGTTGATCAAATCCTTGCTACGGTCAAGCCAACTCAACCGCAACCAGAAGACACCCCTGGACCGCATTCAATGATTGAATGGATAGAGCGCTTGGAAACTCATGAGAGATTGGTTGCTCAGCGTATCTCTCTCAAAGTTGAAATGGGAATCCGGTCCCTTGACAACAATCATCAAGCAGATCACAAGGACTTCATGGATGCTGTGGAACGCCTCATCTATGAGGTAACCACAATGAAGAAAGACCTTCAAGCAACCATTGTGGATCAAGCCTCTCAATCTCAAAAGCTGATTGCTGAGACTCACACCACCTATCAGTCCACAATCTCAGTCATTCAAGCTACTATCAACTGCCTGCGGCGATCTTTGTCCATAAATTTCCATGGCCCCAAAATCCTTCAACTCACCAAGGAAATTCACCGACTGCTCTTCAACTCCACCATTCCCAACAATCAATAACTGGCAGATGCCATCAAAGCTCAATTTCAAGAAGTTTTTGCCAAAGTTGATGGCCTTCGAAAATGGCTTGAGGAGTCTCTGGGTCTGAACTCCTCAAGAGGGGGATGTAAATAAGAAGTCCATCACTCCAATCACTCCACTTCACAACATCAAATTCCCCCCATCACTACAGGAAAAATTCCTACACCACAACCCTCACCGCAACCTTCACCGCAACCATCTCATCATACTCCACCTCATAACACTCCATCGCAAGAGGAGATCACACCTGAGAAACTAGAGACTCCTCCTCACTTCAAAAATCTTGCAGAGCACATGTCCCCTCCAAGCTCAAATGACTCTCCTACCACCACCCAAAGGAAAAAGATTGGAAGGCAGGTAAACTTGCGGAGCTCATATGGAGAGAATGCGGTTTTGATACTGTCATGGATAAATCCTTGATAAACTCTTGGATCAATCCTCACCACAGACTGCTAGATGAAGATTACACACCTCACCTCAGATATGCCGAACCTCCCCCCGATGGCTATTGGGATGTCCCAATCTCTCCAAATGCCAGATACTTCACAGTATTTGAGCAATTCGACCGCAGCCTTCCAGACCTCAAAAGATTGCCAATGGAATTTGAGAGACTTAGTCTTTTTAATGCTAAGCATGCATCTCCAATTAAGAATATATGGTCTAACGATAGACCATCCGCAGTCAAGAACTACAAGATTCGGAAGTTCAAGAAGGCTGACTTCATCCTGTACACCCTCACTAGAAGGGAACACGACTATGTACGCACGCAAGCTGACTTCCCATGTATGAATCCAGAAGAAGTCTTTCTCATTGCAAAGGTGTTCCAGAACAAGTCGGAGAAGCATCCGAAGATGAAGATTGCACTTGAAAGGGCTAATACTTTTTTGAAGGAAACTATCTGTGATTTTGCTAAAATAGACGCAAACATCTACCCCATCATTGCCAAGAAATTTGATCTACCACCATTCGACCATGCACCAATGCCTACCGAAGGCTATGAAGAAAGATCCTTAGGTGCAACCAACTTCCCTGAACTCGGAGTCATTTTCAAACGGAAGATCGATAATGTCAAATACTTTATTCCTATGACTGCCATGCATTGCCTCACTAGGAAACAACTTGACTTCTGCCGAACCGCAGTTGAAAAATCGAAGCACACTACTGTAGAAGTCAAGTTCAAGATTTTAAGGAGAATCATCTGGTTGGAAAACATCAGGAAGTTTTGGTGGATCCTGATCAAGTTTCTTAAACTTCATAGCTAATCAAAAGTTAAAGAGGCTACTTAGGGGGAAATTCTTGAATCATAAAAAGTGACCCTCTTGAACTTCAGCTACCACAGTCCTCAAGCACCCGCAATCAAACTCGTTCATCAGAAACTGCATCCGGAGTCGTTACCTACCGCAGTCATTTACTAGATTACTTTACTTGTCTTTTATTGTAATGCTCTCTATTGTCCAGTATGCCTTGCATGGCTACTCTTAGAGATTTAATCTAGTGAACTTCTTGAGTCTCTATAAATAGAGCTCATTATCTTGTATTTACTACGCATCTATTCTCAGTACACATCTTAGAAGTTATCTTTTCTATCTCTCTTACTCAGACTTCTTATTCTCACATAACAGATTTACAATATCTCTTCGGAGCAAGTCTTTTATGACATAATCACTAAGTTTAATCTCACTTGTTAACTTGGCTTGAATGCATTTCTCGTTATGAATCAACTTATGTGTATACTTGATATAACAATTGTTGTCATTTCCATTTCTTTATTTTTCCACAACTAACTCTCTAACTATATAACTCTAAATATTATTGTTGAGCTTTAGATCCTTCGAGATTAACTATTCCATAATATACTTGTTCTAACGTTTGTTCAAGTGTGTCTCAAAGTTTTTTCTCAACAATATTTTTTTGGAAAAATAAATCTTGAAGAGAATATATGTCATGTTTCGAACCTTAGACCTAGACTTCATGGTGCCAGCATGCTAACCACGTGAACCAACCACTATATTTGTTATTAATTCGCAAAACATATTTCTATTATCAATTTAAAAAATATATACACTTTTAACATTATATATATTCAGTTCGGTTCGGTTTCATTTGGGTTTACCAAATCTAAAAATTGAACAAAAATGAAAATTTTCAGATTTCGAAAAGAATCTAAACCCTAAATGTCAGTTGCTTTGGTTTCAGTTTTGCTCACTCTTAGTTTAAAGTTATGTTTGATAGTTTTGTAATCCATTCATCTTTTAATAAATTGATCCATTAAATGAGCCATTACTTCACATCATTATTTCCAGTTCATTTAAATGCATTTAAACCGGGTGTAGTATGAGAAAGTTTGACACACTTGTATGAATTTTGATTGCTTGTAACATTCTAGTTTCTCACTAGTTTGCCAATTTTAAATATCATTTTGTTGTAAAATAAAGTGCTTGAAAGGGTCTCCAGGAGATGTTTTAGGAAACTAGTCATTAAAAGGAGATGTTTTAGGAAACTAGTCATTAAAAGGAGATGTTTTAGGATACTAGTCATTAAAAGACTCCTGAGAAAGGGATTTCTGAGCCTTCTAAGGAGTTTTGGGATATTCATGGGTGTTGCATGTGTTTGTTGAAATTTTTATTATGCTCTCTATATATGTCGCAGTTGTGCTTATAAAACTTATGATGACTATAACATTCCTAAATTAATAGACACTTCTCTAGTTTACCTGTGGATATAACACAATTACACGAATTGCTAGAATCACGTTAGTTCTCATGCTTTTTTCTTCCAACTTATTTATATGTGTGTGTTTCATAACCCTAACAACATGTATTGGAGTTATTGGTCAAGACTAGAATATTAAGATTTACAAGTTCAAATGTTGGGTTTAGGCTTGGTTATCTAACTCTTGAAAAGTCGTGAATCCAATTGGAATTTTGGTAAAAAAAAATGTTCTAATTCTAAATAAAAATGCATAAAAATTGGTTTTGACACGAAATATGAAAATCCAACCAATATACGTACACAAAGAACTTGGACAACCATTATCATATCGATTTGTAAATATTGAAATGAAACCAGTTGGGAACTAGTTTAACAAAACCCGGTTTTAAAAATAGGCCTAGAAACTTATATATTTAAAATAAATAGAATCTATTGTCTTGTATAATATAAAATACGATTAAAATCCTTCATGTCTTGAATTTTTGCTGAGACAAACATTTGGAAGTTCCCCAAAAACTGTTTTTACCCTTTATAGTAAAAGTAGAAAAATATCTTTAGATCCCTTAAATACATCGTAATGCATCAATAAATTTGCTAATTGATTCGATTTGATACCAAGTTGATTTGATCACTTTGAGAAAAAAAATTGGTTTTTATAATAGTTTGGATCATGTTTTTTATATGATTTTTGCACGTAATCCCATAACTAGTATTAAGTATCATTTAATCATTTTATTCAGAAAGATTAGCAACAATGATTGGAGATTATAGAATGAAAGGGACCAACCATAGATTATCCAGTATTATTTTCTAGACACATTTAACCTATTAACCATTAGGGTGTTTGGGATATCTTATTTAAGTCATTAAGTAGCTTTTGATAAAAGTGTTTATTAGCTTATGTGATGACAAAATTTCTTTAAAAATTTTTGTATTAGCTTATGTCGTGTCAAGAAGTTATAACTGATAATTCTTTTTCTAAATTTGGTTGGATCAGCAGTAGTCATTTTTTAGTTATTTTAGGTGAATAAGTCATAAGCACTTTTAAAAAGTCATAACTTTTAACTTATTCAAAATGACATTTTGAAGGATAACAAAAACCACATTTGAAAAGTGTTTATTAACCTATCAAATAATTTTTTTAGGTTTATTAGCTTTTCAAAAAGCTAATAAGTCAATAAGTAGTTTTGATACTCAATCCTCTTTAAAAAGGATGAGACAAATATAACAAAGTGCACATGAATTATTATTATTGTGATAACCAATATTAAAGCTATTGCTATTCAACCTTCGTGATCCTTCGTACATATCAAAAACCCCTTCCTTGACCTAAATCAGTAGATCTTCTCATGAAGACCAAATAAAATATTCGAAGATCCTTTAAGTGTTCTCTATAATACATAAGAAAACTAATCCCTAAGAACATCATAATCTTCTAGGTATCTTGCCATCAATTTGGGCATCATAACGAGAATCGATAAGTTTATCTTTTATACCGATAACGAGAATCGATAAGTTTATCTTTTATACCGAACACCCCTTTAAAGATTGGTTATCCTTTAAGTATCTATTCTGGGTTATACTTGAGTGAAATCAATGAGTTACAACTGATTAGAAAGTAATTAGGATAATTGATTTTTGAAATTTTAACCAACATGTGGTATATAGCCTTGTTTCTCTTAATCAATTTGATGTGCGTTTTACTACATAAAAACATTTATCCAAGTTTTAAATTTATAAAACTAATTCTATCGGAAATAAACTATAACACACTAGCATGTATAACTAATTGTCTAACAATACAGTTATGCTAAGACCAGAAATTGAACACAAAGAGAACGAGTACGATTTTGATTCAGAAAATTAAAGTAGACAAATAATATAAAATTGGAATTTTTGTTTAAATCAAATTAAAGTAAAATTAAAACTGATAAATTAGCAAAAGAAACTAAAACCTCACTTAAAGACAATGTATTAAAGACACTTCCACCTAGATATCGAATCCCCCCTCCATTATGGTTGATAGGTACAAAGTGAAATGATTTTATTTGGTTGTTTACTAATTCCTACAGCAATTAGCTATCTTGGTCCGATTAACTAACTTTAATAATTGTAAAGATAATTACCACAATGATCATGTTATTAACCATCTATGAAACAGTCTTAAGTTCGAGTTATGAAAGACTTGATATTTATTAGTTAATATCAGTACTCATAAAAATGAATTAACTACATATAATGATCATCTAAGGTATTTTTATGCTACACAAATAAAAAAAAAGTCGTGGCAACTCTGGAGCAATTATGGGGCACATAGAAAGAATTGGCACCCCGCCTTCTCTGGGTAATCTAAAAACTAAATCTCGACTAAAACTTATTGACAAGATGCAAAGAGATAATTTTGTGTTATGTATAACGAGCATTAGGAAGCTCTATCGCGATGTATACGATCAATGCGACAAAAAAAAAGAGGATTAAACGCGTCACAAAGGTGAACATTGTAAGGAATTTTCATGAAATAAAATCAACATTGATTGTAGTTGATTAGACTCTCATCATATCTTTTGTATAATTTCATCCAAATCCAAACAATAATAAATCAATAGAAATCTCCAATGATTCTTTGTGTTGTAACTGCACCTCACACTTCTTATTTCTTATCTTTTCTTGTGACCTCTCTTAACCTAAAATATATCAAAGCTAAAAAACATTATAAAGTAGTGAATGATAACCAATAGTGAAACTTAATTCAAAACCTTAAAAATAAAACAAAATAACTTAAAATAAAATATAAATTCAAAAAATTAAAATTAAAATTAAAATTCAAACCAAATGTCGGGTTGCATCCCATCCATCTTTTGGTTTGGAGTTGTTGAACTGGTCATGGAAGTTGAGACTATAGATCTGAGCTATATGAGTCCCTATGAGCCCAAAGATTCGAGATTTATCAAGCTTTGAGCAAGTCTTCAAGTATAAAGACCTTCACGGAGTATTTTTTGGCATTTTGAACCCTATATGCCATGCATGAACGTAAATCTTGCAGCTTTACATGACGATTCAACCTTAGGAAGCCAGATCCAGAGTATGAGACCTTATTTCTATCCAAAATCATCATAATGAGGAAATGGACTGAAGAGACTCGACGAGTTAGTGAGCCGACTCGACGAGTCAATTAGGGTTTACCCAATGATTTGGACGCGTGACAGACTCTGCGAGTTAATGAGACAACTCGACGAGTTGAGAGGGTTTTACCCATCTTTGGACTTAGAGTGGACTCGACGAGCTGATCAGACAACTCAACGAGTAGGTAGGGTTTTCCTGATCTTTTGAACGTTGTATGGACCCGACGAGTTGGCTAGCAACTCGGCGAGTAGACTCTGGTTTTTGAGATTTAGTGAGTTCTGAGGGACTCGACGAGTTCATGAGCTGTACTCGGCGAGTTGGGTTAACATGAACTGTTGACTTGAGTGTTGAACTCTGTTGACTTTTAGAGCTGGGTCAGTTTTGACTGTTGACCTCCGTTGACTTTAGGGTTTTGGTCAACTTAGATTTTGGAGGCCATGGAGGGGCGGAGATTAGACCAACATCTCGAGTGTGGGATACATTGCTTACTCTACAAGGTGAGTCTTCTTATTATACTTACCTAGAGTGGTAATCTTTTTGTGACCGGAGGGTCCTATGTGCTTATATTGAGTTATGTGATATTATGCATTTTGTCTTCGTGATATACGCTATGTTATCTGAGATCGAACTGGAGGGTCCAAATCGAGTTGTGAGACTGGAGGTTCTTCACTGAGATATAGCAAGGGAGGGTTTAACCTAAGTTGTGGGACCGGAGGGTCTTCACTGAGACACATGACCGAAGGTCCATACCAAGCCGTAAGACCGGAGGGTCCTCACCGAGACGCATGAGACCGAAGGGTCCATGTCGAGTTATAGACATGAGAGGTTTATTACTTGTGCATGTGGTATTTTGGGGAACTCATTAAGCTTCGTGCTTACCGTGTTATGTATTATGTGTTTCAGGTACTTCTCAGGATCACGGGAAGGCGTCGGCTTGATTTTACACACGAGATAGAGTTATGTTTTGAGGATCCAATATTTTATTAAAACAATTATGAGCATGTGTTTTGATCATTTGATATTGGAATCTTTGTGAATTGTGTTGAGTAGATTTATGTGATTTTAAAATGAAAATTTTGTTTGAAAGTTCACGGTGTTACAAGTCGGTATCAGAGCCTTGGTTTGAGGGATTGTGATGTACTCGCGGGTATGTTTGGACTCAAACTGAGGATTTGAGAAGAATTTTCCAAAATAAATGATATTTCTTAAACGAGTAAGAGTTTTAAAGTGAAAACGAGACAGAGTAGTGTGTACAATCAGTTAGAGCCCAAACGGCGATTTCCCAAAATGCCATTATTTGTTTACATTATGAGATATTTATGAGATATTAGAACTGCATGATAGAGGATAGGCTAGGTGTTTCATAAATTAGGGCTAGAGTTGTATGATTCATGATGTCTTAGCCTAAGGAATGCTATTGATTGATATTATGTGTTATTTGCCCTGTGTATGTGTTGAGTAAGGGTACCTAGCAAGAACATTTAGAGAGAGCTTTAAGTAGAGGAGTAATCTAGGATAGATACCTAGATGTGCATTTGAGTAATCCACTTAGAGAGTAGTTCGATACCCACGAGAGGTACGGTTGACTGAGTTCAAGAATGCCTTTTAGAGTTACGGATAAAGCGAGTGGAGTTGGATGCTAGAGAGGTTTTACGTGTTGGTGGAGGTGATTCAATGCTCGAATGCAACTTGCTTTGTGCTTTGCGGAACTCTTGATGATAGGAGACAGCTAATAAATGGATATGACGATATTCAGGAGGTAGATGGCTGGCATCATGAGGAGTTTCTTTAGCAACTGATGGAAGAGAAGTGTGAGAACCTAGGAAGAGCCTATGGAGTGACATTAGTCAGATGAGTACGCTCATAAAGGAGAGTATTCGCTGAAGAGCGAACATGTGTAACGGGATTGGTGAACGAGAAGGTTGAGCAACTACTTAGTAAATCTGGGACGATCTGTGTGGAATGTATGGGTAGATGTGTAGGGTAGTATGTGTTGGATAAGGTGTCTAAGTCCATAACTATTTCTGGTATGTACTTGACCCGACCCGGCATGGTCCATTTGGGTTGCATGGCACCATGCAATTGGATAGACTAAATGAGAGAAATAACACTTGGAGATTATTAATATATTATAAGTTCTAATATATTAATAATATTATTTGATTAGTTTGATCAAGAATTAATTTAGAATTAATTAAGTGATCAAAAGATAACTAATTAAATATATGGGTTGATTATGTAAATCATCCATATCTTGTATAGTGGGCTAAAAGGCTCCATGGACTATCAAGTTGGGTTCCACCCATAGGATGCTCCATGGATGCTCCATGGGAGTTACAAACCCATGGGTCATGGAAATGAAGAGTCATGACACATTAGGGTTTAACCCTAGATGTGTCAACACTATATAAGTAATATGTTCTTCACCTAAAATCAGCTACACTAAGAAATAAGAGGGCTTGGCTGATTTTGAAGAAGTGTGTGTTCTCTCATAAGTTCTTCCAAGAGCATTTGGTGTTGTGTGAAGCATTTGAGGCATCACACTTGGGGTGCTAGGCTCACAAGGTTTCAAGGAACACAAACAACAACAAGGTAAGTTATTCTATCTATACTTTATGTTAAAATTGTTCCCCATGTATGCTAGATAGGAATATAACCTTGGAATTCAAATTTGCATGACAATTAGACAAACATAGATCCAAGGTTATTAGGGTTGCATGTACACTTAGGAAGTGTTAGAATGCTCAAAACCCATCAGTGGTATCAGAGCCTAGGCTTGTTTGTTCTTATTTGTGCTTAAAAGTTGAAAAACAGAATCGGAAATCTTGCTGTCTGCGAATGGACTCGTCGAGTCTATAGGGGGGACTCGTCGAGTCCATGAGTATCTTCAACCAACTCGGCGAGTCAGTTTATGCACTCGGCGAGTAAGGTCGAATGAGTGCAGAATTTCGATTCAGTTGCTGGAAAATGAATTAGAAACATTACCCTAAACTGTTTTGGTAATTGAAAACTTGTTTTTGGTGGTGTAATGTCTTTGCTAATTCATTTACAACAACTAGTTATCAAAATTACAAAGTTTTATGTAATTTTTGATTGTGTTCATATTCATGTTCTTGTTCTTATGATGTTTTAGATGATCATAGGAATTATTTGTAACCTATTTGGTAGTTTAATTCTTGATCATAATGTGTTTTAATGGAGTCCATAACTTATCCTTAAGTTATGGAAAACCAAGAGTCACACTTGAGTTAAAACCATTAAGAAAACACAAGAGTTAGAAAAATGAAGAGTCTTCATTTTATTACTCTATTAAACTCATAAGTTACAAGAAATGAAAAGTTTTGAAAGTTACAAAACTTGCCCTCAAGTTTTGGAACAAGTAAAACTTTAAGTTCCAACCCCTAGAATTTTAAAAGTTAAAATTCAACCCTTATACTTATATTATGATGATTTAATAATTATATATATATATATATATATATATATATATATATATATATATATATATATATATATGTGTGTGTGTGTGTGTGTGTGTATAAGAATAAAGTCGTCTTACCGCTAGTACGCCTCATTCACGAAGCCGGTCTATAAGGTGGGTATAAGGTTGTTGCCTATAAAATGGTGACTTAATGGGTGTATATTCTCACCCACCGCTTGCTTGACTGGTGGAGGGTCGTTAGCCGAACGGGTAAGACAAGGACTTATAAATTCTCATTCAAAGTATGATGAATATAATAAAGTAACTAAATGTTTATTAAATTCCCAATCTTAGTTACTTTAGGAAAAATGTGAATAAGGTGCTAATCCATGAAATTACACTTTACACTTTGTCTAAGTCGTTGGTGGAGCGTGTGTGGTTAACCGGCACACTAACTTGGACTTAACGAGGTAGGTAAAGGGTGACTTAAGGTTTATTATAGTATCGGTGGAGAGTGTGTGGTTTACCGGCACATCGATTGAGTGATAAACTTTAAGGGTACCAAGTGATTTGCATGGTTACTTCACACCTTGTTTTGTGATCCTCGGCATCCCAGTCACAAAACCTGGAGGGCACTCTCGAGATTGAAACATGCCTTTGAAAAGTTCATTGAATCTCAAAGAATCTAGGAATTTCTAAAACCAATAAAAACTAAATATTTAATATTTCGGTTTTCGTGGTGGAAATTGGTGAATCGTCATTCACCTACCTTTCTAATATGGTATAGCTTAGATTACGACATACCTCTTCTAAGTTATATTATATTGTGATTGGATCCTAGCCTTAATATTACATTTGAGTGTTTTATTAAGGACTCTCTAAAATCTAAACTAAACTTGTTCTTCTCTTTCAGATGTCTTCCAATAATGCTTCTGGCTCGAATCCTAATGGCTCCTTTACTCTTATGAGTTTGTGTGGGAAAGTCACCTTTGATGGATCCAACTTTAATAAATGGATCAGAAACATCAGGATGATTACCCGCTACGAGGACAAAGAATATGTCCTTGACAAGGAGCTTAAGGAAATTGATGAGTCCACTGCAACTCCCCAGGAGATCGCTGACTTTCATACTCATGAAAGGGATGCAACCAAGGTGGCTTGCATCATGTTGGCCACCATGACAGCTGAACTCCAAAAGTCTTATGAGGATTTCTACCCTTATGAAATGCACCAAGATTTGATGGAAAGATACCATCAAAGTGCACGACAAGAGAGGTACGAAGTCATCTGCTCCATGATAACAACCATGATGAAGGACGGAGAGTCCGTCACGAGCCACATGCAGAAAATGCAAAGGTATGTGGATCGTTTGCTGAAGCTCAATGTGAACTTCCCTGAGGAGCTTGCAATAGATATCATTTTTCACTCCTTACCATCGTGCTATGATCAATTCCGCATGACATATCACATGAACAAAGAAGAGGTCACCCTCAGCAAACTTCAGGGACTTCTCAAGACCGCAGAAACATGTCTTAAAGGGAAGTCGGTTGCTATCACTCCTACTCCAGACTCAACTCCGGTCTTGGCAATTGGGCAAAGTCGAAGGAGGAAGAGAAAGAGATCATCGAAGGGTACCAAGGCTCGGACCCTTGATGGCTCTTCTTCAAGTAGAACCAAGAAAGGTTTCATTACTCCTTCTTCTGAACCAAAAGAGGCTGAATGCTTCTATTGCCATGAAAAAGCTCATTGGAAGCGGAACTGCCCAAAGTACCAGCAGGATGTGAAGGATGGGAAAGTCAAATCCAACCATGCAGGTATTTACACTATCATTTCTAATAACTCACCCCATTCGAAATCTTGGGTCCTTGATACCGGTTGCGGTATTCATATTTGTTGTGACTTGCAGGGACTAGGAAGAAGTGAGAATGTGGAGCAAGGAAGAATAAACTTAATCATGGGGAATAGGAAAGTTACACCTATCACCAAGATTGGAGTTTATACTTTATCGCTAAGTAGTGGGTTAAATTTAGATTTGAATAAATGTTGTTATTCGCCAGAAATGGCAAGAAATATTATTTCCTTTCATGCATTGTACAAACAAGGCTTCACCTTTTCGTTTGATAATGAAGTTGGTTCGATTAATGCTTTCTTTAATAATGTACTTTATTTTAAAGCATTACCTTGTGATGGTGTGTATGAAGCTGTATCTATTGTAGATAACTTAGGAAATAATGTTTTGTGTATTGATTCTACTACTAATAATAACTTGGATAAAGCATCATTATGGCATTGTCGTCTTGGACATATAAGCAAGAAACGCATAGGCCAACTCCAAAAGGATGGAGTCTTGGAGTCGTTTGACCTAAAGTCAAATGATAGTTGCGAATCATGCTTACTTGGAAAAATGACAAAGTCACCCTTCACAGGCTCGTGTGAAAGGGGTGAAGGTTTGTTGGACCTTATACACACGGATGTGTGTGGACCATTCAAACATGCCACAAGGGATGCTAATCGTTATTATTTGACTTTTACTGATGATTACAGTAGATATGGATATGTCTACTTAATCAAGCATAAGTCAGAGACTTTCGAGAAGTTTAAGGAATTTAAACAGGAAGTCGAGAATCAATTGGGCAGGAACATTAAGATACTTCGATCCGATCAAGGTGGTGAGTATCTTAGTTCAGAGTTCCTCGACTATCTAAAGGAATGTGGGATTGTCTCACAATTGACACCTCCCAGGACACCGCAGTTGAATGATGTGGCTGAGAGGCGTAATCGAACCTTGTTGGACATGGTTCGTTCCATGATGAGTCGAGCTTCGCTACCAATCTCATTCTGGGGGTATGCCTTAGAGACTGCCGCCCATATCCTTAATCTAGTCCCTACAAAGAAAGTTGCCAAAACTCCTCACGAGATGTGGACTGGTAAAGTACCTAAACTAGACCACATTAAGATTTGGGGATGCGAGGCTTTCATGAGACGCGAGACTCATGATAAGCTCGAACCCCGAAGCGAGAGGTGTATTTTCATCGGCTACCCACAGCAATCCTTTGGTTACCTCTTCTACAGACCTAGTGACAATGTGGTCTTTGTAGCAAGAAGAGGAGTCTTTCGAGAAAGAGAGTTTATAAGCCAAGGAGACAGCGGGAGGCAAGTTGATCTTGAAGAAATTCAAGAGTCAAGTGGTGAAGGAAGTTCAAACTCTAGCCCTCAACTTGAGGAGGAAACTCTTGTTGAGCCAATTGACGAATCTGTACCTCTGAGGCGTTCCACGAGAGTTAGGAGTGCACCTGAGCATTACTATGGATTCCATATTACTGCAGAAGGTGAGACACTTATTAGTGATGAGACACTAGTAAGTCAAGATGACCCTAACAGCTACGAGGAAGCCATGGCAGGCCCCGAGTCTGCTAAATGGAAAGAGGCTATGGATAGCGAGATACAATCCATGTATGACAATCAAGTTTGGAACTTGGTTGAGAATGTACCAGGTCGAAAGACTGTAGGGTGCAAATGGGTCTTCAAGAAGAAGACCGACATGGATGGTAAAGTACACACTTATAAGGCTAGACTGGTTGCAAAGGGCTTCTCTCAAATTCCTGGAGTGGATTATGATGAGACCTTTTCTCCGGTAGCCAAGATTAAGTCTATTCGGGTTCTGTTAGCCATAGCTGCATTTCATGACTATGAAATTTGGCAAATGGATGTCAAAACCGCTTTCCTTAATGGGAAGTTGGCTGAAGATGTTTACATGAGTCAGCCAAATGGTTTTGTCAGCAACGAGTACCCTAATAGAGTGTGTAAGCTTGAGAAATCCATTTATGGATTAAAGCAAGCACCTCGCAGATGGAATACTACTCAAGGAATTTGGCTTTTCTAGGAGTGAAGATGAATCTTGTGTATATGTCAAGGCTAGTGGGAGTATAGTTAGCTTTTTGGTATTGTATGTGGATGACATACTACTCATAGGAAACGACATTCCAACCCTGCAGGAAGTAAAGTCCTGGCTTGGAAAGTGTTTTGCTATGAAGGACCTTGGTGAAGCTGCCTATATTTTGGGGATAAGGATCTTGAGAGATCGGAGTAAAAGACTAATTGGACTTAGTCAAAGTACCTACTTGGAGAAGGTTCTGAAGAGATTCAGAATGCAAGACTCCAAGAAAGGAGAATTGCCCATCCAGAGTAGCGCCAAGCTGAGTAAGACACAAAGCCCTAGCACTGAGGCTGAGATAGCAGAAATGAGTCGAGTACCTTATGCTTTGGCTGTAGGTTCGATCATGTATGCTATAACGTGTACTCGACCTGATGTAGCCTTTGCCTTGAGCATGGTTAGCAGGTTTCAGGGGAACCCTGGCAAGGCACACTGGACTGCAGTAAAGAATATTCTCAAGTACCTACGAGGGACTAAGGACTGGGTCCTTACCCTCGGTGGGAGTGATGACTTGAGAGTTGTAGGGTATAGTGATGCTAGCTTCCAGACTGATAGGGATAACTTCCGCTCTCAGTCGGGCTGGGTCTTTACCCTAAATGGAGGAGCAATTTCTTGGAAGAGTTCCAAGCAAGAGACAGTGGCAGATTCTACTTGTGAATCAGAGTATATTGCAGCTAGCGAAGCGGCAAAGGAGGCATTATGGCTGAGGAACTTCATTGGAGACCTTGGAGTTGTATCAGCTATTAAAGAGCCAATGGAAATTTTCTGTGATAGTGAAAGTGCTGTTGCCTTAGCCAAGGAACCAAGGGATCACGGGAGATCCAGACACATCGACAGAAAATACCATTTCATCAGACATCGGATCGAAGAAGGACTCCTCGTGGCAAAGAGGGTATCATCAGATGAGAATCTGGCAGATCCCCTCACGAAGGGACTGACTCGGATTAAGCATCTCCAGCATGCTCGGAGCATAGGGCTGAAGGATGATATTAGATTTAGTAGTTAGATAACCTCGAAATTTGTAAAGTGTAATTGACATTTGATGATGAATAAAAGTGTTTTATTTATGAGTAAAGTGTTGCTATCTCTTGTCGATCGTTTACTATATTTCTTTTGCATGTTTTGACTTCCAGAATAATTTTGTTTGGTATAACATATTATTCAAACCTCCACAGTCGGTCATATGTCGGAAGTAGGTATGAATCAAGACTGTCATGTTTGGTTGTAGAGGTCTGGGACAAGGCTACAACAATCATGAGTGCTCATAAGTTCTGAGCATTGGACTCAACCCACGCTCACTGGAATCACTTCATGGAATTCTATCTCGAGTGATCGTGAGACGGTAATATCATATAAGTCTTTAAACCTAGAGATATGATTTGTTACTTACAAGTTGGTTATGCATTGATTGTACGAAAAACGCATTGGTAACTCGATGTTATAAAATCGCGCTCTTATGTGTAATTCAATGAGTAGTAGAACAAACATATGAGTCGAAGTTTATCTGTTCCTTCTTGGATTAGAAGCTGATATCTGGGCCCCTCGATGATTTTGTTTTGACCTATGTACCGGGCCCGGTCAGAACTAAATTGATGTGTTCAATGAAGTTCTTTGTCAAACAAATTGGAAATCGGGAAACAAACTGTTGGTCAATAAGTAAGATATTGTTCCATGTATTTGTCCGACTGATATCTAGAACAGAGGATTATATGATCACTTATCTTAAATGGCGTACCATCATCTTCTCAGTTTCGAGAAACCTTGAAAAGAGCTACGATTGCCGATCGGTTCCTGAAGTCATACTTGCAGTAATAGTTATTAGACTTATCCAAGTAGGAGACTGTTGGATAAGGTGTCTAAGTCCATAACTATTTCTGGTATGTACTTGACCCGACCCGGCATGGTCCATTTGGGTTGCACGGCACCATGCAATTGGATAGACTAAATGAGAGAAATAACACTTGGAGATTATTAATATATTATAAGTTCTAATATATTAATAATATTATTTGATTAGTTTGATCAAGAATTAATTTAGAATTAATTAAGTGATCAAAAGATAACTAATTAAATATATGGGTTGATTATGTAAATCATCCATATCTTGTATAGTGGGCTAAAAGGCTCCATGGACTATCAAGTTGGGTTCCACCCATAGGATGCTCCATGGGAGTTACAAACCCATGGGTCATGGAAATGAAGAGTCATGACACATTAGGGTTTAACCCTAGATGTGTCAACACTATATAAGTAATATGTTCTCCACCTAAAATCGGCTACACTAAGAATAAGAGGGCATGGCCGATTTTGAAGAAGTGTGTGTTCTCTCATAAGTTCTTCCAAGAGCATTTGGTGTTGTGTGAAGCATTTGAGGCATCACACTTGGGGTGCTAGGCTCACAAGGTTTCAAGGAACACAAACAACAACAAGGTAAGTTATTCTATCTATACTTTATGTTAAAATTGTTCCCCATGTATGCTAGATAGGAATATAACCTTGGAATTCAACTTTGCATGACAATTAGACAAACATAGATCCAAGGTTATTAGGATTGCATGTACACTTAGGAAGTGTTAGAATGCTCAAAACCCATCAGTATGAGCCCATAGTACTGAAAGCAGAGGACCCATACTCGAAACAAGGATAATTACAGATGTTCTATATAGCATGTTGAGGGGAGATAACATGGTTTGGGTACTAAGATTCGAAGTAGAGTGTGTTTCAATTTTTACTAGCTATCGGATGATGGGTGTTTAGACTGAGAATGGAAATGGTAAATACTGGGGCTAGAGGGACAAGTCGGTTGAGCTTCGATAGAGTGTACCTTGTGAGGAAAATTGAGATTAGATCCCGAGGAGTTTAATAGATGAGCTGCCAGTTGGAGTCGCAGGACTTGAGGGAAAATGGAGATCTTACGCTATCGAGGATTACGGTCTGGGTTGAGTGATGGACTAATGGTTGAGGTGTCACTTTCTGTGACAAGAGTTACAATATTTCCGTTTCTAGTGTGGAGCGAAGGAGATAACGAGTTTCCGATTTCATAGTTTGGAGGTAAACCCTATGGGGTAGCATTAATTGACATATTTTCACCAGGGTATGTGTGGTATGTCTAATGCGAGGTATTCATATATCGTGAGAGAGTCACCAGAAGGGACTGAGATGGATGAGGAAAATGATGTGCTTTAAGTGAGTATAGTAAGGCACATTCTTGCAGAAATTCTAGGTAATCAAGAGGAGTATATCGGGGCAACGGTCCTCGTTGTTTACGTTATATATCGACTGTGAGAGTGAGGCCTCTTGCTTCTACGATAATTGACACGACGGCATCGTGGCTGAGGAATCAGAGATGAGGTGTATGTGTGTGTGATAGTCACTACTCTCAGGTTGAGAGTCATAACTAATTTGGGACGGTTGGGATGTTCGATGGCGTTTCAGTACGAGATTCTGGGTGACTAGAGGCAATCACATTGGGAAGTTCCGAAGATTTTATCTGAGATTCGGGATATTTGGAGTTGCTTGGTCTTTATCGGGAAGATCATCAAGTGTTACGTTGTACATTCCAAAAGTTAAGTGTGATGTACCTGGTGAAACGGTCTGTAGAGTAGATTTTTGGTAAGGAAATTGCTGATGGTTCAAACCCTTAGTGGGGGAGAACTGGGTATTCTATTGAGAGGATCAACGATCTGTTCAAGCGCGGTCAGAGAACTGGTTATGGAGACCTGCGGTACAGACACGTGATACTTGGGTTATTGGTGGATAAGGCAAGATGCAGAGAAAGATGATGTATGTTGTATGTGTTTAGGAAAGGATAAGTGTATCCACAGTGAGTAGCCATTGGTCAGGGACCTTATTATGGTTAGGAACTCTTTGAGTTTTTAGTGGTTGAGTTCGAGGCGGTTGGCTCGTTGAGGTCCAGTTTCAACTGTTTAGATTTTTTATATTGATGTATGGGTTGTTATATGTACTCCAGGAAGGGCAACAATTGATTTGGCAACTAAATTTAAAGTCGTTATGAGTATTCTCGCATGGATTTTGATCAGTAGAGGTAGGGGTTTCGGATTGTCGTCAACGTGTTTTTAGTCATCGACAATTTCTTCGCATATCAAATTGTGAGTTGGAGTAATTCTAGGTTACGAGTTGTGTGAGTGGAAGATCAGTGGTCGAGGCAAGACATTGTGAGATTATGAGAGGGTATATTGTGGTATCCGATTATGATGCCGTGAGTGGAAGATCATTGGTCGAGGCAAGACATTGTGATATTCCGAGAGGGTGTACTACGGTATCCGAGTAGGATGCCCTAAATCTTTGGATTATTTTGATACTTGAGTTTGTGAGATGGCAAGTAGGGTACCGAGTGACTATTATTCCAGTGGGAGCCCTTCAGCTAATTGTCATCAAACGAGATTATCCAAGAATGTGAATTGTAGTGAGAGAAAGTGTTTTGTTGTGATGATTGTCGTCAGGAGTAGTGATGCTCAATCTTGGTGGATGTGTGTACCTATCTATGATTGTACTACTGAGCATGAGGTAGTGAACTCAGTGAGGTGATGACTCAAGGATGAGATTGTGGGGTGATAAGGGAGAAAGTGGATCCAAGTGGCAGTAATCACTTGGGATTGTCAGGAAAAACCGTGGGGTGAGCCCACTGCGAGTGAGAGAGTATTGTGAAACTGCAGGGAGCCGTAGCTCTCACGATTCAGTGCGAGACTATCATAAGCATGCGGGGATCCGTAGTATTCATGAGTCAGTGAGAGAGTGTCGTAAGCCTGCGTGGAGCTGTAGTATTCACAAGTCAGTGAGAGAGTGTCGTAAACCTGCGGGGAGCCATAGCTTTTACGAGTCAGTGAGAGACTGTCGTAAGCCTGCGGGGAGGCGTAGCATTCACGAGTCAGTGAGAGAGTGTCGTAAGCCTGTGGGGATCCGTAGCATTCACGAGCCAGTGAGGTAGTGTCTTAAGACTACGGGGAGCTGTAACACTCATTAGACAATAAGAAAGAATGTTGTGACTACGAGGAACTATAGTATTCACTAGTAAGAGGATGATGTAGAGGATTTATTAGGCTTGGGTAGCCTTACCAATTAAGTCTTTGGGAAATTGGAGGCCAAACCAAGGGCGAGACTGGGGTCTACGTTATGGTCGTGAATCATTACATCCCAATTGGAGAATTGGTGTACGAATAAATTTGTGGATCATGGGGCGTGAGTTAAGTATCAGATTAGAGATGAGTGGTTCCAATTCTTCTGTTGAAAGACTCCAGAGCTTGAGTTTGGCTATATTTGTGTAATGAGTAGGTAGGATGAGATTCTGGAATTTTGGATGGGTTTCATTTTGAAAGGTAATGGGTTCCATCTGATGTCTTAGACCTGAGTGGGTCAATTCGTTGGTTTATGAAGGACCATGAGACGCATGGAACTAGTGAGTGGTAGACGATAGAGTTTGGAGGTGAAGCGACTTCATATGTGGTTGTAGTATTCACTCGAGGTAAAGTGAACTTCGTGACTGGTGTGTCATATGATGGGCAGAGATAACTATTGTGAGAAGGAAATATGTAAAGTCGATTTATTGGGCATGAAATGGGTAGCCTTTGGTGGTTCCACTGTTGGGTCGGGAGCTGACCTTGTGCTCAGTGTTAAAGGGGGTATTTGAGAGGAAGATGGGGCTTAGGAGTATAGATGTCAGAGGATAATTCCGAGAGGGCATGATTATTTTATTATGTCTGAGGACAGAGTATTAAGGTTCATTTTTCAGATGGGTTCTGATAGCAGTACAGGTGGGGGGGGGGGGGGGGTCGGTCCCTGGTGAGATGTTACCCTTTCATTCCTTTTTAGCTACGATCTTGCTTGATTGGTATATCTGACATGACTGATCGGTAGCTAATTATTGGTCAACAACTTGTTTCCATCAGCCGCAACAGAAAAATCAGAGTTGGTAGTGTGTTATCGGGGTTTATTATTCGATGAGCGAGTAACATGATGATATCATGCATGGGCGGTCTAGCAGGGAGACGGACCATTAGAGTTCCTAGGTTCTGGAGAGTCAGAACTGGTACCACAGCGGTAGAGGGTTCTGTCCTGCTTTGGGATTGGGAGTTCCTGATTAGGTTCATGTGTCTTAGAAGGGAGATTGTTATATGATATAAGATTTTCGGTGGTACTTCTCGGGTTATTGGGTTTCATCTATGTATTGTCAAGGAGCGATATCGAGGGGGAAATCTAATTCAAGTGGGGGAGAATCGTAACACCCCGAATCTTGGATGAGAAATTTAAGAGTTTTAATGCACTTTGGAGGACCTGCTCGACGAGTTGGTTGGTCTCGACTCGTCGTGTAGGTTCTGAGTTGGCCACACGAGTTATGAAGCCTACTCATCGAGTCGGAGGGTTGGGCTCGACGAGTTGAGTATGTATTGAGAAAACCCTAATTCTAGGGCATGCACCCTATTTAAAGGCCCTTAAGCCCTCATTTCCGCCTCGCTAACCATTTAGACACACTGAGAGAAACCCTAGACGAGCTATAGTCATTGTGAGATAGAGAAAGGCTAATGATATTGTGTTCAAGTGCATTTTTTGAAGAGGATTGAAGAGCAAGAAGGTTTGGAACGAGAAGAAGCTTTGGATCTAGTGTTCTTTCGGTGCTAGCTGTTAATTGGGGGAAAAAATCTATCTCCTTGATCATTACTTTTTTTAGATCTTTTCTAGAGAGTTTTAGGGCTTTATCCCATCCATCTTTTGGTTTGGAGTTGTTGAACTGGTCATGGATGTTGAGATTACAGATCTAAGCTATATGAGTCCCTATGAGCCCAAAGATTCGAGCTTATCAAGCTTTGAGCAAGCATTCGAGTATAAAGACCTTCATGGAGCTTTTTTGGGGATTTTGAGCCCTATATGCCATGCATAAACATAAAGCATGCAGCTTTACATGATGATTCAGCCTTAGGAGGCCAGATCCAGAGTATGAGACCCTATTTTTGTCCATAATTGTTTGAAGGAGGAAATAGACTGAAAAGACTCGATGAGTTGGTGAGCCGACTCGACGAGTCGGTTAGGGTTTACCCGATGGTTTGGGCACATGACAGACTCGACGAGTTATTGAGACAACTCGACGAGTTGAGAGGGTTTTACCCATTTTTAAATTCAGAGTGGATTCGATGAGCTGATGAGTCAACTCGACAAGTAGGTAGGGTTTTCCTGATCTTTTGGACGATGCAGGAACCCGAAGTGTTCGCTAGCAACTCAGCAAGTAGACTCGGGTATTCGCTATTTACTGAGTTCTAAGGGACTCGACGAGTTCATGAGTTGTACTCAGCGAGTTGGTTCAACATGGACTGTTGACTTGAGTGTTGACCTCTGTTGACTTTTAAAGTTGGGCCAGTTTTGACTGTTGACCTCCGTTGACTTTAGGGTTTTGGTTAACTGTAGATTTTGGAGGCCATTGAGGGGTGGAGATTTGACCAGCAGATCGAGTGTGGCATACATTGCTTACTTTGCAAGGTGAGTCTTCTCACTATACTTACCTAGAGTGGTAATCTTTATGCGACCGGAGAGTCCTATGTGCTTATATTGAGTTATGTGACATTATGCATTTTGTCTTCATGATATATGTTATGTTATTCTATGTTTTACTGAGATAAGACCGGATGTCCCAAATCGAGTTGTGAGACCGGAGGGTCTTCACTGAGATATAGGACTGGATGGTCCAACCCGAGTTGTGGGACCGGAGGGTCTTCACTAAGACACATGATCGATGGGTCCATACTAAGCTATGAGACCAGAGGGTCCTCACCGAGATGCGTGAGACCGGAGGGTCTATGTAGAGTTATAGCCATGAGAGGCTTATTATTTGTGCATGTTTTATTTTGGGAAACTCACTAAGTTTCGTGCTTACCGTGTTATGTGTTATTTGTTTCAGGTACTTCTCAGGATCACGGGAAGGCGCCAACTTGATTGTACACACGATATGAAGTTAAGTTTTGAGGATCCTGGATTCAAACAATTATGAACATGAGTTTTGATAATTTTATATTTGGAATTTTTTGTGAATTTTGTTGATGAGATTTATGTGATTTTAAAATGAAAAATTTGTTTGATAATTCACAGTGTTACATATATGCTTTGGTGTTCATTATTGTATGTTCAATTAGTGTAAATGTAAACCTTCATTTAGGGTTGCATGAACACATAGGATTGTATGTTTTGCTCAAATTCATTAGTGGTATAAGATCCAGGTTTAATTTTCTATTGAATTGATATTAATATGAACTTGAACAAGGAGGACAAAACTGAATCATCATTTTGTTCTTCAAACTTGTCGTGTTGTTCCTCTAACTCGGCGAGTTTATGCGTCAGATCCTGATTTCGGATTTTCTTGCCCAACTTGATTTATTTGGTTAACATTTGGTAATTATCTTTTATTAAATCTACCATAATCTGATTTTTGGTAATATTAGATAATTAAATATGACCAAATGTTAGAAGATAATTATGAATTGGATAATGTTGATTTTATTTTATTATAATTATCCTTATGGATATGATTAATAATTTAATTAATTATATAATTAAAGGATAATTAATGTATCCATAATTGGTTACTAAATAGTTAATTTGATTATTAATTAAAGTTAGTTTTAGGATTGTTTGAGATTTAATTTAAAAGGTTTAAGTTTTGAAATTTAAAATGTGAACCCTAAATTATATTCTTATGCATTGTGTTGATAATTTTAATTATATAAGTAATTACAAGATATTTAATAAATCTATATATGGTATAAATTTAATTCCATTAAAAGTTTAATTTATTAGAAGATTAAACCCTTGAAATTTTAAAATGTTTAAAATTCACCTTATACTATATTTATAATTAATAGTTCAATATATATTATACTTATAAGAAAAGTCAGTCGAATTGCTAATACGCCTCATTCACGAAGTCATACTATAAGGGGAGTTTAAGGAAGCGACTTATAGAATGACCGTCATTGGGTATCCATTCAAACCACCGCTCTCTTGTACAGTGGAGGATCGTTAGCCAAACAGGTTTGATAGTAAAATTAAATCTCATTTATAAATATAATGCGATATAAAGTAACTGAACCATCTTTTAAAATCTCATTCTTAGTTACTTTAAGGAAAAATGTGAATTTGATGCTAACCCATGAAATTTCTCATTGCACCTTATTGGTTGTTAATGGAGCGTGTATGGTTAACCGGCACACTAGTATGTGACTAATATTGTGGGCAATGAGTGTCTTGTAAATTATGATTGAATTAATGAAGCACGTGTGGTTAACCAACACCTTTATTTCACATGATAAATGACATCGAGCGTACCAAGCTAATTTGCATGGTTATTCACATCTTGTTTGTGATCCTCGGCATCCCAGTCACAAAGTGGGAGCATACTCGAGATTAAACATGTCATTGAATAGTTTAATGAATCTCAAAAGATCTAGGATTTTCATTATATTGAAATTGGTAAATGCTTAGCTACCTAAAATAGATTTGAATTTGATTACGACATCGCACTTCAGAATTTGAATTGAAAATGTGGATCCGAGCCTTAATTTAAATTTTTGGGTTAATAATAAAGGACTAAAATCAACTAACTTAAATTATCTATCCTTCCTTTATAGATGTCGAGTTCAGAAAACAATGGTTTCCTTGTTCTTCTAGAAATGTTTTTCCTTCTCTATCTGAATATGATCTTCCACATGTTGATCAAGGTGAAAGAATGTTCCCTTCTTCAAGCAATGGTGGAATTGGAAATCATGCTTCTATAACTCTTCCTCCGCCTCCTCTAATAATTCTCCCTGAGTCACATTTTTCTTCAAGCTGAAAATACGAAGTCACTCAAGCCCTATTGGCTAGTAAACATCAAGATGGGAAGTCCGTGTGTGCGCAGGTTCTGAAAATAAAATCGCAGATTGACTGATTACGACTGTTGGGTGTCATTTTCCTAAGGGAGTTGGGCATTGATTTGGTTCTACTTTCACTCCCTGACTCATATAGTCAGTTCATTAAAGACTTCTATGAGATGGACCACGACGTGACCCTAATCAATCTGACATATATGTTAATTGCTGTTGAACTATAAATTATTAAGAGCACAAATCAAGCGAATATGTTTGAATGATCTATTTCCTAAGTTTCCATGGACATTGAAAATGGCAACATTGGTAGTCCAGAAAATGTTTCTCTTCCCAATGGAAAGGGATCAGCCAAGGTCAAATCGTTTGACCATATGGTATAGAGAAAGGCTAATCCAAAGATAGTCCCATGTGCTAATCCTAAAAGATCCATATGTTTTTTATTGCCAATTGAAGGGGTATTGGCTACGAAGCTGCCCAGAATACCTGAAAGATCTTAGAGATGGTAAAGTCAAGTCGTATGACTCTACTATAGGTACATACACTATCTAACTCTAAGTTCCTATTAATAGATACTTAATACATAAATGTGTTAGTCACATTTTGATGTTTTTGTAGGATCCAAGAGAAAGAATGAAGCTTGAGAAGAGTAAGCTGAATCTGATCACGAGTGATAGATTTCGGTCGCATGATTTGATGATCAGATTTTTGAAGCTGTTGAATAGGAGTTATGATAGATTAATAGATTGATTAGGAAATATCTAGAAACATATTTTTCATCTATTTTTATTGTGAGGAAAAAAAATTTGGTCATTATCAATAAAGTGAGTTTTGATTTATTTACATTTCCTTACAATGGAATTTATGAAAATTGGGGGTTATATTTCTATTATTAACAGTGTTTAAGTGGGTTTGGTTCTTTACTATATTGTTTGTTGTAAGTTCATGATGGACCAAGTGAAAAGGAATTCTCATCACCCAAGTTTCAGTTGGATAGAAACTTGGAGTCATACAATTAGAATCGTATGATGTATAAGAATCTTGATCATTGGAAGATCATGACGAATTCGTTGATCACAAGTTTATGTGAGTTAATTGAAGAACTAAAAGATCTAGTACACATTGATGTGGACTATTTAGATCCACCACAAAGGAATATAAGTCTATTCATCATGGTTTACTGATGGTTCAGTAAATATGGTTGTGTTTATAAGTTTAAGCATAATTATAACACCTTGAAAAGTTTTCAAAGTGTAATAGAACGAATAAGAAGGATCTGTTAGGTAGAAAGATAAAGGTTTCTCTAATCTGAAAGTAAAGGAGAGAACTTTAGTATCATGTTTTATGATCATCTTGATGATTATGGAACCATGTCACAAATTGAACCTTGTCACAAATCATATCTTGAAGCTTATTCTATACTAAGTAGATTTATAACACCTCACAAAATGTGGAGTAGTAATGTTTTCTTACTCTAACACATTTGGAATTGGTAGTTGTGTTCTTTTGGTTGAAACAAAGGAAAAACTAATACCAATTACATGAAGTGTTTTCTTCTTGAGAATCCACACTAACTTTCAAATATTTGTTTTTACTTGTAAAGGATTGTTCCTTGAGAGAGAAACTTATATGTCAAGTAGTCAATGCGAGTCTTATTGATCCTGAAGAGTCTCAGAAGTCAATCAAGAATAAACCTTTTAGTTATCACTAGCACACGACTTAAAGTTGATAACCTATTGTGTTTAGTTGACACATTATTGTTTCTATGAAGCTTCATATTGTTTTAGCAATGCTTATGATCTCTATGGTTCTCATTCGATTGCAAAAGGCAGAGCACGTTGGTCAGTGATAGTACATTGGTCAATATGGGTGAGCTGCTTAACAACACTGAAGCACTGGTAGGCCCTCATGCTACCAGAGAGTAAGAAATTAAGAAGAAGCAATTTCAGTCCTTGAAAGGAAAAAACCTAAAATTGATTTTGGATTTGTCATATACCTTGTCTTATGGTTATAGGTTGGAATTGGTAAATTCACATGGATATGAACGTATACACCATATGTTATAGGTGGCAAAAGGTTTTGCTCTAATTCATGAAAATGATTATGAAGAAACACGTTTTCTAGTAGACTTTATATCTGATTAGTATCATTATGGTTAGAAGTTGTGATGATTGCGTTCTCAAATTCACATATGATTACGACATCACTTTTCATAGTTCGAATTGTGAGAAATGGAAAGAAATAGTTTGAACATTCAGTATTTACAGCTATAAGTTCTGAAAGGGTTTAAACACACATGCTATCTAATGAAGGTGTATAAGCTTGAGAAGTCTCACTGAATACTTATAGAAGCATTACGTATCAGAAATATGTACTTTAGTAAGAAAGTAAAAAAAAGTATTGATTTCTAGAAGTCCAGTTAATTTTTTGATACATTTCAAAGCTAGTGGGAGAATAACTGGTATGCTAGTGGGAGCGTGAATGTTATGCTAGCAAAGAGTATAAGTGTTATGCTTAGTATTGCAAGTTGGCAATACTATTCTTAGGAAACAAAGTTCTCATATTTGCATAATTGAAAAGTTTGAGAATGTTTCGCTACAAAAGGATTTAGGGGATAGGAAACTTATACTTCATTTCAATTCTAAAATTTATATTGAAAGGTTTAATAAAACTTAGTCTAGTACATATATAAATATCGTGTTGAAATGTTTCAGCATATGAAATTCGATATATGGAAATATTATAGCTAGAGACTGATTAGATATCAAGTCTTTGTATAAGACATTATGAATCAAGTACCATACGCTTCAGATATAGGATTGATTGCATATGTTATAATATTCGCTTGTTCTGATTTTTCCAAATGCTTAGGGGATTGAGAGGGAAAAAGGACTAGAGCAAGATGAGACTAAAGTTGTTAAACAAATATCAAGAACAATCTGAGCTTTACCAAAATATTGGTTACTTATGGATAGTTTGAAGTATAGAATTTGGACGAACCATATTGACATAATTCTAAATGAAGGAGACTCTTGTTCGGAATTGAGTATCACATAGGAATATGGAAATATTTCCATAATAGGAGTTGGTTATTGAAATCTACATGTGAGTTAGTAACCTTAACGCAAGGAATGTGTTCAAGTAATTACCTTGAATTTGATACTTCATCACCATGAAATTGTTTTAGTAACAAAGTTTCAATGGAAAATTTTGTGACATCGTTGTCTAAGTCTCGGTGACTTTGACGCCATGATATCACAAAAGATAGACAAATTCATGTAATTATCATTACAGTTTAAATTAACTTTTATATTGTAGCTGCTCCATAATATCATTCCTAAATTTGATATCTTTTAACTTCTAATATTTTTATTTGATAGGCGGCCTATACAGAAAAACGGGAAGAGTTGGAAGCTGAAGGTGTTGAATTTGAGGAGGACAAGCTATTTTATGTTGTTGTTGGTTGTCATGATAAAAAAGAAGACTTTGTGGATTAGGCTCTTTTGAAAAGGTGGATCCCAATAGGAATGGTAAAACGGATGTATCTTACATTCTCAAAAAAAATGATAAAATAGAAGAAATGAGGGAGCTTGTTGCTAAACAAAACAACAAAACAAAGAGCTTTAAGAATATATGAACACCCAACAAGAGGAAAACAAAAGCAAGGGTCGGGCATCTTGAAAAACAACTTCAAAAGGCATTGGATCTTATTAATGTCATTACAAAACAACAAGAGTAGTAGGTTGATATATGTTTATTAAAGATTATGTAATTTAGAGTAGCAAGTTTCTTTTTTCCATGTAATAAATAATTATTTTGTTATTTTATGATATAATGGTTATGAGTTTTTTGTTTTTTTTCATATATTACTACAAAATTATTTGGATATAATTTATAAATCAATTATGAATCGGTCCATATTGAATCTGGAATATAATATATACACCACTAAAATTGCTCGGGATTCATGACCACAAAATTTGCTAGGAGATCATCAAATGGACTTAGCTAGGGATTCATCACCACGGATTTAGCTAGGGATTCACCACCATGGATTTAGCTAGGGATTCATCACAACGGATTTAGATAGGGATTCATCACTATGGATTTTGCTAGGGATTCATCACCACCGATTTTGCTAGGCATTAACTAGAACGGAATTTGTGATGGAAGAACTACCACGGGATTTGTGATGGAAACCCACTATAGAATACACGACAAAATACCATCTACCACCGATTTCATTATGTTGTCACAATTGCGACGGAATTATCGTTTCCGTCGCAAACCCCCCACTACAGCGTTTTTAGGGACGGAAATAGGTCGTTGCAAATTCCATCGCTATTCGTCTTTTGCAACAGCAGTTCAGCTTTTCGCAACAGATCCCTTTCATAGCAAAATCATGTTTTTCTTGTAGTGCAATAAGCACTTAACCACTTAAGTCATTACTCCAAACTCTCAGATCCAATTCCTATGGATGACTTATCATGTAAAGTAGGCAACATTACTTGCATGCATGGCTCAATGGGTCTCTAAAGTTCAAAATGGCTTAATGAAGGGTCTTAACACATGTATGAGTCCAAATAAACCATAAATATCACGTTGTTATGCCTTAGGGACACATAAAATGTCCAGATCTACAAGATTAAGCCTCTCAAACAATCTTAGCTCACAAAGACCAACCAAATGAGGCTAAATTGAATATAAAAAAACAAAAGAATATCTATACAATGCCGTAGGGACACATAAAATGTCCAGATCTACAAGATTAAGCCTCTGAAACTATCTTAGCTCATAAAGACCAACCAAATGAGGCTAAAATGAATATAAAAAATCAAAAGAATATCTATACAATGACTAAAAAAGATAGGTACTTTATACCTCCAAAGTCAAAAAATGAAGATGCCAAAATTGGATATCTAAGCTCCTCTCCAATAAATGAGTGTTCAACTTTCTTCTTCTCTTAAACAAACCACCATAAACACTCTTCCAAGCTCCAAAACTCACTCAAGGCACCCTAGGGTTTCATTGTATGCTAAAGCAGATGGAGGATGACCTAAAATGTCCATAGGAATGATATAATGTTGCTGATATAGGGGTGAAAGTCCAAAAATTAGGGCTTGGTGTTGAAGGGAGTATACCCCGTGTACCCCTAAGTACACTCGGTGTACTCAAAGACCACCCACGACCATCTTAACCATTATGCCCCATATACTTATTGAACCCTTTTAAAACCCTAAAACTTCATTTGTCCCTAACTCCTCCGTTCTAAGTATGTTTCTAACGAACTTTATATCCACAGAAAGGTGACGAGAATCCCTACACTTCTAACAACTCACCTTAGCCTTAAAACTTCCCGAACCAAAACATAAAATTCATACACGACTTAGCTATCAAATTACGATTATACCCTTGGTATTTGATACACCTTCGAACACTCGAATCACTTAGACTATAACACCCACAACCAAAAGGGGCCAAATCATTTCTTCCCCAAGGCCCTAAGCCTTATGGTAACTGATGATCGAGCAACAACCCCGAAAAATGAAGTGATATGAAACCGAGTGTTTCAACTCTCCCCCACTTAAAAAAAAAATTGTCCTCAAAATCATTCCTTACCATCCTCGACATGCCTAACATCCTGAGGGAAACAATCAAAACCTTGAGCATACAACAGCCTTCCCAAGGCAACCGAACACAACCCAAGCATAACTTTTCTAACCTGAAGAAGGCGAATCCATAATCCCATGCAGAACACCATCCCTACTTTACATGAAATCTAAAATCTCGATTGGGTTTGACTCCCCAACAGACTGCCCATATAGTATCACTACCAGGTATAAACCTCATTGAAGCCCAGACTTAAAAAGAACACTTCCAACCCTTAATTGACTTGATGCATCTAATGAAAAAAAAAACGTTGACCATTATTGTTGCGGAACATTTATACTTGATAGGTGGCTCAGATATTCCTTTGAGTAGAGGACTCATCCCTGCAACGGTTAGACTCAGACGATAACTACGCAAAAGGGTCAAATCATTTACTTTGAGATTATTTCATCCAAGTTGCAAGTGACTTAGCACATACTCTGAATAACAATTGAATCCACACACGAGTCCCAAATCACAATACTGCCTTGACTTATCTCAATGCCCCTAGTTACTTTCCAAAAACAGTCGAGACCTCCCTGGTCCCAACTTGCCTGCCAACTAACTGAAATACCAGATTGATGCCTGGTTTCTGAGTCAAAGAGACACACAGTCTCCCCCACGCAACTTCCGAATGAAAGCCTTATATGGCGATAATTGCCCAAGCTATTTTGCCACTTATGGATCCAATCAATCATAACTGTCTGACAATCGTAATGCCACCAAGTCCATTGATAAAGGTGAATGCTACATGACCAACTATAGTCTTATATCACAACCGGACACCAATGACCAACCACTTCCTGATTCCATGCATGTTGTGGCCTTCCCACAGTCTTATAAACCAACCCATCCTAGTCTAAACCATCTGAAGAAATCCATGACCAATCATGGATTTTCCACACCCTCACCGCTGCATAGGAACCAGTGAATGCTACGGGACACATGGCAGTCTTACAACACTCCTACACTATCTACCGACCTAGTGGATGCTACGGTCCATTCCGCAGTCTTACAATACCCCTTTCTTTCCATGGCCACTGCCCATGGTCTTACCGCTCATCGATCAGACCAGCCATACTCACCCTGTGTCGAACACACACGAGACTATGTGCCCAAACATGGGCTCAGCTCATGCTTGGAACCCCCAACTTGGGTCCATCAAAATCTGGTATCCATCGCTAAGAAGGCACAAACCAACTACCAGAAGTTTCATGAACTCCCAACTCCCACGGTCCTCAATCCAGATGGCCACCAAAGTTTTCGTCCCTCCTAATGGGAATGTGAAGCTTAGCCAAGTTTCATGCCTGAATCGGCTTCCATAAATTTTAACAATTCTCCCCCACTTGAATTTGGAGAAACTCTCCTAGCATACCAAGTTGAAGGATTCCGAATCCATCTTACCCCTTATGATTAAACTGCTAATAACCTATGCTTACCAATGCTAGTTTTCCATCACTAGCCAAACCCAAAGACCCCTCTATACTTGAAAACCAGTTGAACGCTCCCTGAAATCTCAGCAAATCCGACAACCCCAAATATTTCCGATGAAACAACTCCTAAATTCTGAAATCCTTTATGCTGGTGACAAGACCGAAACCCTAGCGATAGATTAATTTTCTGACACTCCTAGTGGCTAACAAAGCTCAGGCGACTGCCACCTCCACCTTCTTGCTACCGCTCCTTCCCTACTAACAGTAGTGATTGAACCCAAAATTTCTTCCACAAATGACTGTCAACCGCACCAAGTCAAAAGCTAACACTACCAAACCCTAAATTTACTGGAAACCAACCTGCTTACCTTGACCATAAAACTTCCAAATGATACCCCTTGCTGACTTACTAATGATTCATGGTATGTAAATGACCTATAACAATTCTTAGTGATATGGCTCAAACAATAACAGAGAATTAAACCGAATATACGCTTATCCAAATCAATACAAAATTCCAAGAAACAAAAATACTAATAACAACGAAAGTGAAAGAAAAAGATAGCATACCCGTAATGTCACCTTCTAGAGTCCTGGCCTCCTTTGTCTAATGCTGCAATGCCCAACTACTCTCTGTTATGACTCCTTCCCTACCCTCAGGACCATCAGTTTCCTCAAAGTAGCCGAAGCAGGTGCACTCACTGCTACTCCACTCCTCTTTGGACAAACAACCTTCTAATGGCCCACTTGATTGCAATGAAAACATAATAGGCATTCCCCTAAGTACAATCCCTTATTGACATGACCAATCTTGCCACACATGTAGCAACCTATACCCCTGGAATGACAAGCACCATCATGTAGTTTCCCACACGTGTTATATTGACCTCGGCCATGCTAGTCCCTCAATCACTGATCCGAAGTCTTGGGTCTCTTCCCGGGACCTTCCCCGACCTGCACCTGATCTAGACCCTTCTTCCCCAGGTGCTCCAAATCAATCTCCAACTTACAGAAAGATAGAGTGCGAGCTCCAACACTAGCCATAACCTCAGCACGGAACGCGCCCAAGTTCTCATCTAAAATCTCCAAAATCTCCTCCTTAACTAAACCAAAGACCTCAGGAGTCGGCTCTAAAATACCGTAGGTAATCTCCAACGAGATGAACTCCTGCATCTGCTCGCTAATCGGCTCAGTACCTTCACTTGATCTGGAACCAGAACTTGAACCTCCTCCCTAAGCACTCAAAACCATACTGAAAAACAACAAGCAAAAGAGCAGAACATACCCAAGAATCCTCAACCCGCAGGCTTCCTAGATTCTCCAAGACTCTCCTTGATTCATGCGCTTTTAGTAGTACAGGCTTAATACCACTTTCCACACCTATCTATACATTCCTCAAGAATCATCCCAAATCCTCTAAGTCACCTTATCAAATCCATACACCAAGCACTCGCGAACCAACACAACAAAACCCACTGAAGCAATCCCTAGGCTTCCTAGGTTCCCGGCCTCACCCTGCTATTAGTTGCTGAAGGAATCCTCGTAATTTCAGTTAGTTACTTCATGAACACACTCACATATTCACTTAACAGCTAACTCACATCACTTAAGAGTTCGAAAAAAGCACAAAGCAAGTCGCATTCGAGCAGTAACACTCAAATCCATAGAATGATCACAGAACATTCAAACCCACACACCATAACTCGTGCTAGAATTTCCACCCTCACTTCTGGTTGCCTTATGCATGAAAATTATACACATAACAAGATAAAATAGAATGTCAAATAAAATACTCTACCCTAGGACCACAACCAAACGAGGAACAGGAAATAAGGCCAAATCAATTATTCTAGGGCTATAAGATCTTAACCGTATACAATTTTTAAAGCATGCACTTAGCAATTATTTATATCAATAGATATTCCCATTACAGCGTAGCATCCAATACTCCTAAGGCTACAAGGAATCACATATCCAACGAATCTGTCACTGACTAATCAGCACTAGCATGCAAGTCTACCAGCTCATACAATAGATATACAAAGGAATCTCTCCTATCATTCTATCATGAAAAAAATAAGCAGGTCTTTTTTTTGGAAAGGGAACTTCCCTAACGAGGGTTTCCAAGATAGCTTTCACATACCGAGTAATCCCCCGATGCAAACATGAAGCTTTGCCTCATGTCTGGGAGTCACTGCAGGCAAACCTCCATGGTCACAAGGGCTAAGTGGTGCCAGGATTTGAACATGGGTCAATATGTTATCCACCATATCTTCCACATGTCTTACCAAGTCAACACAACCCAAGTGGTTAATTGAGCAGATCTTTAGCCCTATCTAGTATGCTATTCACAGATTCACAAATCAAATCATATTGGATAACATGTATGGGTATTCTGGGAAAACTTACTTGAACTCGGCTGATTGCAAGCATCAAACCCCTTTCTTTTGTTAGAAACCCCTTTAATAATTTTTATTTTATGAAAAATTTACCAAACCCTCAGTTTGAGTTCAGATACACCCAAGAGTATGCACGAACCCCTCAAACCAAGTCTTTGATACCAACTTGTAACATCCCAAAATACCAAGGTAAAAATTTATTTTAATATAATCAAAACACTCATTTATCCTTTATTAAAACATTTAGAGATATTTCAAAATAAAACAATTATTAGAGTAAAATCCCAAAATCATGAGATGCGAAAAACACGAGTGTATGCTGCGATCAAGCCGGACCTTTCCGTTTCGAACTGGAGGTACATGAAACCATAACTAAAAACTAAAACGCAAAGTTTAGTGAGTTACCCAAAAATACCACATACCAAACATACAAATGGGCCCAGTCCTGAGGTTCATTCCAAGCCAAAAAGCAAGCATGGGCCCCGACATGGGGCCTCACCCTAGGGTATATTTCAACCCAAACATATCACAGTGGGCCCTGCCCTGGGGTACATTTCATCCCGAACATAACATAGTGGGCCCTTCCTTGGGGTATATTTCAACCCAGACATAACACAATATCACATAACAACTAGCATACTTCATAACCAGATAATGGGTCTGTAGTGTTGTTGTTTATGATGACATGTGTGGAATAGAAAATATCTAGTGAATCATCATGCAAAATCAAGAACACGAGGAGTAAATAAATCTTTGTAAGCTCATATTAGATCTAGAAATAATATACAAATGGGTTTGTACAAGGTTCTCTCTCTAGTCTAACACTCCAAATGGTTCCTTACATAAAATGAGTGCCACTTACTTCCTTATAAAGGAAAGACAACTCATTACACATATAAGTGGCTAAAGCCTCATCCAAGCATGACTTTGCTCCCTACCATTCTCCCCCTCAAAGTTAGGATTTGATGCCCTGGCTTCAGTATCCAACGAGCTAGCGCGATCAAGACCAAAACTCCCCCTCGAAGTAACACTGGTCTTCAAAATCCGCAAACGAATATCCAAGAAACCCGCTTCGAATACACATCATTCTCCCCCTTTTATAATCAAAAAATGATTATAAAACCCATTAAGGGTGAGAAGTGTTGGAATAGTGTCTAAGGCTATAACTATATCCGGTTGTGCATGGTCCTTTTGGGTTGCCTTCACCATAGCAACTTGAAGGATGATTTGTTAAGAGAGAGTAAATATTATAAGGAATAATATATGGCTATTTGATTAATATAAGTCATAAATTAATTGGTATTAATTTGGTGACTTAAAGAGATTAATTAAATAAGAGGGTATAAACTGTCAATTGTTTGATAGTTACACTTTAGACTGTAAATCCTTATCCTAGATAGGATGGACGATTTCTAGGGCTTGGATAAGCCAAAATCGTCCATAGGGTTATCTATGGAATGGATTTGGATAGCCTTAAGATAAGATTATCCAATTAGGGTTTAAGTGGTAACCCTTAAGGAGTCTACAAGTATAAATAGACCCTAGGGGTGAGGGAATTCGAAACACAACCTAAATCAAGGAACCTCTGGCTGAATTCCTCCCCTCTCCTCTCTCCTAAATCATCTTGCTTGCTATTGGTGTTTGTAAGCCATTAGAGGAGTGACATTTGTGACTCTAGAAGCTCCAAGACAAACAAGATCAACAAGGAACTCAAAGGTATGATTCTAGATCTGTTTCATCATTGTTATTTAACCTAATTAGCTATTAGAAGTCATGGATTCAAAGCATGTTTAATTAGAAAGCCTAGATCCGAGCAATAGGGTTTTGCATGCGCACATAGGAAAGTTCTTATGGCTAAAACCCATCAGTGGTATCAGAGCATTGCTTGGTTTTCTTTAAATTGTTGCTTGATTAACTGAAACAAACCTGCAAAATTCGATTTTTGGGTTTATGAGTCACTGACTCGGCGAGTTCCAAGGTGGACTCGGCGAGTAGGCCTGACTCGACGAGTCCCCTTGTTCACTCGGCAAGTCCAGGCGTCAGGAATGGCCAGATTCGGGATTTTTTCATAATTATCTTATGGAAACTTACCTTAATCATATTAGATCAATCTAAATCCGATTTTTTTGATAAATATGACTATTATCTTGATCTAATTAAAGATATTTATCATCTAATAAAATATTTAATTTCCTTATATGATAATGATTAATTATTTTGATAATTATCTTGAAAGAAATCTTAGATAAATAAAATAAAGATAATTAGGATATTAATTGTTAATTGGAATTATTTGTTATTTGATCCTCCATGTTTTAAATGTTTAAAACCTACCCTAAAGTTTTGAAATTTATATTTGTGATTAAAAGTTTTAATTTAGACAACTTAAATTTCAAACCCTAGATTTTAAAAGGTTTTAAAATACAACCCTATACTTATATGATATTACTAGAATAATATATAAGTATAACTAAATGCTAGTCTTACCGCTAGTAGGCCTCATTCACGAAGCCGATCTATAAGGTGGGTATAAGGTTGCGGCCTATAAAATGGCGCTTAATGGGTGTACACTCACACCCACCTCTTGCTTGATTGGTGGAGGGTCGTTAGCCGAACGGGTAGGATAGGGCAACCTCATCCTCTCATTAAAAGTATAATAAGAAACACAAAGTAACTACACGTTTTAAAAATTTCCCAATCTTAGTTACTTTAGGAAAAGTGAATTGATGCAATCCCATGAAATTACACTTTGCACCTTGCTAAGAAGTTAGTGGAGCGTGTGTGGTTTACCGGCACACTAATTGGTTCTAAGCGAAGGTGGCAAAGGGTGATTCATTGTTTATCGTAGTTCGATGGAGCGTGTGTGGTTTACCGGCACATCGAATAGGTGATCGTTACAATGAAGGCACCATGTGAATTTGCATGGTAATTCACACCCGCTTTGTGATCCTCGGCATCCCAGTCACAAACAAGAGGGGCATATCGAGATTTAAACATGCCATTGAATAGTTCAATGAATCTCATCCGAACCTAGGAATTCTCAAAAACACTTAGGACTAATAGTTTAAGTTTTGTAATGGAGAATTAGTGAATCGTCATTCACTTACCTTCAATTTATTTGCATATTAGATTACGGCATCCCTTTTCTAGTATGTAAATGTTATTGTTGGATCCTAGCCCTAATTTTCTTATTGGGTGATAATTAGGGATTCTTGTTCTAATCTATCTTTGTCCTTTCTATAGATGTCAAATGCAAACAACGCTGCTGCTAGTTCTTTCACGTTGATGAGCCTTTGCCAAAAGGTCACCTTCGTTGGAACGAACTTTAGCGAATGGATAAGATACATTCGCACCATTGCTCACTATGAGGATAAAGAGTATGTCCTCGATGAGAAGCTCGAGAAAATCAACCCCGAAGTTGCTACTCCCACCGAAATCACCGCCTTTGAAACTCATGAGCGAGATGCAACGAAAGTACATTGCATCATGATCGCCACCATGAACTCCGAATTCCAAAAGTCCTACGAGGACATGTATCCATACGAGATGCATCAAGACTTGTTGGAGAGGTACCACCAAAACGCGAGACAAGAGCGTTACGAGATTTTCACTAACATGATCTCCGCTAAGATGGGTCATGGAGAATCTCTTACCGTGCACCTGCAAAAGATGCAAAGGTATGTCGACCGCCTTCGCAAGTTAAATGTTGACTTCGGCGAAGACTTGGCAATCGACATGGTGCTTCACTCTTTGCCTCCGATGTACAACCAATTTAGGATGACCTACCACATGAACAAAGAGGAGGTCACCCTAAGCAAACTCCAAGGTCTCTTGAGGGTTGCTGAGAGTAACTTCAAGGACAAGTCTGTTGCACCAACTCCTAATCCATCCGCTGCTCCTGTCTTGGCTATTGGTCAAGGGAAGGGAAAGAAGAGGAAAGCTTCATCGAATAACTATCGAAAGGTGAAAGCCCGAGATGGTTCCTCTTCTAGTGGGACCGACCAAAGTTGATCCCTCTAAGCCCTGTTCCAACCCAAGGGAGGCAGAGTGCCACCACTGCCACAAGATAGGACATTGGAAGAGAAGCTGCCCTGATTACCTGCAAGCCATTAAGGAAGGAAAGATCAAGCCATCTTTCGCAGGTATATACACAATCAAATCTAACGATTCTAATCATGCTATTTCTTGGGTTCTTGATACCGGTTGCGGTTATCACATTTGTTCTAATGTGCATGGACTAAAAAGAAGTAGGGATGTGGAGCAAGGAAGGATCAATCTAATCATGGGGAACAGAAGATCGTCGCCTGTGACCAAGATTGGAGTGTATTCTTTAGTGTTTAGGAATAGTTTAGTTTTAGATTTGAACAATTGTTGCTATTCGCCAGAAATGGCTAGAAACATCATTTCATTTCATGGTTTATATAGACAAGGATTTAGATTTTCTTTTAATAATGAGAATGGTTCTATTTTGGCTTATCTAAATGGTGTCTTTTACTTTGAAGCTATACCATGTAATGGAATATATGAAACTATTATGATTGTTGATAACTTAGGAAATGATGTTTTGAATATTGATTCTTCCACTAGTATGGATAAAGCATCCTTGTGGCATTGTCGTCTTGGACATGTCAACAAGAAACGCATAGCCCAACTCCAAAAGGATGGAGTGTTGGAGTCATTCGACCTTAGGGAAGATGACACATGCGAGTCTTGTTTACTTGGAAAGATGACTAAGTCACCCTTCACGAGTACTTGTGAAAGGGGTGAGGGGCTATTGGACCTAATACATACCGATGTATGTGGACCCTTTAGATCAACCACGAAGGATGGGAACCGCTTCTATGTGACTTTTACCGATGACTATAGTAGATATGGGTATATCTACTTAATCAAGCAAAAGTCAGAAACTTTTGAAAAGTTCAAAGAGTTCAAGAATGAAGTGGAGAATCAATTGGGCAGGAAAATCAAGATGCTTCGATCCGATCGAGGAGGAGAGTACCTAAGTCTTGAATTCCACGATTATCTCAAGGAGTGTGGAATAGTTTCGCAATTGATGCCTCCTAGGACACCGCAGTTGAAGGGTGTGGCAGAAAGGCGTAATCGAACCTTATTGGATATGGTTCGCTCTATGATGAGTCGTGCTTCACTACCTATCTTCTTTTGGGGGTATGCCTTAGAGACTGCCCCCATATCCTTAACCGAGTCCCAACTAAGAAGGTTGCCAAAACACCTCACGAGATGTGGACAGGGAAAGCTCCCTCGTTGGCACATATCAAGGTTTGGGGTTGCGAGGCTTTCGTAAGACGAGATACTCACGACAAGCTTGAACCTCGAAGTGAGCGATGTATTTTCATCGGCTACCCGCAAACTTCCTTTGGATATCTCTTCTATAGACCGAAAGACAATGTTGTCTTTGTTGCGAGGAGAGGAGTTTTCCGAGAGCGAGAACTCATAAGCCAAGGAGACAGTGGGAGGCAAATCGAACTTGAAGAGATTCAAGAGTCGATAGATGAAGGAACCTCTACTGCTGGCATTCAACCCGAGGTGGAAACTCCGGTTGAACCGATTGACGAATCCTTACCTCTCAGACGTTCCGATAGAGTTAGAGTTCATCCCCAGTTTTATGGTTTTCATATTACTACCGAAGGGGACACGTATATTAGTGATGGTACACTAGTAAATCTTGATGAACCTAATAGCTATAAGGAAGCCATGGCAGGCCCGGAGTCTGCGAAATGGAAAGAGGCGATGGATAGCGAGATCCAATCCATGTACGATAACCAAGTTTGGAATTTGGTTGATTATGTGCCCGAACGTAAGACCGTAGGGTGCAAGTGGATCTTCAAGAAGAAGACCGACGTGGATGGGAACGTACACACATATAAAGCGCGATTGGTCGCGAAGGGCTTTACTCAAACTCCCGGAGTTGACTATGATGAGACCTTCTCACCAGTTGCGAAGATTAAATCCATTAGAGTGATGCTAGCAATTGCCGCATTTCATGATTAGGAGATTTGGCAAATGGATGTCAAGACCGCTTTCCTTAACGGAAAGTTGGCTGAGGATGTTTACATGGCTCAGCTAGAGGGGTTTGTGGATCCGAAGCATCCGATACAAGGAAATGCCAAGTTGAGTAAGACTCAAAGTCCGAGTACCGAAGCTGAGATAGCATAAATGAGCTGAGTACCATACGCTTCCGCAGTTGGCTCAATCATGTACGCTATGACTTGTACTCGCCCTGATGTAGCCTTCGCTTTGAGCATGGTTAGCAGATATCAAGGGAACCCTGGCAAAGCACATTGGATTGCGGTGAAGAACATCCTTAACTACCTTCGGAGGACGAAAGAATGGTTCTTAGTCCTTGGAGGGAGTGATGACTTAAAGGTGCGAGGGTATAGTGACGCCAGCTTTCAGACCGACAGGGACAACTACCGTTCGCAGTCGGGCTGGGTCTTTACCCTAAATGGAGGAGCAGTGACTTGGAAGAGTTCCAAGCAAGAAACCGTAGCTGATTCAACGTGCGAATCAGAGTACATCGCAGCGAGCGAAGCGTCAAAGGAGGCAATATGGCTAAAGAACTTCATTGGTGATCTTGGAGTTGTACCGGCCATAAAGGAGCCCATGGAGATTTTCTGTGATAACGAAGGTGCGGTTGCCTTGACCAAGGAACCGAGGGATCATGGTAGATCTCGACATATCGACATAAAATATCACTTCATTAGACATCGTGTAGAAGAAAGACAACTCATAGTGAAGAGGATATCATCAGAAGATAACCCAGCAGATCCGCTTACGAAGGGACTGAGTAGGGTTAAGCACTTGCAGCATTCTAGGAGTATTGGGCTGAAGGATGATATTAGTATAGGTTAGATAGTATTAGAAACGTATAATAGATAAATGTAATTAACATTTGATGATTAAATAAAGGAGTTTTATTTATGAGTAAAGTTACTGTCACATGTTAGTTGTTTAACTATTGTTTCACTTTGCATGTTTTGACTTCCAGAATAATTGAGTTTATTAGGAATAATCGAATTATTCAAATGGTCCACAATCGTTCATATGTTGGGAGTAGATATGAATGAAGATTGTCATGAATTGGTGTGTAGAATGTCTAAATGGTGTTAGACATAGCAAGGGTTGCTGCAACGTTCATGAGTGCTTATGAACTGGTTTTGAGCATTGGAATAAACCCGCGCTTGCTGGAATCACCTTATGGAATACGATATAAAAGGTGATCGCAAGACGATAATATCATATAGTCTTAAAACCTAGATATATGGTTTATTATTTGTTAATTGATTGTGCATTGATAATGCGAAAACGCATCAGTAACTTGATGTTATAAAACGCATTGTTGTGTATTGTTGGTTAATGAATAAGTAAATGCATATAAGTTGAAGTTTATCTGTAAATTTTATCCTAAGAGGGTAGAAGAGATATCTTGGCCACTCGATGATTTGATTTGACTTATGTGCCGGGCCCGGTCAGAACTAAATTGATGTGTTCGATTAAGTTCTATGTCAAATAAATCGAAGATCGAGAAATCTAAATGCTTGACTAACCATTCCATAGGATTGTCAGCATGATATCTAACAGAGGACTGTACGATCCCTTATCTAAAGGACAAGATTGATTAGATCAGAGTTGACAGCGTCTTTGAGAGCTACGATTGCAAACCGAATTGTACTTGTATAGTTACTAGACTTATCCAAGTGGGAGACTGTTGGAATAGTGTCTAAGGCTATAACTATATCCGGTTGTGCATGGTCCTTTTGGGTTGCCTTCACCATAGCAACTTGAAGGATGATTTGTTAAGAGAGAGTAAATATTGTAAGGAATAATATATGGCTATTTGATTAATATAAGTCATAAATTAATTGGTATTAATTTGGTGACTTAAAGAGATTAATTAAATAAGAGGGTATAAACTGTCAATTGTTTGATAGTTACACTTTAGACTGTAAATCCTTATCCTAGATAGGATGGACGATTTCTAGGGCTTGGATAAGCCAAAATCGTCCATAGGGTTATCTATGGAATGGATTTGGATAGCCTTAAGATAAGATTATCCAATTAGGGTTTAGGTGGTAACCCTTAAGGAGTCTACAAGTATAAATAGACCCTAGGGGTGAGGGAATTCGAAACACAACCTAAAGCAAGGAACCTCTAGCCGAATTCCTCCCCTCTCCTCTCTCCTAAATCATCTTGCTTGCTATTGGTGTTTGTAAGCCATTAGAGGAGTGACATTTGTGACTCTAGAAGCTCCAAGACAAACAATATCAACAAGGAACTCAAAGGTATGATTCTAGATCTGTTTCATCATTGTTATTTAACCTAATTAGCTATTAGAAGTCTTGGATTCAAAGCATGTTTAATTAGAAAGCCTAGATCCGAGCAATAGGGTTTTGCATGCGCACATAGGAAAGTTCTTATGGCTAAAACCCATCAAGAAGCGCCCAAGGAATGAACAATACAATACTCCCCCTTGATGTGTACCAAAAATGAATCACTAAAAATCTTGCACAGAAAAACAATCACGAAAAAGCCTCAAAAAAATTTCCAATTTGTAAATTTTTTTGACTTTTTGGGTGAAATTTGTAAGATTCTTCAAAAACCGGGTAAAAGTTGTCATTTCTAAATTCTACATGGACCCGTTGCACCAAAAACAGTCAAATATGTGAAACACTCCCACATTTGCAAAACTGGAAAGAAAGTGTAAATTTGCACAAACTGCAGGGACCAAAATGAACATTCTTCAATTTCTCAGAAAAGTAAGTCCAATTTCAAAGTTGGGTATTTGTTGCCAACATTTCGAAACTGCATAGACTCATTGCGAAAATTCTGTACTTTCTTCAAACTTTCGAAACTGGTCTAATTTTGCCACTTCGTTAAATGTTGAGGGATAAAATTCGAAACATGTACTTATCCTTCTTCTTCACTTCGTTAATTAGAGAACGAAGTCATGATTCGCGTCTCACTCTTCGCTTTTTAGTAAGATAACAAAAACATCCTTCGTTAATCCATACCCTTCGTTAATCCACACCCTTCGTGAATCCGCACCCTTCGTTATCAATCAACTTCTAAGGACCTTCGTTTTTAGTAACCCAAACCATCCGCCTTTCGAAATCGATGTCAATCTACTCTTCATAATCACGAAAACAAAGTCTTCAAAAGCGAAGTCAGCAAAACCATTGAGACCCAAAATTAAATTCAATCACAAATCGTTCAAGTCTTTGTTATATATCCCTTCGACTATCGATCTAAATGTATTCGATCCTAAATCTTCTCCTTCAAACATCGACTTCCAAACTAACGAACATATACTTCAATCTTTCGAAATGAACATCACAATCAACCAACAAGCAGTTGCGAACTCACACAACCAACCTTTGATGCATATCATTAAACTCGCAACTCCAATAAACCCATTTTGTTTTCCAATTCACCAATATTAAACCAAAATCGACAATCGAAAACGAAACCATTGACTCCAAATACTTCCAATTAACCCTTTGATTTTGACTGTAACCACAAACTCAAAATCGTTTCTAGATCATCAAAATCCCCATATTGACTTTCGTTAGTTTGACCTTGATACACCATAATCGATGAACACCAAATTGATTTACAATATCGATTTTGAATCCATTCACCATTACCAACCCTTCGATTCTCAAATACTTCAACCATTATCAAAGTTACTAATCGATATCAAATCCAAATGGAAATCAAATCAGTCTTCGTGAATCGATATTAAAAATTGTATGAAGTTTTCAATTAAAGTAACCAAGAACTAGCTTCGACTTCCAAACATAATCATTTTGACTCCGCAAAACATCGTTTGATTCATCATCAACTTAATCATTCGAAAATCAATAAAAAACCGAGTTAAAAAATGATGCCAAGCAACGAACTCAAGAATCAGTCAAACTCCTACAATACAACTTTCATAACCGATAACACAATCCACTTTCAATTCTCAATCCAAAAAAACTTGAAAGTAATACAAACTCGAAAACGATTTCAATAACACAAGTTTCATTTGAAACCAAAAGCAACCGAGAATCAACTTTGACTTTTGAGAACGTGCAAACTGATTCATTGTGACTTTGGGCTTTTCTAACCTGATTACAATTCTAAGTGGACTCCTGATGAACAGTAAAATACTATAGAATTGGGCTTCGAAACTATGAATTGATTAACACAAAAGGTTTCGAAGAATTGTATCAATGAAGGAATCGTGGATAGAGTGAATTTCTAATTTGGAAAAAAAATTAATTGATGAACAGTAAATTTTGAATTTTGAGAAAATGATTTTGGTTTTGATGTTTGATCTAAACAAAAATAATTGGATCAATCAACGGGGTTTGAAACGGATTAGATCTAATGAGGCAAATCGATCAAAAATTCAAAAACATAAAATATGAATCGAAGTCATGGATGTTTAGGAATCCATTTTGAGAATTTGAGATACCTTTTTTGACGATCCGAGTTCCATTTGCAACGAACGAATCAAATTTATAAGATCTTGGTTCTTTTGTCGGAATGAGAAAATCTCCAATTTGAACATTATACCACCCATTATGCTTGATGTACAACTCGTTCTTCGTGTTCTTCATCAAACCAAGAACATCTTCATAAGAACCACCAACACTTTTGGGTTTTGACTTCAAATTCAATGCAAGCTTTGGTGATTGTTGCTTTGGAACCCAAATTTGTTTCACGAATTTAGAATTCACAACAACATTCGACAATTTTTGTGAATAAACACGTTTGTTTTTGCGATTGATCTTCTTCTTCTTTTTCATTCTCATCTTTTTGCATCATGAAGACTTGACTTCATGAACACCACTTTCCACAACATCAACTTTGTGAGTTTGAATCAAATCTTTTAGAGTTTGATACTTGTGAATTTCATGGATCACCGATTTCCGATAAGGAATCATTCCTTCAAACGAATCACAAGAACACAAAATATCATCGGTTTGAACTCCAATTGAGCAAAAAACTTTTTCTTCATGAAAATCAACTTGAACTCCTTTTTCTTGAACATCATCATCATCATCAAGAACACCATCCCGAGCTTCACGACAATCTACATAATATTCAAGTTTATTGCTTCCATATTTGCATTCAGCACGAGGAATTCCTTTTATGACTTCTCCATCTCTTCTATTTCTTTGACTCTGTTGATATGTTGTAACCAAACGATCAAACAAATCTTTGGTCTGATAAATTGGACAACTAATTAATTCTCCAACTTCATTATTTTCTCCATTTACAACGATATCCCTTTCACTTTTCAATCCAACAGTCAAGCTATAAAGTAGATATTCAAAAGTACATTCACTTTGAAAATCTTCACTCTGTATCATCCATTTCTCTATAATTGTTTCTTTTCTTTTGAATCAAATGATATGAACTTTGGATTTCTAGAGAGAGAAAGTGTTTCAAACGGGTTTTCTAGAGAGAGAAAGTGAATATGAACCAAATTCTAGCGAGAGAAAGTGGTACAAACAAGTATTCTAGAGAGAGAAAATCAAATTATGGATCAAATCAAGGAAAAATTCAATTTCTAGAACACAAAACACTCTCTAAATACGAAGATCAATAAGAACATGAAAAATCACCAAATCAAGATAGCCATCAAGGATCAATTCTTGATCCAATCAAGAACACCTGCTTTGATACCAATTGTAGTGGTGATGTTTATGATGGCATGTGCGGAAAAGAAAAGATCTAGTGAATATGCGAAATCAAGAACACAAGGAGTAAATAAATATTTGTAAGCTCATATTAGATCTAGAAAGAATATACAAATGCGTTTGTACAAAGTTTCTCTATCTAGTCTAACACTCCAAATGGTTCCTTACATAAAATGAGTGTCACTCACTTCCTTATAAAGGAAATGTAACTCATTACACATACAAGTGGGTAAAGCCTCATCCAAGCATGACTTTGCACCCTAACAGGGTCGGCCTTTGTTCCTTCGACCCGTGGATATGCTGAGAAGACTCACCTCAACAAGTGGACCCACAAATAAATCTCTGACTACAAATCTGCTAGAATCCTCACGCTATCAAGCATAAATAACATTCAACTTACATTTGGTTTCTAATTCAATCACACAGTCCATATAAGGGGTAAAAAGACACTTTTACCCCTTACCTAGTTTGATCTAAGAATAAGGCCCAAACTCACTATAAAAAAGGCCCACAAACCAAAAAATCATCTGAAGCCCACTTGTGGCCTAATTTTCCAAATTGGGTCCAAACCCTTACATGGTCCTTACTGTAGAGCCCATTAACTTTTCCTTAATACAAAACCCTTGTTCTCAGATGGCCCAATAATGCCCAAAGTAACCAAGCCCAAAAGATAGCCCAAACTCAAAATGACACCATAGGGCCCAACAAGGCTCAAATATTCAAATTGGGCCTAAACCAATCATGGGCCTAGCACGAGAAGGCCTAATATACAAAAGCTCAAAATGATCAACGGTTAACCATGGTCAAACTTCTTGTCAATGATCCATGCACAACAAGGTAACAAAACAAGAAAGTAAAATATGTCGAGTACACCTCACATACTCAGCTGGTACGCCCAACGTATACCCTTTGGGCCCAGTACGTGAAACTTACCAGATGGGTCCTCCTAACGTACTCCCCTGAACCCCATTCTTCTCCAATAAGCACTTAATAATTTAAGTACTTGCTCTAAACTCCCTAATATAATTCCTAAGAATGACTTATCACATAAAGTTGGAAACCTTACTTGTATGCATGGCTAAATGGGGATCTAGAGCTCAAAAGAGGTTAATGAAGGGTCTTAACACATCCATGAGTCCAAATAAACCATAAATATCACATTTTTATGCCTTAGGGACACTTAAAACATCCAGATCTGCAATATTAATCATCTGAAACAGCCTTAGCTCACAAGGACCATCCAAAAGAGGCTAAAATAACTATAAACAAACCCAAAAGAAGATTTGTACAATGAGTAGAGAAGGTAGGGACTTTATACCTCCAAAGTCACGAAATGCAGATGCCAACACTGGATCTCTAAGGTCCTCTCCAAGAAATGAGTCTTCAACACAAACCACCATAAACACTCTTCCACGCTCAAAAGCTCATTAAGGGTGTTGGGTCAAAAATAAGGTTTATACTTTACTTTTCTAGCAAAATTGTATTTTTGTGTCTTGGACCGTAAACATCTTAGTGTTTACGGCCATATAAGTGTTTACAGCCGTAAACAGGTTTACGGCCGTAAACCCATTTAAGGCCCATGTTCTCCGTCCCATGTTTCTCTTGTATATATATAGGTGATAGGGGTGAGGAGTAGATATTGATGAACAGAAGAGAGTGCACGGTCTAGAGAGAAGAGTGTGTGTTAGTGTGTGTGAATCTCTTGTATCCGAATCTTCATTCATATCAATACATACAAGATTTATATTATTCTTCTTCTCTTACTTCTATTTGATCTGACATCATCCGTTTGATTGGGATTCCGTACCATCAAACGGATCTGATTGATACCTAGGAATTTTGGGGACTAACAATTGGTATCAGAGCAAAACCAGCACCAAAAGCACTCTACAATCGATTTTTGACCGTGTTCCTATTTGTTTGCGACCGAAGTTGGTGTTTGCTGCGAAAGGGTTTCAAGCCTCATTCAAAACAGCATTTTTCTCAAGTTTCTGGGAGTTTACGGCCATAGCTTACGGCCGTAAACTTAGATTACGGCCGCAAACCTCCATCAGTTCTTAAACCGTGAACCTAGTTCTTGGGTTGTGAATAAGGATTTTTCATCAACCGGAAACTCGGATTCTTGGACCGTGAACATCGACCATAAACTCCGGACCGTCAACAGAGTTTATGGTCGCAAGCTCCTCTCTGACCGTGAACACAGTTTACGGTCACAAACCAAAATTGACTGTGAAATTGCGTTTGACCAGAAACTTAATTTAATTTTAAATAATTTAATTTCTATTTAATATTAATTTGATATCAATGGATTCTCAAAGTCAAACACACACCATGAGCTGGACTCTTTAATGGGCACGACCACTCGAATTCCTAGACTGTTGTCAGCTGAAGGTTTCCCAGAATGGAAATACAGTAATTAAAAGTACATCAAGATAAAGGACTTCAAGATCTGGAGAAGCATCATAAAAGATCTTGTTAGAATAACCACGACTGTTTCAGGGCAAGTGGTTGACAAGAAGATTGAGAATTACACAGATGAAGACTTCGAGAAGATTGAAGAGCAAGAAAGGTATTTGTCCACCTGACCATGGCTCTATCTCTGGACATTGCTCAAAATTTTAGGGAGTACACCTCTGCCAAGGCTTTGTCGGAAGCCCTAATCGAGGTTTACGAAGGAAATGAAGATATGAAAGAGAGTCACCAAGATATGTTGCAACAACGGTTTAATATGTTCAACTACGTTCCTGGAGAAACTCTTGAAGCACAACCGCAACAGTTCACATCTCTTACCACTAAAATGACTGTAGTTGGGATCTTTTATACCAAATCTGAGATAAACAAGAAGCTACTGAATGCTCTCCTAAAGTCTTGGGACATGAATGTAGCTGTTATAAAGAAGATTAAGGATCTTAGCCAACTCTCTCTTGCTGAAGTGATGGCAGTCATCAAAGCTTGTGATATTGATGACAAATAGCGGGAGATGAATCACGTGAACTCATACTCAGCTACAAACCTTGGGATCTCTTCTAACAATGCTATTTCATCTTTTTCCTTTTCTTCTGCAGGTCAATCCCTTGCTGCTCAGCAAGCTCAAATTCAGCCTTTTTCCACTCCATCAGTCACTTCACTTCCTGCTGCATTATCCATGCCTCTCTCTCAGAACCAATCGTTCATGGCTGCTCAAGCTGCTTCTTCCTCCAATGTGGCTTCCTCATAAAACGGAAAGGAGGGTGATGAAAATCTCGCTCTTGCTACAGGGCTTTTCAACTGCTACAATGCACTTGTGGCTGGAGATCTTCCACCCCAACTGTTATTTGCTGATCTCGATCAGATTCATCCTGAAGACGTAGAAGAGATGGATATCACATGGCAAATTGCCATGGCAGTTTTCAGGGCGAAACAGTTTGCCAAGAAGACTGGAAAGAACAACTGGGGGATGAGTGCTGACAAGAAGGTTTGTTTCAGCAAGGGAAAGCTACGTTGTTTCAATTACCACAATCCAGGTCATTTTGCTCATGAATACCCTAAGCTAGACATAAGACTAAACAATGATCGGACAATAGTTGCAGTTGGAAACAATCGAAGTGGTACTCAAGTGAACAACGAAAAGGCTATGGTTGCGCAATCTTTTGACTGGGAGGATTAGATGCAGGCCCTAAACATATCAGGACCTGAAAATGCTCATTTGGCTTAGGTTGGTGATGATGCTCCTGCTAAGATTGTTGCAGCTGAAGATAAAATGATGGAGCTGCAGTTCGCACTGATGGTATCTTCTTCTCATGAACTAAACAAAAACGAGGTAAGTCTATCGTCATGCTCTCAAGCTTGTATTGATTATGTTAAAATTCTTCATGAGGAAATTGAGGCACTAAGTAGAGAAGTAGAGAACCTTAAAATTCTACGTGAACATAATGACTTATTAAAAAGGGAAGTAGAGGATCTTAGGTACGAAGGTTACTGATGTGTGTAAATTCAACTAGTTTTATCCCTACTTTTTATTAATAATTTGAGCACACAAAGGTAGTGAACCTGTCTTTAAGTGGTATAGATTGATAAGTAAGGTATCGAACTCAGGGAACGGGAAATTAAACTAATAGCTAATTTTAACTAAAACAAATAATAAAAGTAAAAGGTTTTTCTCTAGTTTTACAAGACTAGAAACTTAGACAAACTAAATTAACTAATTAACTAAAGCAACAACTATTCACCAAAGTTGATAAAGATGTTTCTATTTAGGTTCAACCAATTCACTCCTATGGTTATTTAAGTTAAAGTGGATTAATTGCTATTGGTTACCAATTATAATAGTTAGGTTCATATTCATTACTCCTAACCCTTAGACAATTAACTAATTTAAGCGTTGATCAAGTGTTTAGACTAATTAATTCCCTAGATTAATTATTTGGATTAAATAAGATTTGTAATGGTTAATTAAGTTATTAATTCAATTAACCTCTTGTTGATGGTTTCTCAAACAAGCTCACACATTAATCTTCCTATTTTCTTATTAATCTTAGTTTCATAATCATTACTTCTAAGCATATGGCTTAGCATTCACATAGTCATATGAGGTTAACAATTAAGTGATGTTCATGCAACCTAATTGCCTTCCAATTAACAAAAAATAGTAGTGATTAATACATAAGGTTCTTTAACAAACTTAATTTAATAAATCACCAATAGACAATTAAGCAAAAATTACTAATTAAACCATAGGAGTTCTTTGGTATTCCCCAAACAGAAACAAAAACGAATTTAGCTAATTATTGCAGTAGAAACAAACATAAAAACAAAGTTTACTAAAACAAACATGTCCAATTCCTAAGTCTAAGTGGTAGAATTAACCTAATTGCTTGAATTCTTCCAACTCTTGAAGCCTAGGGTTCCTTAGCGCCTTCTGAAACTCTTAGTCGCAGCTAATCCTTCAAAAATCGCCAGGGGGTCCCTTCCCATGAGATAAGGATTCGTCTTTTATAGATATCCCAAAACAGGGTGTACTCGGCGAGTAGCAGAATCAACTCGCCGAGTAGATCCATACTTATCCGTCTTAAATCAGCAGTCGTATTTATCTTCTGGCATATCCTCGTGTACTCGCCGAGTAGGGTCGATCTACTCGCCGAGTAGAACTCCTTCTTTCACTCTTTAATCTTCAATTGCTTTCCTTTTCTCCTTTTTGCTTCCAAGCATATCTTTTGGACTGAAAACACAATTCACAACATTTTAAGTACCTTTTGTCCACATTATTCACATAATTAATCAAAAATAACTAAGAATATATGTTAAATAATTAACTAATTATGCACATATCAAAATACCCCACACTTGACTTTTGCTTGCCCCCAAGCAAAACTAAATTTTAAACATATTAAAATCACATGTAATAACTCCAATCCAACCCAGCCATTATGCCAAGACCGCAACGCATGCATTTGTGTCTAAAATTTCCTAAAAACCCCCCATACTTCAAATACTCACAATCCTCATAAATATTCGCCCACTCACCCCGAACTATGCTCATTTTATGCAACCCTCCGAATCCATCCTCAGAAAATCTCTTTACCCTCAAGGTATTTTTAATTGAGCAACCCAAGCATACATATTCTAGAATTACAACTTTTCGATACCACTATGGAATTCTTTGAATTCTTCACTTTCTTGATAATTTGATCTTTGATATCTTCGAATTCACCAACTTGTATTGACTTTTGGTATCTTCAACTTTTTGGATTTCTTGGAATTTTGATCTTTAGATCTTCACTTCATTTGCTCCAAAATTCCTATAACTTTTTCTAGTAATTCTTTTTTTTTTCATGTATTTCTCAATATATATTTTTTTTTCACTCAAATCCCTACATGCTTAAGCAGGGGCGCTCAATATCAACCTTTATTGGCTAATGATAAAAACGTTCCTGGATACATTTCAGGTTTAGGCTGCTAAACATATTGCATCCCTCAGGCTGAGCAAGGTCGTGTTTTTGTCTCATGATTTCACTGAAATAAGGAAGCCACAAATGCACTAGAACGTATATAGGCTCAACTAAACATTTGGGTTTTCATGAAATTCTAAACACAATTCTAATATGGAATCCTAAATTTTTTACCAAAATTTTCTAATTTAAGACCTAAGCATTTTTGGTATGCAACAAATTTTTTTAAAAATTAGCCTAAATTAAGATTCTAAGTGTTCTAAGATGTGACTAACCCCCTACCCCCACACTTATTTTATGCAATGCCCTCATTGCATATTATACCAACTAAAAATGCAAATAGAGAGAAATTTGGAACAAACTCCCCTGGGGTAGCAATCGCTAAGTTGACACTCTCTTCTTCAACTCCTTCTTCCAGTGACTTTAACCATGGGAACAGCTCATCCATGGCACGGGCGTCATACGTCTCGTGTGGTTGATAGCTCGAAAAACTCCAAGGAAAAGGGTTGTTGCACAATCTTCAGTAGTAATTCATAAAGAGTGTATGAATGGCGTAGAAAAACTAGCCAGAACAAATCAGAAACTCCTCCTGCAGCAGGCTACTCGGCGAGTAGGTGAGCAAACTCGGCGAGTAGAACTCGATTGGCAAAGTAGTTCGTGCAAAAACAGATGTACTCGCCGAGTAGTGTTAGTGCACTTGGTGAGTAGAGCTTATATTTCCAGAATTCTATGAATCGTTGTCTCTCTTTACGTTGGTGTTGACATGGAAATATAAATGTACTCTCCCGTGAACTTCCTAAGCAGCAACACTTCATAAAAATCTCGATTCGTACGGACTCAATCCTAGGAACAAGACTCCATAATCACTCATAAAGACTCTCATTCCTCTCTTGACCCTTCCTAATTAGCATGCTTCCTAGCTTTAATACCTGAAAAGAAAACTAAAAGTAACACTAATATTCCAACCACATAGCCAAATTCAACATGTCCACAATTGTCTTAAAACAAACATCATAACCAAACAAAAAAAAATCAAATAAAATCTTCATTCTTCCTCTTCCATTCCGGCTCCTCCAGCTCCACTACCTCCTTCTCCACCCCTTCTTCGCATCCTCTCGTCCCAATCCATAATATAAGGGTAGCCGGGTCCCGGTCGCGGGGCAATATGCATTTGTTGGAAAAGATACTCGAAGGATTGATTGGTGTAATTAACCCCTCGCCCAATATCATCCAAGTAGTGTCGGTACTCCACTTGGTTCCATCCCTCGTTATCCTCCACCGGAATAACCGGTGGGTCTTCTCGTACCCACTCGCTCCTTGGCCTAACCCGCCTTCCCGGCTCCTTGGGGACCGCCGGCTCATCCTCATTCGGGATAGTAAAAGAGTCACCAAAATTTTCAACTATCCGAGCCCTCCTATAAAGTGCAGTGTTGAACGGAGGAGGGTGGATAATCGTTAGCGTTTGAGCTTGCGGCAATTCCAAGATCCCAAATGATCTCGCAAGCCGAGTAATGAACATGCCCCCATTGATCTTCGAGTTTATCTTCTCCTTGACCGCTCCCTCCGCAAGAAATTTAGCAATGCAGTACGGGAGGTTGCAGAAGACATCGGGAGTGATGATACTCCACAAGTAAAAGATATCAAGGGTGGGAACTTTGTCCCTATCCTTTCGCATGTTGATCGTGCTTGCAACGAACCGGTGAATGAGTCGGTGGATTGGAGAACGGATATGAACTTCTTGAGCAGTGGAAGGTATGTAGACCCGGTTAGCAATTGTACTCCACCATGTCGACGCCACCACCCCCTCGGGAAGTTCTTTGTAGGTATTCTCCAAGAAGGCTTCAAAGTATTCCGTCATCGACATGTCTTGATCGTAGATGCCCAACCGCCAAGAGAACTCAACCATGCTGCATTGTCGCAGCTCCCCACCCAAAGAAAACGAGATCGTGTTTGGATTGTAAAACTCACTACCACCTCAGAATGAAATGGTAGCAAAGAATTCCCAGCACAACTCCGCGTATACTGGCTCTTGGATTTTAAACAATTGCAACCAACCATCACAAGTGATGTTGGCATAACCCAAGTTACAATCTTTCACCAAATATGGAGTAAGTTCCTCTTCCAAGCCGACATTGCCCATCCATCCCCAATCCACTGCATTTGGTAAGTGGATTTCTTTCTGTTGCAGCGCTTCCAACCTGTTTAGTGCTCGAGTTTTGGAGGATTTAGAGGTGATTTGTTGAAAGGCTAACCATGGCATATCACCATGGCCTCCTCCACGTGATGACGGACCTCTTCTTGCCATGCTATCTGCATAAACATACCAAAAACACAGCAACAAACAACACCCAATAATTAAAACAGGAAAATTTTTGATCTTATTGGGACCTACTCGCCGAGTAGTATGAACTTCTTGACAGATCGAGATCGGATCTGTGTAATCTGTGTAATAGTCCAAATTGTTCATAGGGTTTTGTTGTAATTACTTATCTAACCACAGATCTTGAAGAAATTACTCCTAACAACATCTAATTCATGAGTAAATTAAAGCCCTAAAAATTGGGAAAAACTCCCCAAATCCGAAATCATAACAAATATGGGAAGATATGTGATAAAGATTGAACCTTTCACAAAATTAAAGGGTAAAGATGTTACCTTGTTGCTTGAATGAAGAGAAAGAAGAAGAAAATTGGAGAGATCTTGAAGAATACTTAGAGAGGCGGCTGAGAGTAAATGCTCGGCGAGTGTGGGGATGAATTGGTGAGTAATAACAATTTTTACAGGTTTTATTTTACTGGGTTTGAACCGGCTACTCGCCGAGTAGAATGGGTCTACTCTCCGAGTAGACACGCGTGTTATCGACTTTTGGCTGTAAGTGGACATTTGCTCGCCGAGTATAGTCGATATACTCGCCGAGTAGATGTCACAGGTTGAAAAAAAATTTAAATTTGCCAATTTTAATGTATGAATTCATTTGTTTAGCCCTTCCACCCCACACTCACAGTATAGCTTGTCCTCAAGCACTTAGAGACATAGAATAAATGAAGAAGAATGCAAAAAAAAAAACAATATGAAAATTAAAGAAAAGGAAAGAAAATGCAAACGTGAAACTCGGGTTGCCTCCCGAGAAGCGCTTCTTTTGATGGAGTCATTAGCTGGACTCCGCCCCGTCTACGTGTTTACGATTCCGCACAGTAGCAGCTCCTCCAATCCTTCATTCCGGGGGACTCCTTCTTCATATTTCTTCACTCTATGACCATTGACTTTAAATGGTGTGCCGTCTCTTGATATCAATTCTATAGCCTCGTGAGGAAACACCGTCTTGACCAAAAAGGGACCATCCCACCTTGATTTGAGTTTGCCCGAGAAAAGTTTTAATCGGGAATTGAAAAGTAGTACTTTTTGGCCTTCATGGATGTCTTTGCTCTTGATTCTTTTGTCATGCCATCTCTTGTTCTTTTCTTTATAGAGCCACGAACTAGAATAAGCCTCATTTCGGAGTTCTTCAAGGGCATTCATTTGCATTAAACGGTTGGTCTTCAATTCTTCTATATCAAAGTTGCACCAACGCCCAATATGCCTTATGCTCGATCTCAACCGGTAAATGGCATTGCTTTCCATAAACTAAACTATATGGTGTAGTACCAATAGGTGTTTTGAAAGCGGTACAAAATGCCCATAGCGCGTCATCCAATTTATCCGACCATTCCTTGCGGTTGCTTCCCACCGACTTCTCTAAAATACGCTTCAAGGCTCGATTGGTCACTTCAGTTTGTCCACTCGTTTGTGGGTGGTATGACGTGGAGAACTTATGGGTCACCCCATATTTCTTGAGCACCTTTTCCAATTGATCATTGGCAAAGTGTGTGCCTCGGTCACTAATTAGGGCCTTCGGAACACCAAACCAGGAGAATAGTTTTTTTAAGAATCGTACCACTACCCGTCCGTCATTTGTAGGTAAAGCCTGCGCCTCCGCCCATTTCGAGACATAATCTACCGCCACTAGGATGTACTTGTTTCCTTTGGATGTGGGAAAAGGTCCCATGAAGTCAATGCCCCATACGTCGAACACCTCACACACTTGAATGCTATGTTGTGGCATTTCATTTCGAGATGAAATGTTTCCCACCCTTTGACAAGCATCACATTCTTTGACATATTGGGCTGCATCTTTGAAGATTGTAGGCCAATAGAACCCAATGTCAAAGATCTTCTTTGCGGTATAGTGTGCTCCATGATGTCCTCCCGTGGGCCCGCTATGGCAGTGTTCTAGTATTCTTCGACTTTCCTTCCCGAACACACATTTTCTTATAATTCCATCCGCACAGCTTCGAAAGAGGTATGGATCGTCCCAAAAGTAATATTTGATCTCCGCAAAGAATTTCTTCTTTTGCTGACTACTATAATCCTTCGGGACGTAATTTGTAGCTAAATAGTTAGCTATGTCTGCGAACCATGGCTCCTCTCCCACGGACACCATAATGTATTCATCCGGAAAGTCGTCTCCATCCTTATCTTCTTGCAATTTCGGGTTCTCGAGCCTAGATAAATGATCGTCCGCTACATTCTCCATTCCTTTCTTGTCTCGTATCTCTATATCGAATTCTTGAAGAAGCAGCACCCATCGTATTAGTCTTGGCTTGGCATCCTGTTTGGAAAACAAATACTTGATAGCCGAGTGGTCAGTAAAAACAATGGTTTTAGATAAAACCAAGTAAGGGCGAAACTTGTCAAAAGCGTAAACCACGGCTAACAATTCTTTTTCAGTAGTAGTATAATTCTCTTGGGCAGGATTTAAGGTCTTGCTTGCATAATAGATGGGTTGAAAGTGCTTATCAACCCTTTGTCCAAGGACCGCTCCTAGTGCATAGTCACTAGCATCACACATGATCTCGAAGGGTAAGTTCCAATTTGGTGCTATAATGATCGGGGCATTAGTTAATTTTTCCTTTAGAAAGTCAAATGCCTCTAAACACTCTTTAGTAAAATTAAAGGGTGCATCTTTTAGTAATAATTGTGTTAGAGGTTTCGTGATTTTGGAAAAATCTTTTATAAAACGCCGGTAAAAACCTGCGTGTCCCAAAAAACTTCTAATGCCCTTCACATTAGTTGGTGGGGGGAATTTGGCAATGGTGTCTATCTTTTCCCGATCCACCTCAATTCCCTTTTTAGAGACTTTGTGTCCCAAAACTATACCCTCCTTGACCATGAAGTGACACTTTTCCCAATTTAGGACCAAGTCGGTTTTCTCACACCTAGCAAGCATTGAGTCAAGGTTTGTGAGGCAGTCATTGAAAGAAGATCCGAATACAGAAAAGTCATCCATAAAGACCTCCATGAACTTTTCCACCATATCATGGAATATGGCGGTCATGCACCTTTGAAATGCCGCAGGTGCATTGCATAGTCCAAATGGCATGCGTCTATAGGCGAAAGTCCCACTTGGGCATGTAAAGGTGGTCTTTTCTTGGTCCATTGGGTCTATGGGTATTTGAAATTACCCTGAAAACCCATCTAAAAAGCAGTAGTAGCTATGGCCCGATAGTCTCTCTAACATTTGATCTATGAAAGGAAGGGGAAAATGGTCTTTGCGAGTGGCATCGTTTAGCTTTCGATAATCGATGCACACTCGCCAACCGGTTACCGTTCGCGTTGGAATTAACTCGTTCTTTTCGTTGGTAATGACCGTCATTCCTCCTTTCTTGGGCACCACTTGGACCGGACTCACCTATGGACTATCGGAGATGGAGTAGATGATTCCTGCATCCAAAAGCTTAACCACCTCCTTCTTGACGACTTCTTGCATGTTCGGGTTCAATCGTCTTTGATGTTGCACCACCGGCCTTGCTCCTTCTTCTAAATTGATTTTGTGAGAGCAGTAGGATGGGCTTATTCCCTTGATGTCGGAGATGCTCCATGTGATGGCTCTTTTCCTTTTCTTCAACACGCGTACAAGCTCCTCCTTTTCCGTCTTGGATAGGTCCGAGGCTATGATCACAGGCTTCTGATTTCCTTCTTCCAGAAAGGCATACTCTAGATGGTCAGGTAGTGTTTTAAGCTCCAATTTGTTGTGCATAGTGACGGACTCGTCGAGTGCAGGTTTGGTACTCGGCGAGTTGGTAGCTGCATTCACGACTTCTGGCTTTTCTTAAGATGTACTCGGTGAGTAGATCGAGTCTACTCGGCGAGTAGGGCTTTCAGATTGCTTCTTTATTTCTTCATACTCCGCTTCTTCCAACAGTCTTTCAATCTCTAGTAAGTCCTTTTCTGGGTCAAATACTTCATCCAAAGCTGCAAACTTGCTGGAATCTTTAGGTATGTCTTCCTCCAATAGTTCGTCAAGCATGTCGATTGAGAAAGTCGTGTCGTCACTACTCCTTGAGTACTTCATTGCTTGGTCTACCCCGAATGTCACTGAATCGTCCCCAACTCGTAATGTGAGCTTAGAATCTCTCATGTCTACGATAGCGCTAGCGGTGTTGAGGAAGGGCCTTCCAAGGATAATTGGCACTTGCGGATCCGCCTCCATGTCGAGAATGATGAAATCAGCCGGGAAGACAAATTTGTCTACTTTCACTAGCAAATCTTCACAAATGCCTCTTGGGAAAGTAACAATCTTGTTTGCCAAATGAATTGCCATTCGAATTGGCCTTGGCTCCGGGAGGTCCAGCTTCTTAAAGAACGAGTATGGCATAAGGTTCACGCTTGCTCCAGAATCAGCTAAAGCATGAATTGCAGCCAAGTTGCCAAATTGGCAAGGCAAAGTTAAGCTCCCCGGATCACCCTTCTTCTTTGGTAATTTGTTTAGCATTGCGGCGGAGCAATTCTCATTAAGCACTACCTTCTGCACTTCCTCCATCTTTCTTCTGTTAGTGAGGAGTTCCTTAAGGAACTTAGCATAGTTGGGCATTTGCATGACAGCTTCGATGAAAGGAATGTTGATTTGAAGAGTTTTAATATGGTCTAGAAACTTCCGATATTCCTCTTCCTGCTTCTCTTTCTTGGCTCGGGCTGGGTATGGCATTGGAGGCTGGTATGGTTTCAAGGGAGGCTGTTTATTTGTTTTAGCAGGGGTACTCGCCGAGTAGGACTCTCAGATTGTGAATGTTGGTTTTCTACTTGTTCTTCCGTTCCTTCCTTCTGTGAGTCCTTGGTTGCTTCAGTTCGAATGGGTGCCAGGGGAGTAATGATCTTCCCACTTCTTGTTGTAACAATATTTACTTGTGCGCCTCGTGGGTTGTTCTCGGTTTTGCTAGGAAGCTCACCCGGTGACCTTTGGTTTAGTTGTTGAGCAAGTTGCCCAAGCTGCGTTTCTATGTTGTGGATGGATGCTTGCTGGTTCCTGAGAATCGTTCTTGTTTCTTGGATAGCAGCATCATGGTCACTATGTCTTTTCTCGGAAGCGGCCACAAATTTAGTTAGCATATCTTCCAAGCTTGGCTTCCTCTCTTGCACCGGCTCCTCCTTTTGGTAAAAGCCTCTCCCTTTTTGTCTGTACTTCTCCTCCTTGGCCTTCTTATACTCTTCGTAAGGCAGCCACTCCTTATTTTGTTTGCGCCAGTCCTCATCGTTCTTGTTTCTTTCCCCGGCAACGGCGCCAAAAACTTGATGTGTGAAAATTAAGAACTAGTTTTATCCCTACTTTTTATTAATAATTTGAGCACACAAAGGCAGTGAACCTGTCTTTAAGTGGTATAGATTGATAAGTGAGGTATCGAACTCAGGGAACGGAAAATTAAACTAATAGCTAATTTTAACTAAAACAAATAATAAAAGTAAAAGGTTTTTCTCTAGTTTTACAAGACTAGAAACTTAGACAAACTAAATTAACTAATTAACTAAAGCAACAACTATTCACCAAAGTTGATAAAGATGTTTCTATTTAGGTTCAACCAATTCACTCCTATGGTTATTTAAGTTAAGGTGGATTAATTGCTATTGGTTACCAATTATAATAGTTAGGTTCATATTCATTACTCCTAACCCTTAGACAATTAACTAATTTAAGCGTTGATCAAGTGTTTAGACTAATTAATTCCCTAGATTAATTATTTGGATTAAATAAGATTTGTAATGGTTAATTAAGTTATTAATTCAATTAACCTCTTGTTGATGGTTTCTCAAACAAGCTCACACATTAATCTTCCTATTTTCTTATTAATCTTAGTTTCATAATCATTACTTCTAAGCATATGGCTTAGCATTCACATAGTCATATGAGGTTAACAATTAAGTGATGTTCATGCAACCTAATTGCCTTCCAATTAACAGAAAATAGTAGTGATTAATACATAAGGTTCTTTAACAAACTTAATTTAATAAATCACCAATAGACAATTAAGCAAAAATTACTAATTAAACCATAGGAGTTCTTTGGTATTCCCCAAACAGAAACAAAAACGAATTTAGCTCATAATTGCAGTAGAAACAAACATAAAAACAAAGTTTACTAAAGAAAACATGTCCAATTCCTAAGTCTAAGTGGTAGAATTAACCTAATTGCTTGAATTCTTCCAACTCTTGAAGCCTAGGGTTCCTTAGCGCCTTCTGAAACTCTTAGTCGCAGCTAATCCTTCAAAAATCGCCAGGGGGTCCCTTCCCATGAGATAAGGATTCGTCTTTTATAGATATCCCAAAACAGGGTGTACTCGGCGAGTAGCAGAATCAACTCGCCGAGTAGATCCATACTTATCCGTCTTAAATCAGCAGTCGTATTTATCTTCTGGCATATCCTCGTGTACTCGCCGAGTAGGGTCGATCTACTCGCCGAGTAGAACTCCTTCTTTCACTCTTTAATCTTCAATTGCTTTCCTTTTCTCCTTTTTGCTTCCAAGCATATCTTTTGGACTGAAAACACAATTCACAACATTTTAAGTACCTTTTGTCCACATTATTCACATAATTAATCAAAAATAACTAAGAATATATGTTAAATAATTAACTAATTATGCACATATCAGTTACCAAATTAGAAAAGGAAAAAAAAAACTTATTAAAGCCCAATTAGAATCTATAATAAAGGACTTTAGGAGACTTCAGGAAGACTATTGTAATAAATGAGAAAATTATGACTACATAAAGAAACAGAACGTTGAACTAGTGGCAGAAATTGAGTCATTAAAGGGAAAATTTGAAACTGCTGATTTTGACTTTAGAAAATTTGATGTATCGAGTGGGGTAGTTGCCAATATGATAGATCACTGCATGTAATTTAAACGAAATCAGTCAAAGGGTCTAGGGTATAATCAAGTGCCTCCTCCTTTCAATCATACATATCAGTTTCAACCAGTGTCCAAAGAAGAGATTGCCAATGAACCATTCATGGTTTATGGCAAGCCATCTGGTTTTGTTTCAGGAGGATTTATTAATGTTGAAAGTACTAACATTTCTACTTCTCCTGCAGATCAATCCTTGAATCAGTCAAAGTACGAATTTGAAGGATCTGTTTCTGAAAATAAAACTGAGTCTGAACCCGAAGTTTTAGTTTTAAATAAAGACAATAATTTTTCTAATGTTGCAAGTGACAATGTTTTTTGTGATGTTTATACTTCTTCTGATACTTCTTTAAATGGTTTTAAAGTGTCTGATGCTATTTTGAATGATGTGGTTGGCAATTCTAGTGTTTGTGATGATAATAATAATGAAAAACCACCAGCTTCGCAGGTCTTTCCATCAAATGCACCCTCACTTCTCTCACAACCTAATTCTTGTTCTTGTTCATTTGAGAGAAGCAAGGGTGTTGGTATGGAAAACAAATCTGAACAATGTAGTACAAGTTTTCAAAATAACAAAAAGATTTGTTTTAATTGTGGTATTAGTGGTCATATAGCTAGAAATTGTCCAAATCGTATGTTTGTACATTTTGAATCTCCAAGAGGAAAGAACAAACTCAGAGGAAGGTCTTTAACTAGAAAGTCATCTAGAAATCGTTCTCGGAATGATGATTGGAAAGATGATCGGAGTAGAAAACGGGCTATTTTTCAAAAGCACAAAAAGGTTTTTCATAACAAAGTCCCAAGCAGTTTGCCAAAACCGAGCATAGCCAAGCCAAAGTCGGTTTCGTCAAGAAGCAGCAGTGGGTCTTCAACCAATTATGGTAGAAAACCCAAGTGCTTCAAGCAAACTGATAAACATCTGATTTCAAAACCACCTGAGACTGTTAGAAAAACTAATTATAAATGGTTGCCCAAATTAGCTTCCAATCCATCATCAGTGTCCTCTGAAAAATCCTTAAATGATAATAGATCTGAAAAGGCATCAGGACCACCTAGGAAAATAATGAACTGGGTTCCCAAATCTAAATAAACCCGCACAGTTTGCAGGGATAGTTGCGGGGGAATGTCGTCAGACCTTGGTTCGTCGACAGCGGCTGCTTCCGGCATATGACAGGAGATATAGCCCAACTGAACAACATTCAGTATTTTAATGGGGGGTAAGATTACTCAAAAAGGAATCGTTACAAATGGGGTGTTAAGTTTCAAAAATGTCAACTTTGCTCCCGAATTGAAACATAGTTTGTTGAGTGTATCCCAGATATGTGATAGAGGCTATTCGACGCATTTTACTGATAAGGAATGCATGATTCTCAAGCCAGGCTTTGTCATTCCAGAAGAGTGGATTCTTGTAAAATCTAAAAGGGATGCGAAATGCCTACATCATTGATATGAATAACAATCTTCCAGAACAAGTTACGTGCCTCTTTTCAAAGATCTCAGAAAAAATTGCAATGTTGTGGCACCGAAGACTTGGTCATGCTAACGTCAAGAACTTGAATCGTCTTGCAAAGAATGAGATGGTCTGTGGTTTTCCTGTCAGAGACTTTATCACGTTTGAGAAGTGTGTGTCATGTGCCCAAGGTAAGCATCATAGAAAACCACACCTGCCAAAACAGGTCAACTCAATTAGTCAGGTGCTTCAATTGCTACATATGGATCTTTTTGGACCGGTAAACGTTCTCAGCATTAACATAAATTCTTATTGTCTGGTTGTGATTGAGGATTTCTTTCGTTTTACATGGGTTTTCTTTCTATCCAACAAAGTTGGAGTTGCTGATCTAATTAAGAAATTCATCATATTGATTGAAAACCAAACTAACAGTCGGGTGAAGGTGCTTCGTACCGACAACGGAACAGAGTTCAAGAATTCTGTACTCAATCATTTTTACGTAGAAAAGGGTATTATGCGTCAATACATCTCTGCTCACACACCCCAACAAAATGGTGTTGCTAAGAGGAGAAACAAAACTTTAAAAGACGTTGCAAGGACGATGCTGTGTGACTCCAAACTACCAGTTTTCTTCTGGGCCGAGGCGCTAAACACGGATTGCTACGTTCAGAATCGCGTGTTGATCAACAAAGCTCAGATGAAGACCCCGTATGAGATTTTATATGGTCACAAGGCTTTCGTCAGTCATTTCCGTGTATTTGGCTGCCCTTGCATCCTTCTTCACCTAGAAAACCAACCTGAAGTTTAATGCCAAAGCTGATGATTGTTACTTCATAAAGTATGTTGCTCGCACCGCCTATAAGGTATACAATAAGAAGAAAGAGGAGATTGTGGAATCTTATGACGTGCGTTGGTTGGAAGAAAATGAGACGGACGCTAGAGTGGGTCCGGATTGGTTGTTTGATTACACATCGATGTTCAAATCAATAAATGTGTCTTCGAGTAGCTCATCTGGATCTATCTCTGGTTTGAAGAATATTTTTGAAGATGAAGACGAAGAAGTTGTCTACAGACCTCCATCGGTATCCTCTTCATCATCTGAGGGAGAGTCCTCTGCTACGCCTGAGGGGGAGTCCTTTGCTATGCCTGAGGGGGAGTCCTCTGTGCAACATGATAATCCAAAATCTCCAGCCCAAAATGATACTCCTGATGCTGAAACTACGCCACTCACTCCTATAGAAAGAGAGTTCATGCCTAATGATGCTTCCACTGTCTCTTCAACTTTTATGGAACTACTCTTTCCTGAGATCATTTCAAATGAGTTTGTAGCAGAGCCGTCTGGAGCGGCTCAATCAGCAAATGAAGGAGGTGTCAACATTCACACTCTCTTTTATGTTTTATTTCTTGTTCTAGAAAACAAAAAAAAATACAAAAATATTTTTTTTTGTTTTAATTTGTGTGCTAAGTTTTCTTTTAGTTTTGTTTTGTCTTGAAAAGTGATTTCAGGTGTAGATGAAACTCATGGAGTTTGTGTCGAAATTTTTTGAGCCAAAGCTTCATCCGTGATCATCAAAGAATTCTCATTCAAAGGAGCAAGAAATGAAGATTATTCTTTCAACATTCAATCTTTCAACCCCAGAAGCAAGGTAAAGCTGAAATTGAAGATTATGTGACGGATTGCATTGAAGCCTCCTCAATCAATCTGCTGCTATGTATGAACCTGCTGAAGTGATCCAGAAAATTATTTCTCTCTGAAGTTCTGTCTGAAGATTCTCAAGCTGAAAGCGTCATCTTTCAGGAATCAGTACATCAAGCATCCTCACCAAATGTGCGTTTAATTCCAAATCTTGAAGAATTGCCCAAGGGCTCAAGATGAAGTCATTCATTGAAGATAAATGCCGAAGCCAAGCTCTTGATGGAGATTGACAAGAAAAGCCAGCTACTTTTTAGGGGGAGCATGTTGGGTCATTTAGAAAAGAAAGTTATAAACCAAGGGGGAGATTTTTTGGGTCAAAAATATGGTTTATACTTTACTTTTCTAGGAAAATTGTATTTTTGTGTCTTGGACCGTAAACAGCTTAGTGTTTACGGCCATATAAGTGTTTACGGTCGTAAACAGGTTTACGGCCGTAAACCCATTTACGGCCCATGTTCTCCGGCCCATGTTCCCCTTGTATATATATAGGTGTTAGGGGTGAGGAGTAGAGATTGATGAACAGAAGAAAGTGCACGGTCTAGAGAGAAGAGTGTGTGTTAGTGTCTGTGAATCTCTTGTATCCAGATCTTCATTTATATCAATACATACAAGATTCATATTATTCTTCTTCTCCTTCTCTTCTATTTGATGTGACATCATCCGTTTGATTGGGATTCCGCACCATCAAACAGATCTGATTGATACACAGGTATTTTGGGGACTTACACAAGGCACTCTAGGGTTTCTATGTATGCTAAAGGGGATGGAGACTGACCTAAAATGTCTAGAGGAATGATATAATGTTTATTATATAATGGTAAAACCCCAAAAAATAGGTTTTGTTGCTGAAGGGAGTACGCCCCGCTTAGTACGCTCGACGTACTCAAAGACCACCCGCGACCATCTTAACCATTATGCCCTGCATACAAGACGAGCACACCCTACGTACTCATTGGACCCCATTAAAATCCTAAAACTTCATTTGGCCCTAACTCCTTCGTTCTAAGTCCGTTTCCGACGAACTTTATATCCAAGGAAAGGTGACGATAAGCCATACACTTCTAACAACACACCTTAGCTTTAAAACTTCCCGAACCAAAACCCAAATTTCATAATGGACTGAGTTATCAAATTATGATTATACTCTTGGGCTTCGATACACCTTGGAATACTCGGATCACTAAGATTATAACACCTACATCCAAAAAAGGTCAAATCCTTTCTTCCCCAAGGCCCTAAGCCTTATGATAACTGATGATCGAGCCATAACCCTGAAAAAGGAAGTGATTTGAAACCAAGTGTTACAATGTTGTTGAGAAATCTTATTATTGGACTCAAATTCGTGAACTCCATATTAAGACCAATATAGATTTATTGTGACATTTTCATTTTCGTTAGTTTTCGAACATAGTTATTTGAGCGGGTATGAATTACACCTTAAAATAAAGTTCCTGTTTGTACATGAATGAGTAAAGGAAAACAATCTTTATATCGTCTAGATTAACACTCATGATATACTTGCGGATCCGATGGCAAAAGGTATACCGCCTAAATTTTCTAGGATCCCGTAGCTAAGATGGGTTTTACTAGAGACCTTTTATGATAAAATATTGCTCTTATAGAAAAAGAATATAATTGTGAGTTTCGTCGAATATATTTATTTCTTTTATGTCTATACTAATATATACTTGCACTTATTAATCTGTAGACAAATCTATACTTTTAATGATATATATTATTCTTCGTTTTGGCTTAAATTTTCTAAGTGTTTAATGTTAAGACAAATTAATGTTATATACTATTCTTCATTTTGGCTTAAATTTTCTAAGTGTTTTATGTTGAGGATTTAGTGTTATTTATGGAGATCGCATGTTAATAAGAACACAAATGACTGTATCTTTTTACTTTTTACTATGGATTTAATATGAAAATTGATGGGTATAATATTAACCTAAGTTATCAATACTGAAGAGAATGTTGGAATATTTCATCGTAGCCATGGGACCATTTATGTAATTTTAATTTGTTTGTTGCTATATCTAATAGCTATAAGTATTTGTATGAGGCAAACTGATTTGCTTTTATACACACAGGGAAATGAGATTTCTCTCTAATTTATACCAAAACTAATCCCTAACAGCACTATTAAATTTTTGTGTAAATTTTATCAATTTGGGCATCATCATGATCCATGATTTCGTCTTTTATACAAATGTGCATTTGAAAATTGGTATCCCTTCAAATATCTTTCATAACTAAAGCTTACTCTTCAAAGTTGAAGTTGCATTTGGTGTTGACTCATGACGTTCAATCCCTTTCATACTTATAGATTAATGCCTATAAGAAAAGGTTTACAAATAAGATGGATAGAATGATATTGTGATCCCATTTTAGAATGTATATGCCTATAGCAGGACTTAAAATTGTCCATTTTTCCATTTTTTATTTTTTCCTGTTTCGGTGCCTCCTAGCCCTTGTCTAGTTTTTGAGCTAATGAAGTCCTGCTTGCCGTTAAAAAAAAAAAAGAACAAAAACAAAAACAAAAACAAAAAACTTTCACGGGAATGAAATCAATGTGATTGAATTTATTACAAAATAAATGGGATACTTGATTTTTGTAAATTTAACCAACACCGCCATCTTAGGCTAAGGTGTAATTTGTAAGTTGTAACTCAATTTGATAATGTGACAAACCTTCTCAATTTTGGTCCGAGGTCGAATACTTTTAAAGACTTTTATTAAAAATCAAATTCAATTAAAAAGGGAAAATAAATTATAAGCCCAACGAAGTTTTCAAACCGTTCAAAAAACCCTAATTATGTTTTGTCTGTTCAAGAAAACCCAACGAACTTAACATTTTGTCTAAAAATGCCTAACTAACTTACACTTCTCATTTAGGGTCAATCGGCTAATGAAAGTTAACGAATAACATGACTTATAACGTGTAATTAAATATTGGAAAATGACTTGTAAGACCAACGAAGTTTCAAAACCGTTCACAAAACCACAATCATGTTTTGTTTGTTGAAAACAACCCAACGAACTTACACTTTTGTTCAATTCTCATTAGAGGCAACCAGATTCATTAGGTATACAAATGGTTGGCAAATGACATGGAATTATATTTAATGACATGGAATAAATAGATTATAATTGCCCTTTATATATCGAGTTAGGGCTTGGAGAAGAGAAAAAAAAGAACGACGTTTGTGTTCGATATCTTGTAATGGCTACTTCTTCTTCTTCCTCTCAATCATTGATGTCCAACTCAAGATCTACAAATAATATATTTGATTATGCAAAGATGCCCTTCTCGGATTTGGACATCTGGAATGGAGGATCATCCATAGATAATGTTTAGGGCTTGTTCGAACAGATGGGTAAGTGTAATTGAAATCTTTATCATGTCCAATTTAATTAGTTTTTGTTTTTGAAAGAAACCAAACAAATAGATATAATATGAACATGATAAAACTTTCAATTACACTTACACATCTGTTCAATCAAACTGTGTACTTTTTTCTCTTGATGATCATCTGTTCTAGATGTCCAAATCCAAGAAGGTGTCCACATCCACAAGGGGTTTTGTCATCAAATATCTTCTATTTAGAAAGTCCATTTCCAGATCACAACCCCTCTTGATGTTGAATCAAATTCTGCCAAAACAATAAACTCAAACACCCGTTTGTTGGTGATTTTGATCATCAATGTTATTTAAGTGTAATGAGATTATTTTGTGTTGACCAAAATTGATCTTGATAAATATTAAACAAGTAAGGAAGGTGTGGAGTACACACTTGTTTAAGTTTGATCAAGTTTCAAAGTACACTGTCATTTAGGGGCGAAGCCCCTGAACGAACGGGGGTCCGGGGGCAGTGCCCCTCGGAGCGGGGTCCAAGGGGCGGCAGCCCCTGGCTGGGATAGGATATGTTACTATATTAAAAAATGCATCAGAAAATTGATTTTTCAGATAATTGACCATTGGTTTGACCCTTATCCATATATCCGTTTTTATGACAGTTTTTATGGTTTTATGACAGTTTAAAACTGTCATATGACAGTTTTCAGACAAAGATATTAAAGTTGGTTTTGGTCTCATTTTCTGGTACATACGAAAATATCATCAAACATTCTCGGTTCTTGTCTCTCTGAGTCTTATCCAATTGAAGATTTGAGAGTACCACCAAATACTTCGATTTGAAAGTGATAATCACAATTCTCAGAATTTCCAAGCCTTTCTACACCCAAATTTCTAACACCGTTCAACCATGAATTCCTATGAAAAAAATCAAATCAAAGCATCCAATTTAATCTCATTTGAATGTTGTTAAACATCAATCAACACACAAACCTAAATCTATTGGTGAATCCTTATTGATTACAATCAACACAAAAAAAAAAAAAAAAAAAAAAAAAAAATCGTTCTTCTCGGCTTCAATCAAGAACAATAAAAAGAAAATAGAAGAAGAAGGAACGGCCTGTGATATTCAAGCAAAAACCACCAAGCCCCCTTCACTGTTACGGATCGATGCTGCTGCTTCGTCCCTTTTGTTGCTTCGGTTCGTCGAACCCAAGGGACACCCCCTCCATTTTGCGATCGATTAGCCACCACCGAGAATCGACACAACTTGTTGCTTCATTCTTCTTTTTCCGTTCGGACTCATCAACTCCGGAGACAATCAGACTCCACATGCCGAACACCAAGCAACACAAACACCACCGGATTTGCGACTTGGGTTCCTTCGGATAAACACGTAATCGCGATTGAAGTGAAATGTGATTTTCTTTTTTGGGTTTTTGGTAGAGATCGTATGTTCTCTGGTGAAGAAGACACTCTTTAGTTGGAACGAGATTTAGGAATAATGCTATGAAACCGATTCTCATTTAAAGGGAAATTAGTTGATTTAAATTTCCCAAAATTAATTAATAGCTAAGATTAAGATTTTACCCTTATTTAGGTATTTGAAATGATTGGTGAACATTCATCCTTACATCCACATAATATTTAGTTAAACTACTTGAACATCTCTCTCTCTCTCTCTCTCTCTCTCTCTCTCTATATATATATATATATATATATATATATATATATATATATATATATATATATATATATATATATATATATATATATCACAAGTTTATTAAAAAAATATAGCAAAATAGATAAATATCAATGACAATTATATATTTTTTCTAAAACAACTCAAAACTTCTAAGTTTTTTCCGATTTTTTCCAAGATTTTCTTACTTTTCTGAGTTGACTGAGTTGGACGAGTTTGTTGGATTTTCTTCGAGTATTTGCAAATTGAAATCGAGTTTGAACGATTTTAACTGATTTTGACCAATTTCAAGTATATTTTTTGACCGATTTCTAAGTAGGCGCCTCGTCTCTCGGACAAGTCCGAGTCCGAGTACTCGGCCGCCTAAGCCGAGTCTTACAACACTTTTTTTCATAAAAAGAATTAAATTACGTAAAAGAAACTAAAAATATTGTTAATCTAATTTGTTTGTGATTGAAAAAGTATTGCAATTCATTTTCATGCTGCATGTATAGATTATGGTTGGTGGATCATGCCGCACGTCTTTAGCTGTATCAGATATTAAATGTTAGAAAACTTGTAATATTATAATAGCAATATTTAATCATTAAGTAAAATTCATTAATGAAAAAAAAAAAACGCCTATGTATGTAAATGATACTGGTATTTAATACATCTAAGATTATAAATCACGTAAGCTGTGACTTGACGACAATGTAAAAGTTAAGTCATGATAAGCCTTGGCGAACGCTTACATTTTTGAAGACGTGATTATATATATATATATATATATATATATATATATATATATATATATATATATATATATATATATATATATATATATATAATTATTGAATTTTATCAAATATATGAAGTTTTTAGAAGTATTATATTAATATCTAATAGAAAAGAGTTAACAAAAACTCATTTATTTTAGGCCCGATAAAAAAACAAAAAAAATAAAAAATAAAACTCGCGCCTTGAAAAAAACTCACGTCATAATGCGATAATACACACCTCGACACGTTATTTGGACGTCACACTTCACAAACCCGCATTTGACGTTTTAGTAGCGTGATTTTTAAAACCATGAATATATCATTCAATGGTAAAATTAAGGAAAATTAAGTAATTAATTTAACCAATAATAATAATAATAATAATAATAATAATAATAATAATTGTTTTAGAAAAAATAACCACTTAGTTCGAAATTGATATTCCGGACCAAGAATTTTTTTTTTTTTCTAAAAAAGTGTTTTTCACATTAACATTTCGGAATCTCAACTAATATTTAGGATTCTAGAATCAACTTTTGGATTTTAGGAAGAAAAAAAAAAGACACAAATCCAAAATGAGATGAATAATTTTGGAATCTCAAGAAAAAAATCATTCTTATTTAAATCTAACAAAAAAAATAAAAATAAAAACATAAAAATTTAAAGTCCATACAATATTATGTATCAAATCAGATTTTTATTACTAAACACTTTGAAATATATATTTTGGTTAAATAGATAGATTTTTTTGAAAGAAAGAAAAATAAATAACTTCTGAATATGAACAGTATAGAATTAGACATTCGGGGAAAAGTAGATATTTTTTTTGAAAAACAAAAAACAATTGTTTATTTTTCTATAAAAAAATAAAAACTCTTTTATAATTGTTAGATTATTTAATTCCCTAAAATTAAACTTTGATAAGAAAAACTTAATCCGGAAAAAAAGAAGTTATTTATTGGAAAACATAGAAAAAAAGTGAAGTAATTTTTTTTAACAAACATGATATAAAACTTCTGAAAAACTTTATGATTTATGAAATATAAATTAAGGATATAAAACTTCTCAAAAACTTTATGATTTATTGAGAACAAGATGAAAAATTATTGTTTAAATGTGTACTAACGTTATTTGCCTAAACGAACATTTAGCCAATAATAATGAAATCCTCTACCACTAAAATACAATATACAATCAAATGCCTTCAATTATTTTATTTATGTATTTAACTTTTATATTTGTTACACAGGTAAATTGCATATAAAATAACAGCAATTTTAGTTCTTTTGTAAAATTAGCAAAAATACTTCAAACTTAACATTTACATATCTACATTTTATGGTATAAAATTATAATGAGTTCTCCAGAAAATGGTTAGAATTATAAGACTTAAATGTTGTAATACTATGTTATTATATTTAACACTCTTATACCAATAAAATTTAAAAAACCCAAAATAAAAAATAAAAAAAAAAAAAAAAAAAAAAAAAAAGAACGAACGAATGAATGAATATAAGGGCCATAAATAATTCAATACATCCAAATTAAAGAAACAGCCAAAATAAAACACGTGAAGTTCTATGATATTGTTTCACATCAAATAGACAAATATTACTTTATTTCAACTGTGACACACATAGTTTACTTCATCAAATCCAACAAATTTCCCTCTGCGTAACTTTTCTGGTGACCGGAAAGTTTACACCGGCAAAGAGGGCAAGAGTTATGCATGGAGAGCCATTTTGTAATACAATCAAAATGGTAGATATGTCCACAAGAAGCTTGCTTATTATTTTTACATGATGAATGGAAACCTTCCATGCATACGATACAAACACTTGATGGACCCATGACGGTCGGCATCGCAAAAACTTGGTTCTGAGCTTCCTCCGGTGATGGCGGTTTGTGGCTTTGTGGGATGGTAGTCGTGGTGGTGGCTTGGTGGTGATATTCCATGGTCAAAGATAGGTCAAGATCAAAGGAATGATCAATAACTGAGATCTGGTATTGGGCCATGAAAGAGAGATCTAGGTGTTGTTTCCGATAATGAAAGTCTATATATAGAGGGAGAAAGAGACAAGATAGAGATAGATATCTGCGATTGACATTTAAATCACCACCAACCCACCTGCTTCAAAACACACACACACAAGTATTAGTTCATTAACAATCAAGGAGTAGTATTGATTTTTTTAATAATTTTGTTTCAAAAAAAAAAGTTAAAAAGACAAACTTCAAAATTTGTCCATATGGTTTTGTAAAAACAATGGATAAAACTCAAAAAAAATTCTATTTGCATGAAAAATCCAAAATCAAACTTTTTTGTGATTTTGATCATGAAAAATTTGAAAGTACCGTTTTGCCCTTTAACTCTTTTTCGTTGTATTTCTTCATATTTATTTTAATCTCTTATTAATTAAAAAGAAAATAGGTTCACCTCTCTCTCTCTCTCTCAAACATTTCAAATTCTTCATCTGTCTCACCTTCTCTCTTTATGCACATACACAACACACTGACCAACTGTGAAGCTTGCTTCACATCGCCAACTGTGTGAACAATAATCGCCACCTATTGTCGTCGTTGCTTGCTTCGTTTCTACAGTCTAGTCGCCGTTTGCTCCATCTGACGTTGTCGATAGCTCAATCAACCATTAAAAAATCCAGTCAACACTATCCTCTGCTTGCTTCTTCTGCCACCATGAACCACCCTAAAACTCATTGGGTTCACTTCGATTTGTACCATTCTCACTCTATTTTTCTCCTTTCTTCCCTGATTTCACATGAGCAAACCCTTCATTTTTTTATTCGAAGTCACTCAATAAAATAACATATTTACTGTAATTATGGGTTCTCGGAATCCTGATCACCATAGCTTAATCACTTCAGTTCTTCATCGTCGTCACTAATGTAGAGATTAAAATTCTCAAATGATTTTTCGAGTGAGAGAGAGGAGGGAACAGTGGGCCCTTTTCGACTTTATGCTTTACTTTGGCCTTTCGAGAATCACTAAATCACTGACTGTAGCGGTGGCAATTCAATCATCAGGAGGTTGAGAAAAGGGGATACCAGTGATAGATTGGTGGAAGATTCTTAAAGATGAACTTTGAATCTAGGGCTTCATTGGAAAATTCAGAGAGAACATATGAAGGAGATGTTATAGATAGGGGATATTGTGTTGGATCTGTATGCCCATAAATCATTATTGAGTGACATTACTAATGACATATGATCCTATATGGTCACACATTTATCAAGTTGGTACTTATTGAAGATTTATTATATATTTGATGTTAATAAATAAATTCAACTCTTGTATTTAATTAGATAAAATTATTGTTTTATGAAAACAATAATTTAAGAAGTAGAAAAATAGTCTTAATATGATAAGGTATCATAAAATAAGTCATGTACAAAGTTTTGGACACTTTGGTTGACCATGATTAAATCAGAGACTTACTCTACCATGGTTAAAAGACTAGTAGACAATTTTTGTCCTCTTTAGGAGATATGGCCAAAAGTTGTAAGAAGGATGAAGGTTACTTGTCAACCTCCAACATACTTTTGAATATAATGTTTAAAAGGCCATGTTTGGATGGGGTTATAAATAGAGGGTCTTAACATGGAGGATTCACAAGTTTTTGGTCTAAAATCTTCTTCCCTTTTTCTCTCAAAAACGTAAGCTACAAAGAGCTTGGAGTTCTTTCCTCTTTTGAAGACATTACTAGTTATCGGTGTTTACTTTGTGTCTTCCTTTTAGTGCTTAATTGTTTAAGCACTTAAGGCTTAAAGAACAAAGTTGTATAAGAAGAAATACAACAATTTTGGTACCTTATTCTTGTTGGTGGATTACTTGTAGAGAAGATCAAGCTCCTTGTTCTTGCCATCTACTTCAACACCCCAAATCCGAGAGGGTCCGAAGGCTACAAAGGTTGTATTTTCTAAACACCCTATAGTTGTTATAATATCATTCTAACCTCTTTAAAAGGATCCTTGATGGTTTGTTTTGTTTTCTCACTCGAAATTTATAACAAATTTTTAAAGCTTCCGTTTCCGTTTTTGTGAAAAACTATTTATTTTAGGCAACAAAAACCCTTCCGTGGTATAGAGCCATCTTTTAAATGTTAGAATGATTTTTTATGTTATTATAATCTTTGGTTTTTGGAAAACAAACATGAATTTCTTTTTTACTAAAGAAATGTTCATTTTTTTTTTTTTTTTTTGCAACATGTTGTTAAAAGTGTTTATTTTTTATATAACCAATTTTCATGCATTTTGGTTATATAAAAGTTATCTTAGTAAAAACAAATAATTGTTTGTTGATATGTTGATATGTTTGTTATGTATAAACAAGCCATTATGGCATTTGTGGTTGATATTTATTTATTTATATGATAATGTAATAGATAAATAGGTATTATTTCATTTGTTCATTTTATATGTAATAAATTAGTACTATACTAGTTGTATTATAATTTTATAAAATGTAACATGATGGAGCATGAAGTTCTTATGAAGACATGGTGCCTTTTGAAGATCTTTAAGTGCCCTAATAAGTCCTTAAGGAAATGATTTAATATTTGTTGTGATTGCTCACAATAAATATTACTAGAAAATGGTTTTGTTTATACATTTTAGAATGCTTGTGATTTAATATTTGTTGTGATTTAATATTTTGTTACTACAAAATGTTGAAAATATGTTTCTCATGCTAAAACATTTTTACAAAATTAACATCAAACTTGGAGTTTAGAGTTTTATATAAAAATTTCAACATAAGATGTCAGTATTGAGTTTTTGTTAAAAAAAAGTTTTAAATATTTTAAAACTCTAAAGTAGCCAAACTTTTAAAGATATAAAATTTTTTATTTTTTTTAAACTTAATTTAAACTTCATAACTTAATAATAAAAGGTTGTTTTATTAACAAAGTTAGAAACCAGTTCCAATCTGTATAACATCGAGTTAAAATTTAATATAAATTTTAACCAGTAAAATTTTATATGAAATTAATTCCACTTTATGATTTTTTTGGAACACTTTAAATGTACCATGAAATATTTTATGCATGAAATATTCATGATACAAAATGTTTTAAAATGCTAGAATAATAAAACATTGATAAAAGCCTTTATTTACAAAACTTCAAATCGATGCAATCCATTAAAAAATCACTTGGGATTTTTGTGCGGTTCATGTGGATTTTAGGGTTACCTTATTCATATGAGTTGTCAAAAATAGTCAATGTGTTTTTCTATTTGCTTATGGGATAAAGGTAATCTAACCATTTGTGAAATAAAACTCACATGTTTTTTAAATGGATGATCTGATCAATTTCTTATGTGATAAAGGTCACCTAAGCATAAGAGTTTTGAGGCATAGATGGGATGAACATGCCATATAAAAACAAAGTAATATTTTTAGATCCTATAAATCTAAGAATTACACAAGAGTTGTAATTGGTTATCGTAACCCACTGATCAACAAAATCACTTGAGTAGTGGGTCACCTCCTCAAGTTATTTTGCGTGATGTGGATGTTAGCTTTTCAAAATTTAATTTGAAGGGTGATTATTTTTTTAAAAGAATTCATATCAAAGATATTAAAATGAATATTATTATTTTGTAGATGACTACCCCAACTGTAACCACCTCATCACTCATCATTCGATCAATCCTCGAAAAAGAAAAACTAAATGGACCCAACTTTCTTGACTGGTTCAGACAACTAAGAATTGTCCTCAAGCTTGAGAAAAAAGGACTATGTTCTTGATGCTCCCAAAGCATCGAAAGATGCTTGGGCGAAACATGTTAATGATTCAATCGAAGTGGCTTGCATCATGCTTGCAACTATGACTCCTGAACTTCAAAAAAAAACTTTTGAGTTTCATGAAGCGTTTGAAATGATTGAACAACTGAGAGTCATATTTCAAATTCAGGCTAAGCAAGAGAGGTTTGAGACCTTGAATGCTTTCATTGGTTGCAAGATGGCTGAAGGATCTTCTGTGAGTGCACATGTACTTAAAATGAAAGGTTATGTTGATTAACTTGCCCGCCTCAGATTCCTATTTGGGGATGAGCTAGCGACTATTGTGATCCTAGCCTCCTTACCTAAGTCGTTTAACCAATTTGTGTTGAAATTCATAATGAATGATTGGGAGAGGAGCATTAACGAGCTTCATAACATGCTCAAAAATTCTAAGGCAAACATCAAGAATTCTGGGAACAGTCAAGTGTTGTTGATTCGTGAGGGTCAAATCTCCAAGAAGAAAATCGGTAATAATATCGGCAAGGGGAAAGGTAAAGCTTCCAAGAAAGGCAAGGGCAGGGGAAAGGGTAAAGGGAAGCCTCCTTCCACTAACCTAACTCCTAAACCCAAACCTGCTGCTCACGCTGATTGCTTTCATTGCAATGAAAAGGGACACTGGAAGCGCAAATATCCCAAATACCTAGAGGAACTTAAGAATATCAAAACCAGCCAGGTTGGTACCTCAGGTATATATGTGATTGAATTACATGTATTCCTTACTAATTCTTGGGTATTCGATACTGGAAGTAGTACTAACATCTCCAATGATTTGCACGGACTAAGGAATGTTAGAGAACTAAGAGATGGTGATTTGGAACTTCATGTTGGCAATGGTAATCATGTAGTTGTGAAAGCCATAGGACAATATCATCTTTTGCTTCCAAATGGACTTAATCTTATTTTGAACAATTGTTGTTATGTACCTAGTATAAATAGGAATATTATCTCTACTTTTCACTTATATGAACAAGGTTTTCGTTATAAGTTTGACTTTGATTCTGAAAACATTTCTGTGTTTAAAGATAATGTGTTATATTTTGAGACTAGTACCAAAAATGGAATATATGAAATCAATTTAAATGGTTCATAAACAAAGGATAATTCAATGTTCAACTTAAATAAGATAACAAAGTTAGAATTAAATAAAACTTATTTATGGCATTGTCGACTTGGGCAGATAAGTAAAACTTGCATTGCTAAGCTCCAAAAGGATGGGATCTTAGAGTCAACATGCTCAGAGTCTTTTGATGTATATAAATCATGTGTATGTGGCAAGATGACCAAAGCTCCATTTACCGGTGTTGGTGAAAGAGTTTCAGATCTATTAGAACTCATACATACTGATGTATGTGGACCTTTTAGAACAATGACCAGAAGCGGTGAAAGATACTTCATTACATTTACTGATGATTACAGTAGATTTGGATATATGTATCTCATGAAACACAAATATAAAGCATTTGATGTATTCAAAGTTTTCTAAAATGAAGTACAAAATCAACTTGGTAAAAAGATTAAAGCCATACGATCAGATCGAGGTGGTGAACATCTGAACTATGAGTTTGATGAACATATAAAGAATTGTGGCATAGTATCACAACTCAATCCACCTGGAACACCTCAACATAATGGTGTCCCGGAAAGGAGAAATCGTACTCTACTTTATATGGTGCGATCAATGATGAGTCATACTTCCTTTCCACATTCATTTTGGGGTTATGCCCTTGAAACCGCAGCCCAAATTGTAAACATGGTCCCAACTAAAAATGTTAGTAAGACTCCCTACGATTTATGGCATCAAACGGTTCCATCAATGTCTTTCTTAAAGATATGGGGTTGTGAATCATATGTTAAATGAGAAACTACTGACAAGCTTGACCCTAGATCTCATAAGTGTATCTTTGTGGGATATCCAAAAGAAACCATCGATTATTACTTCTTTCGGAAAGATGAAAACTGGGTGTTCATAGCTCGTAAAGCAATGTTTCTTGAAACTGACTTTATCTCGTATAAAGTAAGCGGGAGCCCCATTGACCTCGAAGAAATTCGAGATACACAACCTTTACTTAAGAATGATAATCAACAAAACATTGTTGAATCTGAAATTACCATTCAGATGCTGGAAACCACACCAATTATACAACGCTCCAATAGAACTCATTAGGAACCTAACAGATTTGGATTTGTTATTCTTGAAGAGGAGGTCTTCTTGATGGATCAATGTGATCCCATCAACGACAAGGCTACTACTACAGACCCAAGGTCTGAAAAATGGCTTGAAGCCATGAGAACTGAAATTCAATCCATGAATGACAATCAAGTATGAGACTTGGTTAACTTACCTCCAAACAGCAGGGCTATTGGAAGCAAGTGGATCTTCAAGAAGAAGATCGACATGGACGAAAAGTTACAAACTTTCAAAGCACGGCTTGTCGCGAGAGGATATACTCAAATTCAAGCTGTTGACTATGAACATACCTTCTCGCCAGTTTCTAAGATTAAATCTATTAAGATTATCATGGCCATAGCTGCATATTAGACTATAAGATATGGCACATGGATATCAAAATTTCTTTCCTTAACGTATATCTTGAGGAAGATGTTTATATGGAGCAACCTGAAGGTTTTATCAAGCCGGATAACCTAAAGAATGTGTGTAAACTGAAGAAGTCCATTTATAGATTAAAACAAGCATCTAGGGCCCGGTATCATCGTTTTGATGAAAACATCAAAAGATTTGGTTTTTTAGAAAGTCCCAATGAACCATGTATATGTTGGATAAGGTGTCTAAGTCTATAACTCTATTTGAGATGTACTTGACCCGACCCGACATGGTCCATTTGGGTTACACTTCACCCAAACAATTTATACGGATAATCTTTTGAGAATACTATAAGTTATGATTTATTAATATTTTATAAGTTCTAATATATTAATATGAAATCATATTATTTAATTAGTCTTGATCTAAAATTAATTTAGAATTAATTTAGTGATCAAAAGTGTGACTAATTAAATATGGACTCTTGTATTTATATAATGTGGGTTAATGCTTATTTAGAATGGACTAGGCTTGCATGGTAAGTCCATGGATAGTCCATGGAGCTTTAACACATGGATCTCATGGAAATGAAATATCATGTGTAACGATCCGAAAATCCTACCGTAAACGACGTTAGCTTCCGTTACTCGAATAATGATTATTGTAAATGATTTTTAGTTTTTTTGATAATAAGTTAAAACAAAGTGAGTAAAAATGATGTTAATTAATATCTAAGAGAATTAGTTAATATTTAAAAGAATCAAACAATTATTAAGAGGTATATAATATAATTAAATTAATCATAGTTGGAGGGTTTAAGTTGATAATGTGGCAAACTATATAATTTTAATTCTAAGTAAGGGTTAGAAATAATTCAAACAAAAATAGAAGGTTGATTATGAACAAAGGAGCATACATAGAGGGCTAAAGTTGTAACTTGTTCTTGCCAAATACAAACGATGGAATCAATTAAAGCCTCGTAACCCTAGGGATGGCAAAAATCCCCATAGCTAACGGGGAACCCAAAACCCGCACCCGTTTTGATCGGAGATGGGGAATCCCTGAATAAAAAAGTGGGGATAAGGATGGGGATGGGGATACCCCTAGACCTCTACCCTAGACCCGGCCTCGGTATATGTATATTAATATATACAATAATACAAAAAATATATCTATAGTATAATTTATAATATCTAAAAGTTTATTCAAATAACCAAACTCGTTAGTCATTACTTAGTTGAAATTGTACTTTTCATTTTTCTTTTATCTAATTTAACCTCATGTATATTTTTTTTCTTCATTGGTTTATCTATTTTATCTCAAATATCACCCTGATATATTTTTTCTATTTGATTTTTCATTTATGTATTTCAATTTTGTAGAAAATTTGTTTATAGTTTTTATGCAATCTATGAGTATTTTTATGCTTTTTTTAAATCTTTAAACTTATGCAGGCAAAATTGAAATTTAGAGTTTTACCTTACGTTAAAGTTTTCTTATTAAAAGAAAAAAAGAAATCCTCAATTCCCCGCTGGGGATCCCCAGTCCCCATTAGGGGCGGGGATGGGGATTCATTTCAATTCCCCAGTATGGGGATGGGGATTCATTTCAATTCCCCAGTATGGGGATGAGAATGAGGATTGGAATGAGAATTTGGGGATGGGGATGGGGATTGGGATCCCTTGTATTCCCCGCCCCCATTGCCATCTCTAGTAACCCCCATGTCCTTCGTTCGTTTCTTTACGAGTCTTTATGGGTATTAAAAAAACGATCGGTAACTACTACTTCATGGTGTACTTCGATCGATATCAATCCAAGAACAAAAAAAAATTGAACCCTCTCTTGAAAGGGTGAGTGTGCGACGCAAGCAACAAGGAAGAAAAAACGATCGTGTGTATTGGGAGGAGGAGGCAGCGACAAACCTACAAGAGAGAGAGAGGGGTAGAGAGCTGCGATTTTGGATTAATTTTGGGTCTAGGAATCATCCTTGGTAAGCCTCTAATTCCCTTATTGTGAAATTTATTAACCAATTGATGATAGTTGGTTAATTGCATTGTCAATTTTTCTCTCTTTGATGTTATTGTTCATTCTTTCTTCTTCCTTGAAATTCTTCAATGTTCTATTGGCTAATTCCATCCTCATTGAGTGTGTTTTGATGATTTGTTGAAGCCTAAATCATGTTATGAACACTCTCAAGAATGATTTAGATATGTCCTTGAATTACTCTTTTGTTGATTGTCAAAATTCACGTCTTTGTTATCTCCTATTCATGAAGGAATTTTTGGTGAATGTTTCTGTGTTGGACTCTTCATAAGATCATGAAAATAGTTTTCAAGTATATTTAAATATGTCATTTAGTGGGAGAAGTTCAAACCCAAGTTGGTTTTCTCTTTTTAACATCATATGTTGTCTTTCCATTAAAGATAGTGTATTTTGGACCAAGGTTGGAGGGTGAAACTATATTTTTACATCCATGACACATTGCTACTGTTTTGGATTTGTTTTTAAGCTATTTGGTCAATTTGGGTGATGGCTTAATGTGTTAAGTGGTCAAAAAGTCTTTAAAACCCAAAGCTGGAAAATCCAGCAAAAATTACCAATCTATCCCTGTATTGAAAAAAATAAAGAAAAATCACCAGGGATCAAATTAATGATCTGTAAACTCTCAAAGTTTCCATTTCTAGTATAGCTTATCCATGAATTTTTCTAGAACCATTTGTTTCTTCTAACTTAGGTGAAAATCGCCTTTTTTTCACCAGCTGGTCAGAATTTAGCTGCATTGATAGGCAGATTTGTAAAAATCATATAAAATTGTAGAAAATCGTTTGGACCTTCAAAAGTACATTATAAAAATATAAAAGTATTAAATTCTGTAATATGAAATAAAAATGAAATTTATACAGGTTCTAAGTTTGCTAAAATAGCTCTAAACAGGTGGCTGTTTTGGGTCCAAAACTGGGAATTTTACTTGCTAGTTGATTTATGTGTTTGGCTTATAAATTTGTCATCTTTTGCATTGTAGAACTCCAATAACCTTGTTATTTGAAATGTAATAGGGGCAAGGGTGATACTTCTACCAATACAATATTTGAAGTGTGAGTTGGTCGCATTTTTGGAAAAGATGAGTCAACTTATGGTTTTAAGAGTACATTGTTAGGAGTATCCCATATCTTAGATGGATTGGGATGAACCTAGTTATCTAGGATGCATGTTCCCTTTTGATAATTTATTGTAATGCCATTCTTTTTGAAATGTTTTATGTGTAATGATACCTAGGGTGTTGCATGCTAGACTCTTCCTTGTTTAGTGTGAGATGTGAGTTAAGGTCATGCTAGATTAAGTGAAGTATATGATCATTATGTGATGTGAGCATGTTAATTCTTGTTTGAAAATATTTATTTAAAATGTTTTAGGACAAGCATGCTAGTGTTGTATTAACTTCATTGATTTGTTAGGTATGGAAGTAGTATGTGATGTAAAATGTAATAACTTCATGAAATTACATGTTTGCATGAAAATAACCCTTAAGGAGGTAATACGTTAATAAAAGAATATGCATAATAATTACGTGATTAATTGAAAGGGTAAAAATGTAACTCCTTATTTAATTAATCATTATTAAATTAAACAGGGGAACACACTAGTGGGGCGAAGGGTAGAAACCTAGACATAGGTAAATACCCAATCCGAATATTATGATGGCCTAGTGGATTGAAAGATACCTATAGGAAAAAGTGTTGAACACGACTCTTTTATATGGGAAACAACAAGACTTTTATTAAGACACTTAAGGAGAACTTACACTTTGTGAGACTACTACACACTTTGCTTTCTTGGATGCTTTCTTGGATGGTTTGGAGCAAATGAGCTCCATACCTATTTATAGGCCTCTTAGGAAGGTTCTAGATACTAGCATACACTTACTACATACTAGATAACTCTAGAACTATCTAACATACTCTACATGCTTCCATATGTTTCTAGAACGTTCTACCATGTTCTGGAGAGGTCTAGGTTGCTCCAGTATCTTCTAGAATGATCCATATCCTTCCAGGGTCTTCCATGTCGTTCTAGAGTATTCTAGACTCTTCCAGTATATTCCAGAGTCTTCCATAGTCTTACATAATGTTCTAGAATCTTCTAGATCATTCTAGAACATGCGAACTTCTTCTAGACAATAACATGATTCTATTGGGCTAGTGATGACCTTCAACACTCCCCCTCAGCACTAGCCCCTATTCGTTGTACCATGTTGAGCTGATAATTAAAGCCCTCATATTTGTCAGTACTTAACCCTTTATGAACTCCATTTGCTACTTAGTCTTGATATGTTTCATATTGACTTCTTCCTTGAGAACTTTTTCTCTTCCACATGTTTTGTTTTTCCTTAGTTGTTGCAGTCGTTGCTTCATATATTGTTTCCATAGTTGACAACGACATTTGTGGTTGCCTTTTGTTGCACCATAATATTGTATGTGACCCCGTTGAACTCTCTTATATAGTTTCTTATGCCTACCGTTGGAGAACTTGTAAGCATGTGGGGTGTCCCTTTTACAAGCCCTGGAAAATTCCTGTAATATTAACATGTTATGACGTGATCCCTTATTGATCTGATCATCTCGTTTAGATGTTGCTTGGTTGAGAGATTTTACTTTGCTCTTACGAATTAATGTGTTTTTCTTCTTATTCGCCTTATCCGGTTTCTCCATCACATGTTCCACTTTTCGTCTAAGATGCGAGTTTTTATGTAACCCTAGTGACATTATGTTCTTCTTCTCCTTCGGAATGTCCATCTTTGAGGGAACAATTTCCTCCTTCAAGGCTATCATAAACTTTGTCTCGCTCTTCTTGATACCTTTGTCGAGTTTCATAGTTGATAGCATGCGGGATCTAATCATATTTCTCTTCAAGGGTACAATGTGAATTATTGAACCCTTAATGATACGCATGGTATCATCTTTCTCAAATGACCAGGGTCGTATGTTGTCTAGGAAATCCATACCCAATACCATATGATAGTCATCCATATGCACCACTGTCAAGTCTATGGTGCCTTCCCATTCTGCTATCTTAAGAGGTACTCCATATGCAACACCAATGATAGGCTTGGATAAAGAGTTGATGACTTTCAACCAGCCTGGATTTTTGGTGTATTTGATGCCCAACTTTTTAGCTTCATCTTTAGCAAGGAAATTATGGGATGCACCTGTATCTACTAAAGCCTTGGTGTATCCTCCATTTACCCTGGCATCCACGAACATTAGCCTTCCTCTTTTAGTTTTATTCTCTTCTATAGCACATAATGCCTCAGCATCCCATTCATCCTCTACTTCCTTTTTGGAAGTTACTACATTGCTTTCCACAGACTTTTTCTTTGACCAACAATCCTTGGACATGTGGCCCCACTTTCCACAGTTGTTGCAGTTGCCTTCGAACCTCCTCCCCCGAGAACTCTTAATGTTGGTCTTTTGAGATCTCCATGGTTGTGAGGTTCCTTGCTGACTCTTCCCTTTGTCAGCATTTTTGTATCCTTCTTTAGAAGGTGGCTTGAAATTCCTCCGACTTTTACTTGTGTAGAGTGCTTCTTCTTCAATCTTCAGCGTGATGCCTCCCATTTGCTTAGCCATAGCTTCTTGGCTGGCCAGCAAATTCTCAAACTCTACAAGTGATGGTTGAACAGGCCATCCTTGTACGGCAGTAATGAAGCTTCTATATTCTGGCCTCATGGATGATGATCCTTTTCATTCGAGCTTCTGCAATGACAGATTGTGGATCTAGTTCAGTAATCTCCCGACATATCGACTTGACCTTGTGGAAATATTGAGCAATCGTCATGTCACGTTGTGAGATTGATAATAGCTCGTTCTCCAAAAGTTGTAGTCTCGTATCATTCTTCTTTGAGAAAAGCATCACAAATGTGTCCCAAGCTTCTTTCGGGGTGTTCTCATCCCGAATATGCTCCAACATTTCTTCTTCGATTGTGGTCTTCAAGGCAAACATTGCTTTGCCTGCTTTGATTTTCCATTTGCGCAAAGCACCATTAACGTCTTCCTCTGGTGGCATAGTTTCGCTTCCACCAACGACCTCCCATAGATCTTGTCCTTTTAAGTAGGACTTCATACATGTTTCCCACGTTTTGTAGTTGTTGTTGTTGAGTTTCTTGATTCCTCCGACGACTTGGAGATCACCCATCGTGTTGGCAGTACCTCGGTAATACCAAACAAGCTAGTTTCGACACTAAACTTGCAGAGTTACAAACTACTCACGATACAACGAGAATCACTTGTTCTCACTATCAAGAAACCTTGCTCTGATACCAGATTGTTGAACACGACTCTTTTATATGGGAAACAACAAGACTTTTATTAAGACACTTAAGGAGAACTTACAATTTGTGAGACTACTACACACTTTGCTTTCTTGGATGGTTTGGAGCAAATGAGCTCCATACCTATTTATAGGCCTCTTAGGAAGGTTCTAGATACTAGCATACACTTACTACATACTAGATAACTCTAGAACTATCTAACATACTCTACATGCTTCCATATGTTTCTAGAACGTTCTACCATGTTCTGGAGAGGTCTAGGTTGCTCCAGTGTCTTCTAGAATGATCCATATCCTTCCAGGGTCTTCCATGTCATTCTAGAGTATTCTAGACTCTTCCAGTATATTCCAGAGTCTTCCATAGTCTTCCATAATGTTCTAGAATCTTCTAGATCATTCTAGAACATGCGAACTTCTTCTAGACAATAACATGATTCTATTGGGCTAGTGATGACCTTCAACAAAAAGAGCTTAAGCCAACTTGGATGCCGATTGGTTTTTCTAGACAACCACTCGGGACATGGTCTTGGTACACCTTGGTATACCAGGACTGGAGTGATGTTGGTCAAGCGGTGGGACCAGCGCAAACATCACGTGGGATTTGGGAGGTGTATCTGTTGGAATTGGCACCGCTCGTACCAGTCCTTAACGACAACGCATGTACATGTATGTGCACAGTCAGATTAGCGAACGCAACGTAACAGGAGCAATGATTACGGGTGAGATTCGCGCCTCACTTAGTGCATTGGGTCGTGTCGGTCACGTTAGTAGCGAACAAGGTCTTGCTTTGGGGGTTTTTGCAGTGAATAAATAGACCTTAAATAAGAGGTAATACTTTAATAAAATTAACAATGAGCGGTGAGTAATTATTAATGTGAACTGGAGAAACAAAATATTATATAATAATATTCAAGCGGTGAATCGATAAGATTAAATTAGTTACAGCGGTGTTGAGGAGAGTAACTAATATAATAAGCTCTAACTGAAGAACTAAAATAAATTGAGATAAACTTGTGTTTGTTATATGGTGTGATGTTGCATATTGCTAGTGAGTCTTTGACTATGTGTGTGGATGTTTTGTGTGATTCTGTCTATGATATTTGTGTTCTCTTGACACTGTACTATCTTGACTCACTTAGCTTATGCTAACACTTGTTCTTTGCTTGTTGGCTTTCCTTATGTGTTGGAACAGGTAGCTTGACATGATGCTTTGGTGAGGATGGGAGGCCGGGAGCTTTTGGGTAGTCTTAGTTAGTATCTTTAGTTATGATACCATTTGGACATGATGAGTTTCATCATTATGTTTTTGTGAGCTTTAGATTTTGATGGGTGTGTTTTGACATGAAAATAACTTTGGTGATGCTTTTTTAAATAAACCTAATAAGTCTTCCGCAACGCATTCTGTTATATAAATGTTTTAAAAATAAAAAAATTGGTGAAATTTCACGATGTTACAAGTTGGTATCAGAGCCATGTTGTGAGATAACTGAATACAGAGGCCGGTGTTCAGACTCATAGTGTAGACTGGCTCAATTAGGTGATCTAGGATTCTTAGGGGGAAGGGTGGGCTGATCTCAAGAAGTGTTCTGCTATTCTCTCAAGTTTCCAAGGTTTGTGGTGATTTGTGACCTCCATTTGAGGCATCCACATTATTGGTGCTAGGCTCTCAAACTCTAATCAATCAACCACTATCAAAAGGTATGTAACTCTACTAGCTTTTTATGTTTCAAAGTTCCCCATGCTATTCTAGTTAGGTTAAGAACCTTGGAAAAACAAATTTGCATGTATCTTAGTAAAACATAGATCCAAGGTTTATAGGGTTGCATATACACCTTAGGAGTGTTAGAATGCTCAAAACCCATCAGTGGTATCAGAGCCTAGGCTTGTTTTCATGATACTTGATGCAAACTTGTTGAAAAAACTCAGTTTTCTGCATTCTGCAGCATGAACTCGCCGATTCCATGAGTTAATTCATCCTACTCGTCGAGTAGGTTCTTGCACTCGACGAGTAGAAGCCCCTGAATGCAGTTTTTCAAGTTTTCATGTTGGAAATGGACTAGAAACATTACACTAAACTGTTTTGGTCTTATAAAAGTTGTTTTAGATGGTTTAATGGTTATGCTAATCCATTCTGCTATTATCAAAATTTCAAGTCTTATATGTGTTTTTTTATAATTCTTGAAATTGTTGATATGAATGTTCATACACTTGTGAGTTTAGAATATCATATGAATTATTTGTAACTTGCTTGGTAGTTTAATTCTTGATCTTGATGTGTTTTAATGGAATCCATAATTGGTCCTCAATTTATGGATTACCAAAATTCTTTCTTTTAAAGTCCATTAATAAACATATAGATTACATAAAATGAAAAGTCTCTCATTTTAATAAACCATTAACTCATAAGTTATGAAAGATGAAAAGTTTTGAAAGTTACAAAACTTGCTCTTAAGTTTTGGAACATGTAAAGTCTCACACACCTTGGTAAACTTTAGTTCCAACCCCTAGAATTTTAAAAGTTAAAATTCAACCCTTATACTTTATAATATTATAAATTTAATAATATTTATATACGTATAAGAACAAGTCATTTTACCGTTAGTAGACCTCATTCACGAAGTTGGTATATAAGGGGGTATAAGGTTGTTGCCTATAAAATGGCAGCTTAATGGGTGTCCACTCTCACCCACCGCTTCCTTGACTGGTGGAGGGTCGTTAGCTAAACGGGTAGGACAAGGACTTTAAATCCTCATTAAAAGTATGATGAATGTAAAGTAACTAAATGTTTTTATAAATTCCCAATCTTAGTTACATTAGGAAAATGTGAATAAGGTGCTAACCTATGAAATTACACTTTGCACTTTGATTAAGTCGTTAGTGAAGCATGTGTGATTAACCGGCACACTAACTTGGACTTGACAAGGTAGGCAAAGGGTGGCTTAAAGTTTATCATAGATCAGTGGAGCGCGTGTGGTTAACCGGCACATCGGTTAGGTGATAAACATTAAGAGTACCAAGTAATTTGCATGGTTACTTCACACCTTGTTTTGTGATCCTCGACATCCCAGTCACAAAACATGAAGGGCACACTCGAGATTGAAACTTGCCATTGAAAAGTTCAATGAATCTCAAAGAATCTAGGAGTTTCAAAACCAATTAAAACCTAATAATTTATTTCATTTTTATGGTGGAAATTGGTGAATCATCATTCACCTACCTTCAAATATTTTATAGCTCGGATCATGACATCCCTCTTCTAAGTTATAAAATAGTGTGTTAGGTCCTAGCCTTAATATTACATTTGGGTGTCTTATTAAGGACTATCTTTATATCTAATCTAACCTTGTCTTTCTTCATTTTCAGATGTCTTCCAACAATGCTTCTTCTAACTCAAACCCTACCGGCTCCTTCTCTCTCATGAACCTTTGTGGGAGAGTCATCCTCGATGGTTCCAACTTTATGGATTGGATCCGGAACATCAGGATGGTCAGTCGTTATGAGGACAATGAATATGTCCTAGACAAGGAGCTTAAGGAAATTGATGAGTCGTCTGCTACTCCTGAGGAGATTGTTGACTTTAGGGCACATAAAAGAGATGCTACCAAAGTGGCATGTATCATATTAGCCATAATGACAGCCGAGCTCCAAAATTCCTATGAGGATTTCTATCCTTTTGAGATGCACCAGGATTTGATGGCAAGATACCATCAGAGTGCTCGTTAAGAGCGATATGAAATCATATCCTCCATGATAACAACCCGAATGAAGGATGGTGAACCCATCACATGCCACATGCAGAAAATGAAAATGTATGTGGACCGGTTGCTGAAACTGAATGTGAACTTTCTTGAGGAGTTGGCAATTGATATCATTTTGCACTCCTTACCTTCTTGTTATGATCAATTCCGAAAGACATACCACATGAAAAAGGAGGAAGTTACACTCAGCAAACTTCAAGGACTCTTGAAGACCGCCGAAAGTGGCCTTAAGGGTAAATCGGTTGTTAGCACTCCTACTCCTACCGCGGCTCTTATCTTGACAATCGGGCAATGTAAAGGGAAGAAGAGGAAGAGTCCATCGAAGGATACCAAGGGAAATTCCCTTGATGGCTCCTCTTCAAGTGAAACCAAGAGAGCTTTTGTCACTCCTTCTACCAACCTTAAGGAGTCTGAATGCTTCTATTTCCATGAAAAGTCGCACTGGAAGCGAAACTGCCCAAAGTACCTGCAAGATGTTAAGGATGGGAAAGTAAAATCCAACCATGCAAGTATTTACACTATATTATCTAATAACTCACCCCATTCTAATTCTTGGGTCCTTGACACTGGTTGTGATATTCACATATGTTCTGATCGGGATCCGGAACTACTGAGGCCTTGCCTCCTGCATCGGACCAAAGTTCGGAACTAACTGCATCGGACCGAAGTCCGGAACTGATTGCATCAGACAGAAGTCCGGAACATACTGAACATAGCTTCACATAAGCATATCAACTAACATGAGTACATAGATAGCATACTACATCGGGATGTAACCCGGAACACATAACACAAAATATTGTCTGAGCCACGAAGGCATCAAACATACTAGAAACTGCATGGGATCGAAATCTAGATACTACTGCTAACTAAACGGGCCGACATTGTGGCCTTAGACCCCTTCCTACTGAAAGGAAACTCACCTCGTGATCTGGCTGCTGAGTGTGTGGCTCCGGGAATTATCTGCTGCTGCTCCGGTATCTCCCCGGCTACAAATCCACAAATACACTCAATCAAATTACTAATAACTGCATTGGGGTAAATGACACTTTTACCCCTGGCTAAAGTCAACTCTCCTGGTCAAAGTCAACTTTACAGTTGACCTGACTCGCCGAGTTGGTCCGCCAACTCGCCGAGTCCCTACCCTCATTTCTCAACCCTGCTCGCTGCTACTCGTCGAGTATGGCATACACTCGACGAGTTCCCACTCTATATCAACACTCAGTTCATCTGCATCCGACTCGTCGAGTCATATGAACAACTCGACGAGTTGTTCTTGAATCATAAGAAGATTGCCTTGGACTCGCCGAGTTGTATGAACAACTCGTCGAGTCCCTCCATCACTGAGTCTGCCCTCCAACTCACTGAGTCCACTCTACCACTCACAGGTTCCCACTCATCATTACTCAAAAGGGGAAAAATCGGGACTCGCGGCTTGACTCGCCGAGTCGTATCCATGCAACTACTCAAAACTCGATTCTGCTTGAATCCAGCGTCTAAAACTTATAGATCTGGGCTTCCTTAGTTCGATTAACACGTAAAGATTCTATCTTTACGTGTACATAAGCATCCAAGAAGATAATAAGGTTCAAAAAACATGATAAAGGCTCGATCTAGGGTTCTCATACAAAGCAACTTCAAAAAGGCAATAGATCTGGGCTCTACAACTCCCAAATGAACAGATCTAAGAATATCTCGACCTATTAAGGCATCCAATCAACCATAAGGTTGGAAAAATACATCAAACTAACCCTAGAAATGTTCTAATGGAGATTTTAAGCATAAAATAGGAGGATTCCGAGAAATACCTCAAAGAACTCTGATTTTGACCTTGGATCTTTGCTCTACACCTCTTCTCTTTGTTCCTTTCTTCTTCTTCTTCTTCAAGCCTTCAAGAATCCACACAAAGACACTTCAATCAATCAAGGGATAGGTTTAGGGTTTCTCACAGCTCTCTGAGGTGAAGGAGGCGAGTTTGGGGCTGATAAGGTGGTTTAAATAGGGTGCAACCCGGAGATTTAGGGTTTCAATCTGGCAGGCCGACTCACCGAGTCCCGAATATGGACTCGCCGAGTCGCCGATCTATAAGTTGATCAACAACGGGACCCTACTCGACGAGTCGGGACATAGACTCGCCGAGTTCCTCTACAAACTTCAAAAATAAATACTAAAAAGCAACATACCAGAGACGGGTCATTACAACTCTCCCCCACTTGACTCAGACTTCGTCCTCGAAGTCTGCTGCTGATCTGCAAATAACTCGGGATAATGTTCTCTCATCTCATCTTCAGCCTCCCACGTCCACTCAGACCCCTTCCGGTGCTCCCACTGCACCTTCACTAGCTGAATTACCTTGTTCCTCAAGGTCTTTGCCTTCCGATCCAGAATCGCGACCGGCCTCTCAATATAATTCAAGCTACTATCCACCTGGATATCCTCTAAAGGAACAACTGCTGACTCATCCACCAAACACTTCCTCAAATGAGACACATGGAAAGTGTTGTGGATCTGGCTAAGCTCTACCGGAAGATCCAACCGATAAGCAACCCGACCCACCCGGGCCAAAACCCTGAAAGGACCAATGAACCTGGGGCCCAGCTTTCCCCTCTTCCGAAACCTGATGACACCTTTCCAAGGTGAGACCTTCAGAAGGACCATGTCGCCTACCCGAAACTCTAAATCTGAATGCCTCCAATCGGCGTAGCTCTTCTGCCGACTTTGCACAGTCTGCAGTCTACCACGAACCTGCTGAATCAACTCGGTCGTCTTGAGCACCACTTCCGTGCTCCCAATAACCCGCTGACCGACCTCGCGCCAACAAATCGGGGTACTGCACTTCCTCCCATAAAGCATCTCAAAGGGAGGTCGATCAATGCTCGCATGATAACTGTTGTTATACGAAAATTCCGCTAACGGAAGATACGTATCCCAACTGCCCCCGAAGTCTAGAACACATGCTCGGAGCATGTCCTCGAGAGTCTGAATCGTCCTCTCACTCTGACCGTCCGTCTGAGGGTGGAAAGTGGTGCTGAAATGAAGACGAGTACCCATCTCGTCATGGAACCGCTTCCAGAATCTGGATGTAAAACGGACGTCTCGGTCTGACACCACTGATACCGGCACTCCATGACGTGCAACTATTTCCCGCACATAAATATCGGCTAACTTTTCCACTGATATGCTCTCCTGGATCGGTATGAAATGAGCACTCTTCGTTAACCGATCCACTACCACCCAAATCGAATCTACCCCTCGTGCGGTCCTGGGAAGCTTAGTGATAAAATCCATGGTGATGTCCTCCCATTTCCACACGGGAATGTCTAACGGCTGCATCTTGCCGTGAGGCCTCTGATGTTCTGCCTTGACCTTCCTGCAGGTCAGACACCTCTCTACATACCAAGAAACATCCCGCTTCATGCAGGGCCACCAATAATCGGGTCGAAGATCTCTATACATCTTTGTTGACCCTGGATGGATAGAAAATCGAGACTTATGAGCCTCGTCCATCAACACCTGCCGTACTCCGCCTCCGTACGGTACCCACACTCTCCCATGAAGGGTCAACAACCCCTGACTATCATAATCGAACGCAGGTGCTCGGCCCACAATCCTCTCACATTTCTGCTTCTCTTCCTTGAGGCCCTCAACCTGAGCCTCCCTGATCCGTTCCAACAACGGAGTAATCACTGTCATCCTCAAACACAAATCTCTGATAGGGGCTATTGTCACCTTCCGACTCAAGGCATCGGCCACTACGTTGGCCTTCCCTGGATGGTAAAGGATTTCACAATCATAATCCTTCAGCACATCCAACCATCTCCTCTGCCTCATGTTTAGACTCGGTTGATCCATAAGGTATCTCAAACTCTTGTGATCCGTGTAGATGGTACAACGAACCCCATAAAGATAATGTCTCCAAATCTTGAGGGCAAACACCACTGCCCCCAGCTCCAAATCGTGCGTAGGATAGTTAGCCTCGTGAGGCTTCAACTGTCTCGAGGCGTAAGCTATCACATGCCCCCACTGCATCAACACCGCTCCCATACCTGTGATTGAGGCATCACAGTAGACTACAAAATCCTCTATTCCCTCAGGCAGGGAAAGAATCGGAGCCTCGCATAACCTCTGCCTGAGGGTCTCGAATGCCGTCTGCTGCTTAGGCCCCCAACAAAACACCACCGACTTCCTAGTCAGTCGGGTGAGCGGTACTGCTATCTTGGAGAAATCCTGAATGAACCTCCAGTAATACCCTGCCAACCCAGGAAACTCCGAATCTCGGATGGAGAACTCGGGACTTCCCACTGCATCACGGCCTCTATCTTGGCCGGATCTTCCAATATACCCTTCTGGTTGATGAGGTGACCAAGGAACTACACCTCACGCAACCAAAACTCGCACTTGGAGAACTTTGCGAAAAACCTCTCCCTTCTCAAAACTTCTAGCACCTCCCTCAGGTGCTCCTCATGCTGCTCCTGAGTCTTGGAGTACACCAAGATATCATCTATGAATACTATCACGGACCGATCCAGCATCGGTCTGCATACACGATTCATGAGGTCCATGAATGCGGCTGGAGCATTAGTGAGCCCAAAAGGCATCACTACAAACTCATAATGACCATATCGGGTCCTGAAAGCAATCTTCTGTACATCTTCGCCTCTAACTCGCATCTGGTGATATCCGGAGCGCAAATCGATCTTGGAGAACCACGACGCTCCCTGAAGCTGATCAAACAAATCATCTATCCTCGGGAGGGGGTAACGGTTCTTCACCGTTAGCTTATTCAGCTCCCGGTAGTCAATGCACATACGGTGCGACCCATCCTTCTTCTTCACAAACAAGATCGACGCTCCCCAGGGTGAACTACTCGGCCGTATAAAACCCTTGTCTAGCAACTCTTGCAGTTGCGTAGACAACTCCTGCATCTCAGGGGGAGCTAACCGATACGGTGCCTTGGCTATCGGAGCCGCACCAGGAATTAGGTCGATCCCAAACTCGACCTGTCTCTCGGGAGGTATTCCTGGTAAATCCTTCGGGAATACATCCGGAAAGTCTCGTACTACCGGAACATCGTCCACTGCCGACTTGCCCTTCTCCCGGGCATCCATAACGTAGGCTACATAGCCGGCGCAACCCTGCTGAAAATAGCGTCTCGCTCTCGCGGCTGAACAAAGAACTGGTCCACGCTGTGGCCTCTCGCCCTGAATCACTAACTCTCCCCCACTAGGAGTGCGAACCCTCACTAGCTGTAACTCGCAATCAATCACGGCCCCATTGGGACTCAACCAATCCATGTCCACTATAACCTTATTCCCTCGCAGGGGAATAGGGACCAAATCCACCAAAAACTGCTCGTCGAACAACTGAAGAGACCATCCTCGATGTACTTTGGCGACCCTCACGGTCCTATCATCTGCTATCTCGACCTCTAGTAGACAATCCAGCTCCCCAGGAGCTCTACTAAATCTCTTGCTAAGAGCTAGCGATACAAACGATCGGGTGGCCCCCGAATCAAATAATATTGTAGCAGAGATGCCGTTCACAGAGAACAACCCTATACAAAACATATAACCATAAGCAATACTCAATAATAATAACAATAATATAGAGATGAAGGGAAAATACATACCCGTCACCACATCAGGAGTCGCTCGCACCTCCTCTGCTGTCATCTGAAAAGCTCGACTCCTAGCCACTGGTGCCTCTGCTCGGCCCTGACGGCCATCTGTAATCCTCAAGGTAGCAGGGGCAGGTGCAACCACCTTCCCTGCTGCAGCTAAACTCGGACACTGGGACTTTTTATGTCCCCTCTGATTGCACTGAAAGCAAATCAGATCTGATGCTGCAACAGCGGTAGCAGGAGCCGTCCAATCCCTACTCAAATGCCTAGTTCGACCGCACTTGTAGCAACCCGAACTCCCTGCCTTGCACACCCCATCGTGCAATCTTCCACACTTGCCACACCGACCGTGGCTCCGCTGACTCCTGGATCTGTGATCTGAAACCTTGGGCTTTTTGCCCGAACTGCCTGTACCCAGAACCGCCTCCGGTTTCCTCTTTCTCTCCATCTCAAGGTCAATCTCCCTCTCCCGAGCCCTAGCAATCATGTCATCCAGCGTTTTACAGCTGGACCGGCTCACAAACTGGCGGATATCGCTCCGCAGCATCTCATGATAACGGGCTTTCTTCATCTCCTCATCAGCTGCATACTGAGGAACGAGAAGAGCCTTCTCCCTGAACTTGGCGGTGATCTCCGCCACTGTCTCTGTAGTCTGGGTGAGGTCCTGAAACTCCCTGGCTAACTGTTGCACCTCGAAAACCGGTGCAAACTCCGCCTTGAACCTGGTGGAGAAATCGGTCCAGGTCATGGCATCTAACGCTGCATCATCTCCAATAGTATGTCCGACCTCCTCCCACCAATCCCGTGCCCTGTCATTCAGGAGACAGGACGCCAATCTAACCTTGTCCCCCTCGGGACACCTGCTCGTGTGGAAAGCGTTGGTCACATCTGCCAACCATCTCGTACTCGCCATGGGGTCCCGCGCCCCATGGTAGTCTGGAGCTCCACATACCCTGAACTCCCTAAACGTAAGTGTGCGCGACCCCATCATGGCCGCCATCTCGGCACGGAAAGTGCCCAATCTCTCATCCATCAGCTCTAGAATACCCTCCTTGATCGAACCGAAGATCACAGGAGTCTGCTCCAGTATGATGCGGGTAACCTCAGAAGAAAGAAACTCTCTGGTCTGCTCATCCAACTGCCCGGCCTTCGGGCCTGATCCTGGTCCTGATCCCCCTCCGGCATCTGAACTGCCGACTGCTGGTCTCGAACGCAAAACTACCATTCTGAAACAAATCATAGCAACATCAGAAAACTGAAATATCTCAAGGGATCACTGATACCAATACTAGTTTCCTGGTCTTATCTCAGCCTTCCTTGATTCGAGTACGGATCCTCTGCTTTCAGTAGTACGGGCCCATACTACCTTCCACATCTATCCGTACTTTCCTCAAGAACTACCTTGACTCCACCAAGTCACTCCTACTACTACTGATCTCTGCTACTCTTATCCTAGGCTTGCCCTAGGGAAATCTCTGACTCTATTCAAAACATTCCTCAGTTGCTGAAGACCTCCTCGTGTCAATAATTAGTCATCACCTGAATACCATCACATGTGATGAGGCTCAGATAATCCTTCGAGTAAAGGACTTGTCCCTACCACGGTTAGACTCAAACAAGAGCTGCGCAATAAAGCCAAATCCAACACTCTGAGATTATTCAACCCTTGTCACATGTGATGTGCCGTATTCACCTAATGACTAACTCCCGTCACTCGGAGTCCCACAAAGCACGAAGCAAGCAGCATTCGGATACAGGAATTTACTCAAGCAAATCTATTCTCATAACGAGATACTGTTCTAGCATACAATGCTAAGCTCATACTATCAGGCATAACCTAACAGGCTATCCTACTACTGTCTACTTCAATACTAGCATGCAGATTTCGCGAAGCTGAAACACATAAAGCAAGCACATAAGGCATCCTCCTAGATCCTTAGTCCTATTCTAGCATGCTGTTCTACTGAAACTAAAACTGATAAACATAAAATAACATGTATGGGTAGTTTGGGAGTACTTACTTGAGCTCGGCCGATTGCATGCACCACATCCTTTTTCTTTTCTTTTCTTTTTTTTTTTAAATTGTTTTCTTTTCTCAAAATATTTTTTTTTAAACATGGTTTTTCTCTTGAAAACTTTATACCACTTCCTTAGTTTGAGTTCAAACACCCCTGAAAGTGTGCCCAACTCGCTCAAACCAAGGCTCTGATATCAACGTGAAACATCCCAAAATACGACCCAAAATTTTTTGTTGAATAATTACTAAAACACCATGATGAAATCATAAGGTAAACTCGTACGTCAATATCTCACAAACAAAAGTAAAGTGTTATGAGTAAACTGTATCAAGACTATATCAATCACATCTATGAAAATCAAAACAACTCTCAGGACAGCTGAAGCTGTGGTGTGTGTGCGATGTCATCAACCCGAGCTCTTCCCTTTGCTTGCGGAAGTACCTGAAACCAAAACTAAAACTGTAAGCACGAAGCTTAGTGAGCTCCACCAAACTACCACATACCATATAATACATATAAACACATACTGGGCCTTGCCCACTGCATCGGACCGAAGTCCGGAAACTGCATCGGACCAAAGTCCGGAACTAACCAGGGCCTTGCCCTCTGCATCGGATCGGGATCCGGAACTACTGAGGCCTTGCCTCCTACATCGGACCAAAGTCCGGAACTAACTGCATCGGACCGAAGTCCGGAACTAACTGCATCAGATAGAAGTCCGGAACATACTGAACATAGCATCACATAAGCATATCAACTAACATGAGTACATAGATAGCATACTACATCGGGATGTAACCCGGAACACATAACACAAAATACTGTCTGAGCCACGAAGGCATCAAACATACTAGAATCTGCATCGGACCGAAATCTGGATACTACTGCTAACTAAACGGGCCGGCATTGTGGCCTTAGACCCGTTCCTACTGAAAGGAAACTCACCTCGTGATCTGGCTGCTGAGTGTGTGGCTCCGGGAATTATCTGCTGCTGCTCCGGTATCTCCCCGGCTACAAATCCACAAATACACTCAATCAAATTACTAATAACTGCATTGGGGTAAATGACACTTTTACCCCTGGCTAAAGTCAGCTCTCCTGGTCAAAGTCAACTTTACAGTTGACCTGACTCGCCGAGTTGGGCCGCCAACTCGCCGAGTCCCTACTCTCATTTCTCAACCCTGCTCGCTGCTACTCGCGAGTATGGCATACACTCGACGAGTTCCCACTCTATATCAACACTCAGGTCATCTGCATCCGACTCGCCGAGTCGTATGAACAACTCGACGAGTTGTTCTTGAATCATAAGAAGATTGCCTTGGACTCGCCGAGTTGTATGAACAACTCGTCGAGTCCCTCCATCACTGAGTCTGCCCTCCAACTCACTGAGTCCACTCTACCACTCACAGGTTCCCACTCGTCATTACTCAAAAGGGGAAAAATCGGGACTCGCGGCTTGACTCGCCGAGTCGTATCCATGCAACTACTCAAAACTCGATTCTGCTTGAATCCAACGTCTAAAACTTATAGATCTGGGCTTCCTTAGTTCGATTAACACGTAAAGATTCTATATTTACGTGTACATAAGCATCCAAGAAGATAATAAGGTTCAAAAAACATGATAAAGGCTCGATCTAGGGTTCTCATACAAAGCAACTTCAAAAAGGCAATAGATCTGGGCTCTACAACTCCCAAATGAACAGATCTAAGAATATCTCGACCTATTAAGGCATCCAATCAACCATAAGGTTGGAAAAATACATCAAACTAACCCTAGAAATGTTCTAATGGAGATTTTAAGCATAAAATAGGAGGATTCCGAGAAATACCTCAAAGAACTCTGATTTTGACCTTGGATCTTTGCTCTACACCTCTTCTCTTTGTTCCTTTCTTCTTCTTCTTCTTCAAGCCTTCAAGAATCCACACAAAGACACTTCAATCAATCAAGGGATAGGTTTAGGGTTTCTCACAGCTCTCTGAGGTGAAGGAGGCGAGTTTGGGGCTGATAAGGTGGTTTAAATAGGGTGCAACCCGGAGATTTAGGGTTTCAATCTGGCAGGCTGACTCGCCGAGTCCCGAATATGGACTCGCCGAGTTGCCGATCTATAAGCTGATCAACAACGCGACCCTACTTGACGAGTCGGGACATAGACTCGCCGAGTTCCTCTACAAACTTCAAAAATAAATACTAAAAAGCAACATACCAGAGACGGCCCGTTACACTACCAATCTCATTTTGGGTGTATGCCTTAGAGACTGTCGCCCATATCCTTAATCTAGTCCCTACTAAAAAGGTTGCCAAAACACCTCACGAGATGTAGACTGGAAAATTTCCCAATCTGGACCACATCAAGATCTGGAGTTGTGAGGCTTTCGTGAGGCACGAGACTCACGATAAGGTCGAACCTCGAAGTGAGAGGCGTATTTTCATCTGCTACCCATAGAGATCCTTTGGTTACATCTTCACTGGTTCTTGTGATAGGGGTGAAGGTTTGTTGGACCGCATACACACAAATGTGTGTGGACCCTTCAAAACCGCCACAAAGGATGCTAATCGTTATTATGTGACTTTTACTGATGATTACAGTAGGTATGGATATTTAATCAAGCATAAGTCAGAAACCTTTGAAAAGTTCAAAGAGTTTAAGCAGGAAGTGGAGAATCAACTGGGCACGAACATCAAGATGCTCCGATCCGATCGGGGAGGAGAGTATCTTAGTATTGAGTTCCTTGACTATCTTAAGGAATGTGGGATTGTCTCACAATTGACACCTCCTAGGACACCACAGCTAAATGGTGTGGCTGAGAGGTGCAATCGAACCTTGTTGGACATGGTTCGTTCCATGATGAGTCGAGCTTCGTTACCAATCTCATTCTAGGGGTATGCCTTAGAGACTGCCGCCCATATCCTTAATCTAGTCCCTACCAAAAAGGTTGCCAAAACACCTCACGAGATGTGGACTTGGAAAGTACCAAATCTATACCACATCAAGATTTGGGGTTGAGAGGCTTTCGTGAGGCGCAAGTCTCACGAAAAGCTCGAACCTCGAAGTGAGAGGTATATTTTCATCGGCTACTCATAGAAATCCTTTGGTTACCTCTTCTATAGACTCAGTGAGAATGTGGTCTTTATGGCAAAGAGAGGAGTCTTTCGTGAAAGAGAATTTATAAGCCAAGGAGACAGTGGGAGGCAAATTGACCTTGAAGAGCTTCAAGAGTCAAGCGGTGAAGGAACCTCAAACACTAGAAACCAACCTGAGGAGGAAACTCCTATTGAGCCGATAGATGATTCCATACCTCCGAGGCATTCCACTAGAGTTAGGAGCACACCTAATTTTTATTATGGTTATCACATCACTACTGATGATGATACATTTATCAGTGACAGTACACTGATAGATTTGGATGAACCTAATATTTACAGGGAAGCCATGGCATGCCCCGAGTCTACTAAATGGAAGGAGGCTACGGATAGCGAGATTCAGTCCATGTATGACAATCAAGTTTGGAACTTGGTTGACAATGTACCAGGTCATAAGACAGTTGGGTGCAAATGGATCTTCAGGAAGAAGACTGACATAGATGGGAAAGTGCACACTTATAAAGTGCGACTAGTGGCAAAGGGCTTTACTCAAAAACTCTGGGAGTTGACTATGATGAGACCTTCTCACCAATAGCGAAGATCAAGTCTATTAGAGTTCTGCTAGCCACAGTTGCATTTCATGATTATGAAATATGGCAAATGGATGTCAAAACCGCTTTCCTTAATGGAAAGTTAGCTAAGGATGTTTACATGAATCAGCCAGAGGGTTTTGTCAATGAAAAGTATCCTAATAGAGTGTGTAAGCTTGAGAAAACCATTTATGGATTGAAACAAGCATCTTGTAAATGGAATCTTTGCTTCGATGAGAAAGTAAAAGAGTTTGGCTTTTCGAGGAGCGAAGATGATTCATGTGTATATGTTAGGGCTAGTGGGAGTATAGTTAGTTTTCTGGTACTGTATGTGGATGACATACTACCCACAGGAAATGACATCCCAACTTTGCAGGAGGTTAAGTCCTGACTTGGGAAGTGTTTCGCTATGAAGGACCTTCGAGAAGCTGCCTATATCCTAGGGATAAGAATACTGAGAGACAGGAGTAAAAGACTAATTGGACTTAGTCATAATACCTACTTGGATAAGGTGTTGAAAAGGTTCAACATGGAGAATTCCAAGAAAATAGGAGACTTACCGATCCAACACAATGCCAGACTGACTAAGACTCAAAGTTTGAGTACAGAGGCTGAGATAGCTGAGATGAGTCGATTACCATATGTTTATGTTGTTGGCTCGATCATGTATGCTATGACTTGTACTCGTCTTGATGTGGCCTTTGCTTTGAGCATGGTCAGCAGATATCAGGAAAACCCAGGCATAGCTTACGGGACTGCGGTAAAGAATATTCTCAAGGACTTACGGAGGACTAAGGACTAATTTGGTGATAAAAAGAGACTGATTAAATAAAGGGGATTGATATTGCAATTAATTGTTAGTTGTTAGTTGGGCTTATGGACTCCATAGAGTGGAGTGGACGAAATTTATGGGGAAGCCTATAAGGTTTCGTCCAAGGGTTCTAAGGAAGGAATCTATGGGCTGCTTATGCCTTAAGTAGGAATTAGGGTTTTCTTCAGAAACCCTAGCAGCCCACACAACTATATAAGGAACCCTTTACATAGGATTTTCGGCCCTATGAGTTTTATGAGAAACCTTAGCCGAAATCCTTCCCTCTCCAAGTCATCTTGTTGCATTAAGTGTTTGTGATTCCATTAGAGGTGCAATATTTGAGGCACCAAGCTTTCAGAAGTCAAGATCAAAAAGGATTATGATTGTTATTGCTACATAACAAACAAGGTAAACTTTTTAACCCTAATCATATGTGATTTTCAGATTTGTATGCTAGTCAATTAGGGTTTATTGCTTTGGTATTCAATGTTGTATGTTTAATTAGAAAAACCTAGATAAAAAAAAATTAGGGTTGCATGAACACCATATGAATGATGTTATGCTCATAACTCATCAGTGGTATCAGAGCCTAGGTTATTTTTCTAGTGAATAAATGCAAAAGTGAACCACCAAAGATCTTGAAAATCAAATTTCTTCGTTTATGACTGGCAGACTCGTCGAGTCCATGTATGGACTCGATGAGTAGGTCCTACTCGACGAGTTCCATAGTGGACTCGACGAGTCCAAGGGTCTGGTGCTGGGAATTTTGATTTTCTAGCTAGATTTTGTTGAGGATAATTGCCAAAACTCATCTTTCTTGCCAAAATCTGAATTTTTTTAAAGTTTGGAATGGTTATCTTCATCAAAATCGATGGATTTGGTTAAATAAGGATAATATAGGATTATTATTAGTTAAATATTTGACCTAGTAAGATTGAAAAAGTTTCAATTTACACCCTTAGGTTTTATAGTTTAAATTTGAACATAAAAGTTTTAGTTTTTGAAATTTAAATAGTTAAACCCTAATGTTTTAAAATATTTCAAAACTTGTCCTCAAGTTTTGGAATTTAAAATTTAATTAAAAGGTATTAATTTTAAAATATTAAATTCAAAGACCCTAGTATTTTGAAAAGTTCAAATTACACCCTTATGACTTTATTAAATTAATTAAATGTGTAATTAAAAGAAAGTTAATAAATCCATAATGATATGGTTTAATTTTAATTAAATTAAAAGTATAATTTATTAAATTAGATAATCTAATATTTTAAAAGTGTAAAATACACCCTTATAATACATAGAATTAAAAGTTTAATATTATATATGTATAAGTAAATTTCACTCTTACCCACCGCACTCTTGACTGGTGGAAGGTCGCTAGCCGAACGGGTTGTGAGTGGAGTAGAATGAGTGTGAATTAAGGGTGTGATTACTTTGATGGAAATAGTACTGGATAATAATCAGTCTTTGACAAACTGATATCTACAAGATAAACTAAAGTAAGTTCTATGAAATGTTACATCAATAATATGACAAAATATATTAAATGCTGGAACAACTTGCTGATCTCGGAATTGGCCTTCATCTCGAAATTTCTTCTTATCTCGGACTCAACTGACTTTGGAACTTGATAACATGTGATCACTAGAGGTTCATTTTTCATGATTCAATATCTATATTATGTATGTGTCTGTGTGTTGGGTTAATTTTGTAATATATGCTACACATTTATTGATTTACCATATACATCTTTGAGACTATAATATATACACATATATATTGTATTATCATGTCAACCTAGTTAAACCGGAAATCGGTCATCATATCGGTTCAACTAAAAAACCGGTTTTTGAAACATAGCTTAAAATACCCTATTTACTAATTACAAATTCTTAATTATATTAAAACATAATTAATTATTCAATAAAGCTCAACACATTTAATTCGGTTTTGTAAGTATTGCAACGATTATTGTTGTAATCACGTTTTTATTGTTTCTATTTTTATTGTCGTAGTTTATATGTTCATGTCAAATCATAAGAAAACTTTTTTTTTTTAATGAAACACATTTCAGCCTTTCTAATTGTTTAGATAAAGATATTTTGGTCACTCTATACGTAAAGTAACATTTATCTACATTACCCTTATAGTTTAATAGAAAAAATTAAAATGGTGGATTCTTATCTTTCTATACTGTATTAGCTAAATATTTAATGCAAAATAATTATATTAAAACAATATATTAATAAAAAAATATTTCTATATATTTTAAAAATATTAAATTCAACTTCTATTTATTATTTAGTCAAAATTTGCATACTTGTTTAAAAAGTCAACGTTCATGACCCCTCTTTTTAGCTATCACCGCCGGCACAATTCAGTAACACTCTTTTATACATTTCCAATTCCACCCTCTACATCTTTAAATCTTTGCACCTGAATTCCTCATAATCCAAAATCCTCGTAGGGGTAGTTTCGTACTTTCAGTAACAACTGCCTAACCGCTGACTTCTCAACCATTTTTTCCTTTCCTTCACGCCTCCATGATTTTCTTTTAAGCGTCAATCTCAAAAAAGTTCACTCTCAATTCAAAACGAAAGAAAAAGAAGGGGAGGAATCAAGAACACCAATTCCCCAAAAGATTTGATAATCGATACGAAGTATTCTTGATTGAATTTCGATTAGGGTTTTGGGAGAAGAACCTCTGGTTTCAGAAGCAACCGTCTGATCATATTCGATTCGATTCGTATTCCAAAGGTAAAGTTTCTTTCAATCTTCAGCTTTTTACTACTTTTAGCGTCTAGTTTTCAAGATTCTGTGATCGTTATGCTGGGTTTTGTTCGAATATTACTGGGTATGTGTTGTTTCTGGTTTTCATTTCGGGGTTTTGCTGTATCGGCGTATACTCTGTCTAGGGTTTTGGTTTAATTCCTTGGAAAGTTCTATAGAAATCGAGGCCGAATTGAAACCTTATACAAATCTGATTCAATTCGTAATACCCTATGCTTGATGAAGGTTTTTCTGATGATCTTTTAGTTTCTTGCATCAATTTTGTTGTTCATTTACTTGCATGTGTGTATATGTAAAAGTGTGTATGCATATTATATGGGTTATCTTCGTTTTTTTGGTTTCATTTCTTGTAAAAGAACCTCAATGGATTAATGAAACAAGAACAATGAATAAAGAAAGTGAATTTATGCTGTGAAAATGGTGGTTTTATGAGGTAATGGTTTCATGTACGCTTTTTCAGAAACAAAATTTGGTTATGAGTAAAAAGGGGGAATCCAATTTTGATGAAAAAAACATCCATCTAGAAGTAACTCGCATCCAAGATTCAATGAATTCAATGAAATGTGCATTAACAACAAATCTTGAATCCCTTTATTTGCAATTTCATTTCATCTCTTATAATTCCATCAACAACGTTTGGAGGGCTATTTTTGTCATTGACTCATTTTATTTCCTTATTCTCAAATGCGATAAACCATGTTTGATTTCATATCAAGTGTTAGCAATGTTAAAGATGCGTACATTTTCGTTTTTGTTAAAAATTCAAGGTAAAATGACCAATTTGGACATATACATAGCTCGAAAATATTAAATTATAATTGGTTTCCATGCATAATGTTCTCTTACTTTTCTCATTATTGAAGGGTATTATAGACATTTCAGCGATGACTCCACGAAGCAATCGCCCTCGTGGACTTGTGCTCAAATACGCGCTTCAATTCGCATTGTTTGCAGCCTTCAGCCTTTGGGTACTATACCAAATCCGACAACCCAACAACGACATCATGCCACTCGGGCGCCACGTCAGCACCGACCATGTTTCCAACTTCTTTGGCCGAAAGGGTAGTTTCGGAATATCAAAGTCAACCCCTGTCTCTCTCTCAGCTTTGACTCTAGAAGACGTAACAAACCCCGGTGAAGAAGGCGAGATTGCTGCCCGGTATTCAAAAGGAATCGAGGAAGTAGAGTTTCGCAGCAAGGCGGGACCCGTAAAAGAGGGAAATGACGATAATGCCCTTGTGTTGACCGTGGCAAAGTCAAACATTAGCTATCCGGATGAAAACGGGATGCCACAACATATTCGTGACAAGTTTGTCGGGATTCAAAGTGTGATTGGTGTGGGCCACGAAAATGAAAGCAATGTCACGTTACAAGAGTCTTGACAGGTGGCATTGTTTGTAGGTTTGTTTTTTTGTTTTGTACAGGTAAAAAAAGTAGATACTACTGATTTTACTGGTTTTCGTTTAGATGAATAGAAAGTAAAAAGGTATTGAAATGAATGAAATGTTGATGGAATAACGAGGTTGATTTGTAGCGTAATGGGGAGATTATGGTAGACTTTAGTATTGAAGTATTGAAAGGTTTCGGGTTTCGTTTTTAAGAAATCTTTGGTTCTAAGAAGAAAGAGTTTTCTTTATAGAGAAAATTTCATATATACCCTAAATAAAAAATGAAATATTATATTTGCCCTATTTAATTTCTAAATATCCTATATACCCTAAATAAGTATCTATAATATCATATTTGCTCTGAATGTTTTTTTTAATATTTTATAATCATTTTAAATCATTATTTTTATTCATTGACTATTGTACCCCTTTTATAAAACTATATTTAAAATTTCATATATACCCTTAAATTGTCAAAATATCATATTTACCCAAAATGATCATTTTATGACTTAATATAAACAAAAATGTTTTAATCCATTAAGACGTTATTTTATATGTTTGTGATTACATTTGTCATTAGAAAGATAAATAATAAAGATGAGAAATGATAACAATAAAAGTAATTATTAACCTATTAGTCTATAAGAAAAACCATCCGACATATATATAAATGCAATCTTAAAAAAATCAAAGTACTACATCTAAGAACAAGAAATCAAGTTTATCAAATTCAACTAATAAACAAGTTTACCAAGTTTAAAAAATTAAAAACTAACGACATATTTTTTCATGTTGACACTTAACTTTGTGTGTCTCAAACAACTTTACAAAGTTTTCAAAAACAAAATAATTTTAACTAACAATAAAAACTTTTGAAAACAACCAACTGTCACGAACACTGGTTCATTTTTTTTTAGGTTGATGTTTCACTTGGATCTAAACCTTGAAGTGCAGGGTTCTTGCATGTCTTTTTGCGATGTCCGTACTCCCCACATCGTGGACATTTGTGTCTTCTTTTCGATTCATCTGATGATTTGATCCTATTTTTTTGGATCGTCCAACCGGACGTTTGATAATAGGTGGATATATTTTATCCCTATCTTTTTGCATCCATTCATCCGCTCCAGGCATCGGAGAAATTTCAAAAGCATATGCTTCTTTGAATTTCTCTATAGTGTAACACGAATCAACATGTTTGTCCCAATTAACATCCCTCGTAAAAGCAATAAAAGCTGCTGCGTGTACACATGGAAGGCCCGTAACTTGCCACACCCGACAACTACATTTTCTTTCATCTAAGTAGACCTCCCAACGTTGTCCCTTGCATTTTACTTCAGCTTTATTGTCACAACTTCTACAAACTTCATATTCACCCAAGTTCTACATAAAAAAAAAGATATTGGTAAGATGATTATAGATATGTAATTCAATTATAATTTAACATACTTACCTTTGAAATGTCGTTAACATGATTCTTAGCAATAGGAACCAATGTACCATTCCATTTGTTCACTAACATTCTTTTATTATCAAATCTTTTCATAAGTTTTTCTCTAATTGCATCAAGTAGATCAAGCACGGGTTGATAGCGTAATACACCAATCCAAGAATTAAATGATTCTGAAATATTATTAGTGACATAATCACACTTCGAAGTTATGCCAAACTTGCTTCTACTCCATACCTTTTTGTGGTTGGTATTTAGATATGTGATGGCGTCTTGACTTACATCACCAATGTCCTTCAATAATCTATCATGCTTGGTAGGCAAGTAGGTTTTTGCAGCCCTCCATAGTTTCTTGCTGAAGAATTTACCACGAAAACGTTTCTTGAAATTGCTATATAAGTGTCGTATACATTCTCTATGCTCAACATTAGGATAAACATGCATGATGGCAACTTCTAACCCTTTTTGCATGTCTGATGAGATAACAAGACCACTTGGCGTCCCAATTGCTTTTTGAAGTGATTCAAGGAACCATGTCCATGATTGTGTGTTCTCTGATTCAAGCACACAATAGGCTATCGGGAAGATGAAATTGTTAGCGTCAACACTAGTTGCAGCGGCCAATACACCGTTGAATTTTCCTTTTAAATGGCAAGCATCAAGACTAATATAAGGACGACAACCAGCAAGAAACCCTCTCGAACAAGCGGCCAGAGAAATAAAAAACCTTTTAAAGCGTTTCTTGCCACCAACTACATCAAAGTCAATTTCGACAACGCTTCCTTGGTTCCTATTTAGCAATTCTTCCCTAAATACATCCATCTTCATGAAAGAGTCTTCCCATTTACCATGCATATCAATATATGCTTGCTCTTTCCCTCTGAATACTTTTAGGTATGGTACGTTAACATTGTAAGTTTTCATAATCCACTTTCTAAGATCCATGGGAGAAATGTCCCCATCTGACTTCAACTTGTTAGTAACTATATTTGCAATCCATCCTTGAGTGGCACGCTTATTACCACCCATGTTACTTCGAGTACAAGTATGTCCTTCTTCAAGTTTCCTAACCTGCATAATAATTAAATGAACATATATAAATATATTTTAATTGGAAATCATGTTAAAAATAACTTAGGTATGTACTTACTTCAAAGGTAATACCATCTTGCATGACAGACGAATAAATTCTCCAATTGCAATCTATATTTTCACACCTTGCTGTGAATCGTGTCGGGTCACTTTTTTGAATATAGTAGTCAAACTCATTTATGATTGCGTAATGGTTCAAAGCTCTCCGAAAAGCAACCACATTTTCAAATTTTGTGCCAACTTTCATGCATACAATATTCTTACTAAAAGAGTAAGCTGCTTCATCATCATTTGTTGGCTCATCTTCATTCTCAGAACTAAGGTGACTATAATAGCTTTCTTCACTAGGACAGTAGTCTGAATCATCATGGGGTTCATCTATGTTGTCACATAAGTGGTTATGCGCACAGTGATTATTTGAGTTGTGGTTATTCTCTGTTGTGATGTAAATGGTTACTTCTTTCTCTTTTTCATACATATTAAGCATAGCCATGAACTTCTCATCAGAATCAAGCTCAATAAAGGATTGACCTGATGCACACTTATCAACATAGGAAATTGAAAATTTTGGATTGTTCTTTGATGAATAACGCTTTATAACTTCTTCGTTTAGTTGACTAAAATTGTAGGACCATGTGTCTATGTGGATGCATTTTTGAGAGCCAAAGCAATATATTTTCTTACAAGTGTTCTTCGCTAACCGAAAGAAACCCCCATATTTTAATTTTAGCTTGTACTTGCCCATTGGTATACTTGCAGGAACGTAATCGATTATTGGAGACTCGGCCCTATTTTCCCATACCGGTTTCGAGGTGTCGTCAAGGATAATATCTAAAGTATCTTCCATCTATCAATTCTCGATATTGGTAAAAAAATCTTAAAAAATAAGCAAAACATTAATATACATTAACATCTCTAAAAAACTAATAATCTTAAACATATAGAATATTATGTTTTTTGTTGCTTTATCATAAAATTGAGCAAATTCGGCAGCCTCATCATAGTGGGAAAGAACTTTAAGAGTCATGAACTAATCATCCACTTCTACTCTTTCTGGAATAAAAAGGCATAATCTGAAATTTGGGGTAGGCATGACCATAAGATCCTTAATCAAAGAAGACAAAGGGTTGCCTTTAAAATGTTGATACATGCCTTCGTAGACAGAATACTCAGCCATCAATACATGTAATATAATATGGGCTTGATTAGGTTTATAAAGTAGTCAATTGCTTTGAAGACTCAAAATTTAATTACGACACTTCTTGAAATTAGTGTACATTAGTGACAAAGAGCTTTAAAGCAATTACTTGTTTTTGTGTGATTATGCATGAACGTATGGACAACAAGTTTTTATGGGTCATAATCGTGTAATTAATGTACATTAAATTAAAAGCTTTAGTTTTCAAAAATAAAGTAGATAATTAATGACATTTAAACACCCAACACAACCATCAATGGTATTGAAACATTCGACGCAGGTGTATAATCACATAAAACACACTACACACATGTATTATCACACTCCACGCAGGTATAATCAAGAATCCAGAGATGAAATCACTAGAGATATGAATGACATATTACCTGGTCTCAAGCCTCTAATGATTAGAATCGCTAATTGGCTATGATCAATCGAGGTTCTGTGGAGCAGATGACAACGGGGCAAGAATCATGGAGGCGACGTGCGTAGATGGCATCTTTCATCAACGTAGGGCTTTGGTAATGTGTTTGGAAAGGGGTATTATGGTCAATTTATTTGTTGTTTTTAATTAAAATGATTTTAAATACTAATTACTGGTTATAAAAGTATTAAGATTTAAAATTAGGGCAAATATGATATTATGGTTGTTCATTTAGGATATATATGATATTTAGATATTAGTTAGGGTAAATATGATATTTCCTTGTTTATTTAGGGTATATATGAAATTTTCCCTTCTTTATATTAGTGTGTTTATGTAAGTTTATTAGCATTATTAGTTTATTAAAATATTTTTACAGGGCTGTTTGATAGCCTTTAATTTTTCATTAAGAGGCAAGACGTTTGTTACCCTCTTAATTTTTGTTTTTTAATTGTTCAGTTCCTAAAAAATTAATTTTTAAAGAAAAGTTGTATCTCAATTAAAAAAAAGACTCTTACCATTTAAAAAGGAAAAAAATTATTTTTTTGATTTTTTTTTAAACAACAGGTGATATATTAAGGGGGTGTTTGGATAGGAAAAAAAACGTGCTTATTGCTTATTCTCACAATAAGCTAATTTAAGTGTTTGTATAAAATTGTCACAACTAGAAATTTTGTGTCTTGTAATCACTATACTCAAGTAAATGTTGAATTCAAAAACTCAAGAGCATGTATGATGCTTACTCAATGGAAAACTAAACCCCAATTCACTACCTCAAGCAATTGGAAACCCTAGAAGTTCTTGATTAGGTCCATTTTGGGACTAGGACTTCCTTATTGGACCTAAATGGACCAATAAGCTTCCAATTTGACTATCATAGGCTTAGAACCCTTAAATGGGCTCTAATTGGACCCACATTTATTTATTTCAATATTTTGGGCCATGTTGGGCCTAGAATGAAATGAATTAAAAGCTTTGATCCATGATTAACCTAAACTAGCTCAACAAAGTATAAAAATCATATTATAGTTCCTTTTAGGTTAAAACTCATCCAACTTAACTCTAATAATGGGCTTAAGGGCATTAAAGCCCAAAACCCTTCTCTTTTTTTTTCGGCCCAAAAGCCCATAACAAAGATGAAGAGTTGACTTCATCATGCCACATCAATAATACCTCATGGATATCCATGTATTACACTCCAAACCTCCATGCAATCCCATTTCTCCATGCACATGTCATCTCAAAGTCACTCTTCTTCTTCCTCCCTCTCACTCTCGGCCGAGGATACACACACACACATCACAAAAATTCAATTCCAATCTCTCTAAGTCTTGAAGAGCATTCCTCCCTCCTCCTTCAAAATTTTCGTGAATCAAGAGCTTCACAAGGAGAATCCATCACCAAAATCATTATCTAGGTAAGTTAATGCTTGGATCCATGCTTTGGACTCTTTCTTGTCTTCAAAAATCTCCTCTTAACTCTCATGAAATCATAAACTTGTGTCTTAGAACTCCATAAACTCGAATTCATCATCAAAGGGTGCTAGGGTGAAAAATCACTTCATTTCTTCCATTCTTGCTTCAAAAACCGAATCAGCACCCAAGGTGAGCTTCATACCCCCTTATTTTCGGTTTTTATAAGTTTTTATGGGGGAGAATACAAGCAAAGGTGTAGATCCATCATTATGTGTATGTTTTGGTTGATTTCTATGCTTATATGTATGTTTTGTATGATTTTGATGCTAGATCTAGTTATGAATTGCTAAAAACCGAGATATATTTTATACTAGCATAAAATATACTACTACATGCAAAGTATACCAAGAAAAATAGCCAAATGGCTTGACAACACTTATTTTGGGCTAAAAACTCATTTTTTTTTACATAAAATGTTTAAAAATACAAAGTTGAAGGGCCTAAAATGAAATATTTCGAAATCTGATGGGTGAGATGAGTCAAAACAGTTTCCATAATGTATTTTCTGAAAATATACTATTTGGAGGATTAAAAACATAAATTTCAAGCTTAATGGGCTAAAAATGACAATTTCGGCCCAATAGGGCCCATTATGCGAAATTTTCTGTTTTGGAGGGCCAAAACTGTGTTTTTCTGTAAAACAATGGACTACTAGTGTTACAAGTACTTTTCAAAGGTTTAAAATGCTTTTCAAATTTAAAAAGGACCAAAGTTGCAAAAATTTTCCAATTTGGGCCAAAAATGTAAAAATTGCGAAAAAGAGGGGTTATAACCGAGAAAACTGCAATTTCAGGGACTTAAACTGTTTTCAATGAAAAATATGCTGAAAAATATTAATTTCAATAATTTTTGGTGTTAAAATGTCAAGAAAAATGGTTTAAGGACTAAACCGGAAATTATTTTACCTAAAGGGGTGAAAAAGTAAATTTACAAAATAAAGAGGGGTTGTAAACAGAAAATTTTCAATGATAATTCAATACACTCGTTGTGAACAAAGATTGACACTACGACTCTCGATGAATTACAATACACAATATCACCAACAATCGTTATCAAACGAATTGATTCGGTCTCGAATCAATAACAAATCCAAAACTACTAACACTACAACGCTCAATACACATATGGAACTCTCGGAACTCTTTACTCTCGTGGAATTACTCAATACGTCGGCGTACACTCCTTAGGCCCAAAAGTTGCAAATCATGCTTGTCGAGCCTAGCTAGCCCGATGACATGATCTTTAGGCCCAAAGGACACTTGCTTACATGTAGTTGGGTCTAATACGACTCGACCGCGTGTAAAAGGACTTTCAATGGCAAACATGCTGCTGGTCCCCAAGGGTCCTTCAGTGCTGCTAGTAAAGTCGGGAACTCACGATTGCGGGTTGGGCTTCGGGCCCTTCGCAATTGCAATGGTCTTGAACGACGCAGGGAAATACCGAGGGATTCGCACCTTCTCTTTTTCCCTTCGGTCGTGGGACTACACAAGTCCGGGAGGATTGAGTTATGTGAATAAGTGCGAGTGACGCCCAAGGGATCGCTGGTACGGTTGTCGACTGTACGTTTTCATTAACGGACGTTACAACAATTCACCACCCACTGTATACTCAATGCCTCCGGAGCTCAACGAATACCTCTAACGTAACGAAATAACAGTACACAAACTAAGTAAAGCAAAGTGATAGGAAAACGTCGGGTTTTCCTAGGGTTTTCAACAAGTACACTTATGAACTACATGTCGAATTTCACAACTCTTACGCTTACATCTATAGAATTCAAACAAGCATACTCACGGATCTTCACATATTTTTACGCTATTCTATTTTTAGAAAATATCGGATTTTCTGGTGGTTTTCAAACAATACAAAACATTGGATTTCAAACACTACTTATGAACTCACCAACATTTCATATGTTGACGTTTTTCAAAATACTTGTATTCTCAGGTAACAGATAAAGTGAAGGATGAATTGTACTCTATGACGTTTTGTTGTGGTTTAATTAGTATCGAACAGTTACTTTTGAGAATGTAATGAATGTAAACACTACCAGTTGTATTATTCCAATGCTTGGTGATGTATGATGTTATGTTTCATGTATATTCATTGTGATGGTATTCAATTGAGTCACGACAGCCCCCGGACGTTTCCGCCGTCTGGTTCGGGGGTGTGACAAAAATCCAGCTTATTAGGCTAAATAAGCTAATTTTAATAAACATCCCTCCACATGCTTATTGTTTATTGCTTATTCCCACCACAAATAAACTATAAGCAATAAGTTACAAATCTAATCCAAACACCCCCTAATATCAAAGAAACAACTTAAGCGAGAAGCTTGAGAAAATTACATGAAACAATTCAAAATCAGGGAAGAGCTCCAAACGGCCAATTTAGTGGAGCTACATTTAGATCTACATTTCATTCAATTAAAGGAGTTAATACAAATATCATTCATAGTTAACATAACTGTACGCCTTTTGTTCCTCAAGAAAATAACATTTTGCGTCTTCTTGATCATCCAAAGGGCAGTATAGATAATTGACAACCTCACCTTTTGAAGTCTTTTACTTCCAGCAATGGTGTTGAGTAAAACTAGTAACTCATCACAAAAAGAGGGTTGCACCTGTAAACAAGAACATCAGTCCACCATCCATCTCCATATGACCGAATCAAAAGAAGAACAGGAGAGTAAGACATGATTCGTATATTCATCATAAACATGACAGAAGGGACATATGGAGGAGGAAATTGAATACCACTGTAACGATCCAAAATTTAAGACCAAAAATTTCTTTTAATAAAACATTACTTTAAGCAAGTCATCATTCCAAAACATAATCTGAGTATAAGTTTTCAAAACAATGTTCATTATCAGAGTAAACATTCCCAGGTTGTCTAATCTATAGTGTTTGCCATGTGATCACCCCACGCTCTTCCCTTCGCTACCGGAAGTACCTGAAACCAAAACTGAAAACCGTAAACACGAAGCTTATTGAGTTCCCCACCCTACCACATACCATGCATAAGCACATACTGCACATACTGGGCCACGCCGGCTATCCTGGTCCTCGCCCCCTGCCTCGGGCCTCGCCCGATATAACGGCCCCGCCGCTCCAGGCCCCGCCTAGCTTCGAGCCCCGCTCGGATACAGATCTGTTAGGCCTCGCCTGTCACAGAGCCCCGCCCGCCAACAAATAATATTACATAAACATATCACAACACATAAGCTAAACTCGTACGACTGATTTGTCCTAAGGCCTCGCCTATCCTGGGCCTCGCCCTTGTCCTGCTACTGATGAGTCATGGAACCCCGTCCACGCTCCTACTAGTAGTGAGATACGGGCCCAACCCACTCTCACTCCTGTTCTGCTACTAATGAGATATGGAACCCTATCCACACTCTGCTATTGGTGAGATACGGGACCTCGCCCATACTCACCTCCCTACCAGGCACATACATGTATCACACAGACAACAAATATAAATTATCATATAAACAAATCCTTGGGCACCCGCCCGCTATTACTGGACCTCGTCCTGAATATCATACTGGCATACTATGCCTAGGGCTAACCCCCGGGTCTTCTACTCATAACTACATGGGCCGACATTGTGGCATACTATGCCTAGGGCTAACCCCCGGGTCTTCTACTCATAACTACATGGGCCGACATTGTGACCTCGTCCTGAATATCATACTGGCATACTGATGAACTCACTAGCTGCTGCCCGACAACTTACTGAAATCCTGCTCCCCTTGCTCCCCGAACTACCAATATCAATGCAACACTGAGTCTAACTGACCCCCGAAAGACAACCAAGTCAACCCTGGTCCAAGTCAAAGTCCTGGTCAAGGTCAACCTTCCAGGTCAACCCTACTCGCCGAGTCACCCTACTGATTCGCCGAGATCATATAGACAGAATCCTTCCCTTCGTGCCTCGACTCGCCGAGTCAGTCCATGACTCGCCGAGTCTACCGATTTCTGAGTCCTGACCTGTCCAACTCACCGAGTCTCCACCCGACTCACTGATTCGAGTCTCAACTCGAAGGGTTTGGGGTTTCGCAACCTGACTCGTCGAGTCCAAGAACAGACTCGCCGAGTACAAGGCAATCTTCATCTGACTCGACGAGCTGTTCATCCCACTCGTCGAGTTGCTCCTCACCTTCATGCTACTCGCCGAGTCCACTCAAAGGACTCGCTGAGTCCATTCAAATCCCTTTACATGCAAAGGGCTTTTGAGTCATGCAGGGGTTCCAACTCATAGATCCACACTTCCAAAGCTCAATCCTCACGTAAAGTTGCAAACTTTACGTATAACTAAAGAGATCTAGGCTCAAAACACTCTAGGGCTAGGTTTTGGGACAAAAGGGCTTCACCAACTCCTCATCTTTTGATGCTTTATGACATATTAGACCATCCCAATACTAGATCTGAAGTGGCAACAACATATCTAGGCCCCAAACTCAAATTGGGTCTCAAACAACCATAAAAACCCCCAAATCTTATAACAAAAGTAGATCTAGATGTAAAGGAGGGAAGATAGCAGCTTGTTACCTCCAAGATGAACACAACTGAAGTAGATCTCGGATCTACACCTCCTCCTTTGAAGCAACCTTCTTGATCTTCAAGTTCCTTTCCAAAGTTTCCTTCCTCCAAGCTATTTCTCTCAAATGATGGAAGCTCAGATGAAATCAAGGGTTTACTGGTTCTCTAGGATGATATGGGGGCTGAGGGAGGGACATAACACCCTTTAAATAGGATATAACTCCCGGGATTAAGGGTTTCCTCGTTCAGACCAGACTCGCCGAGTCACCTTGGCCGACTCGCCGAGTCGGTCACTTACTCCTCGACCCGGATCCCGCTCGGACTCGCCGAGTTCCTCCTTGGACTCCCCGAGTCGCCCCTTAAAATTAGGGTTTTCTTTCCTTTCTTGGCCTTCCAAACTTCGGGTGTTACAACCATGCTTGATTATATTCATAGAAGTGTGAATTTTATTTCTAAACAATCACCAAACAAAACAATTGACCTTTAAGGGCACCTATTTCACCCATTTAAACGGATTCAAGCAATTTTAACCAATGTTTTTAGACATAAGATCACGGAGAGATTTAACAGAAAAACCATTTATTCCATCGTCATTCCATAGCCACTTGTCATAATATTGAAAATTATCCAACAAGTTAGTTAAATCATAAAATTGTCTAGATTCACGCCCCCTTCTAAGATGTCTCGACCAATCGCAATAATAAAGTGAGATTTTTCTATCCTCAATAATAATCCTCTCACCCACTAAACAATCATTTTTCCTATCAATCGCATAGATGTTAGGAAAATCTCTTTAAAAATTGTGTCACCTAACCAACAATCTTTCCAAAAAAAAAAGTATTATCACCTTTACCAACAACCTTAGACCAGAAGGTGTGGGAGGGATTCTTCTCTCACTTTTGGTGGGTCATACCCCTCTTTCCCTCACTTCCCTTTCCCTCACGTAAAAGTCAAGGAATGGATGGGAAACCCTTCCCTCACCTTTTTTTAATATATTTCATACATATATTATACTCATTTTGTAGGAAATTAAAAACCATGAATTTTGATATATATTTTTTTATATTTTTATAGTAGGTATATAGTTTTATAAATATTAAAAAAAAAAAAAAAAAAAAAAAAAAAAAAACTTGCCAATAACGTGAGAAGAGAGAGTGCGGCACCCCCTCCCCCCCACCTCTTTTCCCGCGGTTCTTTCCCTCACCCATGTAGTGGTGTGAAGGAGTGAGGGAAGCTTCCCTCACCCCTTTCCCGCACCTAGTCCGTCTAGCCTTATTGAATAAGCTAGCCAACAAGATACCCATTTGTTCAAAAAACTCGATGTCAATTTGAGAAATAGTAGACCACACACCTTTTATGGTCTTTTTTGTAACAGTCTTCCCATCAATTAGCTTAATTTTGTGAATCACTTTTATTTTATGCATGAAAAACAAAAGGATTCATGCTCGTTTTTTAAATGCCAACACCATTTTGCAAGAAGTGGTGTGGTTTCTCTAATCATATTTAATACACTAATAATTTATAAAACTATTAAAATTGACATAAATGTGTTGGACATGTCAACCCGGCCCGATCCATTTTGACATGTACTAATTGCTAAATCCCAGACGAACCAACTTTATTCACCAATACCCATGCAAAACCCTGCAAAAGACATGTGAGTGCTACCCAAAACCTGAGAAACTCCTTTGAAATGATTTATCAAAAGTCCTTTAACTATTGAGTCAACCCTAAATATGGTTATATTTAATATATTTATTGCTATCATCATTTCTCAAAGTCAATTAGATTTCCTTAAAATGTAAACTAGATTTCCTTAAAATGTAAACCTGAAGATTATTGGTAGTACAGAACCGATCTGAAACACAATTTATCATCAACTTGTTACGAAGGTTAATTTGAAAAATTATCTAAAACTTTTGATTATAGAAGTATTTATAATACCCTTAATTAAAGGTTAATTCGAGTCTAAGAAAATTTTGGTAAATGAAAGTTAATTTCACATTTGTTAGTTTTATCTTGGTAACACGAATGTTATGGAAAAGGTATACAATCAACAACAAACATAATCCTGACTTATCTTAGGCCCTGTGCAAGAAACAAAATTATAATAATAATAAAAAAAAGTTATACAGAAAAATCATGAATATTGTATATAATGTTATTGGAGTATATTAAAAAGGAATGCAACAAAATAAAGCCTAATAAGAATCAAACTTAGGTGTCAACTAAAAGGAAATAAACACTTACCAATCAAGCTACACTAAGAGTTGTAGAGAAAATTGGTCCCGTTATATATATATATATATATATATATATATATATATATATATATATATATATATATATATATATATATATATATATATATATATATATATATATATATATATATATATATATATATATATATATATATATATATATATATATATATATATATATATATATATATATATATATATATATAGGGTTAGGTTCATATGAGACCACCTATATTTTGTGAGACCGTGAGACGTATTTTTTTTTTATTTTTTTATTTTTTATTTTTTTTAATTTTTTTTAGTTAATTCATGTTCCGAAAATAATATTTAAAAAAAGAATTTTTTTATTTTTCCATTTATTTTGCATTTTAAAATTATTTTTAGAATATGTACATTGTAATATTCTATTTAGAATATTTCACGTATTTTTCAAAAAAAAAAAATAGAATTTTTTTTATTTTATTTTTATTTTTTTTAGTTAATTCAAGTTCCGAAAATAATATTTAAAAAAAGAATTTTTAGATTTTTCCATTTATTTTGCATTTTAAAATTATTTTTTAGAATATGTCAGTGTAATATTCTATTTAGAATATTTCACGTATTTTTAAAAAAAAAACGGAATTTTTTTTATTTTTTTTTATATATTTTTATATTTTTTTAAGTTAATTCAAGTTCCGAAAATAATATTTAAAAAAAGAATTTTTGGATTTTTTCCATTTATTTTGCATTTTAAAATTATTTTTAGGTTTGGTCTCACAGTCTCACAAAATTAGAATGGTTTCAAATGAACCTGAACCTATATATATATATATATATATATATATATATATATATATATATATATATATATATATATATATATATATATATATATATATATATATATATATATATAGGGTTAGGTTCATGTGAGACGGTCTAATTTTGTGAGAGCGTGAGACGCATTTTTTAATTTTTTAATTTTTTTAGTTAATTCAAGTTCCGAAAATAATATTTAAAAAAAGAAATTTTTTGATTTTTCTATTTATTTTGCATTTTAAAATTATTTTTAGAATATGTACAGTGTAATATTCTATTTAGAATATTTCACGTCTTTTTAAAAAAAAAAAGAATTTCTTTTTATTTTTTTTATTTTATTTTTATTTTTTTTTAGTTAATTCAAGTTCCGAAAATAATATTGAAAAAAAGAATTTTTAGATTTTTCCATTTATTTTGCATTTTAAAATTATTTTTTAGAATATATCAGTGTAATATTCTATTTAGAATATTTCACTTACTTTTAAAAAAAACGGGATTTTTTATTTTTTATTTTTATTTTTTTTAGTTAATTCAAGTTCCGAAAATAATATTTAAAAAAAGAATTTTTGGATTTTTCCATTTATTTTGCATTTTAAAATTATTTTTAGATTTGGTCTCACGGTCTCACAAAATTAAAGTGGTTTCAAATGAACCTGAACATATATTTATATATATATATATATATATATATATATATATATATATATATATATATATATATATATATATATATATATATATATATATATATCACAAGGAAAAATAACTAGAAAAAAAAATAAAAAATACAGGATAGAAAGAGTCGAAAACGAGTGTTTTGATATTGAGTATCACACAAATAACAAACTGCACAAACTATTTTCTTAAAAAAAACGCCAATAACATTGTATATAATATAAAGTTAATAAGCTAATAGGATATTTTTGGTCCCTATTTTTTATTCGGAGCCCTATGCCATCGAAAACACTCTCCCTAAGGTCGACCCTAACATCAAACTATATAATTGAAACAAACAAAATTAAAATAGATGTATTACAAGAATCACAATTTAGAAGAAAAAAAACATATTTGAATGTAGAATTACAACATATTACAACCACAAATTTGTGTAGAGATTTAGACTACCCTTGTATAAGTCTGTCATAAGGATACAACAGTCAATCAAGATGTGATCTTGATTATAACGAATCAATACAATGTTTCCATGAGTACGTAAGAAAAACGAGGACAAATCCAAAATAGTTGTTTTCTTATTTACAAAGTTCCAATAAAGAGCTGTCAATAAAAACCTTAATGCAATGATAACATCGAGATAACAATCCATAATTTCAATTGTAGGCATAATCATATTAGCAAAATTGAAAAACTATTGACATTTTTTCTCTTTTTCGAATTTTTGGTATAAGAAACAAATAAATATTGAGATTTTTCTTAAAAATCAAGATGAAGAGCTCAATTAAGATCCTTTATGTTCATATATATATTTTTTATGGATTTTTTAGGTTCGATTAAGAAATATGTATACATAGTATATTAGTTATACAAAATAATTATGGATTTTAGGCCCTCGGTGCATGATTCAACAAGTTACACATACCCAATATCATATTTTATAAGTATTATTATATGATATGAATTTGGTAAGCATGAACTAATTGTATTTTTATCGGATTTTAGTTCTATGTTTTGTATAATCCACACATCTGTAGATGCATATTGCTAACTGATATTTTTGTCTAATTAAATGTGTCAATGTTATTCTGGAAAATGCCACTTTCAGATCATTGTTTAAAAACAGATATATTAAGATGACATACCTTACTCCATTGTATCCGATTATAGAAATGGGATAGTGACATGCTGATTTTTGGATTGATCATAGTAATGGAATCCCCATAAATAAAGTTAGATCTCTAATTTTTTTAGATTAGAAAAACACATCATTAGATTCATCAATTTCAACAAATACTTATTTAGAACGACAAGGAGATATTAATGAAATTAAAAGGCCAACATGTAACTGGCAATAGCATGAAACATAACATAGAAAGAGAAAGAAGACACCTAATAGTGTTAAATTGTAACGACCCAATTTTCATGTACAAAAATTTCATTTTAAAATATTACTTTAGAAAACATTAATAAATAAAAACATTGTTTGATCACACCATAACACATCGCAAACCATGTTTTAAAAGTCAAACCATACATCCCATCAAATATCAGAGTACAATCCCAGTGAATCTCGTAAATGCGGAAACCGAAGAGTGTGTGTGTGACATGCTGCTACCGCGCCGGCTCCTTTCCCCTAGCTGAGGAGGTACCTGAAACCAAAACTGAAACCGTAAGCACAAAGCTTAGTGAGCTCCCCCATAATACCCCATACCATACAAGCATTTAACATATAACATGCAATTAGGAGATACGGGTCTCGCCCACACTCATGAAGATACGGGCCCCGCCTACTCCTCACTTTCTGAGAGATACGGGCCCCGCCCACACTCGTGAAGATACGGGCCCCGCCCACACTTCGCTACCTGGGAGATACGGGCCTAGCCCACACTCCATTCTCGGAGAGATACGGGCCCCGCCCACACTCAACCGCCAACTCATATCACACAAGTATCGCACAGACAACAAGTGTAAACAGTTCTATCATGCTGGTATATAACACAATCAACTCAACTAATAGATACGGACTCGGCCCACACTAGAATACTAACGTCTCATCTATACGGGCCGGACTTGGTGCCTTAGACCCGTTACTACTGGAAGGAAACTCATCTCGAAATAGCTGCTGGTCTGTGTGGGAATTGATCACCTACTACTGCTGCTGCCGCTCCGAAAACTCCCCGGCTGTAATTCCCACAATATACTTAATCATACACTGCTAACTGTCCTTTGGGTAAAAAGATCATTTTACCCCTGGTCTAGCCCTAAGTCAAATCGAAGTCAACTTTTAGTTGACCCAACTCGCCGAGTGGATCTCCACTCGCCGAGTCCCTAGCAAACTATTGTCCTGGGTCCCTGATTCTACTCGTCGAGTTGGGCTATGACTCGACGAGTTCATCTTCTAAACTGTCATTTAACTCCTTCATCCTACTCGCCGAGTTGTATGAACAACTCGTCGAGTTCATCTTCATCCGAAGAACACATATGCTAAGACTCGCCGAGTTGTATGAACAACTCGCCGAGTTTGTTCTTGATCTATGAAGATTGCCTTGGACTCGCCGAGTCAGGGCATTGACTCGCCGAGTCCTATCATGAGTGAGTTCAGCTTCCAACTCACCGAGTCACCCCCTGTGACTCACGGCTCAACTCGATACATCTTAAAGGGACCAGTTCAGTGACTCGCGACCAGACTCGTCGAGTCACATATACGATTCGCCGAGTCGCAGCCATGCATCCAACAAATACACCGATTCGCTCGATTCCAGTCCATTCCATTCATAGATCTGGGCTTCTAGGACACAAATCACACGTAAAGTTTCCAAATTTACGTGTAGATATTCACCAATATGGATTTTAAGGCTCAAAGTGCACCAAAAGAGGTAGATCTAGGGCTTTCATGCAATATGACCCCATAAAGGCAATAGATCCAAGCTCCAGGAACTAAATCATGCCTAGATCTAAAGGCTAACAACTTATTATCACCCACAAAGCACAAACAAGCTTGGGGAAGAGCCCAAGAAGGACTCCAATGAAGCAAAAAGGGATTACAAGCTTGAAAACAGAGGGGAAACGAGCTATACCTCAAGGAATATGTTGAAATGACACAAAGATGCCTGATCTCCTTCTCCTCTTCTTGATCTACACCTCTTTCTCCTCAAAACCTTCAAGAACACACCAAGAGCACTTCAATCTCTCAAGGAAATAAGGGAAAAACGATGTTGGGGAGTTCTGGGGGGTGAATGGGGACGAGTTGGGGCGGAATGAGGGTTTAAATAGGGTGCAAACCCTTGAAACTTAGGGTTTCATCCAGCAGCGGTGACTCGCCGAGTCCAGGATATGGACTCGCCGAGTCGCCCACTTAAACGCGTCCTGAGTCTCGTCCCTACTCGGCGAGTCGGACCTTATGACTCGCCGAGTCCAAGGCTAAAATAGGGCAATGCTCAAATAAAATTCACATACCGGAAACCAGGTGCTACATAAATAGAAAATGAAAATTAAACAACATGCCTTGAAGAAATTGTGGAAAATTCCAAACTAAGAATAATCCAAAATGTTGAGCACGTGGTATATAATTTGTACATTGATTGATCACATACCTACTCCCATCCAACCCAATCGATCAATACATTACATGCAATAATGACATTGTACTTGAAGAGATAACATAACACTAAGTTACATCCTCAATCCTTGATTCAAACATAACATAGAAGAACAAAAAGTATGCACCAAAAAATATCCAAACTATTGTAGGGATATGTCAACATCAATCCTAAACGATTTACCTCTAGTTGGTTCTTGAAAATAATGTTATATAGAATTGAAAGAAAAAAAAACCATGTATTCAATAATCTATTTCGTGAAAACAAAATCACACACCAAAAAGAAAGTGACTATAACCAAAGAAGTACCTAAATGCAACAACCTAAGAGTTAGGTTATGTTTGGCGGACTAGCTGAAAAGCTAGTTGTTAGCTGAAAAACTAGCTAATGACTGAAAAGCTAGTTGTTAAATAAAAAGCTAGCTGATAAAAAATAACGTTTGGTAAAACTAACTGAAAAGCTAGCTGAAATATATAAAATTACATAAAATGACATGTAAGAATATGTGTTTCTATAATTAATTAAGCGGTGTATTTGGAAAATTTTAAAAAAGCTCCTAAAAAGCTAGTCTAAGTAGTTTTTCAAAAAGCTAGCTTATAAACTACTTTTTAGCTTACCAAACACAATAACATAAAAAAACTCGAAAAATAAGCTAGCTTATCAGCTAGCTGTAGCGCGCTAAACACAACCTTAGTATGAATTGAACATAGACACAACACACATAGTTAAGAGTACCATGAACATAGATTCACCACCATAATGACCTGTATAAGTTAGGTTTCTTTGCCTGATTTTTGGTCCACATGTATGATGTTGCTTTTAATTCCTCTAGAATTAAAGGAGGTGAAGGTACTTTGTTTTGGAGGATTTTGGTGTTTCTATCGTTCGAGGTGAACATGTTTTAGACATAACTACATAGAGGCCTTCCATGAATATGATAAAGGTGATAATGTTTTAGACACCAATGTTAACCCCTACTAATCTACCCATTGAATTCAAATTCATTGAAAACACAAAGGTGCTATTTGTTTTAGAAGTTGTTAAATGTTTTTTGTCTTTTTGCAAGTTTGCAGAAGAAGACGTGTACTTGTGAAATATTTATCCGCTAGATGAAAAAAATGCTCAAAAAGTACTTTTGTAGAAAAACAAACGAAGCCAAAGTCTTTATCTTCAAAGTACATTTCAAAAGGCCTTGGAGAATACTTGGACTTCATTATGGAATTTCCAGATAAATTATACACTAATAACATTTTCTACTTCATTAATGATTAATGTTAGCATCAACCTTGTTGCCAAAAGAATACACGATCAATAGATTATATCAATAAGAAAAAAAAAAATGGAATAAACCTGTCACGGTGGTTCACCAGAACCACCACAAATCCGGTAACTTTATATGTACAACTGCCGCCGTTCGCCGCCTATCAGAATCATTAATCAACACAATCATCTATACATCAAACGTTCTTCGGGAGATGAAAATTATTCTTAAGAAACTTAAAAGCCACCCTATCGTCACGATGACACAACACTCTCAAGATCGTATTCGGGTCGTTCCGGTCCCACTCGCCGGACTCCGGCAAACGGCCACCCTTATCCACCGCTAAAGTCTTACATTGCTGGATTAGGGTTTCGGTGTCGGTTGCAAAAAGGGGTAAAATACCTTCCACCGGAGCTGAGAATTTGCTTATCAATTCCGTCGGCAATCGATCGCCATGAGACCAGAAAAGATCGACGAGAAGATGGAAATCCTCTTGTATGTTGAAGGAATCTTGAAGAGTGAAATTACGAGAATGACCTCCGGCAAGCAAAACCAACAAAAACCCGTCACACGAAGCTCTCATAATTTCCGTAATTACCCTTGTTCTAACGCTATCGTCGTGTACAATTCCCGTTATTTTTTCGAGATTCTCTTCCAATTCTTCTAAAAAAGGTTCAATTCTTGAAGATGAAGCTCCATCGATGTATAATCCCTTCCAGAAAACATGATTTAATTCATGAAATACGAGCTTATATCCAGTTACCTCGCAGAGTTCTTGAATCCCGTCTTCACAAGCGGTTAAAGATAAGTTGAAGCTAATTTTATAGTAATTGACAATATTGCCCTCGTCAGTTGTTCTACTTCCAGTGCTTCTCAATTGTGCGACTACCCTTTCTTGGAAAATTTGTAATTCTTTACGAATATAAATAAAAGTATTAACACGAACACATAATTGTAGTATACCACAAGAATCATCATCATCATAATCATAATCATAAGTGTCTTCTGTTCTATTTTCAGTCATTTGTGACAACGAGGGTAATTTTGGAAGAAATTTGTTTCGACTTCCTGTAAGGTGGAAAGAAATAGTTAAGAACATGAATTGTATATAAAGATTGAAACTTTTTGTAAAAAATATTTACCAGAAGTGGATTTTGCTTTGAAAATGTAATCTTGAAGGGATTTATCGAGACCATTTATTAAATCTGGTAGTAAGGCTGCATGGAGGGGTATTGGTAGTAAAAAGTATGCTTCCAATGTTTCATTAATTGTTCTTAAAACTTGCACCACAGATTGACCAAATTGCCCTTGGTTTACTTTTGGGTTCCACACCTATATAAAGAAGAAATGAGAAGTAATATTCAAATAACTTAAAGTAGGATGTCATAATACACAAATAAGTTATGTTGCTATATCTTGTTAAAATAAAATTAAGCAAAACAAAACAAAAAGGGCAATTTTGTCATTTTACACATTTCAATTCTATTTCCTGCTAACTAAACAGAATATGAAATTAGATTCAAATTTCATTTCCTGTCAGCCAAACAAAACATAGAATTTGATTCAAATTTCATTTCCTATCAGACAAACAAAATATGATATTGGATTCCAATTTCATTTCTTGTCAGCCAAACAGAATATGGAATTAGATTCGAATTTTATTTCTTGCCGACCAAACAAAATATGAAATTGGCTTCAAATTTCATTTCGTGTCAGACAAACAGAATATGAAATTGGATTCAAATTTCATTTCCTGTCAAACAAACAGAAAATGGAATTGGATTCAAATTTGATTTCCTGCCGACCAAACAGAATATGAAATTGGATTCCAATTCCTTCCTAAACATTTTGTAAACCAAACGTCAACTAATAGAAAAAGAAATCATACCTCTTTCTTTAGATTTCTATGAACCCATTGAGTAAGTATTTCAACTCTTGTTTGAATCCAAGATTTGACCAAATCAGCAATCACAATCTCAGTTTCATAAGGACTCATTTCTTGAATTATTGACTTTCCACCATCCTCACTATCAAAAGAATCTTCAACAGCCATTTTTACTAAACACTTTTCCATCTTGTCAGCAGCTATGAGGACTTGTATAACATCTGGGGTCAAATCGGTAACACTTGAAATGAATGCTTTGACTTGTTGACCAAAACAAGAATGCAGAGTTGCAACTGCCACACCAACAGGAAGGGGATGGTGTTTCGCTAGTATTGGACTGTAAATCTCCTTTTCGGTGAAGGCTATATCGGTAATTTCTTGGGCGATTACACAAAGAGCGGGAAGTTGATTGAAATTAGTTTGTTGTCTTTTTGTTGATTTCCTACTTGTCATTAACTTTTCCATTATCTACTTTAAAAAAAATAAAATCATGTCAAGATTGATATAATCGGTGTGATTAAACGATTGAGTATTAAGAAAAGAAGGGATTATCACAAAAATGACCAAAATCGGTGGTTACATTTTAGTAAATTGACCGGATTTTTGACTTTTTAACAAAATGACCATATATTTCACAACGTGTGGAATGCAAATTGACCACATATCTTTTTCTTTTGCGAAATAAATCATCATTACACTAAATATGAATAAGTTTGCAATATAAGTGCAAAATATTATTTGATTTTCAAATAAATTTAATAGTTTTCGTGGTGGGGACCATTCGTAAAGAAATTGATGGTTATTTTTGTTGAAAGATGCACCTATTTTGGTCATTTTTTGTGATTATCTTTTTACTTTATATATTTTAGCAATGATCAAATGATTTTGACCATAAATAAATAAGGGCAAAATAGAAAAACACAAACAATGTGAGTAAAAATTATCATTATTTTCAAGTACTATATCTTTTAAGAATTGTGCAAAGTTTAATGGTTATTTGAAATCAAGATTGTTATAAAAACCAATCATTGTAAATGATTGATGTTTTTCAATTTAGGCTTAGTTATTTAAACATGGAGCAAAATAGTGTTGATGGGTCAACCCATCCAAATTCGTTTGACCCATTATCCAACCCGCCCGTTTTGCCACCTCTACATGTAAGCATTCTAACATGACAAATAAGCAATCTTTCAAGAATATTGCGAAAAAGGCGAAAACTTGCCTGACTAAAAGCCATTTTCATTGATGATCGGATGTAAGTGTCAACTTTCCCACTTGTTTCATAAACTATTTTCCTCATATCATCATCACATGAACTTTTTTCTACCATTAATTCATCTGCTAACAACCCAATCGATAAAACAATATGCATCAACTCAACATTGCCTCTATAAAAAAACTCACGATACCCAAAAAGCCCTTTCTCAGCCCACTTAAAAATAAACATTAAAGTAGAATTCAAGATCTTGGAATACTGAGTACTAAAACCAGAATCAAAATCAGCATCTTCCTTAATTTCCAACAACAAATTAGCGCAAGCAAGAAGCAAATCGTTTTCAACTTGCCCTGTGGAAAGAAAACGATTGAATAAAACCCACAAGAAACAAAGATTATGGAACCTCTGATTAATTCCGAGAATACCCCAAGTCCTTTTTATGAACTCTAACATCTCATCAATTTCGTTGATTATAATTGTTGGGGTTTCAATGTCGAAAAGAGATTCAAGAAGGAATTGGTAAAGCCGAAGATTTAATGGAATCCCATCTGCCCAATGACACATTTCGGAATCATCACCATGAAATGATCTACAAGCAAGCTGATTTGTTATACCACGAAGGGTTTTAACTTCTTCACTGTGTTTTCCAGTCACCATGTGATGTTCATAAGCAGTGTGGATGATTTTGGAGAGTTGTTGAGCAGATGAATCTTTCTTGTCGATGGGTATTTTGGGGTGAAGCAATAATCCGAGTTCAAGTATTTTGAAATTTCTTCTTTGCCATTCGTTGTATTCGTGTTGAGTTTGGAAATCGGAAGCTTTTAACTGGTGTAAAAGTTCTACGGGTAAAACTATTGATTCGATTCTCCTGCCAACCTGTAAAATGTTGGTTTTATTAACTTGAATCTCGAAAATTGGTAGAAGATGAATGTATATGATGCAAGAAAGAAAGAAGAAGGTAGTTCGAGGAATTGAATTGATTACCAATTCAGAAGCGATTTTCAGTAACGCAGGCCTAACCCTACAATCGATTTCATCCGAAATCTTCATCTGAATTCTCATCATCTCACCAATTGTTGGATGCAGATTTGTCTTGTTCACTGGACTCACCGGAGCAGAACCTGAACCCTTTTTCTTCTTCGGAGAATTTAAACCCAATGATCTTTTCACCTTGCTTCCGCTCGAGAATGTTAATGACCGCTGAAAAGAAGGCCCCCGTGGCATCCAATCGAATAATCTCCCTGAATGAGAAACGTAACTCAGCAGCCTACCACCGCCGGGGCTTCCACAAGCCCCGACGAAGATCTCGTAGGCGGTTTCACGGACCTCGGAGTCAGATAGATCCAAATCCAAATGGCCAAAAGGGTTAAAAGGTTCATCGGAGGGTGGTACAGGAATCATATAATCAGTTTGCTATTGTTGTTCGTCGTCGTCCTCGTTGTTGGCTTGTTGTTGATGGATGATTTCTCCGGCAGCCTCTTGGGGGAAGAAATCAAAACAGCAAAATCAAGGGTTTTCTGCACATAATTTTTTGTATAATTCTTCGCAGTAACATCGACAATCCATTGAGAAAAGGTGATGAACATGAAAGGGACTCAAAGGAGGTATGCGAGTGATGGACGGAGAATGATCGGTGGTGTAACGGAGGAGGAACGCCGTGCAGACGGAGAAAGTCGGACCCATGGACCAACGACCAGCGTCCATCCTTTTCCTCTTCCCCTGACGTTCTTTCATTTGAGAACTTCCCGGGAAATTACAACCGCCAAAAGTTTTCTTTATTCATTTTAAAAGTACATATTTTTACTCATATCTTCTAAATTCTAAAAATAAAGACAAAATTGCAAGAATGGTCCTTATGGTATGTCAAAACTAGCATCTTTGATCCAAAATGGGTTTGGCTCGCAAGGATGGTCCAATAGTTTCGTTTTGTTGCGATTTTGATCAAATTTCCTATGAACTTTTTTATAATGACGGATTTGCCCCTATATATTAATTTTTCATTTTTATTTTATTATCAGTAAAAAAAACAACTAAAAATAAATCAAAAATAAAATACTCTCTCTCCCTCTCTCCCTCTCTCTCTCTCTCTCTCTCTCTCTCTCTCCAAACAAAATTAATACAGATCTGGTAGTGGATTTGTAAAATGACGAACCCTATCTTTTATCAATTTTGTTCAATTCATTGTATGAAGTCGAATAGACTACACACATACACACTCATATATGCATATGAATCTCAAGAACACTCGGTTTTTCCTGAGTTCAAGAACAAGAACATCATATTCACGAACTAAGAAATCGATTTCTGATGAACTGCCATCACCACCATCGGAATCAATTTCTTCTATGAATTGCCCAACTCAAACCCACAAGCACACAAACAACTCAATAAACATAAAGATGAAGGTAAACTGCACCCATTTTATCCCTCTCCCTGAATCGTAGACACCGTATACCCTAAATCAGTACAGGTTTAAGAGATTATGATTTACAGATGAAAGGGATTACGATTTACAACCTAGAAATTTTTGTGTCCTTTCCAATTATTGAATCAAATGCCAATCATGTCCCTCTCTCTTGTTCTTCTCTGAATCGGTGTGTGTATTAATTTCAGGTGTAGAAGATGACTCTTGTAGAATAACAATGATAACAGTGGCATTGTAGCTCTAAACGACAATAAGAGAAAAGCCAGGTATAGTGGTTTGACCTAGGAGTTGATGGTGTTGTTGGTATTCGTCGGAGATGTTACTTGGTTTAGGTGATGGGCGAGGTATGATTGATGATGGTCAGATATACTAGGTGATGTTGAGGGTCAAGCGGTTGAGTCAGGCAAGAGAAAAGATGTGTTTCAGGCGATTGTATTCTTACATAGGTCACTGAGAGGTTGCAACATGTTTGATTTTGAAATTGTTTTGAACTGATTTCTTTGAACTTGTCGAAGAAGACATATCATATAGGCAGGGGAGGGATGAAGAAGATGAAATGTTCTTGGGTAAAAAGAAAAAAATATATATATGGGGGAATACGGTGGAGAGAGAGAGAGAGAGGGTATTTTATTTTTGTTTTATTTTTAAATACTGATAATAAAATAAAAATGGAAAATTAAAATATAAGGGCAAATCCGTCATTATAAAAAAGTTCATAGGAAATTTGACCAACCTCGCAACAAAACGAAACTATTGGACCATCCTTGCAAGCCAAACTCATTTTGGACCAAAGGTGCTAGTTTTGATATACCACAGGGACCATTCTTACAATTTTGTCAAAATGAAATAATAAATATTAGTAACCAATATATATATATATATATATATATATATATATATATATATATATATATATACACACACACACACACACACACTAATTTAGAAGTTATTGGTGAACAGTTCTTGCATCCTATTGGGTTGGTTTTTTTTTCTTTCTTATTTTTTATGTTATGTATTTTCCAATGATAGTCGATCGGTGACGTTACTATTCATTGCCAACACGTGTTACTTTATCGGTTGTTCTCCTTCTATGTGTTTCTTTCTGTTTCTCTCTATGATTCTGCCTTTCTTTTCCGTACCGCCCCTTCTACCCAATCAGGTACTACTTCTCGAACCTTTCTTTCTCGTTGCATCGTAATTCCTCCATCAAATGTTCCTTCTTTTATCTCCTCAAATACACCGACTTCTTCGTTCTTTTTAGTTCTTATTCCATCAGCTCTTCGTTCTTCTTCTCAGTTAAACTCCATTACTTCTCGATTCTTCTTCAAAAGGCTCTCATCACCACCGTAATGTCAAGTTCCTTATTTGTTTATTTTGATCGGAGCAATCAACAAGCGATAGTAGCGGTGGCTTCTATTCAATTGGGCCTTCTATGCTTCACTTAATCGCCGTTTACATGAGGTGGAAGCCTAAATTGATTGAAGGCTCTTCCGTATTCTCGTTTATAGCTACGCACAAAGTGGTCTACGAACGCCACCGTTAATTTCACTTTCCGGAACACCACTATATTTTTCGGCATCAAGGTCATGTCCACACAGATTGATCTTTTGTTCTCTCAAATTGCAGTTGGTTCCGGCAGCATAAGCCCTAATAATTCATTACCCGCCAAAATTACTACTGTAGCTCAATTTCGTAAGGTGTCAACATCAATTGAATCTTAATTTACTTTCTTTTAGTTATTTTTAAGAAACTCATATGGATTGTGGTTGTCACACATAAATAGGTCCAGAAGCAAGAAGATTGCTCCTCCTAGAGCTACCTCCACAAACAGCTTCCCAAACGATGGATACCATATGAGGTTTTGGTTTTTTGATCTCGAATCAGGTAACGAATAATGTCTACTTTTTCTGATTTTATTAAATTGTATTTGGTTTGCTGATTTTAATCGAAAATTAGGTCCTTCCACTAAAAAATTGTGTCTTGAGGTGGAGTTTGGAAGATTGCAAGCCAAGTGTTCGATGAAAGGACTCAAATACGTCAACTGGTGTTCTTGGGTTCAAGAACAGCCTTAGTGGTCTTTTGAATTCAGAAATTGGATTATGTTATACTAATATCTCCGGTAGCTAATTCGTCTTGAAACAATGACTGAGGTTCTATGTGATGGGTTTTGAGCATTCTAACACTTCCTAAGTGTACATGCAACCCTAATAACCTTGGATCTATGTTTGTCTAATTATCATGCAAAGTTGAATTCCAAGGTTATATTCCTAACTAGCATACATGGGGAACAATTTTAACTTGAATGATAGATAGAATAACTTACCTTGTTGTTGCTTATGTTCCTTGAAACCTTATGAGCCTAGCACCCCAAGTGTGATGCCTCAAATGCTTCACACAACACCAAATGCTCTTGGAAAGACTTATGAGAGAATGCACACTTCTTGAAATCGGCCTAGCCCTCTTGTTTCCTTAGTGTAGCCGATTTTGGTGGAGAATGAGATCCTTATATAGTGTTGACACATATAGGGTTACACCATGTAAACCATAATGTGTCATGACTCTTCATTTTCATGACCCATGGGTTTGTAACTCCGATGGAGCATCCATGGAGCATCCTATGGGTAGAACCCAACTTGATAATCCATGGAGCCTCTTAGCCCACTATACAAGATATGGATGATTTACATAATCAACCCATATATTTAATTAGTTCTCTTTTGATCACTTAATTAATTCTAAATTAATTATTGATCAAACTAATCAAATAATATTATTAATATATTAGAACTTATAATATATTAATAATCTCCAAGTGTTATTTCTCTTATTTAATCTATCCAATTGCATGGTGCCATGCAACCCAAATGGACCATGCCGGGTCGGGTCAAGTACATACCAGAAATAGTTATGGACTTAGACACCTTATCCAACAGTCTCCCACTTGGATAAGTCTAATAACTATTACTGCAAGTATGACTTCAGGAACCGATCGACAATCGTAGCTCTTTTCAAGGTTTCTCGGAACTGAGAAGATGATGATACGCCATTTAAGATAAGTGATCATATAATCCTCTGTTCTAAATATCAGTCGGACAAATACATGGAACAATGTATTACTTATTGTCCAACAGTTTGTTTCCCGATTTCCGATTTGTTTGACAAAGAACTTCATTGAACACATCAACTTAGTTCTGATCAGGCCCGACACATAGGTCAAAACAAAATCATCGAGGGGCCCAAATATCAGCTTCTAATCCAAGAAGGAACAGATAAACTTCGACTCATATGTTTGTTCTACCACTCATTGAATTACACACAAGAGCGCGATTTATAACATCGAGTTACCAATGCGTTTTTCGTACAATCAATGCATAACCAACTTGTAAGTTATAAATCATATCTCTAGGTTTGAAGACTTATACGATATTACCGTCGCACGATCACTCGAGATAGAATTCCATGAAGTGATTCCAGTGAGCATGGGTTGAGTCCAATGCTCAGAACTTATGAGCACTCATGATTGTTGTAGCCTTGTCCAAGACCTCTACAACCAAGCATGACAGTCTTGATTCATACCTACTTCCGACATATGATCGACTGTGGAGGTTTGAATAATATGTTATACCAAACAAAAATTATTCTGGAAGTCAAAACATGCAAAAGAAATATAGTAAACGATCGACAAGAGATAGCAACACTTTACTCATAAATAAAATACCTTTTATTCATCATCTAATGTCAATTACACTTTACAAATTTCGAGGTTATCTAACTACTAAATCTAATATCATCCTTCAGCCCTATGCTCCGAGCATGCTGGAGATGCTTAACCCGAGGCAGTCCCTTCGTGAGGGGATCTGCCGGATTCTCATCTGATGATACCCTCTTTGCCATGAGGAGTCCTTCTTCGATCCGATGTCTGATGAAATGGTATTTTCTGTCGATGTGTCTGGATCTCCCGTGATCCCTTGGTTCCTTGGCTAAGGCAACAACACTTTCACTATCACAGAAAATTTCCATTGGCTCTTTAATAGCTGGTACAACTCCAAGGTCTCCAATGAAGTTCCTCAGCCATAACGCCTCCTTTGCCGCCTCGCTAGCTGCAATATACTCTGATTCACAAGTAGAATCTGTCACTGTCTCTTGCTTGGAACTCTTCCAAGAAATTGCTCCTCCATTTAGGGTAAAGACCCAGCCCGACTGAGAGCGGAAGTTATCCCTATCAGTCTGGAAGCTAGCATCACTATACCCTACAACTCTCAAGTCATCACTCCCACCGAGGGTAAGGACCCAGTCCTTAGTCCTTCGTAGGTACTTGAGAATATTCTTTACCGCAGTCCAGTGTGCCTTGCCAGGGTTCCCCTGAAACCTGCTAACCATGCTCAGGGCAAAAGCTACATCAGGTCGAGTACACGTCATAGCATACATGATCGATCCTACAGCCGAAGCATAAGGTATTCGACTCATTTCTGCTATCTTAGCCTCAGTGCTAGGGCTTTGTGTCTTACTCAATTTGGCGTTACTCTGGATGGGCAACTCTCCTTTCTTGGAGTCCTGCATGCTGAATCTTTTCAGCACCTTATCCAAGTAGGTACTCTGACTAAGTCCAATTAGTCTTTTACTCCGATCTCGCAAGATCCTTATCCCTAAAATATAGGCAGCTTCACCAAGGTCCTTCATAGCAAAAAACTTCCCAAGCCAGGACTTTACTTCCTGCAGGGTTGGAATGTCGTTTCCTATGAGTAGTATGTCATCCACATACAATACCAAAAAGCTAACTATACTCCCACTAGCCTTGACATACACACAAGATTCATCTTCACTCCTAGAAAAGCCAAATTCCTTGACTTTTTCATTAAAGCAAAGATTCCATCTGCAAGGTGCTTGCTTTAATCCATAGATGGATTTCTCAAGCTTACACACTCTATTAGGGTACTTGCTGCTGACAAAACCTTCTGGCTGACTCATGTAAACATCTTCAGCCAGAGTTTGAAGTTCCTTCACCGCTTGGCTCTTGAATTTCTTCAAGATCAATTTGCCTCCCACTGTCTCCTTAGCTTATAAACTCTCTTTCTCGAAAGGCTCCTCTTCTTGCTACAAAGACCACATTATCACTAGGTCTGTAGAAGAGGTAACCAAAGGATTGTTGTGGGTAGCCGATGAAAATACACCTCTCGCTTCGAGGTTCGAGCTTATCATGAGTCTCGCGTCTCACGAAAGCCTCGCAACCCCAAATCTTGATGTGGTCTAGTTTAGGTACTTTACCTGTCCACATCTCGTGAGGAGTTTTGGCAACTTTCTTTGTAGGGACTAGATTAAGAATATGGGCGGCAGTCTCTAAGGCGTACCCCCAGAATGAGATTGGTAGCGAAGCTCGACTCATCATGGAACGAACCATGTCTAACAAGGTTCGATTGCGCCTCTCAGCCACACCATTCAACTGCGGTGTCCTGGGAGGTGTCAATTGTGAGACAATCCCACATTCCCTTAGATAGTCGAGAAACTCTGAACTAAGATACTCACCACCTCGATCGGATCGAAGCATCTTAATGTTCCTGCCCAATTGATTCTCGAATTCCTGTTTAAATTCCTTAAACCTTTCGAAAGTCTCTGACTTATGCTTAATTAAGTAGACATATCCATATCTAGTGTAATCATCAGTAAAAGTCAAATAATAACGATTAGCATCCCTTGTGGCGTGTTTGAATGGTCCACACACATCCGTGTGTATAAGGTCCAACAAACCTTCACCCCTTTTACACGAGCCTGTGAAGGGTGACTTTGTCATTTTTCCAAGTAAGCATGATTCGCAACTATCATCTGAATTTAGGTCAAACGACTCCAAGACTCCATCCTTTTGGAGTTGGCCTATGCGTTTCTTGCTTATATGTCCAAGACGACAATGCCATAATGATGCTTTATCCAAGTTATTATTATTAGTAGAATCAATACACAAAACATTATTTCCTAAGTTATCTACAACAGACACAGCTTCATACACACCATCACAAGGTAATGCTTTAAAATAAAGAACATTATTAAAGAAAGCATCAATAGAACCAACTTCATTATTAAACGAAAAGGTAAACCCTTGTTTGTACAAAGCATGAAAGGAAATAATATTTCTTGCCATTCCTGGCGAGTAACAACATTTATTCAAATCTAAACTAAACCCACTACTTAGCGATTAAGTATAAACTCCAATCTTGGTGACAGGTGAAGCTTTCCTGTTCCCCATGATCAAGTTTATTCTTCCTTGCTCCACATCCTCACTTCTTCTTAGTCCCTGCAAGTCACAACAAATATGAATACCACAACCGGTATCAAGGACCCAAGATTTAGAATGGGGTGAGTTATTAGAAATGATAGTGTAAATACCTGCATGGTTGGGTTTGACTTTCCCATCCTTCACATCCTGCTGGTATTTTGGGAAGTTCCGCTTCCAATGAGCCTTTTCATGGCAATAGAAGCATTCAGCCTCTTTTGGGTCAGAAGAAGGAGTAATGAAACCTTTCTTGGTTCCACTTGAAGAAGAGCCATCAAGGGTCCGAGCCTTGGTACCCTTCGAAGATCTCTTTCTCTTCCTCCCTCGACTTTCCCGATTGCCAAAACCGGAGTTGAGTTTGGAGTAGGAGTGATAGCAACCGACTTCCCCTTAAGACCTGTTTCTGCGGTCTTGAGAAGTCCCTGAAGTTTGCTGAGGGTGACCTCTTCCTTGTTCATGTGATATGTCATGCGGAATTGATCATAGCACAATGGTAAGGAGTGCAAAATGATATCTATTGCAAGCTCCTCAGGGAAGTTCACATTAAGCTTCAGCAACCCCGATCCACATACCTTTGCATTTTCTGCATGTGGCTCGTGACGGATTCCCCGTCCTTCCTCATGGCTGTTATCATGGAGCAGATGATCTCATACCTCTCTTGTCGTGCACTTTGATGGTATCTTTCCATCAAATCTTGGTGCATTTCATAAGGTTAGAAATCTTCATAAGACTTTTGGAGTTCAGCTGTCATTGCGGCCAACATGATGCAAGCCACCTTGGTCGCATCTCTTTCATGAGTATGAAAGTCAGCTATCTCCTGGGTAGTTGCAGTGGACTCATCAGTTTACTTAAGCTCCTTGTCAAGGACATATTCTTTGTCCTCGTAGCGGGTAATCATCCTGATGTTTCTGATCCACTCATTGAAGTTGGATCCATCAAAGGTAACTTTCCCACACAAGCTCATAAGAGTAAAGGAGCCATTAGGATTCGAGCCAGAAGCAGCATTGTTTGAAGACATCTGAAAGAAGAGAACAAGTTTAGTATAGATATATGAGAGTCCTTAATAAAACACCCAAATGTAATATTAAGGCTAGGATCCAATCACAATATAACATAGCTTAGAAGAGGTATGCCGTAGTCTAAGCTATACTATATTTGAAAGGTAGGTGAATGACGATTCACCAATTTCCACCACGAAAACCGAAACACTTAAGTATAAGGTTTTTTTTGTTTGGTTCTTAGAAATTCCTAGATTCTTTGAGATTCAATGAGCTTTTCAAAGGCATGTTTCAATCTCGAGTGTGCCCTCCAAGTTTTGTGACTGGGATACCGAGGATCACAAAACGAGGTGTGAAGTAACCATGCAAATCACTTGGTACCCTTAAAGTTTATCACTCAATCGATGTGCCGGTAAACCACACACGCTCCACCGATACTATAATAAACCTTAAGTCACCATTTACCTACCTTGTTAAGTCCAAGTTAGTGTGCCGGTTAACCACACACGCTCCACCAACGACTTAGACAAAGTGTAAAGTGTAATTTCATGGATTAGCACCTTATTCACATTTTCCTAAAGTAACTAAGATTGGGAATTTAATAAAACATTTAGTTACTTTATTATATTCATCATACTTTGAATGAGAATTTATAAGTCCTTGTCTTACCCGTTCGGCTAACGACCCTCCACCGGTCAAGCAAGCGGTGGGTGAGAGTAGACACCCATTAAGTCACCATTTTATAGGCAACAACCTTATACCCACCTTATAGACCGGCTTCGTGAATGAGGCGTACTAGCGGTATGACGACTTTGTTCTTATACATACATATATATATATATATATATATATATATATATATATATATATATATATATATATATATATAATTATTAAATCATCATAATATAAGTATAAGGATTTAATTTTAACTTTTAAAATTCAAAGGGTTGGAACTAAAGTTTTAACTTAACTTTACTTGTTCCAAAACTTGAGGGCAAGTTTTGGAACTTTCAAAACTTTTCATTTCTTGTAACTTATGAGTTTAATAGAGTAATAAAATGAAGACTCTTCATTTTTCTAACTCTTGTGTTCTTTTTAATGGTTTTAATTCAAGTGTGACTCTTGCTTTTCCATAACTTGAGGACAAGTTATGGACTCCATTAAAACACATTATGATCAAGAATTAATCTACCACATAGGTTACAAATAATTCCTATGATCATCTAAAACATCATAAGAACAAGAACATGAATATGAACACATTCATAAATCAAAATTACACTTAAAACTTTGTAATTTTGATAACTAGTTGTTGTAAATGAATTAGAAAGAACATTACACCATCAAAACAAGTTTTCAAGTACCAAAACAGTTTAGGGTAATGTTTCTAGTCCATTTCCAGCAACTAAAGTCGAAATTCTGCAATCTGTCGACCCTACTCACCGAGTGCATGAACTTACTCGCCGAGTAGGTTGAAGATACACGTGAACTCGACGAGTCCCCCCCATGGACTCGACGAGTCCATTCGTTAGATAGCAAAATTTTCAACTTTTTTTCAACTTTTAAGCACAAATAAAAAAGCAAACAAGCCTAGGCTCTGATACCACTGATAGGTTTTGAGCATTCTAACACTTCCTAAGTGTACATGCAACCCTAATAACCTTGGATCTATGTTTGTCTAATTATCATGCAAAGTTGAATTCCAAGGTTATATTCCTAACTAGCATACATGGGGAACAATTTTAACTTGAATGATAGATAGAATAACTTACCTTGTTGTTGCTTATGTTCCTTGAAACCTTATGAGCCTAGCACCCCAAGTGTGATGCCTCAAATGCTTCACACAACACCAAATGCTCTTGGAATGACTTATGAGAGAATTCACACTTCTTGAAATCGGCCTAGCCCTCTTGTTTCCTTAGTGTAGCCGATTTTGGTGGAGAATGAGATCCTTATATAGTGTTGACACATCTAGGGTTACACCATGTAAACCCTAATGTGTCATGACTCTTCATTTCCATGAACCATGGGTTTGTAACTCCGATGGAGCATCCATGGAGCATCCTATGGGTAGAACCCAACTTAATAATCCATGGAGCCTCTTAGCCCACTATACAAGATATGGATGATTTACATAATCAACCCATATATTTAATTAGTTCTCTTTTGATCACTTAATTAATTCTAAATTAATTATTGATCAAACTAATCAAATAATATTATTAATATATTAGAACTTATAATATATTAATAATCTCCAAGTGTTATTTCTCTCATTTAGTCTATCCAATTGCATGGTGCCATGCAACCCAAATGGACCATGCCGGGTCGGGTCAAGTACATACTAGAAATAGTTATGGACTTAGACACCTTGAAATCTTGAATTAATTGTAAAGTTGTCATATAGGAACTTGTGAGTTGATTAGTCAGAGAACTAAAGAAGCTTTAAAAGACCCCAAGGTGTGAAGTCATGTGAGGGGTTGTTGGTTTAAATATATCATTTAAACATTGGTCCCACATAAATTTCTTGCATTGTAGTGGTCTTTCACTTATATATGCTTGAATTTGTCAGGTAAGAAAGAAAATGCCTGAATGTCCTCGAACTCTTAGGTATGACCCATTTTTAGCTATAAAGATATCAAAATGAATATTTCGATAAAACATAGTGTGAGTAGTGGATGAGCCCGGATTTTAGTTCCAAGATGGTGGCAGCTGGATATGTGATGCAAAGGGGTTGTTGTGTAACCTCATCCCTCGCCCATTGGTGAAGGGTTTGCTCCAGTGGAGGGTTTGGAGGTGGATTCCCTCCATGGTTATCTCCTATGGTGTGAGTAGTGGTTGAAGTTTCTGTGGGTATAGTGTTTGGGATATTATAAGTAGGTGAAGATGGTGGAGTGGTATTTTTGGGTGAGGATGGTTGAGATGAGAGTGATAGGCTTTCTGTTTCAGATGTGGACACACTTGAGAGAGGTATGTCCTCCCAAATGTTGATTATTAGAGGTTTAGAAGATGAAGAAGTCCCGGAGCCCAGTTGCTTCTTACGAAGCTTGACTTGCTTCCTTAACTTCTTTGCAGTTTTCTCTATCTCCGAATCAATTGGCAGTGGTGTACCTATACGAAAAGATCTAGGCTTAAACAATTAGTAACACCGTGTCCCCAACAACGACGCGAATTTGTTAGGCGTGTCAAAGCCAACAAATAAAGGGGTAAAATAACTCCTTAAACACTATGACTTTGTACTAAAAATGTAATATAAGTTAAGTAGGTTCGTTCCACAGAGACATGAGATAAGTTCTTATACCCTTTTTGCGTAAGGTAGAAATGAGATCACAAAAGAAGGTGTGTGTGTGTGTGTGTGTGGGGGGGGGGGGTTAATTCAAACAAATACTGAAGCTATGAGTAAACAATTTATCAAATAAAATAAACTCAAGATTTGTAAAATACTCGAACTCTATGCAAGACTAATTAGCAATATGATTCAAAGTATGAAATGATATTTGTTTAATTCTATCTAAGTTGGTATTAGAAATGCTAAAAAGCTCTAGCAATTCACATTCACCATTTTAATTAATTAAAATAAGCTCTTTAATTAATTCTAATCTAACCAATCTAATCTAAACAAGTTCTTAGAATTAGGTGGAAAGATTGCATTATCCTTTATGTGAATTTACCAACAACATTCAATACTCTTCATAAGCTTGGGAGTTTAAGAATGTGTGAATTTGATTTACACCAGAATTATTCTAAGAAAATTCAATCTAGTTTTTGTTACTTGTTCTGTATGACAAAACAATTACGTATTTTGCATATTAGATAACTTGAATGAATCAACCCTAAATCAGTTGGCCAAAAAGAACTAGAATTGAAATAAAACCTTCAATTAAAACCAAATCAAATTCACTAGATAGCATTTAAAACAAACACCAAGTCAAATGATTGAATTCAAACACATAATTATCAATACATGAAGTTGGAGAATTATGTTTCTTGCCACTCATGACTAGAACAAAGCATAAACCTAGAAATTGAAATTAAAGTCTTACAAATTGAAATCCAAATGAAATCCAAGTGTTTTTAAGCAACAATTGTCTTCAAAATACTCCCTAAAATCACCTCTAGAACTCATAAAATTGACACCCTTGCTTATGGAACCGATCTCCTCTTTTTAGAAAGAAATTAAACTGTTTTAAACTGACGACATCGTTTACACGACCAGTGTAAATTAACACTACCATTTACACGACCGTGTAAACACAAAAAGTAGAATGCTCAATTTGGTCAAGCTTTCAAAGTTCGATGCTCAATAGTATGCGTTTACACGACCCGTGTGAATACAAGGCTTGCATTTACACGGTCCGTGTAAATCTCTATAAAGCTAAAATCTTCATTTTCTTGATATCTTCCTCCTCGATGCTCCACAAGTCCCGAAACTTCATCCATATCTCTTATTCATCACCTCAACTAAGATCTTTCCTCCAAAAGTCCCTGAAATATCACAAAATTGTGTGAACGGAAATGCATCATGAAAAATCCCGAAAAAAATGCAAAAATGCAAAAATGCATGAGTTTAAACCTAAATACAATGCACTTTTATGGAGTAAAACTACAAAATGGATGCACAAAATGCACCTAACACCTTCCTATCTCCTTTTTTGGTTTGGGCTCAGGCTTCTTTTTAGGATTCTTAAATGACTTTTTATTATGCCCAAAATTTTGATAGTTGTTACACTTAACCATTATTTTCTTAGGTTTATAGTCTCCTTTCTTACTAGCATGCCTCTTCTTATTGACAATGGGTCTCCTAGGCAACCACCTATAATAGGTGGCAAATGATTTTCATAAGGAGTCCTTGGACATAGGTTGTTACCATTCAAAGAATGTAAAAAAAGTAGCATAACTCTCCTTGAATCTTTCACTTGAAAACCAAGGGTTGATGAAATCCTCTATATTTTGCTGATTGTAAAACATTACAATTATTTCATGAACACAAGAATTCCTGATTATTCCTATAATCCACATAAGCAATACCAAGCCTGGAAATGTACATAGTAAGACTGATAGGCTGACCTTGCATAAAATACCCCTCGGCCACTTGATATAATAGACCATGACCTACAAACACAAGAAATATACTTATTAGAAATAGTAATAGGCAAACAAATGTTTCCAAATAGAGGCAATATACTAACTTGTAGTGTTCACCAAAATTTTCCAATTTCTTAATGATTTGCAGGGCAAATAGGATCCTACTAGGTTTGTTGTAGGTTATGCATAAAAGAAACTCTCTCCATGACACTTAAACATATCATCTCCAACATAGTTAATAATGGCCTCTTTCTAACATTAACAATCATTGAATTAAATCTTTCACTAACACCGTTCTCAAAAGCCTTACATGCTCTATTTGTTAAACAATAGACATACTTGTTAAATTTATTAATGATTACAAGGAATTTCATATTTATGTTTTTTGGATTTCTATTTTTTAGATTTATGTTTCTCAGATTTATGTTTTCAGATTTATGTTTTTTAGATTTCTGTTTTTTAGATTTCTGTTTTTAGATTTATGTTTTTTAGATTTCTGTTTTCAGCTTTACACAAATCACAATAACCTGATCCACTTTGTGTTAAAAACTTATCCACTTTGGATGCATTGGAACTGCTCATTCCTTTGTTCAATCTAGCACATTAACAAGGGCAAAAACATTCAAACCACAAATGTTAAGTGAAAACCCCAAATGTTAAGTGCAATATTAAAGTATAAAGAACCAATTTAAGTAAATAAAAAAGAATATATGGAAATGTACTTATAGAAACATGAGCTCGGGTTATGGGACATTAATGCATGAAAGCAAAATGCAATATTTACCTTGAGAAAAGTAAGCACAACTTCATAAGCTCAGGTTATGGGACATTAAGTATTGATATGCACCTGAATCTATAGTCTTCAATCTCTCCATCACAGATATGAGTTTATGTTCAGCAGTGCAACCAACAACAGTCTAAAATAGATCTTTGTACTCTTCTCCTTTGTATGACTTTTTAAAGTTTGTGTATATATGGCGAGCACATTGTCTATGCTCTACATTTGGAAAGACCTCCTTACTAAATTTAAGTAGCCCCTAAAAGAATAAAAATGTTATTTGGCACATTTTTTATGAAAAAATGGATAAGAATAACATTGGACTATATGAAATAAGGGACAAGAATAACAATATACTATAAATAACAATGCACTTTTTGAAACAAGGGACAAGAATAAAAATATAAATTGAATAACAAAGTCCATTGTTATTTGACACCTTTTAATAACAAAGTATATTGTTATTTGTGAATTGACGCCTTTTTTATATAACAAGGGACAAGAAACAATATACCTTATGCTGGTATGATACAATTATAAGACCTCCACCTTTTTGTACTCCAAGATCCTCACTAAGAAGCTCCAAGAACCATTTCAAGTTTTGCTTGTTCTCAATGTCTACCACAACCCAACATATAGGATATACTTGGTTATTGGCATCCCTTCCTATAGTTGTTAGGAGTTCACACTTTACTTTCCCTTTAAAAAAAGACCCATCTAATCCTATCACTCTTCTACATCCAACAACCCATCATGTTTTTAATGCATGAAAGCATATATAGAATCTATGAAAGTAATGTTTTCCATCATGATTAATTTTTACACCCACTTACATAGTACTACAAGGGCTGGATCTTTGTATTTCTATAGTATAGTCGCAAATTCTAATGATCACTAGCCTTCCCTTCAATTATCATAATTGCCTTATGTTTAGCCCTGTTACATTTACTGATAGATAGGTTGATCTTGAATTTTCTCCTAATTAGTTCCCTAAATTCTTTAAGTTTAATAGATCAGTTGAAACAATCTCCTTCAGAATATGAGAGGCAATCCATTGAGGGGATACAAGGTGTCCAAAAACTAAACTTTCTTGAACACAAGTGCTTCTTTTTCATCGACTTTACTTGGAGTGTTCTTTCTGTGTTCATCCATGATGCATACAAATGAAAATCACATTTTTGTCTATATCTCTACCATATCTAGCAACCAACCTAGTACTTTCAAGTTTCTCAAACCTTAAGGGGTACCCATGGGACACAAAGTAGTTAATAAGACAATTTTTCAGTTAAGAAAATTTTCGATATTTCTCTACAAACTTTCATACCATGAGATTCCACTCTATGGTAGAATCATGGATAGAAATGGAACCACCAATGTCAGTCTTGTCATCTCCTAAATGAACTAAATCATCTACATATTCATAGTTTTCACCTGAAAACTTGGTTTCATCTTCAAGAAGTTTGGTAAGAATAGGATCTTTAACATATTGGAAGGAGACATCTAATCCATGGGCATGTCACACGAGAATTTCATCTTCAGAATCTTCATAATCAACGTATTTTTCTTGTGTTTCTTAGTTTTCTTCTTGACATCGCTGTTGGATGCCATAACGTTCTTCTTGTGTGTGTAACGACCATAAAAGTCAAGCCAAATTAAAACATTTTAATTCATTCAAAAACCATTAAGTTCATACATTTGTTTTCAAAATATTTTAAACATCAGAGTATTCCCCAGAACCATATCACATAATTCATAAAACATAAGGAGCGGTAGGATCACGCCTTCGCCTTGCCACGATCTCCTGAAGTACCTGAAACAAAACACTGAACTGTAAGCCCAAAATCTTAGTGAGATACCCCAAAATACCAACCACACTTAAACATACTCATAACATATCACAAATAGAACAACCATGCACATCGGGTCTACTATGTAACTGGTCCGCCCGCTCCGGGCCTTCACTCTACCTAGTCCACCCTCCGAGTTTAGCCATGTACATTGAGTCTACAGTGTGATTGGTCCACCCGCACCGGGCCTTCAATCCACCTGGTCCACTTTCTGAGTCTACAGTATGACTGGTTCGCCCACACCGGGCCTTCAGTCGGCCTAGTCCACTCTCCGAGCCTCGACACGTCTGGTCCGCCCTATTGGGACCTTCAACCTATCTGAACCACTCGCTGAGCCTTCGGAATATCCGGTCTGCCCTGGGTATGTTGGCCAACAGCACAAAGCAGGACCCGCCTCAACCCAACCCTCATCAAACAACCATGTACACATACAACAATTAATCACATAACAAATCCTTAACCAGACAAACAGTCTAACATATCACATAGCATATACCCATCCTAACCTGGATTCCGACCTAACCGGTCACTAGCATAACATTACCCTATATACCGGGTACCGACCTTAACCAGGCCACTAACATAACATTACCCTAAATACCGGGTATCGACCTTCACCACGTCACTAACATAATACCATCCTATATACCAGGATGCAGATATAGCAAAGCAATAACATAACAAACAATACCTGGATTTCCATCCAATAAAAGGGTCGGCCTTGGTGCCGTAGACCCTGTCAATATAGTGAGGATAACTCATCTGCAATTGCCGACTGAAAAGATAAAACCAAGCTGCTCCAATCACCGAAAAAATCTTCACCATAGAACACTACCAAAGAACCACTTCTATAAATACCCAAAATTACCAAAATGCCCTTGGAAGTCAAACTGGTCAACTCTTGGTCAAAGTCAAAGTCCTCAGTCCAAGTCAACCTTCCTGCTTGATTCTACTCGCCGAGTTCCCATTCTCAAAAAACTCTCATAACACAACTTAACTCGCCAAGTCGCCCCAAGACTGGCCGAGTCCAACGATCCCTAAGTCCCATCCTGTCCGACTCACTGAGTTGCCGACCGACTCACTTAATCCAAAGCTTTAACCAGAAGAGGTTGGGGTTTTGCGACCAGACTCGCCGAGTCCAAGGAAATCTTCAACAGGCTCGCTGAGTTGTTCTTCCAATTCGCCGAGTCCATGCACATGTTCATACAACTTGTCGAGTACACCCATGTGACTCGCCGAGTCTCTCTAGTTCTCAGTCCATACGGAAGCTTTTCGAGCCATGCAGGGGCTCCAATCCATAGATCCACTCTTCTACAATCTAACCCTCACATAAAGTTGCAAACTATATGTGAAACCACGGAGATATAAGCTCAAAACACACTAGGTCTTGGGTTTTAGACAAAGGGGCTTCACCAACAACTCAAAGACTGAAGCTTTATGACATCCTAGGCCATCATGAGTCTAGATCTGGAGTAGCAACTTCAGATCTAACTCCAAATCAGAAATAGATCACAAAACAAGCTAAAGAACTCCCAAAACATCCACCAAGGATGAACCAAAAAGGAAATAGCTTAAGATAAGGGCTCCTTACCTCATAGATGTGCCCAAAACTGATGTAGATCCTAGATCTATACAAGCCCATTGATGTTAGCTTCTAATTTCTCAAGCCCCTTCCACCAATTTCCTCTTCCAAGCCCCAATCTCCTCAACAATGAAGCCTCACACGAAAATTAGGGTTTTCTGGAACTCTCTGGGGGATTAGGAGGCTGGGAGAAGGACATAAAGTCCTTTAAATAGGGTGCAAACCCTAAGATTAGGGTTTTCTCACTCCAACACCAACTCGTCGAGTTCAGCTTCCAACTCGGCGAGTTGGTCACTTATTTGCGATCAAAACCTACTCCGACTCGGCGAGTAAGCGTACCTACTCGTCGAGTCCCCTCCTTTATTTACACTTAGCACCCTTCACTTCTTATTCCGAACTTGGGATGTTACATTATGATTTCAAGAAACGCACTAATTTTGCATATCTACTTGGATATCTTGAAGTGCAGCTAGCGAATGGAACCTGAACCTGATGTTAAGAACCTAGCGAATAAAAGGAATCGTTTGTGTACGTCTTCATGGATTGGAAGGATACAAAGTCCGTACGTTTTGATTATCGTTCGTATCTTTTGATTACCGACTATTGACTTAGTTAACCGGTTATACCATCTAAATAACAAGGATAACAAAAAAATGTGGTATTTTTGGGAAAATAAATAAATCTTTTGGTTTAAATAGAAAAAACCTCTAACTATAGGGTCTATTTTGGAACAATAACTTATTTGTTTAGATACCAAGGAAACTAAAGTGTTAATAGTGTACTATCATAAAGAAGCATTTGTCAAGGATTTTGTACATTCAAAACACCTTTTTTTATACTTATGTTGGTGAGAAGAAAACCAACATTTAAAGCAATTCAATACAATTTGGTATCTCTAGCAAATGTTAAAATGTTGAGCTTCCACTCTAAATATATTATGAACAGGTCCGACCTTACTATAATAAAATCTAAGCCCTTGCTTAGGGCCCCAAACTCTAAGGGGCCCCACTTAACCCAAACTAAATTAGGGGATTGGTGATTCACATTCTTCATTCACGCACATTAGCACTTAGCAAAAACCATTCGGCAGAAACTGTGACTTAACAACTGTTCTTCACTTTTTTTCTTCTTCTTCTTCTTCTTCTTCCTCTTCTTCTTCTTCTTCTTCTTCTTCTTCTTCTTCTTCTTCTTCTTCTTCTTCTTCTTCTTCTTCTTCTTCTTTCCCTATCCTAAATCTAATTAATTGATTAGTCATTTCATTATTGATTCTACTTAAAGCCGCATGCACACTACTTCTCTGATACTCTATTCTTATTCTAATCTTCTTCTTAGCGATTCTTGATAAGTTGATTGATTCTTCTTTTTGAAAAGGTTGTCAAGTGTTAAGATCAGCTCAACTGATTTGGTGATTCGTTAATACTGAAACTTAAAAGGTATCTTCTATTGTTCTTTTTCCGTTCTTCCTCTGATTTTCTACTTCACCATAACTGATAACTCCATCTGTAACAGCTCGGAATTTCCAGGTATTTATTATTAGGTTATTTTTTTTTTGGAAATTGTGAGTGGACTCGGCGAGTTGGAGCCCAAACTCGCCGAGTAGGATCGCGGTTTTGGGCACGGGTTCGCGTTCGGACTCGGCGAGTCCAAGAGTGGACTCGGCGAGTCCACACTGTGTGGTGAAACCCTAATTTCCGGGGGTTGAGACCTATTTTAAGGGCCTTATGGCCGTCATTTGTGCTCACCCAACCCTTAGAGAGAAACCCCTGAGTGCTTGAACGTTTTGAGAGAAGAAAGGAAGCATTTATTGACCTCGTGTGTGTCATTTAGCAAAGAAGGAGGAGATTCTAGGCAAGAGGAAGCAAATGAGGTTGCTATACTGTGGATTTGAAGCTTATATCATTGATCTAGAGGTATGATTTCGGCTCATCTTCTGTTTTGTGAAGTATAATGGGATTTAGGGTTTCTTATGGACATTATTGGGTTGATTTGATGCCAAATAGTTCCCTTCTTGTGTTGAGGCTCTGGATCTGGATCCATAGAGGTCCAGAGAGCCTCACTCATCAAGCTTTATGTATAGTAATGGAGTTTATGACCTTGAGTTGTAGTATATGGGTCAAAAGCATCATATATGGTCATATAGATATTGTATGTGCATCAAGATAATGACTTTACGTGCTAAATAAGCTTGGAAGGACTGGATCTATGGGTTAATGGACTGGATCTGACCTTATGAGCAAGTTTGAGTCATTGCATGGCAGGGACTCGTCGAGTCCAAAGAACAGACTCGACGAGTAGTATGAATATTGCCCGACCACACAGCGAGTGGTCTTGCCGAGTTGGGGAGGGTTGACTTAGTGAGCCAGGGGGAGTCAGAGTGGTCAGGTGGACTGAATCAAGCTGGACTCGTCGAGTTGTTCTTGAGACTCGGCGAGTTGAGTCGTGGTGGCCCCACAACTCATTCCAGGTGGAACTCATCGAGTTAGGTGAATACTCGACGTGTCAAGGGAGGATTCCAGGGAAATCAGTATATACGCTCAGACTCGCCGAGTCGCTATAGTGCACTCGCCGAGTCCGGTCAAAGTTGAAAATTGACCGTTGACCTAGGTTGACTTGTTAAAGAGTAGTCAACCTTAGTTGGGAAAGTGTTAATTAGAGATGTATTGTGATTTAGGAGGACTATAGCTCGGGAGATCAAGCACTAGTGATTTCAGGATTCACGACTTACCAAGACACGCGAATTGAGTCTTCTCACTATACTTTACCTTGAGTAGGTAACCAGAGTTATGTGATAGAGTATTTGTATGCTATGTATGTTATATGTTGTACTGCATTATTTCTATATGATTTATGCTGTGCATGTTTACAGAGTTAGAACCTGAGGGATCACAGAGTTTGGGCGCACGAACCCACAAAGTTATAGCCTCGAGTGGCTAATATGTGTTATATGTGGTATTTTGGGGAAACTCACTAAGCTTTGTGCTTACAGTGTTTGGTGTTATTTGTTTCAGGTACTAGTGACGATCGCGCGAAGGCGCCGGCTTGATCAGTACACACGCATGGGAGTTATGATTTGAGATCTTGGGATTTTGTATTTACTTGAATTGGATAATTAAATGTGGTTGTTTTCTGAATATTAAATGAATTATGTTTTATAAAATTTGAAAATTTTGTTTTGAAATTTACGGTGTTACAATTTGGTATCAGAGCCTTGGTTTAGAGGGATTCGGGTACACCTTCGGGAGTATTTGAACTCAAACTGAGGATTTGGAAAAATATTTTCAAAAGAGAATTAAACCTTTCTAAGAGTAAAAGATTTTTAGAGAAATTCAAAGAAGAAACATGTGTACGATCAGTCAGTGCCCGAATGGTGATTTCCCAAAATACCCTTATATTATATGTTTATGGAATTGATATGATGTATTCTCTTGCTAGAGTAGGCTAGGTATTCTTATTAGGACTAGAGTGCCCTGATTTGTGATGCCTTAGCCTAGGGAGAGGTGAGATGCTATGAGATGCTTGAGAGCGAATAGGTAGCAACGAGGAGCTTATGAGAGATCTGTTAGAAGGGATAGAGTACTTGGAATTTGGGATCCGAAGAGGAGGATTTGGGGTGTGTACTGAGACGGTGTGGACAGTAGTATTGTGCCCGTACTACTGAAATCACCGGGGCAGTGCACGGTCCAAGTAAGAATCTTCAGTATACCAAGGATCAAGGAGGGATGAGTTGTCGAGTGTGAGTATGCTCGAGTGAATTCTAATTTATCATATGTTGTATTTCAGAGGTTGATCATGGTGAGGACACGTCATATGCCGGAGGGTATCGGGGCTAGTGATGAGGAGATCCGATAGATCATTCATGAGGAGGTGGCTGTGGTCATCAGGGCAGAGATACCAGAGATGTTCGGGTCTATTAAGACCGTGCTGATTGAGACTTTTAACGAGCGTTATGCTGCTCTTTTTGAGGCTGCTGTTGCGGCGGCCACAACAGCTGTTGCTGCTGCTAGGCCGCAGGGTGGTGACGCGTTGTCGTTCCGGGAGTTCAGCAACACGAAACCACCGGAGTTTGATGGGACCCAGGACCTGGTGGCGGCTATGAGATGGATTTCTGACATAGAAGGGTGTTTCTTCACTTGCTCATCTCCTGAGCATTTGAGAGTACGGTTCGCGCTGAACCAGCTTCGCTTGGGAGCGAAGGACTGGTGGAAGTTTGTCACAGCACAATTTTCGCCTGCTGAGCTTGCGGCAGTGACCTGGGAGAGGTTCACTGCCATGTTCTGAGATGAGTACGTTCCCCAGGTGGAGAGGGAGCATTTGGCCCAGGAGTTGCTGACCCTCAAGCAGGGCACTGAGTCTGTTACGGTGATTACCAGGATGTTTCACGAGAGGGCGATGTTCTGCCCTGAGCACGTGTCCACTGAGCAGGCACGTATGAGTCGGTATTTGAGTATCTTGAGACGAGACATTCGGGAGTTCGTGGCGAACTCCTCATACCGGACATTTGCTGAGCTTCAGGAAAATGCCCGGAAGAGGGAGATCGAGCTGGAGACTTAGGCTAGGGAAGAGGCTGAGTCTCATGGGAGGGATCGGCGACTGGCACAATTCCAGCCGGCAGCCAAGCGGGCAAGCCCGCTGATCCCAAATCAGGGAGCAAGAAGGGCCACACTTGTGGAAAGTGCAGCAAGGGTCATGATGGAGTGTGTAGAGCTGGATCTTGCTACAAATGTGGCAAGGAGGGGCATATGGCCAAGGACTTCCCCAAGGGGTTTGCAGTATGTTTTCACTGCAACCAGACCGGACACCGGAAGGTGGAGTGTCGGTAGTTGCGGGGATCAGCTCAGGGAGCACCTTAGGGATCTGCCCCTGCCGCTATCAGAGCTACCGGGAGTGGGCCAGTGAAGGCTGAGGCGTCGAGGGCATGTGGGAGAACGTTTCAGTTGACCGCGGAGAAGGTCTGCGCAGCGCTCGATGTCGTGGCTGGTATGTATTCTTTCGTGTATTTATTATATGTTGAAATATTATGCTCATATTATGTTATGCGTAGGTACTTTTCTTGTGAATTCTATACCTGCCTTGGTATTATTTGACTCGGGTGCGAGTCGGTCCTATGTGTCTTTGGCTTTTAGTCAGCACATCAGTGTTAGTCGCGAGGCGCTGAGTTGGCCTCTGAGAGTTTCCATAGCTGACGAGAAGGCGATATATGCCACGGAGGTGATCCGTGGGTGCATACTCGAGATTTTCGGTGTTGAGTTCCCGGTTGATTTGGTTCCTATTGCCATGGGGGATGTTTGTGTCATCGTGGGCATGGACTGGTTGAGCAAGTTTGGTGCGGTTATCGACTGCGAGCGGCAGCTAGTGACCATACGAGACCCTAGTGGGGGAGTTCTTATAGTGTACGACGAGCGTACCCGTTCTGGATCAGCATTTTGTTCGGCTGCTAGGGTGAGCCAGTGTTTACAGCAGGGCTGTAAGGGTTTTGTGGCATACGTGTCAGATACGCGGGTTGATTCCAGGAGGCCGAGGTCGGTGGAGGAGGTTCCTATAGTGCGTGAGTTCCCGGATATTTTTCCAGAGGAGTTGCCGGGGGTGCCTCCAGTGAGGCAAGTAGAGTTCGGTATTGATTTGGTCCCGGGGGTCGCGCCTATCGCTAAGGTGCCTTATCGTCTTGTACCTCCAGAGATGCAAGAGTTATCCTCGCAGCTTCAAGAGCTACTGGGGAAAGGGTTTATTCGGCCGAGTAGCTCGTCGTGGGGAGCGCCCATTCTGTTTGTAAAGCGGAAGGATGGTTCACACCGGATGTGCATTGATTACCGGGAGTTGAACAAGCTGACGGTCAAGAACCGTTACCCGTTGCCGAGGATCGACAATTTGTTCGACCAGTTGCAGGGAGCATCTTGGTTCTCCAAGATCGATTTGAGGTCTGGATACCATCAGGTGAGGGTACGAGATGAGGACGTCCAAAAGACAGCGTTTAGGACGCGTTATGGGCATTATGAGTTTGTGGTGATGCCTTTCGGGCTCACCAATGGTCCGTCAGTGTTCATGGATCTCATGAACCGGGTATGCAGGCCGATGTTGGATCGGTTGGTGATCGTATTTATTGATGAAATTTTGATATATTCGAGATCTAGGGAGCAGCATGAGGAGCATTTGAAGGAGATCCTCGGAGTTCTGAGATCGGAGAAGCTTTATGCCAAATTCTCCAAGTGTGATTTCTGGTTGTGAGAGGTCCAGTTCCTAGGACATCTTGTTAACCAGGATGGGATATTGATCGATCCGGCCAAAGTGGAGGCAGTGATGAGTTGGGAGGTGCTGAGGTCACCCTCCGAGATTAGGAGTTTTCTAGGGTTGGCCGGTTATTATCGGAGATTTATCAGGGATTTCTCTAAGATCGCAGTGCCACTCACTAGGTTGACCCGGAAGGGTGTTGCTTTTTCATGGGGCCCCGAGCAGCAGGCCTCCTTTGAGACGCTTCGCCAAAGGTTATGCGAGGCCCCGGTGTTAGCCCTCCCGGAGGGACTGGAGGACTTTGTTGTATACTGCGATGCATCGATTTTGGGGTTGGGAGCGGTACTAATGCAGAGAGGGCATGTGATAGCGTATGCATCGAGGCAGTTGAAGCCTCATGAGTCGAGGTATCCCACCCATGACCTAGAGTTGGGGGTAGTGGTGTTCGCCCTCAAGATTTGGCACCATTATTTGTATGGGGTTCGGTGTACGATATACACGGACCATAAGAGTCTGAAGTATTTGATGGATCAGCCCAACCTAAATATACGACAGAGGAGGTGGTTGGATGTGGTTAAGGATTACGATTGTGAGATTCTGTTTCACCCGGGCAAGGCTAATGTGGTAGCCGACACCTTGAGTTGCCGGGCGGAGAGCGCCCCGTTGCGAGGTGTATGTTTGCGATTGACAGTGATGACTCTGGTGTTGGACACCATTCGAGGAGCACAAGCTGAGGCAGTGGGGTGGGAAAACCAGAAGAGAGAACGAGTTGTTGGATTGGTATCAGAGTTCGTTACCAATGATCGGGGGCTTATGACTTTTTAGGGGCGTATTTGGGTACCGTTCGTGGGAGGTGTGCGTGCCATTTTGATGGAAGAGGCTCATCGGTCGAAATTCTCGATCCATCCTGGGGCCACTAAGATGTATTTGGATTTGAGGAAGGAGTATTGGTGGCCCTGTATGAAGAGAGATGTTACGTGGTTCGTTGAGAGGTGCTTAACCTGCCGTAAGGTTAAGGCCGAACATCAGAGGCCGCATGGTAAGTTGCAGCCATTGGAGGTTCCCGAATGGAAGTGAGAATAGATCACCATGGATTTCATCACCAAATTGCCAAGGACTGCTCAGGGAGTTGATGCAATTTGGGTGATTGTGGATAGGTTGACGAAGAGCGTTCACTTCCTTGCCATCAGTAAGAGTTCTTCCGCAGAGAAGTTAGCAGAGATATATGTGAGGGAAGTGGTATCTCGGCATGGGGTGCCGATCTCGATTGTCTCCGACCGGGATGTGCGTTTCACTTCCAGGTTCTAGAAGACGTTCCATGAGGAGTTGGGTACTAGGCTGCATTTTAGTACCGCATATCACCCCCAGACAGACGGACAGAGTGAGTGGACGATTCAAACCCTCGAGGACATGCTCCGAGCATGTGTATTGGATTTCGGGGGAAGTTGGGATATGTATTTGCCGTTGGCCGAGTTTTCTTACAACAACAGCCATCATTCGAGCATCGGTATGCCACCCTTTGAGCTGTTGTACGGGAGGAGGTGTCGGACCCCCATTTGATGGGGAGAAGTCGGGCAGCGCGTTATGGGCAACACTGAGATAGTGCTTCAGACGACAGAGCAGATCCAGCAGGTCAGAAAAAGGTTACTGACTGCTCAGAGTCGACAGAAGAGTTATGCGGACAGGCGCCGGTCCAAACTTGAGTTCCAGGTCGGTGATTTTGTGCTCCTGAAGGTCTCTCCTTGGAAGGGAGTGATCCGATTCAGGAAGAGGGGCAAGTTGGGGCCCCAATATATCGGACCATTTCGGGTAGTCGCGAGGGTAGGCAGGGTAGCCTATCGCTTGGATTTACTAGCAGAGTTGGGGCAGATTCACGGCACTTTCCATGTGTCGCAATTGCGGAAATGTATAGCCGACGAGTCGGCAGTGGTTCCATTTAATGATATTCAGGTGGATGCGAGTTTGAATTATGCTGAGAGACCAGTGGCCATAAGAGATTGGAAAATCAAAGTTCTGAGAAACAAGGAGGTACCTTTGGTTTTGGTTCAGTGGCAGCACCGAAAGGGGTTCGAGATGACGGGGGAACTGGAGGGGGAAATGCGAGAGCAGCATCCGGAATTATTTAAGGAGTGACACTTTGAGGGCGAAGTCTAGTTATAGTGGGGGAGAATTGTAAATGCCCGGAATTTCCAGGTATTTATTATTGGGTTATTTTTTTTTGGAAATTGTGAGTGGACTCGGCGAGTTGGAGCCCAAACTCGCCGAGTAGGATCGCGGTTTTGGGCACGGGTTTGCATCTGGACTCGGCGAGTCCAAGAGTGGATTCGGCTAGTCCACGCTGTGTGGTGAAACCCTAATTTCCGGGGTTTGAGACCTATTTAAAGGGCCTTATGGCCGTCATTTGTGCTCACCCAACCCTTAGAGAGAAACCCCTGAGTGCTTGAACGTTTTGAGAGAGAAAGGAAGCATTTCTTGACCTTGTGTGTGTCATTTAGCAAAAAAGGAGGAGATTCTAGGCAAGAGGAAGCAAAGGAGGTTGCTATACTATGGATTTAAAGCTTATATCATCGATCTAGAGGTATGATTTCGGCTCATCTTCTGTTTTGTGAAGTATAATGGGATTTAGGGTTTCTTATGGACATTATTGGGTTGATTTGATGCCAAATAGTTCCCTTCTTGTTTTGAGGCTCTGGATCTGGATCTATAGAGGTCCAGAGAGCCTCACTCATCAAGCTTTATGTATAGCAATGGAGTTTATGACCTCAAGTTGTAGTATATAGGTCAAAAGCATCATATATTGTGACAACCGTCAAATTTCGGTCAAGTCAAAGTCAACTAAAGTCAACAAGTCAAACCGTTTGACTCAATTTGCCCGTGAGTACTAAAATTTACACTATGAAACTTCTACATAACTTCTATTCTAAAGAGAAATCATAAAGCAAAAAGTGCGAACATCTAGATCTCCTTAACCTAAAATTGTAGTACGTGGCGAGCCAAACCGATAAAACAATGATGCATACTCATCGGGAGTGTGTAAGATCCTTAAACAAGGCTTAACAGGGTTTACGAACCATGCATTGCGATGCCGGACACTCACAATTGTCACACATGGATCCTCTCTCAATCGTATCTCCAAGAATGTTGAATCTCTCCCAAATCCCTCTAAGTATGTGAAATCTCTCTCAAATATCTTTCTGTATGAGAAATCTCTCCAAGAATGTCAAATCTCTCCCAAATCCCTCTAAGTATGTGAAATCTCTCTCAAATATCTCTCTGTATGAGAAATCTCTCCAAGAATGTCAAATCTCTCCCAAATCTCTCCAAGTATGTGAAAACTCTCGCAAATATCTCTCTGTATGAGAAATCTCTCCAAGGATGTCAAATCTCTCCCAAATCTCTCCAGGTGTGAGAAATCTCTCCCAAATCTCTCTCAAAAGTTTCCCGTAACTTTTTGGAATCATTCGGGTCATTCCGACCCTTAACCGGGTCAAAAACGGCTTAAAACGGGGTAAAAACGAGAAAACGGGACCTTAGGAACCGAAACCCCTCTTAAGGAGCCGAAGCTCCTTAAGGCCGAAAGTACCCCAGACGAGGACCGAGCCTCTGTTGGCTAAGACGCGCGAGGATCGAGCCTCTGTTGGCTAAGACACGCGAGGACCGAGCCTCTGTTGGCTAAGGCACGCGAGGACCGAGCCTCTGTTGGCTAAGGCACGCGAGGACCGAGCCTCTGCCTCTGTTCGCTTCTCGCACTCTCTGTTCGCCTTCCGCCTCTCTGTCGCTTCCTCTCCTCTCTGTCTCTACCCGCCTCTTGGTCTCTGCTCTCTCTTCCCGCCTCTCGGTCTCTGCTCTCCCTTCTCTTCTCTCGGTCTCTCTTCTCCTCTCTCGGTTCCCTCTCTCTCTCCTTTCTCCCCTCTCGGTTCCTACTCTCCCTCTTCTTCTCTCTCGGTTTCTGCCTCCCTCTCTCTCGGTTCAGCATCAGAAGACCGAACCTCGGCCAGAATTCGGAAATTTGTCACTTTTAGCCCATTTTTGATATTTTTAACATTTTAAGCCCGTTTTTCGTGATTTTAAAGCGGGATTTTCTCCAGAAATTATATTTTAACATAATAAACTCTAAATATTCATAATTTAAACATATTTTGATGAAAATCATTATCTAAATAATAAAAAAATCAAATGGGTGAATTATTAAAGGTGGAGTGTTGACTTTGTCTTATCCAATATCACAAGCAACCACCCCACACCCACTCTTTGACTAACCACACCTCCCCACCTTACCTAGGTCACTTCAATGTCCCTCACACTCAATTTACACTCATTCCCACGTTTTTAGAGCTGGAACAAACATCCTCTCTCCTCATTTCTCTCATTTGCCCTCATTTCACTAAGTATCAAACACCACTTTTCTCTCAAACTTTTCCCACTCCAATTTCGAGATTCAAGGCTGATTTTCAAGTGTTCTTCCACTCTTAGTAAGTATAATTCATCCTCCTTATGATTATTTCACTTCATTCTACTCAAATCATGAATATCTTACACAAACTCCATCATATTAGCGTTAGAGCTTCGAATCTTCAAATGATTCTTCAAGTGTTCTTGGGTTGAACACTTCTCTTCTTCAACACTTATCTACTGAAATCACTCAAGGTGAGTTCATACCCCTACATTTTCATGTTTTCTCAAGTTTTCAGGGGGGGAATACAAGTTAAAACACTAAGAACATAACTAAAATTTTCTAACAGCCTTCATCAGAAAAGTTCAACTCCATTCACGGACTGTTTTGGGCATCTTAAATATTTTTGTTTTCAAAACTGTACAAGGTGCAAATAGTTCAAGTTTTTAGCTTTAAAATGACTACTTGCACATCTCCATACGATTTTTCTACAATTTATGGTGATTTTTACAAAACTGCCTATCATTTCAAACAACAATCCGGACCAGTCTGTGATTATGGACTTTTTCACCCAAGTTGGAGATCATTAAAAATCGTGATAAAAATTATGAGTAAACTAGACACATTTTATGAACTCTCAGAATTTACGGATCTAGTTTTCGACTTCGTATGATTTTTCTATGATTTTTCCAAAACAGGGCAGAATGGCTAAATTTAGCCAACAGCATGTAAATATCATAACACTTTGTAATATGTTGAGCAAAGTGTATAATCATAAGTTCTAATTATTGAATGTGTTTCTTTGTTAGTTTATCATCATGAACTGAAACTAAGACATTCATAATAAATATTATTCATTCATTTTAGAACACGTATATTAAACTATAAAAAGTATAGTTTGATAAATTCATAATATTAATACATTTCCATAAAAGAGTTCATACATATTACATACATTTTAGATAAACTATAATAGGTATAGTTTATAATACATCACTCAACACACTCGTACAAGAAGGGTACATTCATACAAGAAATATTTATATTCACACACATTTCACGTAAACTTGTTAACCTATATTGTGAGACTCTCTCTCTCTCTCTCTCTCTCTCTCTCTCTCTCTCTCTCTCTTCCCGTACGTCCGAGTGCGGGATATAATTCCTGGTAGTTATAATCAGAATCTCCTTGAGGGAGAACGTGATACTTGTATATAGATCTATATTGGGTTTGACACCCCACACCTTGCTGCTAGCTACAGTTGGACCTGCAGGTCTACGGGTGACACATGTCATTTTATTTTTCGCGACACCTGAGAACGTCGTGGCAGGTTCACATAGTCATAGTATGATTATAGCGACTCACATAGGGATATAACAATCCACAAGTTTACGGGATTTTATTTTTAAAACCTAAATGAGTTTTATGTCGATTTAAAATCACTTTTTTATCTCTATGAGTACAGATATTACTGTACACTTTTGGTTTTGGTAGTTACGACTACACATCATTTGAAACCACATTTATACTTTTAAGTATGGTCAATACTTGTTATTTCTCGGTCCTCTAATTTAGGACTACATATATATATAAAGTATTAACGAACATGAGAACATACAGAAATTTCATTTAATTCAAACGCGTCCATGTCCATTTAAGTACATAACATTTTCTATTAATAAGAAAGGTTACTTATACATTTTGGTCTTCAGTCATAAGACTACATTACGCAGATTTTAAAGAAAATATCGGATTTTCTGGATACATATTCTAACGCTTTTACAAGGAAAACGATTTACTTTTCCAACGAAATCTCTTATGAACTCACCAACCTTTGTGTTGACACTTTTCAAAACTACTTGTATTCTCAGGAATTCAGTGAAAACAGGAAATCAACAACGTTTTGAGGATGGGACGATAAATCGTCAAACAGTTCATTTTGTATTATAATGTAATTGATGTGAATCATGTAAACATGTGCTTTGATGTAACGTTTTCATTTATATTTGTGTTGGTTGTATTTACTTTGAGCACTATTATACTCATTGTTCTGATACTCTACATGAAGTCCTCCACCCCCGGACGTTTCCGCCATCCTTGGTATGGGGGTGTGACATATATGGTCATATAGATATTGTATGTGCATCAAGATAGTGACTTTACATGCTAAATAAGTTTGGAAGGACTGGATCTATGGGTTAATGGACTGGATCTGACCTTATGAGCAAGTTTGAGTCATTGCATGGCACGGACTCACCGAGTCCGAAGAACAGACTCGGCGAGTAGTATGAATATTGCCCGACCACACAGCGAGTGGTCTTGCCGAGTTGGGGAGGGTTGACTCAGTGAGTCAGGGGGAGTCAGAGTGGTCAGGTGGACTGAATCAAGCTGGACTCACCGAGTTGTTCTTGAGACTCAGCGAGTTGAGTCGTGGTGGCCCCACAACTCATGCCAGGTGGAACTCGTCGAGTTAGGTGAATACTCGACGTGTCAAGGGAGGATTCCAGGGAAATCAGTATATACGCTCAGACTCGCCGAGTCGCTATAGTGCACTCGCCGAGTCCGGTCAAAGTTGACCGTTGACCGTTGACCTAGGTTGACTTGTTAAAGAGTAGTCAACCTTAGTTGGGAAAGTGTTAATTAGAGATGTATTGTAATTTAGGAGGACTATAGCTCGGGAGATCGAGCACTAGTGATTTCAGGATTCACGACTTACCGAGACACGCGAGGTGAGTCTTCTCACTATACTTTAGCTTGAGTAGGTAACCAGAGTTATGTGATAGAGTATTTGTATGCTATGTATGTTATATGTTGTACTACATTATTTCTATGTGGTTTATGATGTGCATGTTTACAGAGTTAGAACCTGAGGATTCACAAAGTTTAGGTGCACGGACCCACAGAGTTATAGCCTCGAGTGGCTAATATGTGTTATATGTGGTATTTTGGAGAAACTCACTAAGCTTTGTGCTTACAGTGTTTGGTGTTATTTGTTTCAGGTACTAGTGACGATCGTGGGAAGGCGCCGACTTGATCAGTACACACGCATGGGAGTTATGATTTGAGATCTTGGGATTTTGTATTTACTTGAATTGGATAATTAAATGTGGTTGTTTTATGAATATTAAATTAATTATGTTTTATAAAATTTGAAAAATTTGTTTTGAAATTTACGGTGTTACACCATCAGTCCATTCTCCATTGCATATTATCTATGATTGTGAATTTCTAATAATCTGATAATTTATTATCTGTGAAAATTGATAAATTTTGTTATTTTGATGAAGTTATGTTTTATGTAGAAAATAGAAATCTATTTGATGTAGTCGTGTAGAAATCTATTTTTTTATTTTCTACACAAAAGAAAAAAGAAATTTGTTTTTGAACTTTGATGTAGACTACATAATAGTCTTGATTGGTTCTTCTAATTAGACTATCTATTACGGTTAACAAGGTTTAGTTTTTTTAATATTCATTTTGTCAAGTTGGATCTTGGAATCATGTTTGAATTATCATTAAATCATGTTTGGATTTTGGAACGATTTTGGTTGGAACTCAAGGTCAATTGATTGGAACTCAAGATCGAGGTTGTCAAAAACTCACTTTGCCAAGACTTTGACATGGAGGCAAATAATCAATAATCTGTGATCTATTACTTCCACATTACTTTTTGTTCATTTGTTTTTGTCACTTTTTGTTCATTTGTTTTTGTCTTGGTGAGAGTAATTATTAATCAAATAATCAATAATCATCTCTAGATTAAAATTGTTAAAAAATTATATTAACTATTCCTGTAACCGTTTGCAGAAAGAAATTTTTTCAAAATTAAGATTATTAAAAAATTATTTAATATCTACAATGTCACAAGACTAATTAAATAGATTAACTATTTTGTCACTTGTAAAACATTTAGTAAAAGAAATTGATTATGAAAATTTCATTAAAGAATTTGAATTTAAATAGACTAGAAAAACATATGCATCATAATAAAAAGAATTTTAACTCCGCCATTTATAAACTTATTTTTAGTTTATTATCGTCGGTTCCAAGGTCGGATAAAACGTTTTTAGTTTATTATTTCCGGTCCTAATATCGGATAAAAGAGAAGGATTTAATTTATTACATTAAGTATAGTAATACCAAAGGATCCCAAATTTTTGGTTCGTTTAGAACCCCAAATTGATTGAACCACTCCTGATTATGAATGTATCTCATTCGAGCTCTCACTTTAACAAATGGATATGTGTTATACGTGATTATATCCATCCAATAATTGAGTTTTACATTTCTGTCCTTAATTTAAATGATTGGTTGAAAACTCTTTCATTGAGTTCTAAGGGAGAGGGAGTTATTTTCTCCTAACCCACGGATACTGTCGTAAGCCGCAGCCACAGGATTAATATGTGGAAATGGCAAGTACACTACATGGTAGTGGTCTAGGGAGCGCAATTGCTAGAGCACGGGAGAATGAAGAGTAATGATTTCAGCTGGAGGTACACATCCCTCTTCTCGGTGTGGAGCGATATACAAGAAATAGATGCTATTTCTTGCTAGCCAAAAAACAAGTTTGAGTTGTCGGGGTTGGATCTGAAGCATCAAGCTTCTCCTATACTTTCTCAAAGAAATGCCCTGAACCTACTATCACATCAATTTTTCTCTTTCATTTTTTCCAATCCATAATACACGGAAACTCTATATTTTTTAACTCACTCAACCTATTCAATTAAAAAAAAATACAAAACAATCAAGGTAACATCTTAATTAACAATAAAGTTACCGTCTGTATCATTCTCTGTTCATCGGGTTGTTTAATTGGTTTCATTAACCCACTTCATCATCTCTCTACTTTCTTTCTTTCATTTTCTTTTGTATCATACGTTTTAAAACTTGTACCTTAGTTTTTTTGTATTTTTTTAATTGAGTGAGTTGAGAGATATAAAATTTCTATGGATTGAAAAAGATGAAGAAAAATGAAAGATAAAAATTGATATAACATCGGTTTAATGGGTTGGAAACGAATGATTTCCTTCTTTCTAACGAGTTTTACATTTTCTTTCATTCACAAAATGATTAATCCTTCAAAATGGATATCCTAGATTTGACATCACATCCTGACATCCACATTTAATCACCTCCCCACCTCCGTTTATGTTATATGAATTTTTGTACCTTGCTATTAATGATGAAGAAGTCATGAAGAAGAGAAAGAATATGATCGAATGTTCGTTAATTAAGGGTCGGTTTTGACCTTAGTAATGAGTCAATCGATCCTACTCAACAATTTTTATCATAATAAGAATAATTTTTTACAGGTAAACATGAGGTCTCCGACATTGTTACAAAACCGACTATTTGGCATGATTTTCACCGTCAATCCAAAGTCCAAAATTGTTAAAAAAAAAATAACATTTATGGACAATCAACAGAAAGAAAGAAATAACGTATGGGTTTTTCTATAAATAACCATATATATATGGGCTTATCATTTGTTTTTTTTTTTTTTTTTTTTTTATTTATTTATTTATTTATTTTTTTTAAATTATGAATTACGATCTATAACAAATTAACAAAGAAGGCCTTCATCATGATTTTTCTATAAATAACCTTTTTAGGAACCTTATACAAAGTTTTATTGGGCTGGCTTCTACATTACCATAGGCTTTTTTAGTGGTCTCTAACGAGTTTACCCCAAAAGCCCTTACATTTGATACCCAAAAAAAAGTTGCCGAAAAAATATAAGTTTTAGTTTTGTGCACAAAAAATAAATAAAAATCATTCGAGCCACTTCTCACATTCTCATGCATTACGACACATATGCATTATGATACATATAATTTTGTGGTTAATTCTTAAAATTTAATTTTCACTTGTCATTTTATGGTAAATTTTGATTTTCTTAATTAACTATAATAATTTATAGGTTATAGAAAGTAATTAATGTGCATTAATTTGTTTATTTATATTTTCAAATTTTAATATGTTTCTTTTAATATACATAATTCAAAATTAGCATGCATATTTTAAAGTTCATTTTCATTTTCAAAATTTATATCTTCATAAATAACTTTTTTTTTTAAATTAACTCGTATAGTATACGAGTCTCACACCTAATATATAACAAAAACAATGAAATCGAAACCTGATAAATTTAATTTAAACTGATTTAATCCCAAATCGAATAATAGGCTAATATACATTCTTGAGTTTGTTTAATTAAAAAATTATAAATCTACACCGTTCATAGTCGAAAACTAAGAAAAAATTGATATGAACTTAAAAATTACAAAACAATAAAATAAACATAAGTTTGGTCAAATAAATATGTTTGATGCATAATATCTACTCCATTTTTGCTCACACAAATATGTGCATCACACTAACACATTCATTTATTTTCTGTTTAAGGCTTCTATCAATCTATGAAATATCTAGTTTCATATTAGCTTATAATCATTATTTAACATGTTTATATTGAAAAAGCTATAAAAATGAAGTTCTTGTTACTATAAGATTTATCTTTTTCTATGTGTCGACAGATTTTGATAATAATTGCTATGCTACCTGGTTGACCGAATGATCTGTAGATCTGCCGACGAAGACCCAAAAGACAAATTTTGTTTTATCCTTCGCCGTATATTGAAAAAAGAGGATTCGTACTATTGGTCCATTGGAGTCCAGCTGCACGTGCACTCACTCATGCAGCTTGTCTTTCTAGTACGGAGACCAAAATTAAAACTTATTTTATCTCAATTATTTATATATTAAACAAACGCGAGCAACGCGTGTGGAGAATAAAATTATATAATAAATGTGTAACTTATTTTATAATTATTGGGATGTGATAAAAGAGACATTTATACTTATATATACTCGATTATTGGAGTTGTAATTTAGTTGACCAAGAAAGAGATAATAAAATAGTCAAAGATCTCGCAAGATTTCACTGATACGGACGGATAAAGGGTGGTCGGGCGGTGGCAGGCGTTTCGGGCCCTACACTACCGGCTAGCTGCCGCCAAGACACACACGTATTACACGGTTTGTACGGGTAGGTTATGAAAGAGTACAAGTCTTTTTATATTGTTTTAGTTGTCAAATTATTAGTGTTAGAATAGATGGGAACAATCTAAAACATAATCAAATCAATTTAGAAATATTTAAAGGGATATTTGCATAAATAAGGCATGTTTTTTTTTTTTAGTATTACACAAAGTAATATAGAATTCATATTTTATAGATATAACTATTGAATCTACGTATTTCATTTCCAAGTTAGTGTAGTTAAACAAGTAATCGTTCGAAATACGGATGATTCGGAATGCGATGAACTAGTATGTAACATTTCATTTTTTTTAATGTATAAATAGTAGAGTTGTCGTGTGTGTTTTGTTGTATTTAGGTTGTTTAAGAAGTTGTTTAATTTATAGTTAGCCAAAAATTAGGAAATAACAACTTTTGTTTCCAAAACCTTTAACCCTTGCGAGTAATACACATAACAATTCTGAAATATGTTGCCTTTACTTTTTTTTATTGGGTATGTATACAGGTCGGCTTTATGTTTATTGAAACAAAGTTAGGGCTTAGGGCCCCTAATGTAGAGGACCCCACAAACCAAAGAGTCCATGTAGTATATCCATATTCTTTAATCGGCTAAGGCGCTAAACGGCTAAACTAATCGCAACAAAATAATATTAATAATAACAACGCTTGATCTTCTTACTCTCCATTCTTCAATTCTGATTTCTGCATATAGATTCCGTTTTCGCCTTGATCTTCTTCTTCTTCTTTTGATTCACCGCACAAGGCTCCTTCCAAATTCCATCTGTTCTTCGGCTTCTTCCTTCTCTACTGAAGCATTCTCCATAAACGATAATATACGACTTCTTCTAAGTTTCATGATCTGTTATTCTTCTAATATGGCTAACTTGTTTCCATGTTATATGATTGTATTGTACACTTGTAGTCTTGTAGTCAAATGCCATGAAATTGTTTTCAAATTTCACTGAAAAATGTATGAACTAATAAGTAATAACTATTGTTTTCATGCCATTAGGATCGAGTTTTTATTTTTCTGTAAAGATACAGTTTTTATTTTTCCATTGTCGTGATGTCATAGGATTATCTAATTAGGGCTAATACTTAATCTTAAAGTTGATTAGGGTTAATAATTATCACTTATTAGTTAATACTTTTCAGATTTTAGTTTCTTATTTGTTCAATTATCTATTTTTTCCATTGTTCATTGATTACAACATACATAATATACAATCAGTGAATCAGATTGGAATGAATTTGTGTTTTCAGTTCTCCAAATTTGAGATTTCCATTATTTCAGGGGTGGTATAACTCTAATCCATATCCTCTATACTTATAGTAGTTTTCTTGATGATTGTTCATTGTTATTATTAATAAAATACTTAATAATCATGTTAAAGAGAAAATACGAATCAGGGGCTTTAAAAAGGAAAAGGAAAAGGAAAATGCAACAAGAAGCTTTTATTGAATCACAAAAGGATCATTTTTTAAAATTTTAACATCAAACAAAAATGTTGATAATGAACAAAAACAAACTAATGTTGATAATGAACAAGAAAAAACCAATGTTGATAATAATGATCATGAACAAACTAATATCGAGAATGATAATGAACAAACTAATATTGATATTGATAACAAATAAACTAATAGTGAAAGTAACGACCAAACTAATAGTGAAAATAATAATGAACTAACTAATATTGATATTGATAACGAAGAAACTAATAATGAAAATGATAACGAACAAACTAATATTGAAAATGATAACGACCAAACTAATAAGAAATGCACCAGAATTAAGAAATGCACTTTTACAGTTAAGAAATGCACTTTTACAATTATCCAAAAAATTGTGGAGATCAAAAAATAAAAAATGAGGCTTAATATTTAGCTACATATGAAGTTGAAAACTATGAATTTTTATTAGGAATGATTATTTTGTATGATATTTTGTTTGCTATTAACACTGTTAGTAAAAGCTTGCAATCAAATAATATGTGTATCGATGATGCTATAGATCAACTAAATGGGCTTTTGTGTTTCTTTGAACAATATAGAGAAAATATATTTGAGAAGGCTTTAGATTATGCAAAAGAATTGGTTTTAGAAATGAAAGTAAAACCGAAATTTTGTGAAAAACGTATCATTCAAATAAATATACGATATGATGAAAATGTTGCTAATGAAACTATTAAAAGTCATCTTTAATTATTTTAAACTGATTACTTTTTATCTATAGTAGATAAAACTATTATTTCACTTAAAAGTAGATTTGAGCAATTAAATAAGTTTAAAAATATTTTTGGTTATCTATTTAGTATAAAAAATTAAAATCATTAGATGAAAATACTTTAAAAAAACATTGTTTAAATCTTGAAAAATCATTAACGCGTGATGATAGTTTAGATATTAATGATTTAGATTTATTTCATGAACTAAAACTTTTAAAACATATTGTACAGTTAAAACATGATACAATTATTAATATACTTAATTACATTAAAAAATTTAGTTCTTTTCCAAATGCATATGTTGCCTATAGAATTATGTTAACCATTCATGTAAACGTTTCCTCTGTAGAAAGAAATTTTTCTAAATTTAAATTGTTAAAAAAATTATTTAAGATCTACAATATCACAAGAAATATTAAGTGGATTGACTATTTTGTCAATTGAAAAACAGTTAGTAAAAGAAATTGATTATGAAAATTTTTTTAAAGAATTTGCATCTAAAATAATAGAAAAATTAATGTTATTTCTTAAATATATTCATAAAAAAAACATATACATAATAATAATAATAATAATTTAACTCCATCATTTATAAACTTTTTAGTTTATTATTGCCGGTCCTAAGCCTGTATAAAGGAGGGGGTTTATAACATTAACTGTACTAAATATCAAAGGGCCTGAAAGTTTTGGATCACTTTGAGCCCCCAAATTCATTGAGCCGGCCCTGTATGTATATTTATGATTAATAGATGTAGTTTGTTTTATAGTTAAGTATTATTTTTATATACATATCGATGATTTTTATACAATCAGATTTGCCAAAGCAGTCTCAAATCAAAATACTATCCTGAAACATGAATTTCAATTTGCATAATGAAGGTTCTAATGGTGCACATAAATATCATATATGGATGCTGTTTAGAAAAAATAGGTTATATATATGCATAAATAATAACTCACCTCCTTAAATCGTTATAATTAAAGTTGTCTGATGTAAGTGATGTTATATCCACAAATTAATGGGTTTGAATTATATCACAAGTAACTTTTTATGTACAAAGTGCACGAATAAGTACTGGTTGGGAAACAAAACAAAATCCAATCCATCAACTCCAAAGCTAAAAGTAAGGAGGTCACAAAGGGTGTTAAAAGTCAAATTGAAAATAGATAGAACTCCTAAATATGATATTGGGTCAAGCATTGTTAAAACTTATTTTAGAGTACTCTTACATGTTATACGATGTTTATATCTCCACGGACTACTAAACTTCTTATATAGTAATTTGATTTTGGATCATATAGTTTTTAAAATTGTAGTGTTTTTTCAAAGTTAGAAACATCCACTGTTGTGTCAAATCCATTATTAGCATCTAAGGTGAAATGAAAGGAGGTCAAACAAAGGAGTTTTGTTGACGACAATGCGTTGGCCTTCATTTATTATTTTACAAAATGTACGAGAGCATCCTTCACAAAGGCCCTACCTGAAGTTCATTGTCGAGGATGGGAACGTCGAAGTTCATTTTGTTAGATCCTCATATCAGTTGGCTGATATCTTCACAAAGGCCCTGCCTGAAACATCCTTCATTCAGATTTTACAAGGGTTAGGAATGATAAAAGTTGAGTGAGTTCCGAAACCAAATTCATAATTACCGGAGTTACTGTTCACATTCAAAATGGTTCCGAGCTTCAGAATGTTTCAGATTTCACTGTTCACATTCCGAATAGCTCCGAGCTTCGGAACTCACTATTCACATTCCAATTGGTTCTGAGCTTCAGATGCTACTATTCATCCTAGTTTCAGAACTTTGTATATCCTATGTAAATTAATTCTCTTCTGACTAATTCCGAGCTTCGGAATGGTTTGCAAGTTACTGTTCATTTAAGTTTCTGAATTCTTTTGTCTAAGTTATTTTTCTTAATTTATGTTTTTCTTTAAAAATCAAAAATCTAAAAAAAATTTCAGAACATCAAAAAGATCAAATATATTTTTCTTTTTCTATTTTTCTTTTCTTTAGAAAATTCAAAAATTCAAAAATACATTATTTGTTTCTGTATTTTCTTTTAAAAAATCAAAAACACCAAAAACATGTTATTTTCAAGGAACTGACATTCTTTTCTCAGGTTAATTTTCTCCATTACCTTAATTCAGAACGAAGGGGCATGTATGCTTTCGAAATTGTATACTAGCTAAGCATCCCTAGAAGCATGATGTTGTATGTTGTATCAAGCCTCTTAGACTCTATGTTTGAAGCCCTAATGAAACTTTCATTCCTATCGTTTCTTCCCAATCAGGCTATTAAGTCACATAAGTCATTGAGCTACCTTACTCGTCTGACGTTGAGTTTAGAGTTTACTGCTTAGTCATACAAATACAGCGGAGGTACATTATCTTCTTCGGAACCAATCTATATACTCTCCGTTATTTTCGTGTTCATAAACATAACCCTTGAGACTCTCAAAAATTATCACTAAGGTTTGTGGTTATGCAACGTCTGTGTTTATGATCTTAAAATTGTTATCACCGCGATTTCCAGTGAAACCCAAAATCTAATTCCTACTTTTGAATTGCGGTAAACATCTTCTTATTCTAGAAAATTTAACCAAAGCATTGACGAATAAAACCTTAATGGTTAGTATCGTTACAAATTTGAAATCTGAATTTATCTTTTTTGCTTGATCTTAATGAAATGTTCTCGACCCAAGTCGTTTCTTCCCAAAAGATATATATATATATATATATATATATATATATATATATATATATATATATATATATTGAGATTTCCATTATATCCAGTCACTTTAAAGAAAATCCAAAGCTTACTTGTTATTATGGCTATACTGGTCAAACAAGTGACAAGTACTTCATTCAGATCTTTAGACTTATGTTGACTTTCGGAATTTGGTTGAAGATTAAGCCACCCTCAAACCCTACTAAAAGAAGCCTTTCAATATTTCTCAATAAACTAATGATCCTAATTCGATGAGAAACCACACTAGCACTTCAGAGTCTCTTTCGACTCAGAGGGAAGAGATCATTGCCCGGGATCCATCTGATTTTCATGTCAATTTTGTTTGACATCACAGAATCCCTAAAATTAGATTTGCTTTATTTCTTTATCTTTTCCACACTCTTGCACAACACTCCTTGTGATTTTTCAAAGTCTGGTTATAATTCCGATTGGTTACTTTAATTCTGAGAACAAGTCATGGTTTCAAAGCTGGTGGTTAGTTTAATGATTCAGAATGTGTCAATTTCGAATGGCGGTAATTCAAGAGATGGAAATTCAAATTAGGTACGACTTTTGAACGGTTCAATTTCTCTCCCCACAAACACAATTCTCAAAAGCGTTCTCTCTCTCTCTCTCTCTCTCTCTCTCTCTCTCTCTACTGTTCATCATCTTCTTCAACGCAACAATGACAGGTTCATCTGAGAGCATTTCCTCCGTGACCAATCTGCCTCTGTCATCATGCTTACCGTGAAGCCCAACCAAAACATTATTCTTGATCTTGATTCATCATGCTACACTGAAGTGATCAGGCCAATGATCAAATTCCCTAAGTTCTCGCCATTGGCTCAGGTGTTAACAATGGCAGAAATTGTTCCCATGGTTCATCTTTCAAAGGCATACTCATATGCTATCTACAGCAAAGTAGATGATGTCATCCACTTCGAGGTTGCCTCTCACAAGACAACAATCACCAAGCCCCATTTCAGCAAACTTCTAGGGATTACTTTACCTGAAGTTCATGTGGATCCAGAGTCGATTTCAACATCTTCCCTAATTAAGATGTTCTATCAAATGGGATACAATGGCGAAATCTCTCTATTTTCCAAGATCAGGAAACCCTTCCTTCCACAAATATGGAATGGCTTGTTTACCTTGCTATTCAAAAATGTTTCTCTGATAGGGTTGTTGGTTCAAACAGCATAAGTAAATTGTTCTACACTTTCCTTTATGGGCTATACCATGGTGTCAATCTTGACTATGGTTCTATTTTCTGGACTCAACTCATTCGAAGCACCGTTTCCACCACTCGACACACTGAGATTTCATGTGCTAGATGTCGGTCGATCATGGTCAATCATACCCTAAGCCACTTCAAAGTCCCTTTGATGAAAGATTCATTAATGACTGAAATTTTGACACACCAGACATCTACCTTTGTGATTTCGGATGCTAGATACTTTAATTTGGTTGGAATAATACCGAAAACAATGTTGGTTAAGGTTCCTTTTGACAAAGCAATTGTAAGGGAGTATCAAAATTTACCTTCTTCTGGTGTTCGTCTGATGCTAACTGATTTTCGACAATTGATTAATGCGAGCACAAATTTGAAGAGGGGAGGTAAAAGAAAACCCAAGGCTGCTCCATCGAAAATTGTCAAAGCTCCTAAGAAGACAAGGAAGCCTGCTAAGAAACCAAGATCTCCATCTCTGGTTCTTCAAGATGAGTCAGATGAGAGGACTTTAATAGAGCCTCAATAGGTTGACCCACTTCAAAATGAGGATAAAGACATTGCTGCTACTTTAGAGCCCACTCCTATAGAACCAATTCTGAAGGTATCTTCTCCACCGTCTTCATCTATTCACACTTCTAATATCTCTCATACTGTTATCTATGAACCCATTTCGAACCTTACTACTATACCACCACCACCACCCATTACTCTTCCTACCTCACCAATTACCTCCACAATTCCGATTTCTTCTATCCCTCCACTACCACCAAAGAGCTCTATTGGAATATCTCTTCCTCAGATCTCAATCCCACTATCTTCACCTTTCTTTACCGATTCCACCATTCCTACCTCAACATCAGTCTCAACTCCACTGGAAGTCCCTGTATCCGAGTCTGTTTCAGAGGAGGTACATACGTCAGGCATTCATGTCAACGCATCTGATGTCGGGGTAAATGTCACCCTCGGTGTAACTTCCAAATAGGTCACTTCAACTGATCCTCCTTCTAATAATACTAATGACATCATGTTCATAGATGATCAGGAGACCTTTACTGATTTTTGTCTTTAGCCCTTTTACCATCTACCTCAACAATGATGACAATGACGCTCCAATGACCAAAGGACAGTTTAAAAAGATGAATGAAAAGCTTGATTCAATTTCGGAGTCTTCCACCTCTTCATCTTCATCTAAGTGAGAATATATGCAGACATCTCACAAAGCCACTGTTGAGATGCTCACATCTTCAAACACCAAAGCTCTTGAAGAAGCAACCAAGGCAATCCAAGCCTCTTAAAAGACAATTTCCGAAACGAACGTAAAAGTCGAAAACCTACATCAAGAGGTGACAACATTTATGAATGATTTCAGAACCTTCTCTGACAAAAATACTACAGACATGAATAAGGTGATTCAAGGATTTTGCAATTCATTGAAAGCTGAAAAGGAGGCTCTCTCGCTCATTCGTTCCGACATCAAAGTTGAAAAATGCTAAACTCACTTTTGGATAAGGTGTCTAAGTCCATAACTATATTTAGTATGTACGTGACCCAGCTTGGCATGATTCATTTGGGTTGCATGGCATCTCAACAATCGGATAGACAAAATAAGAATAAGGACACTTATGATTTGTTAATATATTCTTATATATTAATATGAAATCATATTATTTAATTAGTATTGATCAAGAATTAATTTGGAATTAATTTTGTGATCAAAGAGACTAATTAAATATATGGGGATTGATTATGTAAATCTTTCATTCTTATAGTGGGATTATGGTCCATGATTCACTAGATTGGGCTAGGACCCATTGGGTGCTCCATGGAGGTTAAAACCCATGGATCATGAGGGAAATGAAAAGCCATTCACATTAGGGTTTACATGGTGTAACCCTACATGTGACACACTATATAAGGAACCTCATATGGAGCAAAATCGGCATCTAAGAGTAAGAGGCTGAGGGCTAGCCGATTTTGTGCTCAAGTGTACTTCTCTCGAGTTATTCTAAGAGTTGTGGTGCTGTGTGAAGCATTTGAGGCATCACATTTGGTGTGCTAGGCTCACAAGGTCTTTAGGAATCCAAGTAACAAGAAAGGTATCTCATTCTTCTAATTTTATATTACAAGTACCCCATGGTATTCTAGTTAGAATGAGAACCTTGGAAAAATCATATTTGCATGTATATTAGAGAAAACATAGATCCATGGTTTCTAGGGTTACTTGTACACCATAGGAGTGTTAGAATGCTTAAAACCGATCAGTGGTAGTAGAGTCTAGGCTTGTTTTCTGTATACTTGATGCAAAATGCTTGAAAAGGTCAAAATTTTGCAATTTGTACAGTGAAATCACCGAGTCCATGGGGGGGGGGGACTTGACGAGTCCAAGTGTAAACTTATCCTACTTATCGAGTAGGTTCTTGCACTCGGCGAGTAGGAGGCCCTGTGTGCAGTTTTTTGAGTTTTGCTGCTGGAAATGGACTAGAATCATTACCCTAAGCTGTTTTGGAATTATAAAACATGTTTTCGATGTGGTAATGATCATGCTAATCCATTTTCCATGGATATTATCAAAATTTCAAGTTTTATATGTGTTTATATGATCCTTGAAATTCTTGATATGAATGTTTATAGTTATGAGTTTTAGTAGATCATAGGAATTATTTGCAAATTGTTTGTTAGTGTAATTCTTGATCTTAATACCAATTAATGGACTCCATAACTTGTCTTCAAGTTATGGAATTCCAAAAGTCTTTTCTTTAAAGCCATTAAAAATCACAAGTTATTCAATATAAAAGGTTTTGAATAGTTTCAAAACTTGCCCTCAAGTTTTTGAATTTGCAAAGTCACTTTAGAAAACTTAAATTCCAAACCTTAGAGTTTTAAAAGTTAAAATTCAACCATTATACTTTATTGTATCATAAGTTAGTAATATATATATATATATATATATACACACACACACACATGTATGTATGTATATATAAGAGCAAGTTAGTTTTACCATTTGTAGGCCTCATTCACGAAGCCGAAGGGGGGGGGGGGGTATAAGGTTATTGCCTATAAAATGGCAGCTTAATGGGTGTCCACTCTCACCCACCGCTTCCTTGACTGGTAGAGGGTCATTAGCCGAACGGGTAGAACAAGGACTATAATTCTCATTAGAAGTATAATGATAAATATAAAGTAACTAAACTTTTTATAAACTCCCAATCTTAGTTACTTTAGGAAAATGTGAATTTGGTGCTATCCCATGAAATTACACTTTGTACCTTACCAAGTCGTTGGTGGAGCGTGTGTGGGTAACCGACACTAACATGGACTAGTAAGAGTGGCAAAGGGTGACTTAATGTTTATCATAGAATGGTGGAGCACGCGTGGGTAACCGGAACATTGATTAGATGATAAAGATTAAGGGTACCAAGTTAATTTGCATGGTTATTCACATCTTGTTTGTGATCCTCAACATCATAGTCACAAACTTGAAAAGGCAAAATCGAGATTTAAACATGCGATTGAAAAGTTTAATGAATCTCATAAGATCTAGGAGTTTCAATACAACAGAAACCTAATAATTTATTTCGTTTTACATAGTGGAAATTGGTGAATCGTCATTCGACTACCTTCAAATATTTTAAAGCGTGGATTACGACATCCCTTTCGAAGTTATAAAGTATTGTGTTAGGTCTTAGCCTTAAGATTACATTTTGGGTGTCTTATTAACAATCCTATATCTAATCTAAACTTGTCTTTCTTCTTTTCAGATGTCTTCCAACAATGCTGCTTCTGGCTCAAACCTTACCGGCTCCGTCTCTGTCATGAACCTTTATGGGAGAGTCATATTTGATGGTTCAAACTTTAATGATTGGATCAGGAAAATCAAATGGTCACACGTTACGAGGACAAGGAATATATCCTCGACAAGGAGCTGAAAGATATTGATGAGTCTACTGCTACTCCAAAGGAGATCGCTGACTTTAGGGCACATGAGAGAGATACTACCAAGGTTGCATGTGTCATGTTGGCCACAATGACAGCTGAACTCCATAAGTCCTATGAGGACTTTTACCCTTTTGAGATGCACATGGACTTGATGGACCGCTATCATCAGAGTGCTCATCAAGAGAGGTATGAAATCGGCTATTCCATGATAACAACCCGAATGAAGGATGGTGAATCCATCACGGTCCACATGCAGAAAATGAAAAGGTTTGTGGACCGTTTGTTGAAGTTGAATGTGAACTTCCCCTAGGAGTTGGCTATTAACATTATACTGTACTCTTTACCTACTTGTTATGATAAGTTACAATGACCTATCACATGAACAAGGAGGAGGTCACACTCAGCAAGCTTCAAGGACTTTTGAAGACCGCCAAAACTGGTCTCAAATGTAAATCGATTGTTACTACTCCTACTCCTAACACCGCCCTTATTCTGGCAATCGGGCAAAGCAGAGGGAAGAAGAGGAAGACCCCTTCGAAGGGTACCAAGGGAACGTCTATTGATGGATCCTCTTTAACTGGAACCAAAGGTGGTTTTATCACTCCTTCTTCCAACCCAAAGGAAGCTCAATGCTTCTATTGTCAGGAAAAGGGGCACTGGAAACGAAACTGCCCCAAGTACCTGCAAGATGTTAAGGATGGGAAGGTCAAACCTACCCATGCATGTATTTACACTATATTGTATAATAACTCACAACATACTAATTCTTGGTTCCTTGATACATGTTGTGGTATTTATTTATATTCTGATTCGCAGAGCCTAAGAAGAAGTGAGGATGTGGAGCACAGAAAGATAAACTTGATCATGGGGAATTGGAAAGCTTCACCTGTCACCAAGATTGGGATATATTCTTTGTTGCTAAGTAGTGGGTTAGTGTTAGATTTGAATAAGTGTTGTTACTCGTCCAAAATGGTGAGAAATATTATTTCTTTTCACGGTTTGTACAAACAATGATTTAATTTTTCATTTGATAATGAATGTGGTGGTATTAATGCTTTTTTTAAAGCATTACCTTGTGATGGTGTATATGAAATTGTGTCGGTTGTAGATAACTTAGGAAATAATATATTGCATATCGATTCTTCCACTAGTTTGGATAAAGCATCCTTGTAGCATTATCATCTTGGACATTTTAACAAGAAGCGCATAGGCCAACTCCAGAAGGCTGGAGTCTTGGAGTCATTTGACTTAAGGTCAGATGATAGTTGTGAGTTTTGTTTGCTTGGAAAAATGACAAAGTCAGCCTTTACTGGTACTTGTGCTAGGGGTGAAGGTTTGTTGTACCTCATAGACACAGATGCGTGTGGAATCTTTAGAACTGCCACAATGGATGCTAACCGCTTCTATGTGACTTTTACCGATGATTACAGTAGATATGGTTATGTTTACTTAATCAAGCATAAGTCAGAAACTTTCAAAAAGTTCAAGGAGTTTAAATAGGAAGCGAAGAATCAGCTGGGCAGGAACATTAAGATGCTTCAATCCGATCGAGGGGGAGAGTATCTTAGTACATAGTTCCTTGACTATCTTAAGGAATGTGGAATTGTTTCACAATTGACACCTCCCAGAACACCACAACTTAATGGTGTGGCCGAGAGGTGCAATCAAACCTTGTTAGACATGGTTCGTTCCATGATGAGTTGAGCTTCATTGCCAATCTCATTCTAGGTTATGCCTTAGAGACTGTCGCCCATATCCTAAATCTAGTCCCTACGAAGAAGGTTGCCAAAACACCTCACGAGATGTGGACTAGGAAAGTTCCTAACTTAGACCACATCAAGATTTGGGTTGTGAGGTTTTCGTGAGACATTAGACTCAGGACAAGCTCGGGCCTTATAGCGATCGGTGTATTTTCATTGGCTACCCACAAAAATTCTTTGGTTACCTCTTCTACAGTCCCAGTGAGAATGTTATCTTTATGGCAAGGAGAGGGGTCTTTCAAGAGAGAGAGTTTATAAGCCAAGGAAATAGTGGGAGGCAAATTGAACTTGAAGAACTTCAAGAGTCAAGCGGTGAAGGAACCTCAAACCCTAGCAAGCAACCTTAGGAGGAAACTCATGTTGATGAGTCCTTACCTCTGAGGCGTTCTACAAGAGTTAAGAATCCACCTGAGCATTACTATGGTTTTCATATTACTGCGGAAGGTGATGCATTATGAGTGATAGTACACTGGTAAATTTGGATGAGCCTAACAACTTTAAGGAAGCCATGGCAGGGCCTGAGTCTGCCAAATGGAAAGAGGCCATGGACAGTGAGATTCAGTCCATGTATGACAATAAAGTTTGGAACTTGGTTGACAATGTGTCGGGTCGTAAGACGGTTGGGTGCAAATGGATCTTCAAGAAGAAGACCAACATGGATGGGAATGTACACATTTATAAAGTGCAACTGGTAGTGAAGGGTTTTACTCAAATTCCGGGAGTTGACTATGATGAGACCTTCTCACCAGTAGTGAAGATTAATTCTATTAGGGTTATGCTAGCCATAATTGCATTTCATGATTATGAAATATGGCAAATGGATGTCAAAACCACTTTCCCTAATCGAAAGTTGGTTGAGGATGTTTACATGAGTCAGCTACTGGGTTTTGTTAATGCAAAGCACCCTAATAGATTGTGTAAGCTTGAGAAATCCATCTATGGATTAAAACAAGCATCTCGCAGATGGAATCTTTATTTCGATGAGAAAGTCAAGAGTTTGGTTTTTCGAGGAACGAGGATGAGTCGTGTGTATATGTTAAGGCTAGTGGGAGTATAGTTAGCTTTTTGGTATTTTATGTGGATGACATAGTACTCATAGGAAATGACATCCCAACCTTACAGGTGGTTAAATCTTGGCATGGGAAGTATTTCGCTATCAAGGACCTTGGAGATGTTGCCTATATCCTAGGTATAAGGATATTGAGTGTCAGGAGTAAGAGAATAATTGGAGTTAGTCAAAGTATCTACTTGGATAAAGTGCTGAAAAGGTTCAAGATGCAGGATTCCAAGAAAGGTGACTTACCAATCTAGAGTAATGCCAAACTGAGTAAGACTCAGAGCCCGAGTATAGAGGCTGAGATAGCTGAGATGAGTCGAGTACCATATGCTTCCTTTGTAGGCTCGATCATGTATGCTATGACTTGTATACGCCCTGATGTGGCCTTTGCTTTGAGGATGGTTAGAAGATATCAAGGGAATCCAGGCAAGTCTCACTGGACTGCAGTGAAGAATATTCTCAAGTACCTACGGAGGACTAGAGATAGGTTCCTTACCCTTGGTGGGAATGATGACTTGAGAGTTGTGGGGTATAGTGATGTTAGCTTCCAGACTGATAAGGATAATTTACACTCCCAGTTGGGCTGGGTATTTACCCTAAATGGAGGAGCAATTACTTGGAAAAGCTCCAAGCAAGAAACAGTAGCTAAGTCAACTTGCAAATCAGAGTACATAGCAGCAAACGAGGCGAAAAAAGAGGCAATATGGCTAAAGAACTTCATTGGAAACCTTGGAGTTATACCAGCTATTAAGGAACCTATGTAGATTTTCTGTGATAATGAGAGTGTAGTTGCCTTAGCTAAGGAACCAAGGGATCACGGCAGATCCAGGAACATCGATAGAAAATACCACTTCATTAGACATTGGATAAAAGAAGTACTATTCATGGAAAAGAGGGTATCATCGGATGAGAACTCAGCAGATCCCCTCACGAAGGGACTATGTAGGGTTAAGCATTTGCAGCATGCGAGGCGCATCGGGCTGAAGGATGATATTAGTTTTACAAATTAGATAGCTATTTCCGAAACTTGTAAGATGTAATTGACATTTGATGAATAAATAAAACTTGTTGTTTATTTATAAGTAAAGTGTTGCTATCTTGTGTCAATTGTTTACTATTGTTTCAATTTTGCATGTTTTGACTTCCAAAATAATTATTTTATTCAAATTCTCCACATTCAGTCATATGTTGGAAGTAGGTATGAATCAAGACTGTCATGAATTGGGCTTGTAGATGTATAAGGTGTTAGACATAGCAAAATGTAACGCCCGTAGATCCGGGCTAGTCAATTTAGAGGCGATAGGCATCAAAAATGGATTTTTTTATGAAAGATTATTTAGAATGAATAATCTCAACTTAGTTATAGTATATGTTACAAGGTTTCTATGCATATAAAGAACATCGAAATCCGAGTTATAACGAAGAAGTTATGACCTATCGAAGTTTTGCGACAGAACCGGCACGACACAGCGTGACGCAAATAGTGAATTTACGAAGGAGTGATATTTAGCCTTAGTGATCAACACGAAAGACGTAGATAATGTTGAACTGAGAGTATGCATAAAAAGAACGCCTAAATCTGACTTCGTATGAGGAAGTTATGATTTTTCGAAGTTTTAGCTTAGCAGTAGACAGCCCAAAAGTTCGAATTTAGATCGAGCGAGTTTTAGCCAAAACTTTCTAAACTAGATTTCAAAGATCTTGTTGATAGTAGTGCATTGGTGAAAAGACAGATGAAAATGGACGTCAGACGAAGAAGTTATGAATTTCTAACGAAGTTTTTCTGTCCCGGCCTACTAAAAATAAATAATAAAAAATAAAGTCAAAATTAGCTGACAGAGTCTGAATGAAACTTGTAGAGTATGCCCTGACCTAGGCGTATATATAAAGAACGTCGAAAACAGAGCTCGTATGTGAAAGTTACGCAATTTAGAAGTTTGACGAGTCAAATTACGCCGAGCGTAATTTGAGTACACCCATCGTACTTAGAGGAGTGCAAGTTGTCTAACCAATACTCGAGTGCCACCAAATGACGCATGCGGTGATGTCGAAGTACGCCCAGCGTAACCAAATTACGCCCAGTGTACATGGAAATTACGCCAAGCGTAATCCCAGACCAGCAACCTATAAATAGAACTCGAGATCAGCCATTTTCCTTGCGATTTTTCTTCCTTTCTCTCTAAGTTTTGCATCATTTTGCGTGCCAATTATATCCCGAAGCCCCGGTATCATTCCCGAGCCTTGAAGCAAGTTCTGAAGTCCCGAAGATCCCGAGAAGTGAGATTCCCGAGCCGAAGCCATGCTCGCAAGTAGCCCGGTTTTTGTGAAGATCTTGCAGATCTACCCAAGAATACTACTTCTACAAGTCGTAGTGTTGTCCGATCATCTTATAATCAAGTGAGTGTGTGGTCACTTTCTTCTTACACATAAATATTGATTATTTGCTATGAAATACGTATTGTGTGTGTGTGTGTCTGTATATATATATATATATATATATATATATATTTGTTGTTTATTTGAGATAACTGTGGAATGGATAAATTATATAGGTTTTAATGAGTTAAACCGTATATGTATTTTGTATTTACGAATATGTTGGGTAGAGCATGGGTAGATGAGATTCATGGTATGGGATAAAAGATGATTTGGATCATAAGATATAAGAGTAAAGAGATAAACTTGTTATAGATTCGGGAGTATGGATTAGATCAAGAGGTTATTTTTAGATTCGGGAATATGGATTAGATAATGAGGTAAATGTTAGATCCGAGAGTACGGATTATGTATTTTTGAACTAAGTGTTCATCCGACAGGGTATCATGTGCATAGTCCCTTTCATGGACATAATTTTAATACAAGTATTGATCAAAGTGTTAATTATATATGTATGTGAAGTATTTGTTCTTGCCCGAAATACGTGTTATATATATAATTGATGATATACAACGTACGTACCAGTTATGGTCCCATATGTGTTAAGATGTGTATATATTACTTAAAACTTTGTGTTAAGTATACTCGTAGTTAGCGTTTCCAAATGGAGATAGTATCGAAAATTGATTATAGGCATCGTAGGCTTGCCTAGTGATGGGTTAAGACTTAAATAGGGATGTTTAGTTCCATTAAGTTTGGACATTGGGTAGCCTCTTATTAAGAGTACGTGTGTTGTGAGATTGATGATCGGTGGAGTACGTCCTACATACAGAAATACATTTAATTTACGAAGTCCTTTTCAAAGCTCTGTGTCTTGGGTGCTGCTTGTGCCAGAAGTACTATCATGTACAAAGTCTTTTGACAATTTTGTGTGTCGGTTACGGGAGCGTACGAGAATACTCTATTAGTATTTTCCCATACTTTTATTTTGAGAGAGCTTTGGAGTCAGCATTTCTTTTATGAAGTGATCGAACGAGCTTCATATGTCAGCGTTTTCTCTCACGAAGTAATTAAGTGAACTCCATAGACTGCCTAATAAAGTGTGTCGGTAATAGACCACTGCTAGGTATATCTGGTGTTAAATTGCTGGATAGGGTGCGTCTGGGGGTGAAATACCTCATGTATTCATATCACAACCTAGGCATTAGTCGGTCTTTCTATTTCAGATGCCGGATAGGGTGAGTCTGGGGGTTTAGACCACAGCCTAGGGATTAGTCAGCGTTTCCATTGTCGGATAGGGTGCGTTTGGGGGTTATAGACCTCAAGATATTCAGACCACAACCTAGGCATTGATAACTACCCCTGGCTTAATTGTCTTGTGGTTCTTTCTTTTACGAACGAAGGTTCGTGGTGAAACTTATTCCATTCCCCTCAAATGATGTCTTTATTGATCCTCGTTTGCTGCCAAGGAATTTACGAAGTAGCTTCGTCAGTTTGTGGTTCATATCGATTCCTTAGGCTAGATCTCGTAAGATCATTGTATAGGGTCAGTATGTGGGGATCGACGGGATGGGATATATTGTTTTAGAAATACAATTTATATGTGTTTATAACATTAGTGGTTTCGCCGGATCGAGATATACTTTATTATCACGTTGTTTGAACTAAGAGCTTTCATTCTCTGTGTTCCTTAGGTGATTGGGTTCACCACGGATATTCGAACTAAGTGTGCATTAGATATTTGAACTTAGTGTTCATTAGGGATAACTGAACTAAGTGTTCATTAAGTGTTAGTGAACTACGTGTTCATTGGGTAATATTGGAACTAAGTGTTCATTAGGTGTTCTTGAACTAGGTGTTCATTGATTATTGTGAATTGCATGTTCACTAGAGGTAATCTAAGAACATTGGCAGCACTAGACTTTGTGTCAGTTCCTTAGGGCAATCCTTAGGAAGGAATGGGAGAAGGGTAATTGGTTCTTAGGGTAAATCTTTAAGAAATAATGGAGATAATAGGGGTGGGTATTTGAATTGATTGTTTGATAATTAAATATAATAATTTTATTATTGTGGGTTGAAAACCCTATATGCTCACCAGGCTCTCAAGCCTGACCCACTAAGTTTTCTTTGCATTACAGGTAATGGCACAAGAGTATAAGTTGGTGGACTTGACGAGAGATTGTGGATTATGGGCCAGTAGTTATGAATAACTGTTGTAAGGTCTATTTTGTTCTATTTATGCTTTTGGTCTGTATTGAACATGACATCCCGAGATTTTGTTATATAATGAAAAACATTTCTTTAAAGAAATGCTTTGATAATTTTTATCATATTTTATTTTGGGAACAAATTCCGCAACAATTTTGTTTAAACGATTATTCTGATTTTAAAAACAAAGCATAAACAAATCGGTCTTTTCTGGCCGTGAAATTGGGGATGTCACACAAAAGTTGCTACAACATTCATGAGCGCTCATATGTTCTGAGTATTGGATTAAACCCACGCTTACTTGTATCACTTCACAGAATTTATCTCGAGTAATCGTGAGATAGTAATATCATATAAGTCTTCAAACCTAGAAATATGAGTTGTTGATTATGAGTTGGTTGTGCATTGATTCCACGAAAATGCATCAGTAACTTGATGTTATAAAACGTCCTTTTGTGTATGATTCAACAATTAGTTAGTATAAGCATATGAATTGAAGTTTATATTTTTCTTTTAATCCTTGGAGGATTAAAAGCGATACCTGGGTCCCTCGATGATTTTCTTTTGACCTATGTGTCGGGCCCGGTTAGAACCAAATTGATGTGTTCAGTTTAGTTCTATGTGAAACAAATCAACAATCGGGAAACAAACTGTTGTAAAATAAGTACGACATTGTTCCATGTATTTGTCCGGCTAATATCTAGAACAAAGGATTATATGATCACTTATCTTAAATGGCGCATCATCCTAGTTCCGTGAGACTTTGAAAGAGCTACGATTGCTGGTCGGATCCTGAAGTCATACCTATAACTATAGTTAATAGACTTATCCAAGTGGGAAACTGTTAGATAAGGTGTCTAAGTCCATAACTATATTTAGTATGTACTTAACCCGACTTGGCATGGTCCAGTTGGGTTGCATGGCATCTCAACAATCGGATTGACAAAATGAGAATAAGGACACTTATGATTTGTTAATATATTCTTATATATTAATATGAAGTCATATTATTTAATTAGTATTGATCAAGGATTAATTTGGAATTAATTTTGTGATCAAAGAGACTAATTAAATATATGGGGATTGATTATGTAAATCTTTCATTCTTATATAGTTGGCTTATGGTCCATGATTCACTAGATTGGGCTAGGACCCATTGGGTGCTCCATGGATGCTCCATGGATGTTAAAACCCATGGATCATGGGGTAAATGAAAATCCATTCACATTAGGGTTTACATGGTGTAATCCTACATGTGACACACTATATAAGGAACCTCATATGGAGCAAAATCGGCATCTAAGAGTAAGAGGCTGAGGGCTAGCCGATTTTGTGCTCAAGTGTACTTCTCTCGAGTTATTCTAAGAGTTGTGGTGCTGTGTGAAGCATTTGAGGCATCACATTTGGTGTGCTAGGCTCACAAGGTCTTTAGGAATCCAAGTAACAAGAAAGGTATGTCATCTTTTAATTTTATATTACAATTACCCCATGGTATGCTAGTTAGAATGAGAACCTTGGAAAAATCATATTTGCATGTATATTAGAGAAAACATAGATCGAAGGTTTCTAGGGTTGCATGTACACCATAGGAGTGTTAGAATGCTCAAAACCCATCACTCACTTACTCCATTGTGTCAAAGATTGAAAATCTACAAGAAGACTTGGCAAATAAAAACAAGATAATAGATGAGTTGGCTGAGAAAACTCAGAAGGCCAAGGTCCTTTCTGTGAAACCAAAGCATGCTACTAAGCATAATGCTGATCTTGAAGACGAGAGAACTATAGTTAAAATTTGTGTTTAAGAGATCAAATAGTATTTAATGAGGCTTGTTGAGACTTGTGACACCTTGTTCACTATCTCGATACGACATCAATTAGCCGACAAGCTTCAACTGGTCTTTTCTATGCTCAATTAGATCTAAGGTGTTTCGGGAAGCAGGGCTTCTCCGAAACAAGAGGGAGACAAGGATCAACAACCAATGTCTGAAACTGATCAGAAGGATAATGTAGCTTCTGGTGTAGGTAAAGACAAAGACAAAGACAAAGGAAAAGGTATTTTGGAAGATGAAACTGATGAATATCAACAAATAACAGAAGAAGAAAGGATTTCCACGGAAAAAAAGGACAAAGATTTAGATGATCTTTAGGCTCTTCGGAAGAAATTAGATGCATAAGAAGTTGAGGTTAAGAATGCGAATATTATGCTTGAAACTCCGAAATCATTATTTCTAGCTTGGACTATGGAACACATTAAAGGAAAAGTGATTGATGATCCTAGTGTCTACTGGCTGGAGCCCTCAATTTCATTTAACTTAGACAATGATGTGGAAAGTCAATTCGATTTTCCCATCACTCTAGGGGCATTTCTCTTTTGTTGTTTTGAAAAGATTGAGAAGTCTTTGATCTCTGACAATGCAGTAAATCGGAAGCTCTTTTCATTTTACTTGAAGTATTCCAAACCATAGTACGAGACTTGGAGCTTGAAGAGAATAATGGTTGTGAAGGCTGGATTGCTTGTTCAAACCGAAGACTTTCTGAACATAGAGTTCAAGGGATTCAGAGGAGCTTATCATGTTCTAGATGAGTTCACTTTGGCGGAATTGCCATTTATGAACCCATATGATTGGATCTACTTGTTCTACATTGTTACGAAATACAAAAAGAAGTATGAGCCTATCATTGCACATTTGAAAAGCATGATCATTTGCTACATCCTTGAAATTCCGAAGATGGATGTTGAGATTGCATCCGTTCTAAAAAGAGGCCCATTCTAAAGCCGTAAGAATAACCAAAGGACATTCAGAAGTTGAAGGTGGGTATTATATGAAAGGAGCATTGGAGCATAGTGCATAAAAGAAAGGATGGTGATGTAGTTCAAAACAACATGTTCTTTCTACGAGACAAAAATCTTTACTCATTTTCCGCCTTGAAGATAATTATATCTTTGGCTAAAGCATGAAAAGCAAATTGTACTGCTGACCCCAAATGCTTTTCGGATATCATACGCTGGTACTTATGTGTCTGAAACACACTTCTGAATATAATGCCAAAATTTTTTGACGTGCAGAAAAGATGCAAATGAATACTCTCCTTCCGATTTGACAAAATGGGAGAGATTGTTAAGTTTATTATGTGTTGAGTCATATGTATTCTTTCATAGTTTTGGTTATTCCCAAATGGGCCTGTCCAGGTTAGGAATTACATAGTAGTGTAGTCTATATATAGTGCATGCATGTAACATTTTAGGGTTACGCCCTTAAGACTTTTGTAAGCTCTTACAGAAAATTTCCATCTTTGTGAACTCTTCTAGAGCCGTTTCAATCTAATCTTTCGGCACACTTTTGATCAATATTGTTCTTGTCTTTAATTCATGTCATTAATATAGAATCTATCGATCTTTATTGTTTTCACAAATTTCTCTCAACTTATAAACTCGGTTTCTGAGGTATTGCCTTGGTATTACAGAGTATATTAGTTTAGCAAAGTTCTGGGTATCTACACTCAACTTGTAGGAGTCTCGGACTGGTGTTCTGCAAATGTAATTTCTGGATTTTCGCTAAAAATTTTGTAAGCTAAGCTACATTTATTTTGTTTCAATTTTAAATTATATTTATGTTCATAGTTGTTCTTATGAACCTATAAAAAAGATTTATCAGTGTTCCAAGTCATTATACGAATTGATCCACCTATAGGAAGGATGTCTAGGCTAGATTCAGTGAAGTATTTAAAATGGGATTTCCAAACAATATAGTGTATATACCCGTATCTCCGATATGATCCTACCTGGTTGTTCCTTACTCGATAGATTTTGATGTAGACATTAGGCATAGTGAGGAATCTAGACTATCATTAGTCGCCAGGAATATAAGACTAAGACTTAGTGATATGAACCTAGGTCACATAAAAGGAAAAACTAAGTACTGAAGCGAAGTGCTACTCAAGTTTCCAGTCATCCACTTTTAACAAGTGGGTGCATAGGTACTTTCATTTTACATGTAAATATAAAGTATTTAGATAATTAAATGCTACACTTATGTGTAAAATTCTCCATGTTAGAAGAAATGATATAAGATGAGTTTTACATGATTTACTATATATGTAATTTGATACCTATAATATATTGGGTAGTGATGGGTAATGAAGGATGAATAGAATAATGACAGTGATGGATGATGAGAGATGAAAATAATAACAAAGGGCCTTAACTTACTAGTACTAACATATTAAGCGATGTAGTCATCTAGGAGAGTATAGATGACGACCACTGGACTATTTATTAAGGTCCCGTGGAACATAAAGTGGCTCATAACCTATAAATGATGAACTACATGTTGATTTGATGTACTCTATTCCTACTAACATGTATTGCGGAAAAACCCATTTAACAGTACAATCAGCATTGGTGATTTTGCTGAACCTTATGATAAATCCTTAGGAATGAATATAAAAGAAAACCCTACTCACATGTACTGACAAAAAATCCCTATAATAGTACTGTCAGCAACATTGATTTTGATGATCCTTAGGGTAGATCCTTACGAATAAAGATATATGAAAATGAGGATGAGGAATCGGGTTAATTGTTTGTTAATTAAAAATATTAACACTATTATTGTGAGTTGAAAACCCTATGTACTCACAATGTTTCCCAACCTGAACCACTCAATTTCTTTGTATCACAAGTTTCGATGCAAAGGTATTTGATGTTTGGATCTGATAAGAGAATAAAGGAAATGTAGTTCATTAGATTTTGTAAGGCTAGTAACGATTACGTTTATGCTTATGTTTCTTGTATAAGTTATGACATTCTAAGTTTTCATAATCAATGAAATACATTTGTTCGGAAATAATTTTTACGAGAAAATTTCCGCTATATAAAGAATACTCCGTTTTTATGATAAGCATAAATAAAACGGTCTTTTTTGGCCAAGAAAATTGGGATATCACAGTTGGTAGCAGAGCATTAGTTTAAGCGAACTAGGAATCTTTGAGGATTTACAGACTTAAACTTAGAATGCTAAGCAATTATTATGAGATGTGTGTGTATTAAATTTTAGGTAGTATACTTGAATCGACACTAGCACTAGCTTACTTTAGGATAAGATACCTAATTTGTTGTATGTTAAATGAGTTATATTATAACATGCCATAGGTTGCCAAACTGTTGTTACTTAACTAAATGAAAGGTTTATTGCCGACCATAAATTGGATAAAGAAATTTTATGTGTTCAGGCTTTCAAACGTTTAACTACGGTATTAGAATTGACATATAACATTTCGGAGTGATAAGGAGGATATTGCGTCTAAACATAACTAAGATATTCTCTATCATAATATACTTGTGATTATGGTATCCTGAACGATTGTTCTGGTGTACATAACATCATGGTGAGGACACAAAGAGGATTAGGAAATGGTAATGGAAACGAAAAACCAGAACATCAACATGTACTTGAGCGTGAAACTGAAGTTGTGCCAGTAGCTGGACCAGTTATGATGGTAGGAGTCCAAACAATGATTTGGGCTATGTTAGACAAACACAAGGAAGATACGAGACAACCAATACATAATAATAGGAATGAACTTACCGCACCAGTTGTACACTCTAAGTTGAATAAGGAACAGTCAGAAGAAGGAAATTGTAGTAGAGCCTTTAGACATGTTGAACCACGAAGGAGAATATCGAAGAAGAGGTTGATAAACATGGATGCAGGTATGAAGACTTCATGGCATCCAAACCATAAAGCCTACCGGAAATCAATGCTAGTGACAATAATGGATTAGATTTATGAATTGGAGATAAGAGGATTAATGAAGGATCCTCATAATGCAATAGAAAGAGTAGGTTTTCAAAACCTAGCCCTAACACCAAGAAGCATGTGGATAACAACGAGTTAAGATGGCATGAAAAGTGCAGAAGGGAGCATTATGGACAAGGCAAAGAAGAGTTGACCTACTTTGGTTGTGAAAAGATTGGTCACTACTCTAGCAACTGTACCCAAAGCATATGTTACAAGTGTGGAGAAGCAGGGCATTTCAAGAGTAACTGGCCAAGAAAGAAGCTGCTTATCTATAGTGTAAAGGAAGAAGCAAAAGTAGCTTCAGGAAGTCAGCAAAAGGAATTTGCTTATCTAGAGTGTTTAAAATATAAAATAGTCATCTCATATAGATAGTATTTTGTGATGTAGCCTTATAAAAGAGGCATAATATATGGTGAACTTGAATAAAACTATAATCGTTTTCAAGAAGTAATACACTACCTAATTATGTTACACTACCCAATGAGTTAAAATTACTACATAAATTTCTTGTGCGATGACTTGGGGACTGCAAGGAAATTCTTAGGACGGGCATGAGTAGCTATGAAAGGTAGTAAAGGCCTATAACAGTTTAATTCATTTCCATCCTTACCTTTGTTTCGGTAATGAAAAAGAAGATGTATGATATTCCAACCTTAGTGGTCATATCAAATCAAGTCCGACTAAGATAAATCATCAAAGTAAGTTCGATGTAGCCTCTAATTTTAGATGAAAGAAAAAGTTAATTGAAGTGATCAATAGAAGCATCGCGACCGTCGCTAAAGACTAAGCAGCCTGTAGCTAGAATTGCTACTTGCTATAATGCGAGTATATCACATTATAACATGAAGGAATGTATATTCCATGTTGGATTCTGACTCAAAGAGACCCGAGTCTAGCCATTGCATCATGTAGTGGAAGGTCATTAGAGTGTGAGTATTCGGTCTGTTATGGTAATCGAAATAAAGACCCTATCTTAGGTTAAGTCCGTTCTAGAAGGAGCAGGAGTCTCCGACGAAGTTTTGTCTTAAAAAATGATATTAATTCAAAATCAACAAACTAAAACAATAATCTTACAATGTTTATTCATCTAAAAGATAACAAATAGTTTGATACATGGTTGTTAAGATCTAGATCTTGATATTAAGATCTTATGATTTGAAGATTCTACAAGCCAAAACAATCCCGATCTCACTAGAATCTATCTGAAGCAAGATCTATAGTGGTATCTTAGGATCCAGACTAGGATCTTAAGATCTTAATACGATCTGATCCCACCTCAATAATTTTATTATATAGTCGATACTAAAAATTTCTTCCATTCAACTTAAAATCGAGCATTGCACGTTGCAAAATCCTCCTAGATCATCATCACTTCATCTCGACTTATGCAAGTTACACTCATGATATTTCGTTTGTGATCTTAATCCTTAGGTTGTAGATCACAATGATCTTGTTTCTTTTATATAAGATGCTTTCTTCCTAGTTCTTATGATTTGCAACAAAAAAATTATTATTCATGTTTAAAGAGTTAAAGCTGACTCCATATTGACCATTTAATCAACATCAAGTTATAATGTATGTTGCACATGTAAGACCTGACACGCAAAATTGAATATATGTTCATTTTGGTAGGATCTTCCGATCCCAAACCAATCTTACGGTTATGATCTTGAGTAAAATCTCAATCTTAACAACTTTGGTTTGATATATTATATCCGGTTGAATTTTTAACTATTAAATTTTGCATGTGGTTTTATTGTTGACATAAACAAGACTCTCTTTAATGTATGTCTAACAAAAGTACCGTTGAAAGTTCGACTAATTAAAAAACTTAATTAAGGCGGTTTTTGTTTTTGTCTACAAATTTTCTTTGCCTTTTTGTTTGCACCGTGTAGACGACGTGCAAAGATTAACATTCATAGTTTTTTTGGTTTTTAGAATATTGCAGACCTAAAAAGGTTTGGAGATCCACTTCTTGGAGCAGATATGAACTAGTGTCTTCTAAATTCTAAACTCTTCAGATATTTTCTAACAAAAAAATAACACTTTTTTTCCGAATGCCTCTTTTTTTTCCCTTCTTTTTTAAAAATAGTTTTGTTTAATGCCTCTTTTATTTATAACCTCTTTAATCATTAATATTTTTTGTTTTAATGTTTTTTTTTTGTAATATCTTATCATTTTAACTATAACAAAATACAATAACTATCAACACATAACCGTTAATTCATATCATTTTACTTTTATTTTTATATTATTACACATTATCTAAAATTACTATCTAAAAAATACATAATTATCCTATTTTCATTAAAATACAAATTAATTTGGACATACATATTAATCATAACATAATGTTACATAGAAAACTAAAATAAAAAATTAGTTATGAAAAATGAAAGTGTATAATAATATATAAAATTTTATCTAGATTTGTTAACTATTTATAGTAAAATCATAAAAAAGCTAAATTCAAAAGATGATTTTTTTTTAGAAAATATTGTCCAACTACAGAGGACCCTATGATTCCAATATTGAATCTCTATTTGAATTGAAATTGAAATGAATATGAATTGAATGAAATATTTCGGTGTTATAAAACTAAAACTATTCAAATTTTAATATTGAAAAACTCTTTTATATTTAAAAGGAAAATCTCCAATAAAGTCATAAAATTTTAGTCTGGTTTATGTTTTAGTCGTAAACTAATTTTTGTTTACGAAAAATTCCCAAAAACCGGCAAAAGTTTGCATTTTGATCCTTTTTGACTGGTTGGAACCGGTAACAAATTAATTTAGGACTATTTCATAAATAGACTCAAAATATTGGGACTTTTCTGCAAAAACAAAAAATATTAGGGTTTTTTTGCAAACAAAAATCTTATTATTATTATATTAAAAATATAAATAAGTATACTATTTTTTAAATTCATTATTATTAATATTATTAATAATACATTTAAATACATTGATATGGGCATATTTAGTTATAAAATTCATGCATGATCTTAATACTTTATGTTGATTTTATCTCATTTAATGAACAAAAGGTGCTTAATTAGTTTATAATTTCATTTTTCAGCAACAATGGCATGCTTGGATGGAAAGGGAAGCGGAACTAGCAATTGGAAGCTTGGATCTTGGATTTTGAAGAAAGAAGGATGTTGCTGGACAGCTTGACCCCTCGTTAGTGTTTTGACCATATCTCATGAACCGTAACTCCGATTGACGAGATTCAAAATGTTATGAAAAGTAGACACAATTTCGGACGACTTTCGTGTTTTGAGAAAATGCTGAATCAAAACGTACTCGGCGAGTAGGGTCGATTACTCGCCGAGTTGGTCAGAAGTTTCGCGATTCTGGATGCGCTGACTTGCCGTACACAGGTTTTAAGTGACGGACTCGCCGAGTAGGTCACTGGACTCACCGAGTAGCCTCTGTTTTGTTAAAATCTATATAAAGGGACTTTCAGATCGATATCATGGCATATAGATGAACCCTTGGAGGCCAATTGTCGACTAAAGGTGCTGCTGGAGCGTGGGAAGCAAGGGAATCAACCCTACATTCAATTTTAAGGAGAATCAAGTCAAAATCAAGTTTACTCTTACCTAATCTCTTGTTTGAACTATGTTTTTACCAATTGATTTCGTTTTTGTGCTTGTTTCTACTGTAATCATGAGCTAAAAACTCATAACTTCTGTTTAGGTAGATGAATTTATGAACATGGATTGATTATTTGATTAGGATTAATTTTAATTGGTGATTATGTTTTATTAAGCTTGTTAAAGAACCTTATGTGTTAACAATAACTATTCTTCTGTTAATAAATTAGTAATTAAGTTGTATGAACATCTCTTAGTTATTAATTTCATATGATTTATTGTGACCACATAGTTGTATGTCTAGGAATAACGAATGTGAAACTAGAATTAACTAGAAGATAGGTAAGTTAATGTGTGAGATTGTTTGATGAACATCAACAAGAGGTTAATTGAATCACCAATTTGATTAACTATTACAAGTCTTATTTAACCCGAATCAATAACTAGGAAATTCGTTAATTTAGATAATTGGCCACTGCTTGAGTTAATTTGTTTCCTAAGGATTAGTAATAGCAAACGTGAAACTAATCATCTTAGTCGGTAGCCAATGAAGAATTAATCCGATACATTAAAATCATCCATGGGAACAAATGAGTCGAACCTAAACAGAAGTCATCTTTATTATTGAATTTAGTTGATTTTTATTTGCTTAGCTCTTAGTTTCTTAGTTTAAGTTTTAGTTAATTGTTTAAGTTTCTAGTCTTGCAAAACTAGAGAAAACCCCCTTTCTATTACTTGTTTTATTTAGATAATATTAGCATCTATTTTAATTGTTTACCGTTCCCTGTGTTCGATACCCTACTTACCTGAACTAAACTGCTAATCGATAGGTACGCTGCCTTTCGTGTGTTTGTCTTTGTGTTTAAGTTAGTAGGATTAAAACTAGTTTGTTTTACACACATCATACATTTAAATTAAAAAAATATTAAAGACATTTTATAAAGGTGAAGGTTGAGCGGATGGTAATGCTTTAAGCTTTGAAATCATGAATGTCTGTTTGTATATTCTAACTTTGTATATGGTCATTTCACATTTGTTATTATTGTTTTTAATTCAGAATATTAACATTTAATAATTTAAAAGAAACTACTGATTTTTCAAATTGTTTACAAATAGTGAGCATATGATATGCTTGTATGTCTTGTGTGTAAGTATTTTTTGAATTACCAACATGTGTGTTGCTCTTTTTCATTACTTTATCCTTGTGGTTTTTTTGGAAACATAGCAGATATAGTGTGATGAAGCAAAATAAATCATATTACTTTCTATTAAATAATATATTTTAATTAATATTTTCGAATTTTGATATGGGCCACCAATGTAAATATTTATTGTGGATCTGTTGGATTTGAAAAGAAATCATTATACCTTAAGAAATTTTATATACAAAGTGAGAAATCTTTTTATCTTAAACTATTTATACATAATTTTACAAATAGGCAACTTCTTTTAAATTGTTAAGTGTTAATATTTTGAATTGAAAACAATAATAAGAAATATGAAATGATCATATACAAAGTGAGGACATACAAGCAGTGATTTCAATGCTTAAAGTATTACCATCACCACCACCTTCACCTTTAAATAATTTCTTTAATATATTTTTATTTAAGTGTATTTATATGTATTATTAAAATATTAATAATAAGGAATTTAAAAATTAGTATACTTGTTTGTTATAATAATAATAATAATAATAATAATAATAATAATAATAATAATAATAATAATCATAATAAAGTTTTTGTTTGCAGAAAAGTCCTAATATTTTTTTTTTTGCAGAAAAAATCTCAATATTTTAGGTCATTTTGTGAAGTAATCCCAATATTTTAGGTTAGTTTATGAAATAGTCCCAAATTAATTTGTTGCCGGTTCCAACCGGTTAAAAGGGGTCAAAATACATACTTTTGCCGGTTTTTAGGATTTTTTCGTAAACAAAAATTAGTTTAGGACTAAAACGTAAACCGGACCAAAATTTTAGGACTTTATTGGAGATTCCTATTTAAAAAATCAAGTTATTTAAATTTTAGTTTGTTTTACGAGAATAAAAAAATTAAAATACAAACAGTATTCTTCTTACATACTACATACATTTGGTAGATTTCTTTTACTACAGAGGTTTATAGATATGGTCCGTACACTACAGATATTTTGCATCCGTAAAAAACAAACAACACATAAGAGTTTACATTAATTCTCTTTTCAAATATTTTTAAAGTAAAGTTATAATATTAATTTATTATTAAAAATAAATTATTCGATCAAAAGAAAATATATTCTTTACTTTGAAAAATATTAAAATATAGTATTTTTTGTAATTATTATTTGGTTATTGTTAGATTTTTTTTTTTGCTTTTTCGCTTTTTTTTTTTTTTTTTTTTTTTTTTTTTTTTTTTTTGAAATGAAAACATGGAAAAGTCTAAAAACGATACTCAGGCCCAAAATGATTAGTCCAATAAAGGTTTTGTGACTGGAGAGTGAAAAAGCGGGAAACACTTTACCAAAAAAGAAAGGGTCGAATCCAACATCTCATCACAGATTGTGAAATTCTATTATAAGTAAATTACAAGAATCAGAGCTATCAAAATTTATATTTGGTCACTATTTTAAAAAATTAACTTGTACCATGTCCTTGCACTGTTAGTTCCTATCGCGTAACCGTTAGTGGTTTCTGTTGAAGTGCACCAAAAGCTTGTTTAGTCCTTTATTTTTTTTCTAAATTTATCATTTTAGTCCCTCGTTTCATTTTAAAAGACTATGCTGCCATTTTTTATTTTATTTTTTAATTTATTTATAATTTACCAAAAAATTAGATTAATTATAAATATTAAAAACTTCTATCACTTCTCTCTCTATCTCTCCCTCTCTCACACACACATTTTCTCTCTATTTACTATCATCTTTCTCAATTTGGGCAACTATCTCCTTTCATCGTCGACAACCATCTCCTTTCACCATTAGCACCTTCACCAACCACCGCCTGTCAACACCAAATTAGATACTATAACCAAAATCCAAAACTAAAACCCAAATCTGATACTAGAACCAGAATCTATAATAACACCAAAATCTTAATCTAAAACCATTAATCAATACTGATTTTCAAGATGAAGTCACAAAACCTATAATCAATCATGAAATCCCTACATCGATGCAAAATCCAGAGTGACTGAGATGTAGAATCGAAACCCTAGATTTGTGTCCTATATTCTTTCTCAGCTCTTGCAACCACCACTTATCACCACTATAGAAGAGAGAAGAGTTGTCGAAATTTGGAACCGCAATTGGAGTATAGATATGACATCTAGATGTAGAAGGGTTGTTGATGGCATGCCCTAAATTACATATTTAAACAGAGAAGACAAGAGAGGACGACAACGAAGGGAGTTAGTTGTCGGCAATGATACAAAGTGGTTTCCCAAATTGAGAAAGAGGACAAGGAATATATATATATATATATATATATATATATATATATATATATATATATATATATATATATATATATATATATATATATATATATATATATATATATATGTTGGGATTATTAGATTGCGTCATGGGCTCGGTCCTTAGCCCAGTTTTGATTGCCGGTATTGGGCTTGTCTAACCGTGCATATTTTGTTCTAGGGTTTAGTATATAAGCTGCATGCATGCAGTCTTTGTAGTTAACGCTTTCATAATTTTTCTCTTTGAGTTTTGTAAACCCTAGTTCGCCTCTACAGCGGAAGTTCTTCGTCGAGCTCTGCTGAGGCGTGACTTTATTGAATCATAAGCATACATTTGATTCTATTTTGTGTTCATTCATTTACTGTATTTGTCTTGTTTGATTTTCATAATCATACATGTGAAAGATCTAATCGATCTAGAGACTAATTCTCATCAATTGGTATCAGAGCAGGAGACTGTGTAATTCATATACATCTCTTCTGTCGAAGAAGTTATTAGGGTTTTTAATTTCGCATTGATTGATATTAATTGATCCGTCATTCCATATTGACGTATCTTATTAATTAGTTATCTAACCCTAACAATATATTACAAGTCTGATCTTTTACAGGTAATCGATCAAAAGTCATTACAATGTCCATGGACAATTCACAAGTCAATCCAATCAACATCTCCAACAGCATTGGATCGACAACAAGGATACCAATCTTGTACACACAAGACTATGAAGTCTGGACGCATCACTTCAAAGATTATGTGATTGGATCGGAGGATAATGGATACTTGATCTGGGAAGCGATCACCGTTGGCCCATTCGTTCACTCAAGCACTTTTAAGATTGTCAAAACTCAGAAGGAGTACAATTAGCTTGTTAACGATTGGTGGTTGTCGAGGCCAACACAGATAATAACCCTAAATATTACACACTAAAATAGTGTATAGTGGTAAAGGGATCGAATCCACGGAGATTGGTTCAATTCATAACTCTATGAAAAAATCTCTTTGTAAAAATACTTGTAAAATGACAATAAATATAAAATGGGGGGGGGGGGGGGGGGGGTTGGTGTTTTGAAACACTTGAAACAAACTAGAATTAACTATGATTTAAATAGACAAATGCAACAAAAATAAGAGTTTGATGTAAAATCAATAAGGGAGAGAAGGTTGACTTAAAGTTTCCTCACTTTGACTTTTGATGAACATATCATTAGAATCCAATGGTGCAATACTTTGATTTAAATCCTTAATTTGGCTATAGTAATCCAAGGAGCTTGAGATTACCTAGACTTTTCTTAATTGTTGAAATGGCTAGAGAAGCTCATAACAATTTCCTTAGTCAAAGTCACTAATTCCAAATAGCATGTAATTAGTGAAAGTCAACTAGCATTAAGAACCAAAAAGTCACCAAATCCAAGAGGGGTCAAATGCTTTCACCACCATGTTGGAGGAAATGTTTTTATGATTGTGTGAAGCAAAAACAACACAAAAATCATTTGTTGCTTGCTAATTTGAGGATCCTTTACTTAATCAAGAAATTAGCCAACTAATCACCACAAACACATTTAAACTCATGAACTAAAACATACAAGTAATGATAAGATGTTAAAACACAAAACATTCCCATAAAGATTCAAGAACATGTTCATGGATTCTTCAACATTTAACAAAAGTTCAAAGGATTAACCAAAAGTCAACCAAGATTAGCTTAGCCAAGCATGGCTAAACACAAAGAAACAAAGTTAGAGAAAATTGTACCAAACATTAAGCAAGAATCAAGAGGTAAAAATATGATGTTCTTCAAGGGTTCTTGGCCTTCAAAAGTCTTCAAAACTCCAGAGAGAATCTCCAAAAATCGGATGTCCAAGAGTATCCAAAAGATGGGCACCAACCTTCCTCAAATAGCCTTCCAAATGGATTTCCGAAATTACCCCTGCAGAGCCTTGCGCGACCCGCGTGCTGCTGCGCGGGTGGTGCCTGACATGGGCTTCTTTGAGATTTTGGGCCTCCGAAGCATATCCCACTAGCCCAGATCGAATCCAATCACCTCCTAGCCCAATTTCTTCAAGTTTTTCTTCATTTTAAGCTCAATTTGACCTCTCCAAATCCTCCAAAGCTCGTGAACTCGCCCGGTTAATAATCTACGTACGCTTGAATATTCCCCCGCATCTTGTAAATTTAAAGTTTATTTCTCTCCAAGCCTTCAAATAATCATCAAGATCACTCCATGCATCATCTCCACTACCCATCAAGCCCAACATCATTTTTGTCTACCAAATCTCATCGCCTCCCATACGTCCCGAACACTCCCGCTCCGCTAGACCCGAAAACCTGCAATTATGCTCACAAGATTCGAAAGTACCCGAAATAGTCATAAAATAACAAAAAAGGAAAATATGCATGGAAATTATCTAAATTATGAATGAAATATGCTAAAATAAACTATAAAAAGAAGTAAACAAAACTAACTATCAACGATGTCAAAGATATTCCTCAAGACGAGAAGGAAAAGTTTCAATGAAACATCAAAGCCCTGAGGATGATTAGGTTTGCGTTGCAGTCATATACATTTCGTTTGGTAAGTTCTTGTGCCACGGCTAAAGAGATCTGGGACAGATTAAAAGAATTGTATTCTACTGACGAAGATTTGGAACATTCAATTCAAACTCTCTTGTTGTCTGAATTTGGAGACTTTAAGCAGAAGCCTGAAGAGAAACTTGTTCAAGCCTTTGATCGCTTCAATCATCTTTTAAGTAAGATGATAAAGCATGGGATTGAAAGGAAAGTTATCGAAGAAAAGGTTACTTTTATGAACGGTCTCAGATCCGAATGGATGGTTGTTGTATCTACAGTTAAAGCTCATGAGCAGTTCAAGTCATATTCTATGGAGAAACTAGTAGGTATTTTGAAATCCCATGAAAGTGCACTATCTAAGGAAACGAATGTGGTTTCCAGTCTGGATTCTTTAGCTCTTGTGTCTAAAGGAAAAAGCTCGATTCAAGAAGAAGAGGAATTGGATCTTGCCAATTATGATCTAACCGGTGAAGAATATGCCTTGATGGTGTCTAACCCTAGAAAATTTATTAAGAAGAAATTCCCAGCTAACAAGAACTGAAAACTGGCAGGGTAGTTACAGTGCCGAAAAGATCAAGGAGGAGCCGAAGATGGTGTCAAAGTCTGAAGAGTCAAAGAAAGAAGCAAAAGTTGGAGGCGACTCAGGATTCGACTGCCATTATTGTGGAGGCAAGAACCATTTTGCAAAGGATTGTATGCTGAGAAAGAGAGAAGAAAAGATAAATGAAGAAGATGAGGAAGCGAGCCTGCTAAGAAGATTGGAGGAAATCAAGAAAAGAAAGTCTGCTGCTAACAATACTACTATGAATGCTTTAATTGTGCAGGATACAGACAACCGTGATGAATTTGCGGTGTGGAAGTTTGGTCTACAGATTCGGAGGATGAAGAAGTCAGGAAGCCCACTCATGGGAAAGCTATGCTAGAAAAAGAAGAACCTGTAACAGGAAGGTGCTTTGTGGTGACCGAAGGTGTGTCTCAAATAAGAGGATATACAACCGATGGGGGAATAGAATACGAGAAGGAGCGAGAGGGATAGGTATTTCGCTGCCAAACCTGTCAGTGCACAGATCAACGAATGTGTTGAGGTGATCAAGAAGGTACAAAATATTCTTGTCTCTCTAAATATACCTGTTACTAACTATGAAAAGGAATAAATAACTTAAAATCTAAAATTTCAAGCATAAGTAGCAGTCTCACCCAAACCCGTGTCACAAATTCTAACCTAACTGATCAAATCAGCATGATTTCATCAAAGAGTGAGGAAAGGAGAATGTGGATCGAGCAGAAGGAGAAGGAGTTGATTAGGTCTAAGGATGATTCAATTTATTTACAAAGAGACAATCTTAAACTTCTTAAACAGCAAAATGTGTTTTGTTTAATTGCTAAAAGACTCTATTTTAACATCACTCAGTTGCATCTTGATTGTGAAATAGGAAAGATGATACATCACATGATTTTACGCTTCCTTAAGTTAAAGGAGAATGAAATCGATGCTGAAGCCTACAATTGTGAAAGCGTTGTATCTTCTAACGAGGTTTCTCTAGCATATAAAATGGGTTTGGACAAAATTGAATCATACATAAAGTCCAAAGACCACAAGGACATGCTCAAAAATCTATTAGACGAAAATGATAGATTGAAATTAAGAACCGAAACCGTATAGAAATTTGACTCTTTAAATGCCAAATTAAGTTCAGAAAATAAAATTGATGTTGAAAATGCATCTAAACTTAATGAGGATGATGATCTGAGTGAAATCTCTGTAGAGGATGTGATGGACTGTTCAAAATTTGTCAAAAGTGAGCCTAAGTCACGCAAAAATCTGATCTCTGAAAACTCTGTTGAGTTTGCTCGCTCGTTTACTGACAAAATCAAAGTTCTCAAAGCTAAAGGTGTTGTGTACCAAAAGGTACAAACCACTCCAAATCAAGTCTACACAGTTCCGGGCGTCACTCCACAACAAACTGTAGAATTGACAGCTATGGTGGAAGAAGACAATGCTGGTGGATGTGACGAGTTTTTCTGGTTAGCCCCAATAGACAACGCTTACGAGACTAAGGGCCTATCTCAGAAAACCTCATGGAGAGTGAAAGGTAGATATGTACCCGAACATCTAAATGAGTCTGCAAGATATGATGTGCCAAGCACAAGTGGAACCAAAACTTCAACGAGCGAACCTGTGCAAACCACTAGCGAAACATCCTCAACAAAGAGTGACAACTATACTCCTGCTTCAAGGAAAAAGGCTAACATCCACAAGAATCCAAAACAGGTGGCTGATCAAAAACACAAACGAAATCTGAGATACAAGAAGAATTTCTCAGAAAGGAAACAGTTTTGGAGATCGCAAAATCCACACTATGTAAGGATTGAAAAGAAGCACAAATCCCAAGAGGAATCAAGGAACAGAAAGGGTTATTTCGGTCCCACACCCTAAAGGAACCGAAAGAATAGTTTCGGTTCTCATGACAATATCAACCAAAAGGGTGGTTTCGGTCCTTCGACCGAAAGGAACCGAAAGGGTGGTTTCGGTCCTTCGAATGAAAGGAACCGAAAGGATAGTTTCGGTCCGACGACTGACAGGAACCGAAAGGAGAGCTTTGATCCTCCATCCTATAACAACCGAAAGAGTGGTTTCTGTCCTCCACCCAACAACAACCGAAAGAGCGGTTTCGGTCCCCCATCCAATAACAACCGAAAGAGCGGTTTCAGTCGTCATCCCTCCAAGTTCAGTCAGACACACAGAAGATCCAATGACTCTTCTAAAGCTAACACCTCTAATTCTAGTTTTCTTTCGTCAAAAGATTTAAAGGGAAAGGAAAGCTCTTTCCAGAAGATAACAAACGTCCAAAAGAGATCCAAAAGAATGCTGACGTCAACACCACAAATCCCAAACCCATTGAATCTAAACTAACCAAAATTAAAGTTTTCACAATAAAAATAAAAGATGAAACAACTTTAATCAAACGTACTTACTTAGTTGATATTTCTCTTACTATTCCCTATTCTGTAAAAGGATCACGAGGACCCAAGAAAATTTGGGTTCCTAAATCTGCTTAAAATTTTTGCAGGTTATTTGTGACGAGCAGGTCGATGAAGAATGGTACATTGATAGTGGCTGATATCGTCACATGATAGGGAGGAAGGAAGAATTAAGGGAGTTTTGGTCTCTTAAGGATGGTGGCATTATGAAATACGACAACAACTCATTTGGTACTATCAAAGGCTATGGAATGATCACTAATGGCAAGTTCTCTATAAGAAAAGTGTCTTATGTTGAAGGGCTCCAACACAACCTTATCAGCGTATCACAGCTGGTAGTTGGCATTGGATTGAAAGTATCATTTGATGATTAAGGCTTAGAAATTGTCGAGAAGAGATCTAATAATGTTCTACTGAAGTCAAAGTGAAAGGGGGAAATCTACCCTTTGAACCTCAACCCCATTCGAGGCAAAACAGAAGTTTGCTTGCTCACTAAAGCTCACTCTGATGAAAGCTGGTTATGGCATCGAAGACTCTCTCATCTAAATTTCAAGGATATCAACAAGTTGGTTTTGGGTGATCATGTTCGAGGACTTCCAGTTCTAAAATTTGATAAAGAACATCTTTGTGCAACATGTGAAATAGGAAAGCAGAGTAGGCAAAGTCATCCTTCTGTTATAAATACTAAGGTGATAGAACCATTGGAGCTGTTACATATTGACTTGTGTGGTCCCTCGTCAATTGAAAGCATTGGGGGAAACAAATACATTCTGGTTATAGTGGACGATTTCTCTCGTTTCACGTGGGTGTTCTTCTTAAAAAAAAAAATCTGAAGCTACTCCAAAGCTTAAGCTCTTCATAAAACAGGTCGAGACTCAACTAAGGAAAGTTGTTCGTAACGTGAGAAGTGACAATGGCCTGGAATTCAAGAACAGAGATTTTGAAGAATTTCTTGCTAAGAAGGGAACGACTCACAACTTCTCAGCCCCATACACTCCACAGCAAAATGGTATCGTTGAAAGACGAAACCGATCTCTATGTGAAGCAGCTAGCACAATGCTATGCTTCGCCTCCTTGCCGCTGTATTTTTGGGCCGATGCAATTGCTGCTGCTTGTTATACTCAAAACATATCGTATTTGAACAAGCGATTCTATGTCACTCCCTACAAGATCTTGAACAATCGTGAAACGAATGTGAAATTCTTTCATGTGTTCGATTCAAGATGCTTCGTGTTCAACTCCAGAGAGAATCGAAACAAGTTTGATGCTAAGGCTGATGAAGGAATTTTCTTAGGCTACTTCCTGAACTCCAAGGTGTATAGAGTTCTCAATAAGCGCTCAAAGAAGAGTGAAGAAACATACTATGTCACCTTTGATGATAGTTATGTTAAGAAGATGAAATCAACAAAAGGTGCAACGCAAGAGATCTTTCCAAAGAATGGTCAAGTTACAACCTCTATCTCAAATCTTTTTGAACAATTCTTGCTTTTGTTTGATGAGCCTCAAAAGGCAATTAACTCTGAATCAACGACAAAAGACAACAAAGTTGATAATCCAAAACAAATTATCGACGACGCTGCTCAAAAGATGGCTGATGATCAAACCAAAGAAATCGAAAGGACAGAAGCAAGCGAACCTTCAAGTGACCGTCCTAATGTCCAGGGGGAGGGTCCATCTCTTTATCATGATCAAGGTTCATCGTTCCAGGGGGAGAGCTCATCGTCTTATTCTTCAAACTCTTCTGAGAGTCCAATCAAAGAAGGGAACACCAATCCAGGTACCGAATAGGCGTCATTCTTCGAGGGGGAGAACACTAACATCAATGATGATGACATTCTATCTGAATTAGAAGAAGAAATAAATGCAGAGGTGGATCCCACTTATGATCCAAATTACCCACCTCTGATCAAATGGACCAAAGATCACCCTCAAAATCAAATTATCGGAGAATCTTCAGAAAAGGTGTTAACTCGATCACAAATCAAAACGAAACAAGATGCACTCTTTTCTCAAGTAGAGTTTTGCATGTTCAACTCCTTTGTCTCCAAAGTCGAACCGAAGACCGTTAACTCTGCACTTGATCATTCAGACTGGGTTCAAGCCATGCAAGATGAGTTAAATGAGTTTGAATGAAACACAAGTATGGCGTCTTATTCCAACTCCAAAGGATGCTTCGGTTGTTGGTCTTAAATGGGTATTCAGAAATAAGATGGACAAGGAGGGAAATGTCATACGTAACAAAGCACGACTGGTGGTCAAAGGCTACTGTCAGAAAGAAGGCATCGATTATGAAGAGACCTTCACTCTAGTTGCAAGATTAGAGTGTGTTCATATATTTCTTGCCTATGCAACTCACAAGAACTTTGAAGTCTATCAGATGGACGTCAAACGTGCCTTTCTCAACGAGGAACTTGAAGAGACTGTATATGTTGAGCAACCGCCAGGTTTCGTGAACGAAAAGTATCTAGATCATTGTTATGTCCTTGAAAAAAACGGTATATAGCTTAAAACAAGCTCCCAGAGCATGGTATGAAACTCTGAATCGATTCTTAAAAATGTCTAAATTCAAATAAGGTTCGGTTGACCCAACCTTCTTTCGTAAGAGAGAAGGTAACCACCTTATGATAGTCTCAATTTATGTTGATGACATCATCTTTGGCTCCACGAATTCTAGCTCAACAGCTGAATTCAGGAAGTTGATGGAAACTAAATTTGAGATGAGCTCAATGGGTCCAATTAACTTTTTCCTTGGATTAAATATTAGACAGGGACCCGAAGGCATTTTTATTAATCAAGAGGCATACACCAAGACTCTATTGACTAGGTTTGGTATGATGGGTGACTCTAAAGTTAAAGTGCCAATGGCTTTTGGGACAAAGCTTACGCCCTCACTGGAAAAGCCAGCTGCAGATATGACGCTATACCGTCAAAGGATCGGTTCTTTAATGTATCTCACAGCCAGCAGACCTGACATCAGTCTGTTACTGTGCAAGATTTCAAGCCAACCCACGCGAACCTCATCTGCAAGCCATGAAAAACATCTTTCGCTATCTGAAGCGAACCTCCTCTCTCGGTCTGTGGTATCCAGCCAACTCAGGATTCTTCGTTCAAGCATTCTCAGATGCTGAATTAGGTGGCTATGGTCTAGATTGTAAGAGAACCACTGGAGGATGTCAATTTCTAGATGGAAAATTGGTTAGTTGGCAATCGAAGAAACAAACTTGTGTTTCTCTCTCCACTGTAGAAGTTGAATACATTGCTGCAGCATCATGCACATCTCAAGTGGTTTGGATACAAAGTCAGCTTAGGGATTACAGGCTAAATATGAAGAAAATCCCACTATATTGCGACTCTGAAAGCGCAATTAGGATTTTTCACAACCCAGTGCAACACTCGAAGACCAAGCATATAGCACTGAGGTTTCACTTTATCAAAGATCACGTCGAAGATGGCAACGTAGAAATCCATTTTGTCAGAACAACTGATCAACTGGCTGATATATTCACTAAGGCTTTACCTAAAGCAAGCTTCAATAAGATTCTACAAGGCCTAGGAATGATGGAAGCAGAATCAGTGCCCAAATCTCCTTTACTTCAATAAAGGTTAGAAGCGAAATAGAGCGAACCGAAATGAACCGAACGTTCGGTCTATTTCGAGTTCGGCTCGACCAAGAACCGAAATGAACCGAACGTTCGGTCCATTTCGGGTTCGGTCCTTCTGAACTTATTCGCTTCTTTTTGCTTCCAAGGCATTTTGGTTGTATTCGTCTATACACTCCTTTTAATTCTATTTTATTCATAAAAATCAAAAATATTTTTCTCGTTCGTTCAATTAAATAACTTTCGCAAAATAAAAAAATATATATTTTTTATTTTTTTATTGTATTTTTATTTTTATTTTTAATCTAATACTTTTCTTTGTATGAGTGTAATTCTCAATGGTGGAGCTCAAGCAGGTATATCTATTTTATTTTATCCCATTAGTTAGGTGTCCCTAGAAGTATGCTGCTGTATGTTGACTAAAGCCTTGAAAGATGTTGAGTGAAGCCTTAATAACATGATATATATACAACTCATGTTTTCCCAATTCAGGCTGTACTATTCACTCTAATCATGAGCTACCTTACTCTACTCACATTGCGTTCAGAGTTTTTTTGCTTGGTCACTATTTTTCTTTAGAGCAGAGGTACATTCGCTTCCTATACCATCTCCACTATTTTTCCTCCATTATACTTCGTATCACCAATATAACCCCTGAGACTATCAACATTTACCAGGTTTATGGTTATACAAAATCTGTGTTAATGATCTTAGTCTCATGCCACTATGTACTAAGTGAAACCCACAATTCAGCACCACAAATGAATTGACGGTGAATTCTCATATTCAAGAGCTTATTTGTTACCTAATGAAATCTCTTTTTAATTTTGAGTGATCTTTTTATGAATTTGTCTACAACTAAGGCTTTTCTTCCCTTAAAGATCCTTTTTTTTTGAGATTTCCATACATCCTTTTGTCACTATAAAAGATATCTTACCTACTTGTTCACAGATCATAATGATCTCACAAGTACTTCATTCAGTTTCGGTCTCATGTCGAGTATCGAAATTATGAATTGAAGCGAAAGCCACCCTTTATAACCTTTAAAAGATGCCTTCCAATACTTCTTAACAAGTTATTGATCGTTATTTAATGGGAAACCAAGCAAGCACTTCAATGTATCTCTTGACTTTGAAGGAAGTGATTCATGCCCATAATCCATTATTTTATGTCTATTTAAGGCATCACAGATTATCTCAAAACATTTGCTTTATTTCTTTATCTTTCACACTCTATGCACGAAAATTTTAATTTTCCACACTCTGGTTCTTTTAATGGTGTTCAATAAATCATCATAGGCAACGACGATTCAAATGTTTTAGGAGTGACGATTGGGATAAAGTGGAAGCTGACTCACCGTTTATCTAATTGGTTTGGTGATTTGAAAAAGCGAAATTTATGGAATGGCGTGCCAAAAAGGAAACATCCTTTCTCTTTCCTGCATCATCATCGGTATGCTAACTGTTCATCCGTCAAGTCAGGCGCTATTTTTCAAATAATCCATGATCTCAGCCGGATTTTTCTCTCTCCTCCTTGTACGTATAAAAGGAATTCGAATGGTACTATTTAACCTTTATCACTTCCCAAATTCTCTCAAAGAACAACGACGATCTCTCTTACTGTTCATCATCTTCTTCAAGCTAGTACAATGGCAGACTCTTCGTCCGTTCATGATACTTCCATTCGTCAACCACTTGGCACAATCAAACCCCAACAGAAACTGATCATTGATCTCACTGCGTTTGTCTATGAGCCTTACATGTTATACGTTGTTGAGTGTCTCAAATACTCATCTCTCATCGAAGCGCTGACCAAAGTTGAAGTCGTACCAATGTCATGCCTTTCTCTTGTCTACTCCACTGCCTACTATGACAAGGTTCATGAAAGGATTCACTTCGAAATCCACAATGAGAAGACCTCTATCTCCAAGCACCGCTTCTGTGCCCTAATTGGTCTTTCTCAAGAACAATCTCTGGTAAATCCTGAATCCATCACCACTGGTCAATTGTTTTCTATATTTTATCAGATGGGATATAACGAAACCCTCACGACAATCACAAAGTTCAAGAAGTCCTGCCTTCCTCCTCAATGGAATGGCCTTTTTAGGTTGCTGTTCAAGGGACTTTCTGAGCGAAGCGCTGGCTCAGATGGTGCAAGCAAGTCTTTTATGAATGTGCTATATGGGCTGTACCATGGGATCAACTTGGATTTTGGAACTATCATCTGGCAACAATTGGTACAAAGCTTGGTCTCTTCATCCAGGCACTCTGTGATCTCATGTGGATGATTTTGGTCAATCATCACCAACTGGGCAATGGACCGCCTTCATGTTCCAATCATGGCGGACTCTCTTCTCTCCTCCATTGCTACCTTTCACACAAACAAAATTATTTTCACCGATCCCACCAAGTGCTCATTTATTGGATCTATTCCGGAAGCTATGCTCGCTCCTATCTCTGCATCGAGTAACGTTCTCCAACAATACAGGAAGCATCCATCTTCAGGTCCAAGGGAGCTTACCCCAGCCATGGTTCGCTCTATTGACGAGGCTGACAAACCTCCTAAAAGGGGCAAGAAGCTTGAAACCCACAAAGAGGCACAAGTTTCCAAACCCACCAAAGGGAAAACCCCTAAGAAGCGAAAGTCTGATAAGGCTGTTACATCACCTCCTCAACCGAAGAAGCTGAAGAAGCCCGCTAGGAGGCTAATACTACAATCCTTGAGTGACTCAGATTTAGAGTATGTTCCTCCCCAACATAAGATTGCTCCTCCTTCAGAATCTGAGAGCGAAAGCTCTAATGATGAGGCTTCGGGCCGAGGTGATACTCCGCCTCGCTCCCCTACACCAGAAATTCTAGTTCGCTCTCATCCTCCGTCACCTCCACCTGTAACCGTCCCAGTATCCATACCTCCTATTTTCCTCATCCCCATTACACAACCTTTCACTTCTATACCCATCCCTACTCCTATATTCACAAACACTACCACCACCACTACCACAACAGGTGCTCATTCTACCGCCCCCACTCCACTAGTAACAACCGAACCACCTGTCACAACCGAACCTCCAGCCACAACCAAAACATTATCTCCCACTCAATCTACAGAAACAACCCCTATTCTAGGCGGTGAGGACTTGGAATTTGATTCCACGTATTTCAGTGCTTACCGTGTCCAGAGTGACGATGATGATGATGCGCCTGTTACAAAGCGTCATCTCAAGGCAGTAAACGAAAACCTTGATCAACTGCTCTCATCCTTTTCCTCTGAAGCTCACTCTGAAGATGCTTTAAAGGCCTTGTTCTCATCTGTTGTTAAAGAACACAGTGTATCACTCTCCGCTGCAGCAAAAGCCATTGAAGCCTCTACTTCACAGTGTCAACAAGCCTCACTTGCTGTTGATGCTTCTACTAAGGAGTGCAAGGAAGCGACCGCAAAGTCGATAAACTAGTTTTTGAAGCTCAACTGTTTTTAGATTCCTTATAGGCGGCTGCTAAGAAGAATGCTCAAACCGTCAACGCTTCGGTGGATAACCTTCAACGGTCCCTTCAGTCTGAAAGATCCAACCTTGAAGCTACACACCAAGCGATTGAAGTTGCAAACACGTCTCTACATGCCAATTTTGATGATCGTCTTACCCAACTTGAGGCTAAATTAGCTATAGAGAATCGTATCATGGATGAACTAGACAGGAGAACCTCACGGCTGAAAAAGCAAAGTTACAAGTTGCGTACTGCTACTGCTGAGCTCAATGATCTGAAGTCAGAGAAGGAGGTCATTCGGAGTTCTGTCGTTGATGTTCACTCCATCCTCCTTTATCTCCTTGAAGCGCACGATCTATTCATCACCATTACAAACAGACGACATCTGGCTGATAAACTTAGGCTAGCATTGGATATCCTTAGTTGTATCGAGGGTGTTCCAGTGACTGGTGTCCAACCAAAAGAAGGGGGAGAAAATCAAACTCAACCTCTTCCTGGACCGAAACCATCTACTGAACCGAAGGGTAATGAAGCTTCGGTTAGTAAAAAAGGGAAAAAGAAGAAAAAGGTTGGAGAAGATGACACAAATGATAAGGATGACGTGTATGCTGAGAATCCTAAAAATCCTTTTCAGAAGGTAAATCTCTCTGAAAAAGAGCTAGAAGAAAAACTCAAGAAATAACAGGCTGAGCTTGAGCAAAAGAGAAAGGAGACGGAGCTCCTAGAGAAGAAAAAGTCCATGTTTCCTGTCTGGACTATAGTTTCGCTTCAGAGATGCGCAATCGATGAGCCAAGCATACTTTGACTTGAGCCAATAAAGTCATTTGGGCTCGAGAACTCCATGGACGCACAATTCGACATGCCAATCACACGAAAGGCATTTATCTTCCATTGCTTCAATTCGACTGCTGCTATTCCTTCCCCAGACCCGAAGGTAGATAGGGATCTGCTGGAGTTCTACTTGGAGTTTGCTCAACCCCATTACTTGACCTGGAGTTTGAAGAAGATTACAACATCAAGGTTTTGAAGCCCTACTCAGCGGGGAAGTTTGTTAACGTTCAATTCAAAGTGACTCGAGGCACTGAAGGCTTGGTTCACAACTTCCCCCTTGCTGATCTGCCAAACCTTAATCCCCACGACTGGTTACTCCTCAACAATATTCTACTGTCAAATCTACAGGAGTATTAGCCAATAATTGACCATGTCAAGCGAATGCTTGTGTCCTACATTCACGAGGTAGCGAAGATGGACCAGGAGATTGCTTCTGCCATTCACAAGCGAACCACGATCAAGGCTATGGGCTAAGCAGGCAATGTCAACACTATGGTTAAGGGGAAGATTGATACGAATTACTAAAATGTTATGTTCCTCAAGGGCGAAGGCCAGAAATGTCTGTTCGCTCTCGTTGACAAACACCTCTTCTCAACATTGTGCCTGGAGCATATCTTGGAGATTATTCAGAGGTGTGATCAGAACAGTGCAGCTAACAAGAAGATGTTCACTGATATGCTGAGATGGTATATCCAATTTTGGCAGACACTTCTTGCAATAATCTCTCGGCTGTTCAAAGTAATAAAGACCGTGAAGCCAACACAGAAGAAATAATCTCTCGCCTCATTTGACGCAAAGGGGGAGATTGTTGGGATTGTTAGATTGCATCATGGGCTCGGTCCTTAGCCCAATTTTGATTGCCGGTATTGGGCCTGTCCAACCGTGCCTATTTGTTCTAGGGTTTAGTATATAAGCTGCATGCATGCAGTGTTTGTAGTTAACGCATTCATAATTTTTCTCTTTGAGTTTTGTAAACCCTAGCTCGCCTCTACAGCGGAAGTTCTTCGTCGAGCTCTGCTGAGGCGTGACTTTATTGAATCATAAGCATACATTTGATTCTATTTTGTGTTCATTCATTTACTGTATTTGTCTTGTTTGATTTTCATAATCATACCTGTGAAAGATCTAATCAATCTAGAGTCTAATTCTCATCAATATATATATATATATATATATATATATATATATATATATATATATATATATATATATATATATATATATGAAAATGATATAAGTTTTTAAAATTTATAATTAATCTAATTTAGGGTACGCCAACAACTCTCTTTGCTATCGTCCTCTCTTGTCTTCTCTATTTCAATATGTGCTTTAGGGCATGCCATCAACAACCCTTTTACATCTAGATTTCAGATCTATACTCCAATCCGCAGATCTAAATTTCAGATCTATACTCCATTCGCAGTCTCTCTGGATTTTGCATCGATTTAGGGATTTCATGATCGACTTTATGTTTTGGGACTTCATCCTGAAAATCAATGCTGATTAAAGGTTTTAGATTAGGATTTGGTGTTGATTATAGGTTCTAGATTCTGGTTCTAGTATCAAATTTGGGTTTGAGTTTTAAATTTTGGTTATAATATTTATTTTGGGTGCTGACAGGTGGTGATTGGCGAAGGTGCCTACGTTGAAATGAGATGGTTGTTGATGATGATTAGGAGAAAGTTGCCCGAATTGAGAAAGAGGATACGGAATAAAGAGAAAATGAGAGAGAGAGAGAGAGAGAGATGAAAATGATATAAGTTTTTAAAATTTATAGTTAATCTAATTTAATTGATAATATAGAAATAAGTGAAAAAAATATAATAATAATGACAATATAGTCTTTTAAAAATAAACGAGGGACTAATATGATAAATTTAAAAGAAACGAAGGACTAAACATGCTTTTAGGGCAGGTAAATGGAAACCACTAACGGCTAACGACGATGAGACTAACCGTGTAAAGAAATGAAAACTATCATTTTTAATTTTTAAAAATAAAGACTAAAAGTGCTTTTTGGTACGTAAGCAATGGATGATTCATGTACGTAAGTTTCTTATGCATACCATATGAAATTTTGTTTAAAAATAGAATTTTATTAAATATTTTAATCATAGTGATTTAATATATATGACGTGGAGTATATATATATATATATATATATATATATATATATATGTATATATATATATATATATATATATATATATATATATATATATATATATATATATATATATATATATATATATATATATATATATATATATAGGGGATAGATAATATATATTACAGCCTCACCTAACTTAGGTACTAAACCTCTAAAATGTATAGTTTTAACTTGGAAAAAAATACCCGGTTTGGTTTCACCCGGTAAATATACCATCCTCGAGAACATTTCGTTCTTTTTTTTTTTTTTTTTTTTATCATTTTACTATCTCTGTTTTCTTTCCTTCATTATCGTTTATTAGTTCACCCAAGTAAACATTACTTTTTTTTTTCATGGTCACGAAGGGAAAATATAATCAATCTTCTTGCTTCCTTATCTAAACCCTAAACCGTAAACATTAAACCCTAAACCCTAAACCTAAACCCTAAACGCTGAACCTAAACCCTAAACGTAAACCATAAACCCTAAATCCTATTGTGTCGATCTTGAATTTACATCTTCAAGTATTAATCGTGAATACGCTAACCGTAATCTTTATATAGTAAAACAATGTATTTTTAAGAGATCTAGTACTTAAGTTTAGGTGGGGCTGTAATTTATACGCCATTTACCATATATATATATATATATATATATATATATATATATATATATATATATATATATATATATATATATATATATTCTGAAATTAAAATTAGTCTATTTTCGTAAACCACTCAAGTGCCGATCACTTATTTCAATGTGATACCTTTTGATTTATTTATTTATTTATTTATTTATTTTTATCATAGGGTACCAATAATTTTTTTTCCTATGTTAGAAAAACCCAAATTATCGAATATTTTTTGTTGGTTTGTTGGAATCCAAGTCATCAGGCATACAACTAGTGTCACTTAAACAAATACAAACATATCATGGTGACTGAACTTATTAACCAACGTTTTTATCCATGAGTATATTATGCATACCATGAGTTTCTTATGCATACCGTGAGTTTGTAAGACAGGTGCTTCTCCAAGTGTCAACACTAACCCAAAAGCTTCGAGTTCCTCTCCCTGGCCTACCTCATATGCACATCTAACAAATATTTAGACGTTGGAACCTGTAGTGAGACAAACCTTTTAACATCCTTAAAATCAAATATAAAATATGCCATTTAAAATCTACCCTACAATATATCATTCGGTAAGAATGCCATGCATTAAGAACTTAACCTTATATCTTAATGCCATGTATTATACATTATTAGAAAGAAGGTTTTTCATCACATGCCTATACTAAATGCCCCTAATTGAGAGATAAATATCTGTCATAGAGAGCCATGCTATAAAGAAAAATGATAGACATTTTGTCTGTCATAAATTTACGACATACATTAATGACTTACAATTATGACAGACATACACGACACATATTTTGTACATCATATTTTTGACATAATTTCACGACATACATTTATCTGTCATGATTGTAACTTTTCATAATATATATACTTTTCTAAATTTGTACTAATATTAATCATTAAATTACATATTTAATGTCTCACAATGCAAAATAAAACGTCATACATATACAAAAGACAATTCATTGCACAAACCATAATGTCATACAAAGTGTGTTCCAAATTTATCAAAAAGTAATTATCAAACACATATATTAATGGTAAATAAAAATTGTGACATAGTTATCCTAGTCATCACACACCATATCGAGCTCAACATTCGTGTATTCATTCTTTCCCTTCCCCCAAAACTACGACAAAAATTAATATATTAGTCACAAAAATTCAAACCATTGTATATGAAACTTCAACAACACTTCAAGTCCTTAATCACTTAAATCCTATACTTCATAACATAATGCCCGCATTCTCTGTAACTAAGCTGAATGAACACTATACAATTCCATAATAAATGAGAAGTAATATATATATATATATATATATATATATATATATATATATATATATATATATATATATATATATATATATATATATATATATATATTTTAGCCAAATCCAAATGAAAGTAAAATTGCACCAACACATTTCTCCATTCGATATTAACCCTTTTGTTTGACCCACTTTGTTCTCCATACAAAGCCAACACGTTACAAAGAAATAGATGAAACATATATATATATATATATATATATATATATATATATATATATATATATATATATATATATATATATATATATATATTCAGATATTGTATGTAAAAGTTATGACCATTTAATGTTGGGATGAAAATAACATTTAATACCAACTCTCAACCATTAGCATTTAATGCCAACTCCCAAGTACCAACATTTATTTATCAGCATGTAAATAGATCTTCAAAGATCCTCCATTCTTTACACATTTCTCAATTTCTTTCAACCACTCTCTAGATTGATTATTTGCTATCTAATATCATTAGTAAAATGCTAGAAGCGCCTAGTGTTGGGAGGATCCACATAAGAGAAGGAGTTAAGTGGAAGTTACGCTCACAAATTTATGAGTTATACTATAGTCAGGTAAGTTGCACTTACTATACTTAAGTGTAACTTGATGTAGAAAATATACATTATCTTTATTATTAACCCAATATGTATAATATTTTTCATTAATTCTAGTACAAATATTGACTAATCTACATATGAGAGTCGTGTCTAGGATGGACACGTAGCCTTGGTTATTGGATTTCAGAGAAGTTATATACCGAAATGGTCATGCCTCATGACTGTCTTGACTGGCCAATCTTTATTTGATAGTTAGTTGGTAGAAATGGGATTTTTGAAGGATCTAGATATTAATTACTAGATTCCATAACTATTAATTAGTTATAGTTTTATAGGTCAATATGTGTTTGGCGTGCCTGCTTACAAATTAAACCAATGTTACCTATTCAAGTATAGTTCATGTGAGTTACATTACCTTATGTGTTATATTAGTTGTATAGGTATTTGTGTTGATCATGCGTGAACCTATAAGGGGAAGTGATTAGTTTTTAGTTAGTCATGAGTAACTCTATAAGGGAAAGTAACCAGTTGCACTGACTGAGAACAACCTTCATAGAATAAATTAATGGTAACAGGGTCAAGAACAACCCCTCGTGGGAATTAACTGAAAAATAACTGAGAACATCCTTTGTGGAATCAGACGTATAGGGTTAGTACCAACAGTATGTTCTAGGATTCGCATGTTATGTGATTATGTGAACCTATGTGCTATGTGGAGGTATATGATTAATATAATAAGTAAGTGTTTTGTAGGATCACTAAGTGTTTTTTCTTACCTATTGTTTATTAATATTTTTCAAGATCATTAGAGAAGAACCCAACTTTACAACACCAACATTCGTATTATGTTTTGAAAACTATGTTTGAAATTATAAAGGCTTCCGCTATTTACTCTTAGTGATAATATGTTTTATATAACTTTAAAAGACAATATTTTAATGAATAATCTTTTATTATAAGTTTTAATTGGGTCCAATAATAATGTTTTAAATTTTGTCTTCAAAGAATCAAGGTGTTCTAAGTTGGCATTAGATCCTTAGTTTAAGGGATTAGGACACATACTCATGTGTGTTTGAACTTAAGTTGAAGCTCAAAGTTTTAAAAAGTTTTCAAGAAACAAGTTATAAAAGGAAAAGTTTTGAAAATAAAGCATTTGGGTTAAAAATGTTTACTTAATCCCATTGGATGTTATTATTTGAATTTAGCCTTGGGATTAGGGACATTCTTCTATAACATAAAATATTTTTTAAAGGGAAAGAAATACAAAATGAGCTGTCAGCCGGAGTTCAAGTACACAAGTCCCCCATTAATATGATGCAATCAAACCGTGCCCCTCGTTTAATATAAGAAAAACCTTAAACATGTAAACCAAAAATCGTAAGCCTAAAGCTTAGTGAGTTCCCCAAAATACCACACACAACACATCACGAATAAACAACTATGGGTTATCAGTAACCCTTGGGACTATTAGTAGTCACAGTAGGCTAACAGCACGCCCGGTGGGTTATCAACAACCTTAGAGATTATCAGCAGTCTTAGTCACACATAAACAGTATAACACAATAATAATAGCAAGACCGAGCTAGTCATCACATATACGACTAATCTACCACAAATGATCATACAAACATGAAAGAGTCATAAAGACAGTTAGCATCTTACATACATAACTTAGTGAGCCGACAATGGTGCCTTTGACTCACGAGCACCGGGAGAAGACTTACCTCAAAGTGTTGAAACAACTAGATTAATGCTCGAACGGCTGATCCAAGAAACCTACGCACTATATATCACCACATAATATCCAAATTAATAACTAGGTCATAAACCACAACCAGACCCTGCCCAAAGACACCCAAAAGCCTACAAATGGTCCGAAATCATAAATGGTGCCCAAATCCCACTATGGGCCAAAATCCAAGAAGGACCAAAGCCTAAAAATGACCCAAGCTCAAAAGGAATGGTGAACCAATAAGACCAAAAACCTTAATAGTCCAAATATAGCCCCAAAACCCAAAAGTCAACGACGGTCAGCATTCTGAGTACGCCATGCATACTTGATCTACGCCCAACGTGCGCCACCTTTGGCCAATACGTGTTGCGTACGAGCTGGGTACGCCCAACATACTCCATAACAGCCCAAACTCATCATTAAGGACTTAAAATGTTAAGCCACTAAGTCTACTTCTCATAATTGGTCCCAAATAACTTCTTAACCCATAAAGTCAAAGACTTCAAGCCTTTGCATGGCTGGAAAGAGTTTAAACCTTGAAACTCTAACTTAATCCACACATAACACTATTATGATCTTCCATGGCTAGAAATGGACCATCAATTAACCATTTTTTATGAATCCATAGGGCCTAAAATGCTTGAAAGGATAGCTAATAAGTTATGGAGTACTCCATAATCAAAAAAGACTAAGCTTTGGGACAAAAGTTCATGAAAAACCCATTTATGGAGATCTAGAAGGAGACTCATCTAGGTATGAACTTTATACCTTTAGAAGATGCACCAAATGGAGTAGTTTATAGATCTAAAAGCTTGCAAGCAACCCCTTCTTCTTCACTAGTCTTCTTTTTCAACAAAAGGCCACCAAAGTCATCACCAAGCTTCCATATCTTCACTCACAAAGGATACACTGGAAATTAGGCTTTGGAAGGAGTGGATGCTAATTAAGGGAGGCCCAAGGGTGAGATAATGTCTTTAAATAGGGGTGATACCCTAAAATCTAGGGTTTGGCATCAGCACATGTACGTGCTGCTTACTCTTAGTATGCCTATTGTACTATGTTCAACTGCACGATCATCCCTCGCCTAGTACGCCCATCGTACACCCTATACACCCAACGTACACCATGTACGCCCAGCATATTAGGCTCAACCTAAAAACCCTCCAACTTCAAATGACCATAACTTCTTTTTCTAACTCTAATTTCGACGTTCTTTATATCCATGGAATGGTATCGAAAAGCCCTACAATAATATATAGTTATATTGGACTGAGAACTCCTTGAACAAAAATCCATTTCTCATGCAAGAAACCGACCTATGACTTTTCTCATGCTACCCTTTAGCCCAAACCACAACGCAGAGGATTTAGGTCTCATAACCTTCATTGACTTCTTCCAAAAGATCTAAAAATTCCCTCCTTAAGGCCTTAAAGCTTTTATGGAATCGATATTCGGCCCACGACCCTAAATCATAGAATGGCCCAGAACAGGGTGTTACACTTGGACCCGACCTCTCCTGGCCAAATAAATGATTCTACCCTAAGGCCACAACCAAACAAGGAATAGAAAGTAAGGCTAAATCAAGCATTCCAAGGAAATATAATCATAATCATGTACCACTATAAAGCATACACTTAACAACTAGTAGTATCAATCTAAACTTTAAGTAATTCAAAGAAAGCAATCTTCTTGGCTACAAGGAATCATATAGTTAGACAATCATATAATGTAATTATTGAGGGGATCCTTAGCCTATCAATTAAGATTAATTTCTAACAGCTCATTTATTACTAGATATATAACAAGTATGGATGTTTTTAGGAGTTCACTTACCTTGATCTCCGGATGACTGCACATATTACATCTTATTTTCCCCTTTTAGTTCATTCTTGTTTTTAAAAAAGTTTTGTAAAAACTTCTAGATCTTTAATTTGAATTTGGAAACGTGTGAGTGTTCACCAAAATCCCTAAAATTAGGGCACTAATACCAGCTTGTAACGTCCCAATTTTCACAATAAAAATTTCAATTTTTAAAATAAGTGAAAGTTCGTTTTTCATAAACTAACCATCCCTAAAACCATTGTTTCAAAACATAACCCAAAATAAAATCAAAGTATAATAACATCTTGAAATCCCAAACATTGAAGTTACCAATTAATGTCTAATATCATGCCTTTGTCCTCCTATGATCATCAAAAGTATCTAAAACATTTAATCCACAACTATAAGTCAAAGCTTAATGAGTTCAAGAAAATAATATACAACACTCAATATATGCATGTATACAATATTGGTCTTTAGCCCAGTGCTGGTATGCCCCCTTCATCCTGCACCATAAAGTTGACCCATCCTTGACCTTTAACATAAACTTGGTCTGCACGGAGTATCTTGACCTTCAACACAAACTTGGATCGTCCGTAACTCGCCACAAGATATGTATACACACACAGACATATATATATATATATATATATATATATATATATATATATATATATATATATATATATATATATATTAACATACAATCAACAACAATCCACCAACACAAGTAAGTTGTCTAATCTAGTTTACTTGTCTAACATCTTGCTACATCATGACAATATCCTAACTCACAAGGATACAAACTATAGTGCAAAGTAAAGTAAGAAACTCACCTTATAAGCAAAGTAAGAAATACCTACAACCCAAAGAAAATGTCAAGACTGGTCTCACCAAGTACCTAAACATTACTATAAGGTCAACCTCAGCTATGACCTATAAACCTAAAGTTTGACCCAAGGTCAAACTTGGTCCAAAACGTCAAAATTTCAACATTATGGTCAACATATGGGCCACATTTTCTTCTAGGTGCCTACAAAAGGACAATACAATTTGGATTTTGGGCTAAAACAAGCATGAGTCAACCGAATCAGAAAAGTGTGCCGCTTGTAGGAGTGACACGCCATGCTCATGGCTTTTTCTTAAAAGATTTTGACTTACTCCTTTCTGTCACAACTCCATCTTCCATATCTAAACTCTAACAAGGCGTAAATAGATAAAGTTTCCAACTTTATCGATTAAGACATACCACAAAAACTTTAATCTAGACTTTTGTATTCCAAATGACCTAAAACACCCCCAAGACTTGCATTACTTGAAGGCAGGCTAAAGGTCCAAACTTTATTAAACCATAAGGCTTAAAAGATACAAAAAGAGATTACATGGTGCTGGAATTAGTTTAACTCCAAGATCACCCACAAAATGGACAAAAATATACATAAAGTGACATAAGAAAGGATCTACCAAACAACAAGGGAAGCTTGAAGCTTTATACTCATAAAGGTAGAAAAGAGGTGCAAGCTTGATGGATCTACACTCGCTCTTCACTTCATTGCACCAAATAGGATCTTGTTTTTCAAGCTTGAAGGATAAAACAAGGCAATATTGTTGGAATCTTTTGGAATAATATGAAAGTCTTTTTTGGGTTGCCATTTATAGCAAGAATATCGAGAAATGATTTTAGGAGATTGAAAAAAAGGTTTATTAATTTATTGTATGATTAATAAATTACTTAGAAACTAGATGAAAATTAGTTAGAATTAATTATGGATTAATGTGACGTACAAGCTAGAACTGAATGTTAAATTTTCAATAGTTGATCAAAGGAGACATTCTAGAACCCCTAACAAGTGGATGGTTTTAGAGCCTTCTCGGAGGGTTCCAGATCCATTCCATTGATCAGATATGGCAACGATTTGAATAATGATTAAATCTAATATTCAATTGATTCAAGTTAGGGTTATCCTATCACTTGCTAAGCTATATAAAGGGGCCTACGAGTTGCAATTTTTAGCGAACGCACTCCTCTTATAAGGCTGAATAAATTATTCCTCCTCCCCTATCTCCCTCTCTCTAGCCTATCTCCTTAGTTTTTGGAATATTGTCTTTTTGGTAGAAAACATTATAGGTACTCTCCTTTGGGTACTAGTCTTCCAAGAAGCAAAAAGAGATCAAGGCATCAAGTAGAGAAATTGATTTCGTCTAAAGATATGTATTCGAATACCTCACTTAAAGGTTAATTTTCTAGTTATAAAATTATATTGCTATAATAGTAAAACTTAGAATCCTAGGATTCATGTACACATAAGTTTATTATTGAATGCTTATATTGCAATAACTAGTGTATAGATGAATAAAAAACCCAATCGTGTTATCACAGACCCGAGTTTTTGTTATATGCACAAGAAATAAAAATCAATTTTTTTTTGTAAAAGAAAACATGTAGTCACAAGATGCGGCACACCCTAGGCTATAAGAGCAACATGCTCTGCCGTATTTTCCGAAGAATGGAATATTTGTTGAACTTTCAAATTTAAGATTTATCATTAGTTTTAATTATTATATTAATCTCTTAAAATCAAAATAATTAAAATAGGGAGATAAATATGCCTAACTGATTTCAAAATATAGAAAATGATTAGTTAACTAATTAATTATGTAACACCGTAAATTTCAAGACAAATTTTTCATTTAAAATAATCATTTTATTCTTAGAAACACTTGTTTAAAATCTCATTCATAGTCGATTTACAAAACATGCCTCCATTTTCACTTGCATAGAAAACCAGTATCCTCCAAAATATGACTCTTTCTCTGGTGTGTACAATAAAGCCGGTGCCGTCCCGTGATACTGAAAGAAACCTGAAAAACATCACACAAAACACTGTAAGCACGAAGCTTAGTGAGTTCCCCAAAATACCACACATAACACATATTAGCCACTCGAGGCTATAACTCTATGGGTCCGTGCACCCAAACTCTGTGAACCCTCAGGTTCTAACTCTGGGAACCTTCCGGTTCCAACTCTATAAACATGCACAACATAAATCACATAGAAATAATGCAGTACAACACATCACGTACATATAGCATACAAATACTCTAATCACATAACTCTGGTTACCTACTAAAGGTAAAGTATAGTGAGAAGACTCACCTGGCAAGCAGAAAGCAGATATCCCCACACTTGAATCTCGAACTCGCCACCGCCTAACACGTAAGGCAAATACTCTCATGAATATAACTCTCGACACTAGAATAAATCCTCTCATAACACCCTCTTATGGGTAAAAGACTATTTTACCTTTCTCTTGGCCCAAAGGCCACCTCGCTGACCAAACCCTAAAAGTTAACGGCCAACCCTTGGTCGAAATCAAAGTCCTCAGTCTAAGTCAACCCCTGACTGACCCTACTCGCAGAGTCAACCCTGTGACTCGTCGAGTTCCCATAATCAGAACTTCACTCAATCTGCGACCTAACTCGCCGAGTCACCCCGAGACTCGCCGAGTCCAACAACTCTGAGTCCACTCGCACACGACTCACCGAGTCACCCCTCGACTCACCGATTCTCGACTCAACTAGAGAATATTTGGAACTCTTCGACAAGACTCGCCGAGTCCAAGGCTATCTTCAACCTACTCGCCGAGTTGTTCTTCCAACTCGTTGAGTTCCAGGCCATCTTCAAGCAACTCGTCGAGTACCACCGGTCTGAATCCATACAGAAGCGTCTCAGGCCATGCAATTGATCCAAAACATAGATCTAGTCTCCTACCACTCATCCATCACGTAAAGTGGCAAACTTTACGTGAATCCAAAGAGATCTAAGCCGTTTGCACATTGGGGCTAGGGTTTGGGACATGTAAGCTTCACTAAACCCTCCAACACAGGGACTTTCATGCTCTCAGATTCTTCTCCCTTCCAGATCTGAGGTAGCAACCTCAGATCTAACCTCTAAACTTCCCATTTCATCCATAGATAATTTCTCACAAACCCCAAAATGAAGAAACAACATAACAACAGGTCAATAACGAGATATTACCTCTAAGTGATGCCCCAACTGCAATTAAATTTGAATCCAAGCAAAGCCCCTTGCTCCAAGCCTTCAATCTTCCCAAAATTTCTTCAACCATTACTTCTCCAAGCTCCAATCCACTCAACAATGGTGCTTCTCCATGATTTAGGGTTTTCTGGGGCTCAAGGGGTGATAAAGAGGCTGGGAGGAAAACATAGTGATCTTTATATAAGGCTCAACCTCGAGAATTAGGGTTTTCTCCACTCAGCGCCTACTCGCCGAGTCCATTACACTGACTCGCCGAGTCGGTCACTTAACACGCAACCAAGTCGCGACTCTACTCGCCGAGTCACTCTTTCCCAATTTACTCTTTTAGCCCTTCAACTCTACTTTTGATATTTCGGGATGTTACAATTCTCCCCCACTTAAATTAGGCTTCGCCCTCGAAGCCTACAACAACTCAACTCCAGAAATACTCCCACAACGTGCCACCTGGCCTTAATCGGACCAGATCTCACAAGGCATACCCATCGAAACTCGAACACACTTTTCCTTTTCTTACGGTGTCCTGACCACTGTCTCGAACCGGGCACCGGATGTACCCTCTGATAACCACACTCAACGATCCGAGAATTACCCATGAAACATCACTGACCCAAATCTCAACAATCACTCGACCCATAAGAGTTAGAAGCCATGAACCATCAGATCCCCGATCCGAATCCCATTCTATCCAATCCGTGATGACAGAAAGGCCCACTCTTCAATCCCAGAGCAACTCTCATGAGTCCTCTTCTTGCAATCAAGCACCCAAGCCGCACCAACCTTCGCACTCTCGGGTTAGGAGAACCCGTCGCACTGATGACATCTCTAACATTCCCAGGAGACACCACCACTAAGCACACGGCCCTTGATCAGAATCAAGCTGGGAGTCCCAGACTCCATCCCTACATCCATCTTGATACTCTTGGCTCTAAACCCGTGGAATCCCTTCCGCATCCTCAGCAGACATCCCATCATGATGTCATTCCATACCACTGTCACAGACACAATGTTCGACCATCATACTCCAAATCATCCATTCTCACTACAACTTCCACTTCCGTGAATCGACACTTTCCTCAGCAAATGAGGGTCCGACACTTCCTCCCATACAACAGCACAAAGGGTGGCATACCAATGCACTAATGATGGCTGTTGAAATAGGATAACTCAACCAAGGATAAATACGTGCCGCAACACCCTCCGAAATCTAATACACATGCCCGAAGCATGTCTTTGAGCGTCTGAATCGTTCACCCCCTCTGAGGTGTCCTCATACATCATCATGATAGGCTCTAGCTCATCTCATATCCCTCTTCGAGACTGGTCACCAGGTCAGCTTTTGACTCCACAGCTGAGCCTCCAAAGGTCGCCCAAATCATGATCCAAATATCCCACTAACTTCCTCCCAGTGACCACTATCCCAGCCCCGTGACACGCAAGTCACGAAATTCTCTTTTCCTTATGCAAGAAAGTACAATCCAACTGAGGATCGTCTCCACTCTGATCTCTGGTTTCTGCTGCGCATATCCCTTGCGCATCTCACCACATTCCCCGACAGAGACGGGGACCTCAGTCTCGCCCCCAGTCCAACATCCAGGCTCCAAAAACTCAATACTGGGGCTACTCAAGCACAAAACTCTTCCACATCATACACTGTTCGGAGAACATTCCATCATCACACTCTCTTGCCATCTAGTGAGCACTACGGCTCCGCGCGGTATCACAGCACCCTCTGACTAGTGAGTACTACGACTCCCCGCAGTATCACAACACCCTCTGACTAGTGAGTACTACGGCTCCCCGCAGTATCACAACACCCTCTGACTAGTGAGTACTACGGCTCCCCGCAGTATCACAACACCCTCTGACTAGTGAGTACTACGGCTCCCCGCAGTATCACAACACCCTCTGACTCCACTAGTTCGTGCTCCACAAACTATCATAGGCGGCTACCCATACTCGTCTCGAATATTCATCACAGACTCTGGAGGCAATCGTCATAACAGATGCCCACCCTTGCGAAGATCCACTCTCCCAAGTAATCTCCCTGGATGCCCATACTCGAAGGCTCTTACTAGATCCATAGATACCTGATATACCACAAGTCGTCTCAACTCAAGATTCACGAATAACTTTGAAATAAAGATATCAATACCCGGATACCTCGGAACACCCCCACCGAACATCACAAGATCCTGCCACAACCACAGATCTCCTGCTCCAAGCACCATATAGATGCAATAATACATTCCCTCTGAACCCCATAACTAGATCTTCATTTTTTCTAAGTTGCAACTTCGGTGTATTCAATTTCTCAATTGCAATACGAAGAAACGCTAACGCTACGAAATACGCTGATAATTCTCCGAAACCCTTTTTCCCGCCGCTCAAAATCCAAACAAGGATACGCATATCGACCCGGGAGTTGGCTGCCCAATCATTCTTTATCTACTTGCCCCAACACTGACCAATACCAGATTCCTGACTAATAAACACCTAACGTGGAGACATTCATCCCTCTCAAACAAGTACTTCCCGTATTAACTCACTCTGACCCCTTTCCTCGATCACCGACATCTCTGGTCTCATGATTTCTTACCTCATATCTCTATACTCCACTTATAACTGCTCTTGACAAATCTCTGCTTTCTTACATACGGCACCCGGTTCTCCCCCACTTAGGGATCGAACCATCACCAAATAGCATGCAAATAACCCATAACTATATTCTCCAGCAAAATCGCACCTGCCCCTGGAAAGTGCTACACAACGCCCGATAATCCCCCATTAAGGAAATGAATCGACCTCATATACTCTGAACCTCTGATGAACTCAAGAACTTCTCATCACGTCTGCCTCTAGTCGTTCCAAATCTCGTACCAATTTAGTACCAAACAACTCAACTGCTCGATAACATCCCTGGCTCATAGACTGAACCATAAAATCATCGTACCCCTCACCTCAACTCATTAACCAACGCTCCAACACCGGGATCATCCCAAGAACAGGAACCCACTCCCAAATTCAACACCCCATGGATAGAAAACTCTCGGCAACGCTGAACTCGACTGAACTCCCTGCTGATACCACTACCGTGCACCCGACTAAACTCAATTAAGTATAGCGTGGCCCTCGATTATCCCAGTCTCAACTGACTATCTGCTCATGATAGATCACTGCCTCGCGGCACACATGCTACCTGATACTCTGGTGGTAAATCATCATCAATGACAACCTGCAGGGTTCACCCCTAAACCCAAAACCAAAACATCATGCTTCTCATATTTTTCACACGAGCATAATCAGTACCTCCCAGATCATAGGAGGTGGCATCTCCTTTATCGACTGATCACCCAACTCAGATCGAAATTCTCCCTTCTCACTGACTCCTTACTAAAATACTCTGAGGGGCTCTCGATCTCCCTCTCAAGGGACGCCTCTTCGAACTTACTCGTGACCGAATAACCGGAGAACCACAAACATCATTCACTACGAACCATGGTACTCATTCCATGACATCTCTTCTCAATATGCCCCGGTGTATGGTACCCTAACCATAACATCACTCCCCAATCCGCTCCGATGTATGGTACCCGAACCATAACATCACTCCTAAATCTGCCCTGATGTATGGTACCCGAACCATAACATCACTCCTCAATCTGCCCTGATGTATGGTACCCGAACCATAACATTGCTCCTCAATCTGCCCTGATGTATGGTACCCGAACCATAACATCACTCCTCGATCCGCTCCGATGTATGGTACTCAAACCATAACATCACTCCTCAATCTGCCCTGATGTATGGTATTCAAACCATAACTTCACTCCTCAATCTGCTCCTTAGAACCTTCAGAATACTCCCTGTATCAAGTATGGGTCCTCTGCTTTCAGTAGTACGGGCCCATACTACCTGCCACATCTACCCATACTTTCCACACGGACCATCCCAGAGCTTCTAAATAGCTGCTCGACCTGCTCTTTCACCAATCCCATCGTGCGTGCTCGCTCCCCAACGAAAATTCTCTATTCTACAAGCGCACTCATCTGGATAGGGTTACTCCCTAGGCTCTTCCGTTGTCCTCCCACTTCTTTGCTATCAGCTGTTGAAGAGCTCCTAATGATGCCAGCCATCTACCTCCTGAATATCGTCATATTCACTTGGTAGCTGACTCCCATCATCGAGAGTTCCACAAAGCACAAAGCAAGCAGCATTCGAGCATCAAAGAATACATAGGACTCCCTCTCTGTGATAACTCCACCTTCTCGGATCATCCTCGAAAGTACCACCGAACTCTGTAACTCTACCCCTCATGGGTTCTAACTGGATACTCTCACTCATCACATACTCAAAAGCATAACACCTATAACAACGAGTCCTAGGCTAAGGCATCACAAATCAGGCCACTCTAGTCCTAACATATGAAATACCTAGCCTGTCTCTAGCATGCAATAATATCTCATAAAGTGCATCATGCATATCTCATAATACAAAAATAAGGGTATTTTGTGAAATCACCGTTCGGGCTCTGGCTGATTGTACACACTGCTCCTTCTTGCTTTCTCTTTGAACTTTTATTCATTTTTAGAATATTATTTCCTTAAAACTTTTCTTACTTCCTCAGTTTGAGTCCAGATTTACCTGAAGGCGCATCCGAATCCCTCAAACCAAGGCTCTGATACCAACTTGTAACACCGTAAATTTCAAGACAAATTTTTCATTTAAAATAATCATTTTATTCTTAGAAACACTTGTTTAAAATCTCATTCATAGTCGATTTACAAAACATGCCTCCATTTTCACTTGCATAGAAAACCAGTATCCTCCAAAATATGACTCTTTCTCTGGTGTGTACAATCAAGCCGGTGCCGTCCCGTGATACTGAAAGAAACCTGAAAAACATCACACAAAACACTGTAAGCACGAAGCTTAGTGAGTTCCCCAAAATACCACACATAACACATATTAGCCACTCGAGGCTATAACTCTATGGGTCCGTGCACCCAAACTCTGTGAACCCTCAGGTTCTAACTCTGGGAACCTTATGGTTCCAACTCTATAAACATGCACAACATAAATCACATAGAAATAATGCAGTACAACACATCACGTACACATAGCATACAAATATTCTAATCACATAACTCTGGTTACCTACTCAAGGTAAAGTATAGTGAGAAGACTCACCTGGCAAGCAGAAAGCAGATATCCCCACACTTGAATCTCGAACTCGCCACCGCCTAACACGTAAGGTAAATACTCTCATGAATATAACTCTCGAGACTAGAATAAATCCTCTCATAACACCCTCTTATGGGTAAAAGACTATTTTACCTTTCTCTTGGCCCAAAGGCCACCTCGCTGACCAAACCCTAAAAGTCAACGGCCAACCCTTGGTTGAAATCAAAGTCCTCAGTCTAAGTCAACCCCTGACTGACCCTACTCACAGAGTCAACCCTGTGACTCGTCGAGTTCCCATAATCAGAACTTCACTCAATCTGTGACCTAACTCGCCGAGTCACCCCGAGACTCGCCGAGTCCAACAACTCTGAGTCCACTCGCACACGACTCACCGAGTCATCCCTGGACTCACCGATTCTCGACTCAACTAGAGAATATTTGGGACTCTTCGACAAGACTCGCCGAGTCCAAATGGACTCGTCGAGTCCAAGGCTATCTTCAACCTACTCGCCGAGTTGTTCTTCCAACTCGTCGAGTTCCAGGCCATCTTCAAGCAACTCGTCGAGTCGCCCCATGTGACTCGTCGAGTACCACCAGTCTGAATCCATACAGAAGCGTCTCAGGCCATGCAATTGATCCAAAACATAGATCTAGTCTCCTACCACTCATCCATCACGTAAAGTGGCAAACTTTACGTGAATCCAAAGAGATCTAAGCCGTTTGCACATTGGGGCTAGGGTTTGGGACATGTAAGCTTCACTAAACACTCCAACACAGGGACTTTCATGCTCTCTGATTCTTCTCCCTTCTAGATCTGAGGTAGCAACCTCAGATCTAACCTCTAAACTTCCCATTTCATCCATAGATAATTTCTCACAAACCCCAAAATGAAGAAACAACATAACAACAGGTCAATAACGAGATATTACCTCTAAGTGATGCCCCAACTGCAATGAAATTCGAATCCAAGCAAATCCCCTTGCTCCAAGCCTTCAATCTTCCCAAAATTTCTTCAACCATTACTTCTCCAAGCTCCAATCCACTCAACAATGGTGCTTCTCCGTGATTTAGGGTTTTCTGGGGCTCAAGGGGTGATAAAGAGGCTGGGAGGAAAACATAGTGATCTTTATATAAGGCTCAACCTCGAGAATTAGGGTTTTCTCCACTCAGCGCCTACTCGCCGAGTCCATTACACTGACTCGCCGAGTCAGCCACTTAACACGCAACCAAGTCGCGACTCTACTCGCCGAGTCCGCACATGGACTCGCCGAGTCCGCACATGGACTCGCCGAGTCACTCTTTCCCAATTTACTCTTTTAGCCCTTCAACTCTACTTTTGATATTTCGGGATGTTACAAATTAATTATAAGATAATCAAAATTAATTAAATAAAACTAGCGGAAAAACTCGGGCTTCGCCCTAGGTCGTTTTTGTGATTTTTATGAAAGATGTAAAAGTTTTGACTGTAAGGACCAAAAAAGTCAAAATGGCTAGATAATTAAAGGGGTTGGAATTAGCAAGTTTTTAGAAAATGGATCAAAGTTGTCAATTCCTTAAAGTTTTGTGGCCAAACATTAAATATTAAAAGGTTCCTAAAAAATAATTTTTTTTTATTGTAATGACCAAAAGTGTTAAAATGGCTAAAAAATGAGGGGCAACATTGATAAAAAACATACAAGCTTACTATTCATAAGGAATATTCTTTAAAAGTTCATAATTTTGAATATATATATATATATATATATATATATATATATATATATATATATATATATATATATATATATATATATATATAATTTTAAATAGTTTAAAATACACGTCTTATAAATTAATAAAGTTTATAAAAGACCTCAACGATATATATATATATATATATATATATATATATATATATATATATATATATATATATATATATATATATATATATATATATATATATATATATATATATATATATATATATTCGCAAAACCCTCTCATATGCCGGTGCAACGGATGAACATAATATTCATATATGAATGTAAACCACCACCACCACAATTAACATAACCACCACTCGACCACATATTTCTATTTTCCACAAAAACCTCCCACGTACCTAAGCGAGTATATGCATATTCTCAAGTGATTATATATATATATATATATATATATATATATATATATATATATATATATATATATATATATATATATATATATATATATATATATATATGAATATTATCTGTTTCGTCGTCCCTATATGTTGGGGCGCTTAAGCGGCGGATTTGTAATATGCGAGAATATACTTATCTTTCTATTCTATATGAATATTAAGTCCTCTGTCGCGCTGGTATGCAGGAGACTTCCTATTCCTCGTCCTCTTCCCACTAACCCAAACTTCTCAGTCGTTTCTATTATCCAAAGAGAGAAATTGAATGGGGGTGCTAATTACCTCGATTGGATGAGGAAACTTAGAATCACACTAAGTTATGAAAATTGTTAGTACGTTCTCAATGCACAGATTTCCAAAATCTATGATGATGCAACTGATGAAGAAAAATCCACTCATGTCAAATACATGGATGACTCGAATAAGGTCTATTGTATTATGATGGCATCTAATCTTTAGATAGTCAAAAGACATTTGAGAACACTTAGGCTTTTGAGATGAACTTGCAATTAGCAAAAACATTTCAACAAAGAGCAAGACAAAAGAGATTCAAAGTTGTCAAGTCCCTTATGTCATGCAAACTCAAAGAAGGTTGTTATGCGTGTGCTCATGTTTAATTGATGAAGAGTTACATCGACAGACTTGAGAACCTCAATATTGTCTTTGACGAGAACCTAACAGTGGGTCTTGTACGTGGGTCTATTCAAAGATCATATGATAATTTCATAAAGAGTTATCACTTGAATAATGTGGATAAGACAGTGATGGAACTATATAATCTACTCTAAATAGTTGAAGCCAACATAAAGAAAGTTGTGCCAACTAATCAAGTGCTTGCCATCCAAAGTAGTGGTAAACTCAAGAGAAAGTGTTTCAATACCAAATGGAAATGAACGGTAGTAGCTTCACATTCTTAATGTGGGAATAAGACTAAAGGAGATGGAACATACCAAACTATGAGTGATCCTAAAGAGGTATTGTGCTTCTACAATGGTGTCAGGCACATTGGAAATGAATCTTCCTCAAGTACTTGAAAGATGTGAAGGATGGAAAGGTTGAAACATCCCAAAAAATACGATCCAAAAATTTCAATAAAACCATAGTTATCAAATCATCACTTAAAATCATAAAGCATTGTATCTCAAAAACATCAAAATCATATGTCAAATATATCAGAGTGAAACATCCCAGGCTAAAAACATGGTGTGCGCAATGCAGTCATCCCGAGCACTTCCCCTTCCTACCGGAAGTTCCTGAAACTAAAACTGAAAACTGTAAGCATGAAGCTTTGTTAGTCTCCCATAGTACCACATCCCATACACAAAATCATGCTACTAGGAGATATGGGCCCCGCCCTCACTTCGCTAACTAGTAGATATGGGCCCCGCCCACACTCTGCAGACTATGAGATACGAGCCCCGCCCACACTCGGCTAACTACGAGATACGAGCCCCGCCCACACTAGGGTAATTATGAGATATGGGCCCCACCCACACTCAGCTACTAAGCGTACACACATGTATCACACATACAACAAGTGTAATCAAATCTATCAATCAGTCATATATCCTTACTCAAATAATACTTATGAGATACGGGCCTCACCCACACTCAACTATATATAAGATACAGATCCCGCCCATACTCAGCTACTAAACATTACACATAACATATACGGGCCGACCTTGGTGCTTTCGACCCATTCAAACTAGGAGGAAACTCACCTCGCAAAGCTAACTGTGGATTCTCACGGTAAGGAATCTCTAATCGCTGCTCCAACGAATCCCAACCTATCATTATCACAATAACACTTATTCAAAATCCAATAATCATTCTTAGGGAAAAATGACCATTTACCCCTGGTTAAAGTCAACATTCTGGGTTGACTCAACTCACTGAGTTCCATAAATCAGAAACCCTAAAATTGCGATCCAATTCATCAAGTTCTCCACGAACTCATCGAACTTCTCCTATCAACAGAATCAGGACATTCCAACTCGACTCATCGAGTCTGTCCTGAACTCGTCGAGTCTTTCTTTCTACAGGGTAAGGGCATTTCAACCCAACTTGTCGAGTTGCTTTATGAACTCGTCAAGTTCTTCAGCTCGATAAGCTATCTTAATAGATTAAGCTTTTATCCTTCAGATCTTAGCTCCATACTTCATATGTATAATGAAAATGTCATTTTTAGGGTAAAGTTTCCAACTTTACCTGTTAATACCCTTCCTTAATGGGTTTAGCTCAAACCCTAAGTCTTTAAGACCTAGATCTTGATCCAAAAGCCATTAATACTTCAAGCTAAGGCATACAAACTGAGATCTCGACCCTAGACACTACATGAACACGTATAGTCTCTAAATTTCTCTCCATGCATGGCCTTTTTGAGCATAAAAGGCCAAAATGACATCGTAAAGTTTGTATGGGGCTTCAATGGCCATAAAGTTTGCAGCTTTATGCCATGAAAGCCCTTCAAGGTCCTAGAACTGGAAGTATACTCACCTGGGACGTCCATTTCCCAAGGATCAAGATATTTGGACCAAAAACCCATTAAAAGTGAAAATGAAGAGATCTAAGAAATCAATAAGCAATTTTGAGACTTGCATACCAAACATTTACGAGGATGGGGTGATGTTTTTGGATCTACTCCCTCCTTCTTGAGTCCTCAAGCTTCTTCTTCTTCCAAAAGCTTCACATACACAAGTTATATCTAAAAATGTCTCACAAGCTCACACAAGGCATTAGGGTTTCGAGATTTAGGGTTTGGGACCTGGAGGCTATAAATGAGGCCAACCTTTCGAGGTCAAGGTGTTTAAATAGGGTGAAAAACCCTAAAAATTAGGGTTTCACTATGTTAGTCCTACTCGTCGAGTTAAGGCTCTCAACTCATCGAGTAGACTTTACTAATCGCGTCTAATTCCATGCCTACTCGACGAGTTTGCGACCTTGAATTTGTCGAGTTTAGATAAAAAAGAGAATAAATCTTTAATTAAATACATACCAGGAACTAGTCGTTGCAATTCTCCCCCACTTGTCTTAGACTCTGTCCTCAAAGTCTGCTGCTTCGGGAAATAACTCCAGGTAGTGCTCCCTCATCTCCTCCTCCGGCTCCCAAGTCCACTCTGAGCCGTTATGGTGCCACCACTGCACCTTCACCAACTTCACCCTCTTGTTCCTTAACTACTTCGTCTTCCTGTCAAGAATTGCTATCGGTATCTCGATGTAGTTCAGGCTGTCATCAACCTGGATATACTCTAAAGGTACGACTATGGATTCATCCACTAAGCACTTCCGCATCTGGGAGACCTGAAAAGTGTTGGATTAATGTCTAAGTCCATAACTATAATTGGTAAGACTTGACCCGACCCGGCATGGTCCATTTGGGTTGCAAACCTTCATGCACTTGGATAGACTATAATGAGAGGAATAAGACACTTATGGTTATTAATATATTATAAGTTCTAGTATATTAATAATAAGAATAATAAGATTATTTAATTAGTATTGATCAAGAATTAATCTAGGATTAATTAAGTGATCAAAAGAAGACTAATTAAATATATGGGTTGATTATGTAAATCATCCATACTTATATAGTGGGCTAATGCTCCATGGATAATCAAGTTGGGCTAAAACCTATAGGATGGTCCATGGGTGCTCCATGGTGTATTTGAACCCATGGATCCAAGGAAATGGAAAGTCATGACAATTAAGGATTTACCCTAATTGTAACACTATATAATGATCTTATTCTTGACAAAAATCGGCCACTAGGATTATTCTAGAGAGGGCTAGCCGATTTCATGAAGTGTAGGACTCTCTCAAGTTATTCTAAGTGTTTTGATAACTGTGTTTCCATTTGAGGCTTCCACACTATTGGGGCTAGGCACTCAAGCTTCATGAAGACTTTCTACATCAAAGAGGTATGTATTCTATCTTGTTATATTCATGTTTTGTATGATAGATTAGGATAATACCTTGGATATTCTTATTTGCATGTATAACAGAGAAAACATAGATCCAAGGTATTTAGGGTTGCATGTACACTTAGGAGTGTTAGAATGCTCAAAACCCAACAGTGGTATCAGAGCCTAGGCTTGTTTTCTTGTTATACTTGCAAATGGAGCTGAAAAATCGAGTTTTGATGCTGTCAGCCCAGCAGACTCGCCGAGTCCACGAAGGGACTCGACGAGTCCAAGGCAAAATGCATCCAACTCGCCGAGTTTTGTTCATGCACTCGACGAGTTGGACCCCAGACAGCATATTTTCGAGGTTTTTGGCTAGAAATGGACTAGGAACATTACCCTACGTTGTTTTTGAACTTATAAACTTGTTTTTTAATCTGGTAATGTTCATGCTAATCCATTTTCAAAGATAATTGTCAATAGATTCATGTTTTGTATTAGTTTAAGGTTTAGACTAATTACATGAAGAAGTTTGATATGAATTATCTTGTTCTTATGAGTTGCTTAGATTAATAGAAAAGTTAATTGAAATAGTTGTTTTCAATCCATTTTAATCTAAGAGTTGAGTATAAAATGTGTTTGTGTAACTTGTCCTCAAGTTACATGAAGAGTCACATTAAAGACTCATAAAACTCATAAAAGTTGGTGATGGTTACAAAATGAAGAGTCTTGAGTCATTCAATTTTTTTTTATGACTCCATAACTTGTCCTCAAGTTATGGAAATTCAAGAGTCACTTCATTAATAAATAAATAAATAAATAAATAAATAAAGTGTAACCTTAATTAATTCCATAAGTTATAAAAATAAAGAAAAGTTAATTCTTTTATTTGTTTAAAGTCTTCCATAAGTTATGGAACTTGAAGAGTTTTTTTTTTGGATTAAAACTACTTTAAACACATAAGTTATGGAATTAATTAGTTTTGAATAGTTTCAAAACTTGCCCTCAAGTTTTGGAATTTGAAAAGTTTTCACTTATGAATACTTTAATTCCAAGTTAGCCCTTAGAATTTTAAAAGAGTTAAAATTCAACACTTATACTATTTATAACATTAATGGTTAATTATTATATATATGTATAAGAACAAGTCGTTTTACCGTTAGTAGGCCTCATTCACGAAGCCGGTCTATAAGGTGGGTATAAGGTTGTTGCCTATAAAATGGCGACTTAATGGGTGTACACTCTCACCCACCGCTTGCTTGACTGGTGGAGGGTCGTTAGCCGAACGGGTAGGACAATGACTTTAAATTCTCCCTTCATTAAAAGTATTAATGATAAATACTAAAGTAACTAAAATCTTAATAATTCCCAATCTTAGTTACTTTAGGAAAAATGTGAATTTGGTGCTAACCCATGGAATTCACACTTTGTACCTTACCAAGTCGTTGGTGGAGCGTATGTGGTTAACCGGCACACTAACTTGGACTAGTAAGGACCACGAAGGGTGACTTAATGTTTTTCATAGATCAATGGAGCATGTGTGGTTAACCGGCACATTGATTAGGTGATAATATTAAGGGTACCAAGTGAATTGGTTGGTTATTCACACCTTGTTTTGTGATCCTCGGCATCCCAGTCACAAAATTTGAGAGGGCACACTCGAGATTGAAACATGCCATTGAAAAGTTCAATGAATCTCAAAAGATCTAGGAATTTCAAATCCAATTAAAACTTAATAAATTATTTCGTTTTTCATGGTGGAAATTGGTGAATCGTCATTCGCCTACCTTCAAATATTTTATAGCTTGGATTACGGCATCCCTCTTCTAAGTTATAAAATAGTTTGTTGGGTCCTAGCCTTAATATTTCATATTGGGTGTCATATTAAGGACTTTAAATCAACTATCTTGAATATCTCCCAAAAAATGTCTGGTTTAGACATTTATGATCTTCCCAAATCTCTTGAAGATGATGTTCCTCAACATCATGCTTCACTTCCTTTATCTCCTCCAATTATTCTCCCTCACCCACAAGTTCTTGAAAAGTTTAAAGTCACTCAAGCCCTATTGGCAAGTTAAGGTCTTGGTGTGGTCACATCTTGGAGATGTAGTCACATATTGACAAGACGGGAGAGTTGGGTGTCAAAGTCTCGTGAAATTTGGATGTTCAATCACTTTCTTAGTAACATAGCGGGTCACTTTGGGACTACTATGAGACAGACTATGACACGAGCCTTAATGATCTTATCTATTTGCTTTGTGCTGTGGAATCAGCAATGATTTGGAACACTAGTAAAGCAAATTTTGTTAGAAGATCAACTTCCCAAACCTTAAATGGACATTGGCAATGGTAGCATTGGATATCTAGAAAAGCATTTCTCTTCCCAATGGAAAGGGATCGGCCATAGTCAACTCGGTTGACCAAATGGTAAAGAGAAAGGCTAAGTCTGAGATAGTCTCATGTGCCATTATCAAAGGGTCTACATGTGTTTTGTTGCCAAAGGAAGGGGCATTGGTTGCAAAGCTGCCATGATTTACCTAAGGATGTTAAAGTTGATAAGATTGACTCTACTTCAGGTAAAATCCACTGTCTAACTCTGTTAAGTTTCTATTCTGAGATTCCTGATACATGATGTGACTGGGTCACATGGTGATGTTTTAAGAGTCAAAGAAAAGGTAAAGAAACCTAAAGAAAGAATATGTTGAATCTGATCGCGTAGATGGATTTCTATCGCGTAGTTTGAAGATCGGATTCTTGAGCTACTTCTTAAGAGTTATAATATATTGCTTGTGAATAGATAACAACAAGGTTTTCATGTGGATTGTAAGGATAAGTTTTTCCGCAATGTTTTAAAATAAAAGAAAAAAAAAGAGTTTTAATTTTATTTATTTTAAAAATATCCTTACAATGGCATCGGTGGAAAATTTTTGCTTATATGTTTCCAGTAATAGCAATATTGGAAAGTGGATTCGATTCTTTCATTTGTGGTAGTGTCTGAATTTACCAAATGAAGAAAGTTTTTCATCACCCAAGTTTCAATTGGACAGAAACTTGGAATCATACAAGTTGTATTGTATGATGAATGAGAATTTTCATCTTTGAAAAATTAAGACTAATTCTTTGATCACATGTATATGTGAGTCAATTGAAGGACTAAGGAATTAGGTACACTGGGTGTGCGCTGGTCAAGGTCCACCACAAAGATTGATTTGTCATGATTTACTAAAGATTAGTAAATATGATTATAATTATAAGGTTAAGTATAATTCTGTAACATTGGAAAGGATACAATGTATGACAAAGCAAATAAGAAGAATCAAATTAGGCAGAAGGATAAAAGTTTCTCAAATCTGAAAAGATGGGAGAGTACTTTAGTATCAGTTTTATGATCAACTTAATGATTTAGAAACCATATCACAAATTCATACTCTATGGACGTCTTAGTGCATTGTTATGGCTAAGAAGAGAGGTCATGAATTGTTAGATTGGTTAAAATCAAGAAGATGAGTCATACTTCGTTCCAAAACAATTCTTAGAGTCACACTCCAAGATTGTAACATTGAGTGACATAAAGTAAGGTATAAAACACTTATCAAATGTAAGAGTAAAATGTTTTCTACTCTTGTACATTTGAGATTGGTAAGATGTGATGTCTTGGATGAGACAAAGACCAACTAAGACCAATTGTGTGAAGTGTTAGTCTTGATAAGAATCCGCACTATCCCTTGAATATTTGTTTTGTCAAGGAATGGTTCTTGACTAGAAAAACTTATATGTCAAGAGGACAGTAGGAGCCTTAAAGATCCTGAAAGAGTTTTAAGATTTAATCAAGAGTGAAACCTGTAATTTATCACTAGCACACGACTTAAGGTTTGCAACCTATCGTGTTGACATAATTCTTATTTCTGTACCTACTTCAAATAAGTTGAATTTACATGTGAGTTATCAGAGTTCAACTTGGAAGCATTGGTGGGCCTTGTGTTACCAAGGTGACAAGAAACTAAGATTGAATAAGTTTAATCCATGTAGGGCTGAATTTGTCACTAACCTTATCTTGTGATTATGGTTTTGGCAAATTCGCATGGATAGGAACTCATACACTATAAAATCTAAGTGTCATAAGGTTTATCTCCGATTCATGAAAATGATGGTGAGGAAACGCTTTCACTAAATAGATTTTAAGTAGATATCAATTGTGTCATTTGCATTTTCAAAAGTCATTAGTGGAGCGCGTGTGGTTAACCGACACACTAACATGGACTTGTGAGAAATGGCAAATGCCTAAGCAATTGAGACTATGATTACGGCATCCCTTTTCATAGTTCTTGAAATTGCTTAGACACACAGCTGAGCTATCTACGGAAAGGTGTATGAATCTAAATTTCAGAAGTCCAGTAGATTTCTGAAAATATGTCAGAGCTAGTGGGAGCATAAGTGTTATGCTGATAATCATCATGTTAGTGGGAGCATGATTATTATGATTAGTATTGCAAGCTAGCAATGTTAATTATAGAAAACAAAGTTTCAATTCGTGAAGTTGTAGGGGTTGAAAGTTGTTTTGCTATAATTAAGGGAGAGGAAATTATACTTCATTTCAATTCTAAAGCATAGATTGAGATTTTAATCATCTTTAGTCAAGAATATATATAAGAATTATATGTCTGAATGGTTCGACTTAAGAAAATTCTATATATATTGTGTTTTCAAAATTCGATTATGATTACGGCATCCCTCTTCATAGTTAAATTTTGAAAACATGGCAAATGAAAAATATTGTAGCAAAAGACTGGTCTAGTATCATGTCTTTATGTCAAACATCATGAATTGTGTCCCATATGCTTCGGATATAGGATCGATTTCATGTGCTATAATATTCATCCTTTCTAAATTTTCCAAATGCTTAAGGCATTTAGAAGGGAAAAGTCTAGAACTGGATATGACTAAAGTGATTAAGCAATTGTCGAGGACAATCTGAGGTTCGCCAAAGATTGGTTGCTCAGGGACATTTGGAAGTCTAGTGTTAATTTTGGTAGGACCATATTGACATTTTCTGAAAAGAGGTAACTCTTGTTCGGAAGTGATAGTCAAATGGGACTATGGAAATGTCTCCATAGGTGGAAGTTATTCAATCTATGTAAGATTAGGAAACTTAATGCAAGAAGGATGTTCCCAAGGAGCTGATCTCCTTTGGAATGCTCTGTAATGGTTGATGTCAAGTCTTTCTGACTTCGTGCATAATCATTACAAGAGGATCAATGCATATAAGTTTAGAATCTAACAGATTTCAGTAAATGACATGAATTTGGAATTCTTGCATTTACAATAAGGATTTGGGATTGTGAAATGAGTATCATTGGAATTATGTTCAATTTATCTACATCACAATGTAAGGATCATAGACAAATATAGTGTGCATACTTGGGGTATGGCATAACTATTGTTTAGAAAAACAAAGTGTACATGCTAGGAGCATGGGACGACTGTTGTTTTTTATTCAAGTCTTAAGTTGATATTTGAAACATTGAATAATGTGTAATCAATATGGTGATAAATAAAAGGTGGTTTTATTTATATTCAAAAGGGTTCTGAGACCATATTAGATTCGATTATTATTGTGTTTCACTTTGCATGTTTTGACTTCCAAAATAGCTAGGTTATTCTTTTCGAATGACTAAGTTCTTTAAACACTCCACAGTCGTTCATATGTTGGAAGTAGGTATGAATCAAGGCTGTCATGAATCGGGTTTGTAGATGGCTAAATGGGTTTAGTCATGGCAATGGTTGCTACAACATTCATGAGTGCTCATAAGTTATGAGTATTGGAATAAACCCACGCTCACTTGTATCACTTCATGGAATTTATCTCGAGTGATCGTGAGACGGTAATATCATATAAATCTTCAAATCTAGAGATATGAGTTGTTACCTATGAGTTGGTTGTGCATTGATTGCACGTAAACGCATCAGTAACTTGATGTTATAAAACGTGCCTTTGTGTACAATTCAACAAGTAGTAGAACAAGCATATGAGTCGAAGTTTATCTGTTCCTTCTAGAAATAGAAGCGATATCTGGGCCCCTCGATGATTTTGTTGTGACCTCTGTACCGGCCGGTCAGAACTGAATTGATGTGTTCGATTAAGTTCTTTGTCAAACAAATCGAAAATCGGGAAACAAACTGTTGGACAATAAGTACGACGTTGTTCCATGTATTTGTCCGGCTGATATCATGAGAACAGAGGATTATATGATCCCTTATCTAATGGACAAGTCATTGACAAGATCAGAGTTCATCTACAAGGTCAGAGTTCAACAGAAGCTTTTGAGAGCTACGATTGTCGGTTGGTTCCTGAAGTCATACGCAATAATAGTTTTAGACTTATCCAAGTGGGAGACTGTTGGATTAATGTCTAAGTCCATAACTATAATTGGTAAGACTTGACCCGGCCCGGCATGGTCCATTTGGGTTGCAAACCTTCATGCACTTGGATAGACTATAATGAGAGGAATAAGACACTTATGGTTATTAATATATTATAAGTTCTAGTATATTAATAATAAGAATAATAAGATTATTTAATTAGTATTGATCAAGAATTAATCTAGGATTAATTAAGTGATCAAAAGAAGACTAATTAAATATATGGGTTGATTATGTAAATCATCCATACTTATATAGTGGGCTAATGCTCCATGGATAATCAAGTTGGGCTAAAACCTATAGGATGGTCCATGGGTGCTCCATGGTGTATTTGAACCCATGGATCCAAGGAAATGGAAAGTCATGACAATTAAGGATTTACCCTAATTGTAACACTATATGATGATCTTATTCTTGACAAAAATCGGCCACTAGGATTATTCTAGAGAGGGCTAGCCGATTTCATGAAGTGTAGGACTCTCTCAAGTTATTCTAAGTGTTTTGATAACTGTGTTTCCATTTGAGGCTTCCACACTATTGGGGCTAGGCACTCAAGCTTCATGAAGACTTTCTACATCAAAGAGGTATGTATTCTATCTTGTTATATTCATGTTTTGTATGATAGATTAGGATAATACCTTGGATATTCTTATTTGCATGTATAACAGAGAAAACATAGATCCAAGGTATTTAGGGTTGCATGTACACTTAGGAGTGTTAGAATGCTCAAAACCCAACAAAAAGTGTTGTGGATCTGGCTGAGCTCTGCTGGAAGATCCAAACGGTATGCAACCCGGCCCATCTAAGCCAAAATCCTGAACGGAACAATGTACATGGGGCCCTGCTTGCCACGCTTCTTGAACCGGATAACACCTTTCTAAGGTGACACCTTAAGGAAAACCATGTTGCCTACCTGAAACTCCAAGTCTGAACGATGCTTGTCGGCATATATTTTCTACCGACTCTAAGAAATCTGAAACTTGCTCCAGACCTGTTGAATCTTCTCAATGGTCTTGAGTACCACATCGGTACTCTCAATGACTCTCTGAATGACCTCACCCCAATAGATTGGGGTCCTACACTTCCTCCTGTAAAGCATCTCGAAGGGAGGTCGATCTATGCTAGTGTGGTAACTGTTATATGAAAAATCCGTTAACGGTAGATACGTATCCCAACTGCCCCCAAAATCCAGTACGCACCCACGCAACATGTCCTCTAAATTATGAATCGTCCTCTCACTCTTCCTGTCATTCTTAGGGTGAAAGGCTATGCTGACGTGAAGAGGAGTGCCCATCTCATCATGGAACTGCTTCCAAAAACTGGAAGAGAAACGAACATCTCGGTCTAACACCACTGAAACTGGCACTCCATGAAATGCCAACACATTGCATACATAGATCTCGACTAGCTTCTCACCTGATATACTCTCTTGGATCGGAATGAAGGGAACACTCTTGGTCAACTGATCTCGGATGACCCATATTGAATCTACTCGACATGCGGTCATGGGAAGCTTCATGACGTAATCCATAGTGATATCTTCCCATTTCCACACGTGAATATCCAACGGCTGCATCTTGCCGTGAGGTTGTTGGTGTTTGGCCTTGACTTTCCGGCAAGTCAAGCACCTCTCTATGTACCATGCTATGTCCCACTTCATGCAGGGCCACCGGTCATCAGGGCGAAGATCCCGATACATCTTTGTTGCCCCGGATGGATATAGAACATCAACTTGTGGGCCTGATCCATCAGAGTCTATCGTACACCACCCCAGTATGGAACCCAAAACCTCCTATGCAGGGTCAGCAACCCACAACTGTCATAGTCAAATGAGGCCACCTGGCCTACGATCCTCTCACACTTCCGGTGCTCTTCCGTCATACCCTCAACCCGCGCCTCCCGGATGCACTCCAGCAACAGAGTAATCACTGCCATCCTCAGACATATATCTTGTATCAGAGCTACCACTGCCTTGCGGCTAAGAGCATCGACCACCACATTGGATTTGTCCGGGTGGTAAAGGATTTCACAGTCATAATCCTCCACCACATCTAACCACCGACGCTGCCTCATGTTCAGGTTCGGCTGATCCATGAGGTACCTCAAAATCTTGTGGTCCATGTGAATTGTACAATGAACCCCATAGAGGTAATACAACAAAATATTGAGGGCGAAAACTACATCCCCCAACTCCAAATCGTGCGTCGGGTAGTTCGCCTTGTGAGGCTTCAACTGCCTCGAAGCATTTGCTATAACGTGACACCGCTGCATCAACACTGCACGCATGCCCATGATCGAGGCGTAAAAGTAAACCGCAAAGTCACCAATATCCTCTGGAAAAGTCAGAATTGGTGCCTTGCATAAGCGTTGTATGAGAGTCTCGAAGGTTGCCTTACTGCTTAGGCCCCCAACGGAATGTCACCAACTTCTTGGTTAGTCGGGTTAAGGGAACAACAATCTTGGAGAAATCCTGGATGAATCTCTAATAATAACCCACTAGACCAGGAAAACACCGAATATTAGATGGAGACCTCAGAACCTCCCACTACATCACCACCTCTATCTTGGCTGGATCAACCAGAATACCCTTCTGTTTGACAAGGTGCCTTAGAAATTTCACCTCGCGCAACCAGAAATCACACTTGGACAACTTTACGAAAAGTCTTTCCCTCCTCAGTGTCCAACACCTCTCTCAGGTCCTCCTCATGATTCTCATGAGTCTTGGAATAAACCAAGATATCATCAATGAAGACTCTCACATACCGGTCCAACATCGGTTTGCACACGCGGTTCATGAGGTCCATCAAGACTGCATGAGCATTGGTGAGCACAAACAACATCACCATGAACTCATAATGACTATAGTGAGTCTGAAAGGTTGTCTTCAGAACGTCGTCATCCTAGACTCGCATCTGGTGATAACCCGATCATAGATTAATCTTGGAGAACCAAGATGCACCCTAAAGCTGGTCAAATATGTCATCAATCCTTGGGATGTGAAAACGGTTCTTCACTGTTACGTTATTAAGATCCCGGTAATCCATATGTATCCGATGTGACCCATCCTTCTTCTTCACAAATAGGATCAGGCTCCCCATGGCGAACTGATCAGCGTGATAAATCCCTAGTCTAACAGCTCCTGCAGCTATCTAGACAACTCCCGCATCTTGGGAGGAGCCAACCAATATGGTGCCTTGGCTATCGAAGCTGCACCAGGGACTAGGTCAATCCTGAATTCTACCTGCCTCTCCGGAGGTACCCCATGCAAATCCTCTGGGAATACGTCTGGGCACTCTCGTACGATCGGTACATCATCCACGATTGTCTAACCCTTATCCCGAATATCCATAACATAGGCGGCATAATCTGCGCAACCCTGCTGAAGGTAGCACATCGTTCTCGCTGCTGAACATAAAGTTGATCCACCCTGTGGTCTCTTGCCCTAAATAACTAAACCTCCCCCACTTGGGGTCCAAACCCGCACAAGATGCTATTCACAGTCGATCACTGCCCCGTTGGGGCTCAACCAGTCCATACCTACTATAACCTTTTTACCTCGCAGGGGAATGGGGACTAAATCCACAAAAACTACTCATCAAATACCTATAGAGTACATCCCCGATGAACCCTCACAACCCATACGTTCCAATCATCTACTGTAACATCCCCAAAAACACGACCAGAAAAGTTCATTTTAATTTAATAATAAAACCACAAGTGCCAACAATTCATTTAAAACATATCACATTAGAGTGTCATGTCTAAACATTATTTTATTTTATCAACATATTGGTGTGTCCAATGAAATCATCCCGAGCTCTTCCCTCCGCCACCGGAAGTACCTGAAACCAAAACTGAAAACCGTAAGCACGAAGCTTAGTGAGTTCCTCAACCTACCACATACCGTTCATAACAAATACTGTTAGAACTGGGCCTCACCCACTACTTCGGGCATCTCCCACTACATCGGGCCTCGCCCACTTCATCGGCCCCGCCTGGCTTCAAGCCCCGCTCGGTATACATATTTGTTTTACTTTAGGCCCTGCTAGTCTTTGGGCCCCGCGCACTAAATGCATACAAACATATAACCATAGCACATAACATGTAAACTGAACATACCCTACTGCATTACTGACCCAAGGCATCGTATGTCTTGGGCCTCGCCACTGTCCTGCTACTAGTGAGCCATGGAACCCCGTCCAAGCTTCTGCTATTAGTGAGATACGGACCCCCACCCACACTCACCTTCCTCCTATCTCGGGCCTCTCCCCTGCTCTGCTACTAATGAGATTTGGAACCCCGTCCACACTCCGCTAATGGTGGGGTACTGGACCTCGCCCATACCCACCTCCCTACCAAAAATATTTAAGTATTACACAGACAACAAGTATAAACTATCATGCAAACATTCCTTGGGATCCCACCCGACATTGGACCTTGGTCTGGAATAACGTACTAGCATATAATGCCTAGGGCTAACCCCCGGGTTTCCTACTCATAAAATACATGGGTCGACATTGTGGCCTTAGACCCATTCACATAGAGGGAAACTCACCTCGCACTGTTGAAACCCTGCCGGTACACTTATGGCTACTATCTGACAATCCCCACACTACTGCTCCTCTAGCTCCCAGAACTATCAATACCACAATAATACTTAGCTCAATACAATAATCCTTCATAGGGTAGAATGACCATTCTACCCATCCTAGTCCAACTTAGTACATATTCAAGGTCTAACACTAGGTAAGCTTCCCAAGCCCACTAGTGACCCACTAATGGCCCAATTTGCTACACTGGGATCAATCCCTTAATGAGCCCTACCCTAAGCCCAATTATACATTCCTTGGCCCATATTAACTAACTCCTGAAGGCCCGTTATGGCCCAAAGGCCTAAAATCCAAAACACAACCTACATCGAGGCCCAAAATGCAAAAAGCCCAACTCTACTGAGTATGTTGGGCGTACTCCAATGTACACTAAGTGTACTGGCCTGCTAGTGAGTATGCTGGGCATACCTGCACGTATCCTCAACGTAATCGTCCTGTTAAGACACTTTTCCACAATATGTTCAATTATGTTCCTAGAGAGGCTCTTGAAGCACAGCTGCAGCGGTTTACATCTCTCAATACTGAAATCACTGTGGTTGGGATTTTCTATACAAAGTTAGAGATAAACAAGAAGCTACTGAATGCTGTCCCAAAATCTTGGGACATGAATGTAGCTGTCATTAAGAAGACTAAGGATCTCAGCCGTCTCTCTTTCGCTAAAGTGATGGAAGTCATCAAGGCATGTGATATTGATGACAAGTAGCGGGAATCAACCATGTGAACTCTTACTCAGCTGCGAACCTTGGCATCTCTTCTAACAATGCTCTTTCATCCCTCTCGTTTTCTCTTCCTTATGCAGGTCAATCATTTACTACTCCACAAGCTCAGAAGCAGACTCTTCCCACTCCATCAGCTTCCTCTGCATCATCCTCAACTATGGCTTCTTCTTTAAAGGGAAAGCAGGGTGATGAAAATCTTGCACTTGCTTCAGGGCTTGTCAATTGCTACAATGCACTCGTAGCCGGGGATCTTCCAACTCAACTATCATTTGCCAATCTTGATCAGATTCACTCTGAAGACGTTGAGGAGATGGACATTATGTGGCAAATTGCCATGGCAGTTTTTAGGGCAAAACAGTTTGCCAAAAAGACTGGAAAGAACAACTGGGGAATGAGTGCTGACAAGAAAGTTGGGTTCAGGAAGGGAAAGCTTCGATGTTTCAACTACCATGAGCAAGGACATTTTGCTTGTGATTGTCCATAGCAAGACAGAAGATTAAATAATGATAGGAAAATAGTTGCAGTCGGAAACAATCGAAGTGGTGCTCAAATAAACAACGAGAAGGCTATGGTTGCTCAGTCATTTGACTGGGAGGATCAGATGCAGGCCTTGAACTTGTCTGGACCTGAAATTGCCCACCTAGCACAAGTGTGTGATGATGCCCCGACAGAGATTGTGGCAGCTGAAGATAAGATGATGGAGCTGCAGTTTTCGTTGATGGTATCTTCTTCTCATGAACCTAATACAACTGAGGTAAGTTTACCATCATGTTCTCAAGCTTGTATTGATTATGTTAAAATTCTGCATGAGAAAATTGAGACATTAGATAGTGAGGTAGAAAGCCTTAAGATTCTTCGTGAACTTAATGACTCATTAAAAAGGGAAGTAGAAGACCTTAGATATGAAGGTTACCAACTTAGAAAAGGTCAAAAACCACTTAAAGCGCAATTGGAATAAAAAATAAAGGACTTTAGGAGAATTCAGGAAGACTACAGTAATAAATGCGAAAATTATGATTATGTAGTGAAACAGAACACTGAACAAGTGGCTGAAATTGAATCTTTAAAGGGCAAATTTGAAACCGCCGATTTTGATTTTAGGAAATTTGATGTCTCGAGTGAGGTAGTTGTAAATATGATAGACCACTGCATGCAATTTAAGAAAAATCAATCAAAGGGTCTAGGTTATAATCAAGTGCCTCCTCCCTTTAATCATTCATATAAGCATAAGCCCCTGTCCAAAGAAGAGATTGGCAATGAATCATTCATGGTTTATGGCAAGCCATCTGGTTTTGTTTCGGGAGGATTTATTAATGTTTAAAGTACTAACATTTCTACTTCTCATGCAGATCAATCCTTGAATCAGTCAAAGCACGAAGTTAAAGGATCTGTTTCTGAAAATAAAACTGAGTCCAAACTTGAAGTTTTAGTTTTTAATAAAGACAATAATTTTTATGATGTTTTAAGTGACAATGTTTTTTGTGGTGGTGTTTCGATTACTTCTGATACTGTTTTGAATTGTGTTTTGAATGGTTTGAAAGTGTCTAGTTTGAACAATTTGATTGACAATTTTAATGTGCGTGATAATAATTTTGTAGAACCACCAGTTTCACAAACTTCTCCATCTAACGTACCCTCACTTGCCTCACAACCTAATTCTTGTTCATGTTCTTGTGAGAGAAGCAAGGGTGATAGTATGGAAAACAAATATGATCAATGTAGCACAATTTATAACAATAACAAACAGATTTGTTTCAATTGTGGTGTTGGTGGTCATATAGCTAGAAATTGTCAAAATCCTATGTTTGTACATTTTGAATTTTCAAGAGGAGAGAACGAATCCAAAGGAAGGTATTTAACTAGAAATTCCTCTTAAAATTATTCCCGGAATGATGATTGGAAAGATGATCGGAGTAGAAAATGAGCCATTTTTCAATAGCATAAAAAGTTTTTTTTATCACAAAGTCCCAGGCAGTTTGCCAAAACCGAGTGTGGCCAAGCCAATGTCGGTTTCGTCAAGAAGCAGCAGTGAGTCTTCAACCAAATCTGGTAGAAAACCCACATGATTTAAGCAAACTGATAAACATTCAATCTCAAAAAAACCCGGGACTATTAGAAAACCCAATTATAAATGGCTGCCCAAACTAGCTTCCAATTCATCTTCCGTGTCCTCTAAAAATTCCAAAAATTATCAATCTGAAAAGGCATCGGTGCCACCCAGGAAAATAATGACCTGGGTTCCCAAATCTAATTAAACCCGCACATTTTGCAAGGTCAGTTGCGGGGAAATGTCGTCAGACCCTGGTTCGTCGCCATCGGCTGTTCCCGACATATGACAGGAGATATCACCCAACTGCACAACATTCAATCTTTTAATGGGGGATACATCTACTTTGAGGGTGGAGATGGTGGCAAAATCACTCGAAGAGGAACTATCTCAAATGGGGTTTTAAGTTTCGAGAATGTTAATTTTGCTCCCGAGCTGAAGCATAGTTTGTTAAGTGTTTCTCAGATCTGTGACAAGGGCTATTCGACACATTTCACTTATAAGGAATGCATGATTCTCAAGCCAGGCTTTGTCATCTCAGAAGAGTGGATTCTTGTAAAATCTAAAAGGGATGGAAATCCATATATCATTGATATGAATAGCAATCTTCCAGAACAAGTTACGTTCCTTTTCTCCAAGATCTCTGAACAAACTGCAATGCTGTGGCACAGAAGACTAGGTCATGCTAATGCCAAGAACTTGAATCGTCTTGCGAACAATGAGATGGTCTGTGGATTGCCTGTCAAGGACTTCATTACGTTTGAAAAATGCGTGTCATGTGCCCAAGGAAATCATCATAGAAAACCACACCTGCCAAAACAGGTCAACTCAATTAGCCGGTTGCTTCAATTGCTTCATATGGATTTGTTTGGACCAGTAAATGCTCTCAGCATGAACATAAATTCTTATTGCCTGGTTGTGATTGATGATTTTTCTCAGTTTACATGGGTTTTCTTTCTATCCAACAAAGTTAGAGTTGATGATTTGATTAAGAAATTTATAGTATTAATTGAGAACCAGACTAACCATTGGGTGAAGGCGCTTCGTACCGATAACGGAACAGAGTTCAAGAATTCTGTTCTCGATCACTTTTGCACAGAAAAGGGTATCATGCGTCAATACAGTTCTGCTAACACCCCAACAAAATGGTGTTGCTGAAAGGAGAAACAAAAGTTTAAAGGACGTTGCAAGGACGATACTGTGTGATTCAAAACTGCTAGTTTTCTTTTTGGCCGAGGCGATAAACACTGTCTGCTACGTTCAAAATCGCATGTTGATCAACAAAGCTTAGATGAAGACCCTGTATGAAATTTTATATAATCACAAGACGTCAGTCAATCATTTCCGTGTATTTGGCTGTCCTTGTACTCTTCTTCACTTAGATACCAACCCGAAGTTTAATGCCAAGGCCGATGATTGTTACTTTGTAGGGTATGCTGCTCGCACTGCTTATAGAGTCTACAATAAAAAGACAAAACAGATTGTGGAATCCTATGATGTGCGTTGGTATGAAGAAGATGAGACGGACGCTAGAGTGGGTCCAGATTGGCTGTTTGACTACACATCGTTGTTCAAATCAATAAGTGTGTCTTCGAGTGGTTCATCGGGATCTGTTTCTGGTTTGAAGAAGATTTCTGAAGACGAAGATAAAGAAGTTGTCTACAGACCTCCATCTGCATCCTCTTCATAATTCAAGGGGAAGTCCTCGGTCTCTTCTGAGGGGGAGTCCTATGCTATGCCCGAGGGGGAGTCCTTTACTATACCTGAGGGGGAGTCCTCTGCTACACCAGAGGGGGAGTCATCTGCGCAACATGATAGTCCTGAATCTCCAGTCCAAAATGATACTCCTGATGCTGAAGCTACGCCATCTACACCTATGGAGAGATAGTTCATGGCCAATGACGCTTCCGCAACCAACTCAACCTTTATGGAACTACTCTTTCCTGAATTTCTCCCAAATGAGTTTGTAACATAGCCTTCTGGAGCAGCTTAATCAGCAAATGAAGGAGGTATCAACATTCACACTCTTCCTGTCTTTCTCAATGGTATCAGCCAAGAGATACCTTCAAGAATTCAACGCGATCATTCGATCGATAACATCATTGGTGAGCTGGGCGATGGTGTTAAAACAAGAAGTCAGAGTGGAGATGTTAATACCTATCTCTAGTCTTGCTTTATCTCTCAAATGGAGCCCAAGAATGTTGAAATGGCTCTGAATGAGCCCAGCTGGGTAGATGAAATGCATGAGGAACTACATCAATTTGAAAAACTCAGAGCTTAGAAATTAGCTGAGTTAACAAAGTGCAAGAAGTCTCTTGACACAATATGGGTTTATCGCAATAAGTAGGACGATTCAGGGGTTATTGTCAGAAATAATGCTCGACTGGTGGTTCGCGGGTTTCGGCAAGTCGAGGGTCTTGATTTCACTGAAGTTTATGCTCCAGTAGCTCGCATGGAGGCTATTCGTATCTTTCTAGCATATGCTTCTTACATGAACTTTACCGTGTATCAAATGGACGTCAAGACCGCCTTCTTGTATGGCAAGGTGAAGGAGGAAATCTACGTTGATCAACCTCCTGGGTTCGTTGACTCAAAATTTCCTAATCGTGTCTACAAGTTGGACAAGGCATTGTACGGATTACATCAAGCTCCTCAAGCGTGGTACACAACTCTAACAAAGCATTTGCTCGAGCATGGCTATTCTCGTGGCACCATCGATCAGACCTTGTTTATTAAGCATGTCAGCAATAATCAAATTCTTGTGCAAATCTATGTTGACGACATTATCTTTGGGTCGACCAGTCCGCAGCTCTGCGAAGAATTCGAAGGTGTAATGAAGAAACGGTTCGAAATGAGTTCGTTATGAGAAATGAACATTTTTTTGGGGCTTCAGGTTAAACAGAATTCAACCGGAATCCTGCTACATCAAGCCAAGTATGTGGAGGATATTATTGAGAAGTTCGGGTTTCACGATGCTAAATCTGTTTCAACACCAGTGGCTGAACGACCTCTTCTGACTCCAGACCCTGAAGGCGAATCCGTAAATCAGACTCACTATCGATTGATGATCGGATCGCTGATGTATCTTACTGCAAGCCGACCTAACATCATGTTTGCAGTTTGTCAATGCGCACGTTATCAGGCTAATGCTAAACTTTCACATCTTATTGCTGTCAAAAGAATATTTCGGTATATCAAAGGGAGCCCAAAATTGGGTCTTTGATATCCGAAGAATTCTGAATTTGATCTTTATGCTTTTGCTGATAGTAATTATGGAGGCTGTGAGCTTGACAGGAAATCAACCTCTGGAGGATGTTAGTACCTAGGTGATAGACTAGTTTCGTGTCAATGCAAGAAGCAACACACTGTCTCAACTTCCATAGCGGAGGTGGAATACGTTGTTGCATGGGCCTGCTGCTCTTAAGTTATCTTGATCCAACATCAGCTGTTGGACTACGGTTTGATTTTTTTAGAAACCCTGATTTATTGTGATAATGAAGTTGCTATTCAAATTGCCAAAAACCCAGTCCAACATTCTAAAACCAAGCACATTCACATTAAAATTCATTTCATCAGAGACTTTAATGAACGTTCGCTAATCCGGCTGGAACAGGTTCACACTAATAATAATGTGGCGGACTTGTTCACAAATCCATTTAACAAAGCTCGCTTCGATGTGCTTGTGGGTTTTCTGAAAATGATTCGTTTTGAGGATTCAGTTATTTATTTATTTTTTTTCTTCATTCTTCAATTTTATTTTTCATTCTTATTTTTATTTTTTATTTCTTATCTTTTATTTTATTTTTGTTTTTTTAATTTCTTAGGATAGATTAAATTTGCGCATTTTATTTTATTTGTATTTTATTTTATTCTCACCCATGCACAAATTTAGGGGATAAATAATCATTAAAAAAATCCAAAAACATTGAAAAAAAATTAAAAAAAATTAAAAAAATATTGCTAATAGTTATGTTTGCAGGTGTTGTGATGGGAAATGAAATTACCAAGTGATAACGAGCAATCTGATTCCGCGTAACGTACCTAAGTTGAATTGTCAACGCTCTGTGCTTGATGCGCTTGTAGGCACGGAAGATTTTAAATGGACTTGACTAGGGAGAGTTAAACTTAATGAATTTAAGGACTTGACAAACTTTGACCTAGTTAGATCCGTTTAGCCTTACATCACGATGCTCGGATAGGTTGAGCAGGGAGATATACATGGGAATCTACCGGTCACATTAAATAACCTGTATCTAGAACTGTGGATTCACTTTTCCTCGATGTGCGGATTATGTCCTTAATTCCGGTTGGATGGGGCGATTGGTAAATTCCGATGAATTAGTTCTGTAGAAAATTGTTTTCTTTCTTTCTGTCTGTCAGTCATATGTTGTCTCCTCTGCGTGATCGGGAGATCCGACCTGGACTGTAACATATGCAACTCTATTTCTCTGCAAACTATATCTAGGAAATTCTTCTTATTTGTTAGCCATATGTTGTCTCCTTTGCGTGACTTACAATCTGACCTGGTACACAACATATGCAACCTTCTAGTTCTCAATCCTTCTAAAATTATAAGTAATAACAATCTGAATCTATCATCTCTCCTAATGATTGTCTGCTCACCCGATGTAAGGAGTACTCTGGAAGTCCTTGATGGCTTGGGCATATCAGGAAGCGGGAAACACGTTCTAGTACAATTAAAATTGAACACTTACAGATTGTCTGTAGATCTCGCTGCTCGATTTAGGTGGACAACAATATCCCTGGTTGTAGTTAGTTAAATGGTCATAAGAAAAATCTATTTAAGAATTAGGGCCAATTATGATAATAAAGTTATAATTAGATATATGCATGTATCATGTCATTGGTAAATTGTCCAAATCTTGTCACAAATGTTTCGTGTTTAAGTGGACCACAATACTGGCGATCGATCACACGAAAATGTGAAGATAAGGGTACCGACAAATGGAATAAGGCTATCCAACAACTTTGATCCCAACATCACAAATTCTGTCACAGTAGTTAAATTTTAAGATTATATTTTAGTTGAAGTTAAATTACTGTAATTTTATTTTTATTTTTATTTTATTTTTATTTTATCTTTAATTTTTAATTTTAATTTTATTTTTATTTATTTCATTTTAGTTTATTTTATTTTATTTTTTTCGGTTAAAAATTTTATAAGTTTATTTTATTTTTATTCTTTTATGCATAGTTAATTTTATTTTATTTTATTTTAATTTTACCTTTAGTAAAATCCTCAGAAAGATTTGTTTTAAATTTTTTGACTATGTTGGACTCTTCTCAATACTGTGTGGTTATCAGGTAAATGGTAAATGGGTATAAAAAGGAGTTTACCGCCGGAATCTCATTCATATCTTTGATTCCGGCCGTAAACCTCCCCCCCACTCTCTCTCTCTTCAAAAAAAATTCTGTCAAATCTTGCAAATCTAATCTGATAGTCTCGAAGGTAATGAGTTCTTGATTAGGAATATGTATTTTATTGTGTAATTAACCAAGTTATCGAAGCAGAAATCGAGAAAAAGGACACGACGGAGTTTACGGCCCAAGCTTACGGCCGCAAGATGCTTGCGACCGCAAAATACGAATGATTGATAGTTTATTGTCCCGAATTGCGACCGTAAATCCTTATTAACCGAAATCTTCATGTGTTGGTCGTAAAATCTGTTCGTCGACCGCAAACTTGGTTCTTGGCCCGCAAACTCGGTTCTTGGACCGCAATCTGCTGTTGACCGCAAATTAGTGTTGACTGCAAATTTAGATTTGATTTAAATGAAAGTTTTTTTAATTTTTTACCCAAATATCAGAGACTTACTTGGTATGGTTGAGTGGAGGGTAATGGCGAACCTCAAATTTGCGGATATGCACAATCTTGCTATTGTCTTGGCGGATTCTCCAGCTGTTCATTCGGATCTTCGGTCAATGATTTACAGTCTTTGGGAGTGCTGTTTGGCATCTACTATTACAGTAAATTCTGTTGTTTACCAAAATTTAATTAGAGAATTATGGGCAACTGCCAGCATGGATGTGAGTGATGCCGGTCATTTTGTTGTTAAAGCTATAGTTCAAGGACGCAAAATTGTGATTAATGAAAGCTTTATCAGAGAGACGCTGCTGATTGATGATCAACCTAATTACCCTATGGAGATTGGGATTGAATACACTCAGAGAATTCTAAGGAGAATGAGTTATGAAGGCACTTCACCTCCATGTTTAAAGAAGCTCCTACATCCGTATTGGAGATTGTTAGCACACGTGTTCGTTAGCTGCATTTCAGGGAGAAGATCGGGAGCAGATGAGATTTCTCAAAGAAATACTGGTGCAATTATTTCTCTCGCCGCAGGTGTGAAGTTCAACTTTTCGAGATTCATTTTGGATGAGTTTGTTGTGAACATTAGAGTTTCAACTCGGGATACTTTCTTATTGTATCCTAGATTCATTCATGTGTTCATCGATACTCAGTTTCTGGATGTGAGAAAAGAAGGTGATATTTTGGATATGAAGTCATTGGGTCCCCACACTACAGGACTCATCAAACAGAATCGAAAAAGAAAGTTTATTTTCCAAGGAAAATACCCACTTAAAAAGTTTGGAAAGTTCACTGAACTGAACGAACCTACAGAATCTTATGATTCATCTGACCAGGCTTCTTCTGAGCCTGCATCTTCTGAGAAGTTATCTCCAAACAACGATGTTATTGATGTATCAGATGATGAAAGTACTGAAAAGGAAGATACTCCTACTCCTGACGCTCATGTGGCCGAAGAACATGGTTCAAGAATGAATGTGGAGTTTGAAGCAAATGTTGAGGGTGATAAAAATGATACCTTTAGTGATCTTGATCTCACTGGTTTTGATCATGATGATATTGTAGCTTCTCTAGCCAATAGTGCTAATTTGGTGTTGAATGAGAATCTTGACACAATCTTTAACAATATCGATGAATTTGTTCTTCCAACAACAGAGACAAAGGATTCTAATGAAGTTTTTGAAACTGCAACCCCTACTTCAAACCTAATGGCAAATATTTCCACTCCAATGGAGACGGTTATGGGATTTTCCCCTCCTGTTTCTGTTCCTCCTACTTTAGAGCTATTTGTGAGTGATTATGCAACAACCCAGTCTGGTCAACCTCCGTTGAAAAGATAAAGAAGGGATCCGAGGAAGAGTGAGCTAATTGCAAGTCTCGTTAGCGGCATCCCAGTACCTCCTACTACTACTCTCAGTCTTACCACAACCAAACTTTTTACAGTGGGTCCAGACACTGTTTTTGATGTTGGTGGTCCCTCTATTCCACCAGGGTTTACCCCCCCTCGATATGATCATGATGAGGCTTTTGTGAGATTGGACATGCATTTGGATGAGGAACAATTTTTGATGCCTTCTCCTCACGGTAAAGGTATTTATATAGGGGATGGTGGTTCTGGAGGAGACAACCTAACTATCTCAGGGCTACACATGGAGATACCAGTGCTGAGTCAGAACAGATTTCAAGTGTCTGAGCTTCAATATGATAATTCAAGGCTTGGTATGCAAGTAGTTGATCTTACTAAGGACAAAGATCCAAAGTCCAAACAGATTTCTGATCTTCAAGATCACTTCAATCTCTTGACGTCAAGCTATTTTGAGCTGAAGAAGAAGCTTGAGGAAGACCTCGATGATAAATACCATACATCTGCTGATGAATACAAGATCAATCTTCATGTTCAAGCCTTTCCAGTTACTTTTCCAACTGGTCAAACCTCAGGAGCGGTTAATCATGTTGAAGACGAGCCTCCTCAAGCCCCCCATGTTTCAGCAACCATTCGCGATGCACAAGAGGAAGTAGCTAAGAAAGGGAAACTGCTGTCTAAAAGAAACCCTACTCAAAATGCTTCTTGGGATGAACCTACGATTACAATGACTGATCTTGAAGTCGTTCGATTCGGAGATACTTTCGATGATAAATCGGGAATTTTTTTCGTGGGGATTTCATGATTCTATCAAGATGTGGAGCATGCTAAGGAAAAGTGGCAACTCTGAGCTTTATAGAGATAGTCATGATTTCAGTTCATGGACTAGGGTCGATCTGAGAGAATTGTCTCGAGCTCCTTTCTCCAATCTAACAAACAATCCACAGGCGACTCAGTTCAAGCACTTCCTTGAAGATCAAGTTAAGAAAGGGTTTCCTGCCATGAATATTGCTGAGTCTGTTATAGTGGAGCATTCTGATATCCATGATCCTAAAATTGACAAGCCTCTGCAAGTCGTGATGTGGCCTGAAACAAAGCAGGTCAAACAGTTCCTTGCGCTTCAACATTATCAAGATGGGTCTCTAAGTTCAATGGAGTGTTGGGTTTTCGATGAAATTACTTCCGTTGCGGTCATCAAGCTCAAGAATGGATGCATTCGACTTTATGATCGAAGAGATTTGTTACAATTTCAAAAATGGGATATTCATCACCTAAGCAAATTTCAGATTTTGGTTGCAGAGGATACTTTTGAGGATGCTGCGAAGGTGTATACAACTATGGTTGTTGAGATTCTTAACAAGCGTATGTGGAATGGGGCAATGGGGCAAGTAGACATTATGGTAGTTAATAAAGGTTAACTTCAAGCTAGAGCCAAACCAAGGGGAGATTGAAAGGCCTAAATTAGTGGTTTGGTCTAGGATTTGCAATGTAATAGTAGTATGGTCTAGATGAAGTATGTTAGTAGGTGTTCTAGATAGTTTACGGTTGTAATGAGTTTACAGCCGTAAACACCTTACGGCCGTAAACTCTTCTAGGTCGTGGTCCCTATAAATAGAGGGTTAGTCAGACTATTTTGGTGGTTGATGCCTTATTTTTCACGACTTTCTATCGAGTTGTACCAGATGTTTATAGCTATAAAATGTGTGCAAACTTGGTTTATTTTCTTTTCGCCTCTATTCTTGTTTTGTGTGATTGTTTTTGCTATTGATCTCTAGTAAGATCCGTTCTCAGGACCCTACACCATTTGAATGTTTCCATCAGACTAGCACTAAGTCGACCATATTGCATCGTAACTTCTTAGTCTTACAGTCAACAATTGCCTCAGGCTCTTTGATCAACCTTTTATTCTCATCCATTCTTAACTCTGAGATCGGGTTTATGTCGAGAACTTCTCCTGTGAACTTCCTCAAATAACACACATGGAAGGTGTTATGAATACCATCTTGTTCTTCGGGTAATTCGAGCTTGTAAGCTTGGTTCCCAATCTTCTGAAGAACTTAGAAGGGTCTAATAAACCTTGGACTCTACTTTCCTCGCTTTCGGAATCTTATAAGTCCCTTCCACGGTGAGACTTTAAGCAAAACGAAATCCCCAACTTCAAAATTCATTGGTCGTCTTTTCTTGTCAGCATACCTCTTCTGACGACCTTGAGCTGCCAACATCCTTTCCGTAATCACTTTCAACCTCTCAGCAGTCTCATGGACTATCTCGCGGCCCATAAACTACTTCTCTCCAACTTCAATCCAACAAGATGGCGTACGACACTTCTGTCCGTACAAAGCTTGATAAGGTGCCAACTTGATGCTCGAGTGGAAACTGTTGTTGTAGGAAAATTATACTAAAGGTAAGTGCTCATCCTAGCTACCTTGGAAATCAAGGGTACACGCTCTCAGCATATCCTCAAGTGTTTGAATCATTCTCTCGCTCTGACCATCAGTTTGTGGATGGTAAGCCGTACTCAAACATAATTTCATACCCAATTCTTCTTGCAGACTCCTCGTAAACCTCGATGTCAAACGACTATCACGATCTGATACAATTGTAAGAGGAACACCGTGAAGTCTTACTATATCTTTCACGTAAGCATTTGCGAGCTTATCCATAGACCACTTCTCATTGGCTGTTATGAAGTGTGCACTCTTAGTGAAACGATCCACAACTACCTAAATCATGTCGTGACCGTTCTTCATCCTGGACAGTTTAGTCACAAAATCCATGGTGATGTCTTCCCATTTAGCCATGGGTACAGGTAAAGGTTCTAAACTCCCATACGGTTTCTGATGTTGTGCCTTAACTCTTGCACATGTCACACACTCCGCTACATACTTCGCAACATTGAGTTTCATCATCGGCCACTAGTAGTAGAGTTTTAGGTCCTTATACATTTTAGTGCTACCGGGATGAATCGATTACATGGTCTGGTATGCTTCTTCCATCATAAGATCTCTTCTTACTCCCGTCTTAGATACCCAAATCGAATCTAGGAATACCTTCAGTCCTCGACTGTTTGTACCGAACACTAACGTTTTGATCAAACGTTCTTCCTTTCGTTCATTCTTCTTTAAAGCTACTTCTTGAGCTTTCCTGATACTTTCCACAGTCGTCGAGACGACTTCAATTCTTAATGCTCTTGGCCTTTTCCTTTCAAGATTGACTTTCCGACTAAGAGCATCAGCAACAACATTTGCTTTACCGGGATGGTAAAGTATCTCACAGTCATAGTCCTTGAGTAATTCTATCCAACATCATTGTCTCATGTTGAATTCTTTCTGATTAATGAGATACTGGAGACTCTTATGATCAGTAAAAAGCTTGCACTTCGTGTCGTAGAGGTAATTTTGTTGGGTTTTGAGCATTCTAACACTCCTAAGTGTACATGCAACCCTAAATACCTTGCATCTATGTTTTCTCTATTATACATGCAAATATGAACATCCAAGGTATTATCCTAATCTAGCATACAAAAACAATGAATATAACAAGATAGAATACATACCTCTTTGGTGTAGAATGTCCTCATGAAGCTTGAGTGCCTAGTGCCCCAAGTTTGACACCTCAAATGGTTCACACAACACCAAATACACTTGGAATAACTTGAGAGAAACTTGAAAACTTCTAAAATCGGCTAGCCCTTCTCTTCCAAACTTAGTGGCCGATTTTGTCAAAGAAGATGATCTTATATAGTTGTTACAATTAGGGTAAACCCTAATTATCATGGCTTTCCATTTCCTTGGATCCATGGGTTCAAATACACCATGGAGCATCCATGGGGCATCATATAGGTTTTAGCCCAACTTGATAATCCATGGAGCATTAGCCCACTATACAAGTATGGATTATTTACACAATCAACCCATATATTTAATTAGTCTTCTTTTGATCACTTAATTAATTCTAGATTAATTCTTGATCAATACTAATTTAAATAATCTTATTAATATATTATAACTTATAATATATTAACAAACATTAAGTGTTATTTCTCTCATTATAGTCTATCCAAATGCATGATGCCATGCAACCCAAATGGACCATGCCGGGTTGGGTCAAATCTTTCCAATTATAGTTATGGACTTAGACATTAATGTAACAGTCTCCCACTTGGATAAGTCTAAAACTATTATTGCGTATGACTTCAAGAACCGACTGGAAGTCGTAGCTCTCAAAAGCTTCCGTCGAACTCTGACCTTGCCGATGATCTCTGACCTTTGTCAATGACTTGTCCACTAGATAAGGGATCATATATTCCTCCATTCTAGATATCATATGGACTGAGACATGGATTGTAAATCATTCTCTCTGTCCATCTGTTGTTTCCCGATTTCCGATTTATGCTGACTGACTGATTGAACAAATCAAATCAGACTTGGCTTGGCCAAGCACTCACATGTGTCATCGTTAAATCATCGATGGGCCCACATATATTTCTTTCATCCCGAAGTTAAAAGGAATGGATGAACTTCGACTCATATGGCTTGTTGTACTACTTGTTTAATCATACACAAAGACACGTTTTATAACATTGAGTTACCAATGTGTTTCGTGCAATCAATGTATAACCAACTCATAGTAACAACTCATATCTCTAGGTTTGAATAATATGGGATATTATCGTCTCATGATCACTCGTGATAAAATCCATGAAGTGATTCAAATGAGCGCGGGTTGAATCCAATACTCAGAACTTGTGAGCACTCATGAGTGTTGTAGTGCAACTTTGTCCACCATCTTGGACCTCTACAAGCCAACCCATGACAGTCTTGATTCTTATCTACTTCCAACATATTAACGACTATGGATGGTTTGAATAACTTAATCAATCACGAAGAACGACCTAGTTAGTCTGGAAGTTAAAACATGCAAAATGAAACACAAGAATAATTGAATCTAATATGGTATCAAACCTATGAATATAAAACACCTTTTATTTATCACCATATGATTACTCATTATTCATTGTTTCGGTTTTATCAACTTTACTTGAATTAAAAACACTAGTTGTCCCATGCTCCAAGCATGTACACTATGTTTTTCTAAACAATAGCTTTGCCATACACCAAGTATGCACTCTATGTTTATCTATGATCCTTACTTTGTGAAATAAACCAATTAACCAAACTTCCAATGATTCTAATTTCACACTCCCAAATCGAAATATTTGTTAGGATTTAAACTTAAATACACTACCCTCTTGCAATGAATGTGTACAAAGTCACAAAGACTTGTCAACAACCATTACAGGGTATTCCAATGAAGACCTATTCCATGGATACAAAGCCTTATGTTCAAAGTATGCATTGCTTTGAACATTCTTCTTTCACTAAGTTCTTTATAATCTTACACAGATTGCTTCTATCTATAGAGACAACTCTATATTCCCATTTTGACTACTACTTCTGAACAAGAGTTGCCTCTTTTCAGACTATGTCAATATGGCCCTTCCAAAATTCACACTATACTTCCAACTGTCCTTGAGCAACCAATCTTTGGTAAACCTTATATTGTCCTTGACAATTGCTTAATCACTTTAGTCATATCCAATTCTAGACATTTTCCTCCTTAATGTCCCAAGGCATTTCAGAAAGAATAAATATTGTAGCACAAGTAATCGATCCTGTACCCAAAGTAAATGGGACACGATTCATGATGTTTCACATAAAGACATGGTTCTAGACCAGTCTTTTGCCATAATAAATTTTTGTTCACCATATTCTCAAAATTTTACTATGAAAATGGATGTCGTAATCATAATCGAATTTGAGAATGCAATATATATAATTTTCTTAAGTTGAACCAATCCCACATGAAATTCATATATATATATATATATATATATATATATATATATATATATATATATATATATATATATATATATATATATATTCTTGACTAAAGGTGATTAAAACCTCAATATAAGCTCCTTAGAATGATTATAAACTCAATCTAAGCTTTTCATAATTGAAATGAAGTATAATTTTCTCTCCCTTAATTATAGCAAAACAACTTTTTCAACCCCTGCAACCTTACAAATTGAAACTTTTGTTTTCTATAATTAACATTGCTAACATGCAATACTTATCATAATTATCATGCTCCCACTAACATGATGATTATTAGCATAACGCTTATGCTCCCACTAGCTTTGACATGTACTCATAAATCAACTATTGACTTTTTGTTACCAAAGTTCACATTTCTGATACTAGATTGCTTTGATAAGACTTTATCAAAATCATACACATTATCTTAGATATCTCACAGGTGTGTGTAAACAATTTCAAAACTATGAAAAGGTATTCCGTAATCATAGTCTTAATTGTTTAGACCTTTGCTATTTCTTATAAGTCCATGTTAGTGTGCCTACTAACAACTTTGAGAATGCAAAGATTACTATCTACTTACAAATCTACTTAGTGGAAGTGTTTCCTCACCATCATTTTCATGAATCGAACATAAACATTATGACACTTAGATTTTTATGGTGTATGAGTTCGTACCCATATGAATTTTTCAAAACCTTAGTCACAAGACACGGATAATGACAAATCCAAACACATATGGACTAAACTTATGCAATTTTAACTTCTTGCCACCTAGCAGTACATGCCCTGCCATTGCTTCCAAGTTGTTATGCAACCAATTAAGAACTCTAAGAACTCATATGCAAAGCCAACTTTAACTGGAATGGGAACAGAATATGTCAACACGATAGGTTATAAACCTCAAGTCATGTGCTAGTGAAGAACCTCAAGTTTTATTCTTGATTTGTTCGTGAGAGTTTCAAGATCTTTAAGACTCCCACTATCCTCTTGTCATATAAGACTCTCTTGTCAAATATTCAAGGGATAGTGCGGATTCTTTATCAAGACAAATACTTCACACAATTAGCCTAAGTTGGTCTTTGTTTTATCCAAAACATCACAACTTACCAACTTCAAATGTACAAGAGTAGGACACTTTTACTCTTTACATTTGACATGTGTGTTTAAACCTTTCTTTAAGATATGTCACTCAAGTGACAGTCTTGTAGTATGACTCTAAGACTTGTTTTGAAACGAAGTATGACTCATCTTCTTGATTTGACCACTTCAACAATTCATAGCTCCTCTTCTTTGCTATCAGAATGCACTTAGAGGATGAATTCTTAATCATTAAGATGGCCACAAAACATGATACTAAAGTACTCTCCCATCTTTTTAGATTTGAGAAACTTTTATCCTTCTGCCTAATTTGATTCTTCTCATTCGTTCTGCCATACATCGAAAATTTTCCAATGTATCAGAATTACACTTAAGCCTGTAGGTATAACCATATTTACTAAACTTTAGTAAATCATGACGAATAGTCTTAACAATTATTTGTGGTTGGCTTGATCAGTGCACAAGACTGTGTACTCGATCCCTTAGTCCTTTACTTGACTCACACATCCATGTGAACAAGTAATTAGTCTTAATTTTCCAATGCTTGAAAGTTCTCATTCATCATACTATACAACTTGCATGATACCAAGTTTCAGTCCAATTGAAACTTGGGTGATGAGAAACTTTCTTTATTTGGTAAATTTAGAGACTACCACAAATAAAAGAATCAAAACCATTTTCCTATATTACTAGCAATGGAATCATATAAACAACAATTTTTTTTTTCACAAATGCCATTGTAAGGATTCTTAAAATAAATAAAATCAAAATTTTCCTTTTATTTTAAAAACTATGCGGAAAAAACTTATCCTTACAATCCATATGAAAACCTTGTTGTTACATATTCCTAAGCAATGTGTCATAACTCCTAAGTAACAACTTCAAAATTCTGATGCGATCGAAGTCCATCTTCGCGATCAGAAGCTACATATACTTCCTTTAAGATTTCTCTCTTTTCTTTGATTCTTATAACATCACCATGTGACTTAGTCACATTATGTAATAAGAATCTCCAAATAGGAGCTTAACAGAGTTAGACAATGGACTTTACCTGAAGTAGAGTCAAACTTATTTACTTTAACATTCTTAGGTAAGTTTGGCAGCTTCGTAACCAAAGCCCATTCCTTTGGAAATAGAAACATACGGACCCTTAGGTAATAGTACATGGGACTATCTCAGACTTAGCCTTTCTCTTTACCATTTTGTCAACCAAGTTGACTATGGCCAATCCCTTTCCATTGGGAAGAGAATGCTTTTTTCTGGATTTCCAGTGTCACTATTGTTCCTTTCCATAAAGTTTTGGGAAGTTGATCTTCTAATCAAATTTGCTTTACTAGCCTTCCAAATCATTGCTGATTCAGCAGTACCAAGCAAACAGATAAGATTATTAAGGGTCATGTGATAGTCTGTTTCATAGGAGTCCCAAAGGAACTCACTATGTGACTTAAAAAGTGATTGAACCACAAACTTTCTCAAGACTTTGACACCCAACTCTCCCGGCTTGTCAATATGTGACTTCATCTACAAGATGTGATCACACCTAGACCTTGCCTTGCCAATAGGGCTTGAGTGACCTTGAACTTGTGGGTTACGGAGAGTAATTAGAGGAGGTGGAGGAAGTGAAGTTCCAAGCGGTTTGGGAATATCATAGATGTCTGAACTAGACATGTTTTAGGAGATATTCAAGTTTAGTTGATTTAAGTCCTTAATATAACACCCAATATGAAAATATTAAGGCTAGGACCCAACAAAACTATTTATATCTGGAAGAGGGATGTCGTAATCCAAGTTATAAAATTGTTGAAGGTAGGTAAATGACGATTTACCAATTTCCACCATGAAAAACGAAATACAATTAAGTTGTAATTGGATTTGAAACTCCGAGATCTTTTGAGATTCATTGAACTTCTCAATGGCATGTTTCAATCTCAAGTGTGCCCTTCAGGTTTTGTGACTGGGATGCCGAGGATCACAAAACATGGTGTGAAGTAACCATGCAAATTACTTGGTACTCTTAAATGTTTATCACCCAACCGATGTGCCGGTAAACCACACATGCTCTACCGGCCTATGATTAAACTTTAAGAAACCCTTTTCCTACCTTGTTAAATCAAGCTAGTGTGCTGGTAAACCACACACGCTCCACCAACCGACTTAAGCAAATTGCCAAGTGTAATTTCATGGGTTAGCACCTTATTCACACTTTCCTAAGTAACTAAGATTGGGAATTATAAGTGTTTAGTTACTTAGTATTTATCATTAATACTTTTAATGAAGGGAGAACTTATAGTCTTTGTCCTACCCGTTCGGCTAACGAACCTCCACCAGTCAAGGAAGCGGTGGTTGAGAGTGGACACCCATTAAACTGCCATTTTATAGGCAGTAACCTTATACCCCCTTATAGACCGGCTTCGTGAATGAGACCTACTAACGGTAAGACTGACTTTTACTCTTTTACATATATATAAATATTATTAACTTATAATATTATAGAGTATAAGGGTTGAATTTTAACTTTTAAAACTCTAAGGGCTAACTTGGAATTAAAGTATTCATAAGAGAAAACTTTCCAAGTTCCAAAACTTGAGGGCAAGTTTTGAAACTATTCAAAACTAATTAATTCCATAATTTATGTGTTTAAAGTAGTTTTAATTAAAAGACTCTTCAAGTTCCATAACTTGAGGACAAGTTATGGAAGACTTTAAATTAATTAATAAAAAAATAACTTTATTTTATTGTAACTTATGGAACTAATTAAGACTACATTTTTTTTTATTATTTGTTATTTAATGAAGAGACTTTTGAACCTCCATAACTTGAGGACAAGTGATGGAGTCATAAAACCATTTAATTAGAACTAGACTCTTCATTTTGTAACCTTTGCCAACTTTTATGAGTTTTATGATTCTTAAATGTGACTTTTCATATAACTTGAGGACGAGTTACAAAAACACACTCTGGAATCAACTCATAGATTAAAATGGATTGAAATCAACTATTTCACACAACTTTTCTATTAATCTAAGAACAAGATAATTCAAATCATCAATCTTCAAGAAATTAGCATGAACATACAAACTAATACAAATATTGAAATTATGACAATTATCCTAGAAATTGGATTATCATGAACATTACCACATCAAAAACAAGTTTATAAATCCAAAAACATCTTAGGGTAATGTTCCTAGTCCAATTCCAGCCAAAACAATCGAATATATGCTGTAAGGGGGTCCAACTCGTTGAGTGCACGAACCAACTTGGCGAGTTGGATGCATTTTGCCTTGGACTCGGTGAGTCCATTCATGGACTCGGCGAGTCTGCTATGCAGACAACATCATAACTCGATTTTTTTCAACTACTTTTGCAAGTATAACAAGAAAACAAGCCTAGGCTCTGATACCACTATTGGGTTTTGAGCATTGTAACACTCCTAAGTGTACATGCAACTCTAAATACCTTGGATCTATGTTTTCTATATTATACATGCAAATATGAACATGCAGGGTATTATCCTAATCTAGCATACAAAAACAATGAATATAAAAAGATAGAATACATACCTCTTTGGTGTAGAATGTCCTCATGAAGCTTGAGTGCCTAATGCCCCAAGTGTGACACCTCAAATGGTTCACACAACACCAAATAAACTTGGAATAACTTGAGAGAAACTTGAACACTTCTAAAATCGGCTATCCCTTCTCTTCCTAACTTAGTGGCCGATTTTGTCAAAGAATATGATCTTATATAGTTATTACAATTAGGGTAAACCCTATTTGTCATGGCTTTCCATTTCCTTGGATCCATGGGTTCAAATACACCATGGAGCATCCATGGGGCATCATATGGGTTTTAGCCCAACTTGATAATCTATGGAGTATTAGCCCACTATACAAGTATGGATGATTTACACAATCAACCCATATATTTACACAATCAACCCAAATGGACCATGTCGGGTCGGGTCAAGTCTTACCAATTATAGTTATGGACTTAGACATTAATCCAACAAATGCCCCCATATCTTTAGAGTGAAAACTACCGCTGCCAACTCCAAATCGTGAGTGGGGTAGTTCTTTTCGTGCTCTTTCAATTCTCAAGATGCATATGCTATCACCTTTTCTCTCTGGGTTAGAACACAACACAACCCAAATCCAAATACATCACTGTAAATCGCGAAGTCTTCAACTCCATCAGGTAGAGAAACTATCGGTGCTTCACATAACTTCTTCTTTAGCTTCTCGAATGCCTCATCGTGTTTCTCACTCCACATATATGTAGCTCCTTTGTGACTCAAAGCTGTCACTGGAGCAGCTATCAAAGAAAATCCTTGGATAAATCGTCTGTAATATCCGGCTAGTCATAGAAAGCTACGAATCTCCATCGGACTCTTTGGACGTTTCCACTTCATTACCACTTTGATTTTTGCTGGGTCAACCATTATCCCTTCTTGGTTAAGCACATGAGTTAAGCACATGACCCAAGAATTGGACTTCTTGGATCCAAAAATCACGCTTGGAGAACTTAGCGTAAAGCTTCTCCTTCTTTAACACTTCCAACACTTCCCGTAGATGCTTGCCCTGCTACTCTTGGCTTTTCGAGTAGATCATAATGTAGTCGATGAACACTATCACAGATTTATCGAGGAGTGGTTTACAAAACATGTTCATCAAATCCATGAATGATGCTGGAGCATTGGTTAGTCCGAATTACATAACCAAGAACTCGTAGTGTCCATATTGACGGGTTTTGATCATAAGACATCCTATGTGCTCATATAAACCCTAATGCTTGGATCTAGGTTTCTCTATTGTACAAGTTTTGAATCCAAGACTATAAACCCTTATTCTAGCATATGGAAATCAATATTAACATATAATTAGGTTTAAGATATTACCTTGATTGTTATGTAGCAATAACAATCCTAATTCCTCCTTGAATTGACTTTGGAAGGCTTAGAGTCACAAGTGTCACTCCTCTAATGGCTTACAAACACCAAGAGCAAATGGAGAAGGTATAAAGAGAGAGGAGAGAGGTTAGAATTCGTCCTTAGGACTTCTTGGGAACAAGTATATGAATTCTAAGGCCTTAGGGTCTTTATATAGGTGTAGAGACAGGGTTTCAGTCATTATCCTTATCTAGTTGCTTATCCACAAAGCAACCATAAGATAAGCCTTGAAAACCCTTATCCTTTATCCTTTGGACGATTTCAAGGATCCTTATCTCCTTGAATTCGTTCAACCCATATTTAGGATAACCATTACCATATTTTGTAACTATCACATAATTACAATTCAGCTCCTCTAGTTTAATTAATTACACTTGATCACAAAATTAATTCCTAATTAATTATTGACCAATATTAATTAAGCAAATATGATTTCTCCTTTAATATATTATTCTTATAACATATTAATAAATCATAATAACCTCTCTCTTTTTTTATTTATTTCTCCAATCAAGTTGCTTTGGTGAAGGCAACCCAAAAGGACCATGCACCATCGGGTCAAGTACATACCAAAATAGTTATGGACTTAGACACTAATCCAACAGTCTCCTACTTGGATAAGTCTAATAACTATTATGCGTATGACTTCAGATCCTGATCTGCAATCGTAGCTTTCCAAAGCCGCTGTCAACTCTGATCCTATCAGATACGCGTGTCCTTAGATAAGGGATCATATATTCCTTCATTCTAGATATCGTATGAGATATGATTTCAAATCATTCTCTTTGTACTACTTCTCGATTTCCGATTTATGACGACTGACTAATTGAACAAATCAAATTAGCCCTAGCCCGGCCAAGCATTTACGTTTGTCATCACTAAACCATCGAGGGGCCCAAAGATATCGCTTTTATCCTACTTTGGATAAAAGGAACGGATAAACTTTGATACAATGCTTGATTGCACTCACTCACCGAATCACACACAACAATATGTTTTATAACACCAAGTTAGTAGTGCATTTACATATTATCAATGTGCAACCGATTTGAAATATACAACTCACACATCTCGGTTTCAAGAATATAAGATGTTATCATCTCACCAATCACTCGTGATACAATTCATGGAGTGATCCAAGTGAGCGTGGATTTAATCCAATGCTCAAATCATATTCATAAGCACTCATGAATGTTGCAGCAAACATTTGCTTATGTCTAATACTCTTTTAGACAATCCACACACCAATTCACGACAATCTTTATTCATATCTATTTCCAACATATGAACGACTGTGGCCCGTTTGAATAATTTGATTATTCTTAATAAACTCAATTATTCTGGAAGTCAAAACATGCAAAGTGAAACACAAGAATAATACTAATCCCATATGGCCTCAACCCTTTGAGCATAAATAAAACACCTTTTATTTATCACCATATCGATTACTCATTATTTGTTGTTTCGGGTAATCAACTTCTTACTTGAATTATTACACTTGTCCCATGCTCTTAGCATGCACACAATGTTCACCTATGGTTCTTACTTTTATGAAATAGACAAATTTAACACATTTCCAATCATTCTCATTTCACAACTCCAAATCCGTTTTTCATAAGTTTAAGAATATCAAATTCTTGCCACTTATAGAATATACTAGATTCTAACTTTTTATGCAACGATCTGTTCGTAATGTCACTGCACCAAAGTCACAAAGACTATTGCCAATGATATTACAAAGTTCTCTAACGAAGATTGTTACAAGAAAATTCCTTAGATATGATGTCTCTCACTCAAAGTACATTCTTCGAACATCCTTTTGCATAAAAGTTTCTAATCTAGTCATAGATTTGCAATATTAACTTCCCAATATGGACACGCTTCCATATGTTCCATATGACAACTTATTCTTAATAGAATCTTTTCTATTCATCATAATGTCGATATGGTCCATCCAATATGGAAACATTTCCATATTTTCCAATACTATACTTCCAACTACTCACAAGCGACCAATTCTCGTCGAACTTTGAATTGTCCTTTGATAGTTGTTTAATTATTTTAGTCAAAACCGATTCTAGTCCCTTTTCCCTCTAAATGCGCTAGACATTTGGAAAATTTTAGAATGGTCAAACATTAAAGCATTTGCAATCGATCCTATACCCGAAGCCTATGGGACACGATGCACAATGTTTTATTTGCTATGTTCTCAAAATTCGAATAGGGAAGAGGAATGCCGTAATCATAATCGAAATTTTAAGAACACACAATGTACCTTTGACTAATATTATTAACATTCCACAACCTAATCCTTTAGATTTGAAATGAAGCATAATATTCTCTCCCTTAATTATAGCAAAACAACTTTATAACCCTTACTACTTTGCAAGGTTTAACTCTTGTTTTCTATAATTAATATTGCCAACTTTGCAATACGTGCCTTAATAATCATACAATCATAACTTTTATTCTCCCACTATCATGATGATTACTATAAAACATAACACTTATGCTCCCACTAGCTTCGACATGTATTCATAAACATCTTAACTTCCAGAAAAACAATACCTATTGAATTTCTTAAGTCCATGTTTCTAATACTTAGTGCTTTGATAATCTTTTATCAAGGCTTCTTGAACTTATACACCTTTGCCTTAGATAGTTCATATGTGTGTCTTAAACAATTAAGACTAATTGTCAAACCTCACAACTCAAATTATGGAAAGGGATACCATAACCATGATTGAATTCGAGAATGCAATTTTACAATCACTATCTTCTTAAAATATTTCTTAGTGAAAGCATTACCTCACAATCATTTTCATGAAGGAGGAAATCTTACGACACTTAGATTTAAATGGTGTATTTGTTCCTATCCATGTGAATTTGTTAAAACCAAAGTTTACGACAAATTCAAACTCATATGTACCGAGCCTTTTTTAATCTTGATTCTTCTTATTCGTTTTGCTATTGATTTAAACCTTTTTTTAATCAATTCACAATTACACTTAATCTTATAAGTATAATCATATTTATTAAACCTTTAGTAAATCATGACGGATATCTTGTTACTCTTATGGTGAACTTGATCAACACACAACTTTGTGTACTCGATCTCCTAGTCCTTCACTTGACACTTTGTCAACGAATTAGTCTAATTTCCAAATATGAAATTTCTCATTCATCATGCAACCATGTTTCATGATTCCAAATTTCTGTCCAATTGAAATTTGGGCGATGAGAAACTCTCCCTATTTGGTAAATTCTCGACATTTCCATAATCACCATAAATAAGAATCATATCCATTTGTTGTAGAAATATGCAAACATCAATTTTCATAACGATTTCATTGCAAGGAAGTGAACAAACAAATAAATAAGTCAAACAAAATTTATTTTATTTATAAAAGCAGCAGAAAAACATTTGTCCTTATAATGCAAAATCTATTGAAAAACTATGTAAAAGAAAATTTTCTAACAACTCTATCATAACTATCTAAGCTCAAAATCCAATCTTCAAGTCCATGCGATCAAGATCCATCTCTTGTGATTAGATTCATCTTGCTCTCTTATCAAGCTTCCTTTCTTTTTACCGATCCTTAAAAACATTCAAATGCAATCTTATCACATCATGTATTTGAATCAATGAATAGGAACTTAACGAAGTTAGATAGTGGATTTTACCTGAAGCGCAGTCATACTCTTTGACTCTCCCATCTTTGGAATTTTTAGACTCTTGGGGCAGACTTCTATCCAACGCCCTTTCTCTTGGCAGCAAACGCAGGTCGGTTCTCCTAGAACGTCCTTGGAAGCATGGCCGGTTGACTCTCCCAACAAATACGCTCCATTGCTTCGCCAAATCATTTCTGATTCAGCAGCAATGAGCATGTAGGTTAGGTCAATGAGGTTGTCGTCATGATCCATCATATAATACTTTCTTTTGAACTCATTATATGATTCAGGAAGTGAGTGCAAAACCCAATTTACAGCCAACTCATTCGGGAATGACACACCCGACATAATCAACCTATCGATGTGTGATTTCATTCCTAGAATGTGGGCACACACGGATTTACCATCTTCATGTTTCATTTCCAATAGGGCTTTAGTGATATTGAACCTTTCAATTCTTTGATCTTGTGGGTTAGGGAGAACAATTGGAGGAGGAGGAGGAAGTGAAGCATGATTTCTTGTTCCTCGATCGAATCGTGGAATATCATCTTCATGTGGAATGCTTGTTCCACGGGATTTGGGAAGACCATGATTGTCGAACTTTGACATCTACAAAACGGGAGAAAACAAATTCAAGTTAGTTGATCGATTGAGTCCTTAGTAAATCATCCAAATGAGATGCTAAGGCTAGGACCCAACACAATACGCTACAACCTAGAAAAGGGATGCCGTAATCTAGTTGCAGAATATTCGAAGGTAAGTGAATGACGATTCACTAATTTCCACCATGAAAAACGAAAAAGAAATTTAAGTTTTAAATCTATGAAAACTCCTAGATCCTTTGAGATTCATTAAAATTTCAATGGCATGTTTAAATCTCGATATGCCCCTCTTGTTTGTGACTGGGATGCCGAGGATCACAAAGCGGGTGTGAATAACCATGCAAACTTACATGGTGCCCTCACATGTTACAATCACCCATTCGATGTGCCGGTAAACCACACACGCTCCACCGAACTATGACAAACATTGAGTCACCCTTTGCAACCTTTGCTTAGAACCATTTAGTCTGCCGGTAAACCACACACGCTCCACTAACGTCTTCGCAAGGGCACAAAGTGTAATTTCATGGAATTGCATCAATTCACTTTTACGTAAGTAACTAAGATTGGGAATTAGAAAAACATTTAGTTACTTTGTATTTCATTATACTTATAATTGGAAGGTTTCGTCCTATCCTACCTGTTCGGCTAACAACCCTCCACTAGTCAAGAGTGCGGTGGGTAAAAGTGGATACCCATTCAATCGCCATTTTATAGGCAATTTCCTTAAACACCCCTTATAGACCAGCTTCGTGAATGAGGCCTACTAATGGTAAGACTGACTTTTACTCATACATATATATAATGTTAGACTTTTAATGTTATATATATTATAGGGTGTATTTTACACTTTTAAAATACTAGGTAGTCAAATTTAATAATTATACCTTTAATTCAATTAAATTGCAAACCAAAACTTTTATGGATTTATTAAATCTCTTTTAATTATACACCTTAATTAATTAATAAAACCATAAGGGTGTGATCTGAACTTTTCAAAACAATACTAGGGTTTTAGAATTTAACACTCCTAATTAAACCTTTTTAATCAACTTTTAAATTCCAAAACTTGAGGGCAAGTTTTGAAACATTTCAAAACAATTTAGTTTTAATCTATCTTAAAATTTCAAATTTATGACATTTAAATTAAAATTTTAAATATTAAAACTCTTGATTTAATAATTATTTTGAATTAGACTATTAATTTAATTATTAAATCATAAGGGATTATCTAAATAATGAGGATAATTACCATTTAGACATTTAAGTTATCCTAATCCCTTAAATATCTATATAGATTTCAAAAATATGGATGGATAATGCAAGATCTTAAATTACCATATATAACAATTAAAGGATAATTACAAGATATGGGATAATCCAAATCCCTAAAAATTAGGACCTTATCTTGGGGAGGAGGCAAATTTCGAAAATCAAGGGATTATAACAAACCCTACATTTCGAAATTCAAGGGTTTAAGGAAAGGATTTGAAGATCTTATTCAAACTCTTGCAAATTAGGGTTTGCAAACACTAATCTCGAAAAACCCTAGCCTCTTAGGGCTTATTGGCAATAAACCCTAATATATCAAGTTCATACAATTGAAACCAAACCAATGGCTCTGATACCACTCATGGGTTTTGATCATAAGACATCCTATGTGCTCATATAAACCCTAATGCTTGGATTTAGGTTTCTCTATTGTACATGCTTTGAATCCAAGACTATAAACCCTTATTCTAGCATATCGAAATCGATATTAACATATAATTAGGTTTAAGATATTACCTTGATTGTTATGTAGCAATAACAATCCTAATTCCTCTTTGAATTGACTTTGGAAGGCTTAGAGTCACAAGTGTCACTCCTCTAATGGCTTACAAACACCAAGAGCAAATGGAGAAGGTATAAAGAGAGAGAAGAGAGGTTAGAATTCGTCCTTAGGACTTCTTGGGAACAAGTACACGAATTCTAAGGCCTTAGGGTCTTTGTATAGGTGTAGAGATAGGGTTTAAGTTATTATCCTTATCTAGTAGCTTATCCACAAAGCAACCATAAGATAAGCCTTGAAAACCCTTATCCTTTATCCTTTGGACGATTTCAAGGATCCTTATCTCCTTGAATTCATTCAACCCATATTTAGGATAACCATTACCATATTTTGTAACTATCACATAATTACAATTCAGCCACTCTAGTTTAATTAATTACACTTGATCACAAAATTAATTCCTAATTAATTATTGACCAATATTAATTAAGCAAATATGATTTCTCCTTTAATATATTATTCTTATAACATATTAATAAATCATAATAACCTCTCTCTCCTTATTTATTTCTCCAATCAAGTTGCTTTGGTGAAGGCAACCCAAAAGGACCATGCACCATCGGGTCAAGTACATACCAAAATAGTTATAGGCTTAGACACTAATCCAACACATATCTCGCTCTAAATGCAGTCTTCTCAATATCCTGTTCTCTTACCTTCAGCTGATGATATCCTGACCTAAGATCGATCTTTGAGAAGTAGCTCGAACCTTGAAGCTGATTGAATAGGTCATCAATCCTCGGAAATGGATACTTGTTCTTCACCATTGCCTTATTCAGCTCTAGGTAGTCTATGCACATCCTCATGCTTCTGTCCTTATTCTTCATGAATAACACCGGAGCTCCCCAGGGTGATGAACTAGGTTGAATGAAACCGTTGTCCAACAACTCCTGGAGTTGTGTCATAAGCTCCTTCATCTCCGTTGGTGCTAATCGGTAAGGTGCCTTTGCTATCGTTGTCGTACCTGGTAACAAGTCTATCCGAAACTCCACTTGTCTATCAGGCGGTAATCCAGAAAGATCTTCGGGAAAGACCTCTGGATAATCACATACGACCGGTATACTCTGAACCTCCTTCTTTTCTTTCTTAGCATCGATCACAAATGCCATGTATGATGCACATACCTTATACAAACATTTTCTGGATTTCATCAGGGAGATGATTCCAGAATTTACTCGGTGTTTGTCCCCGTACACCATGAACGATTCTTTTCCGGGTGGGTTTACCCTTACTATCTTTTTCTGCATAGAATATCAGCATCGTTGGCACTAAGCCAATCCATACCCAAAATGATATCAAAACAGTTTAATTCTATAGGTAACAGCTCCTCGTGGAATTCGTTTCCGTTTAGGTCGATGACGATGTTCCTAATACGGTTACTAAAAGGTACGAATTTGACACTGGCAACTTCCACAATTAGAGTATCATCAAGTTTTTCTATAGGTAATGCTAATATCCTACCAAACTTATGTGATACAAAGGAGTAGTTGGCTCCCGAATCAAACATTATGTTGGCAGGCAACCCATTTACAAGAAAGGTACCTGAAGCGACGTTTGTTGCCTCCTTTGCAGCCTCGAGCAACATCTGGAAGGCTCTTGCCTTCGGTTTTGGTGGTAGGTTAGGCCTTGCCGTGTCTTTCTTCTTTGGGCAATCCTTGGCAATGTGCCCTTCTTCACGCACTCGTAGCACACCCTTTTGTTGATAGTGCACTCGTTGGCATAGTGCCCCGTCTTCCCGCACTTGTAGCAAGTTAGCTCCTCGCTACATTTTCCCAAGTGCTTCTTCCTGCATTTCTCGCACCATTTGGCTTCGTTCCCTCCTCCTCCAAACTTCTTGGAACTTAACTTTCTCTTATTATGGTTGGGTTTTGCAGACCCCTCAAATTTCCTCTTCTTGCCAAACTCAACCTTGTTGGCGGGTCTTCCTTTGATCATCTCCTCCACATTGGTAGCCCAGATTGCTGCCTCCATAGTATGTGCCTGATGTACTGGCACTGTATACTCACATGGAAGTCCCTTAGCGTACTTGTCGATCTTTGTTAATTCATCCGGGACAAGATGCAAGGCGAACTCCATCTTCTTTGTGAAGTTGTTTGTGTACTCATCAATCGACATACTTCCCTTCTTCAGGGTCAGAAATTGGTTCTCCAGTTCGAGTAGGTTCTTAGCCGAGCAGTACTTTCGCTTGAACTGTACTAGAAACTCTGCCCATGTCAGTTGCAACGGCTCGTTGGGGATCAAAGTCTTCCCCAGGGTGTTCCACTAGCGCACTGCTCCTCCACGGAACTGGCGCACAACAAAGGTGGTTTGTAACTTGCCTCTGCAACCGCAAGTCATAAAAGCTAACTGCAACTCTGAGATCCAATCCATGACTCCAATCAGATCTTCCTTCCCAGTGAGGTTGATGGTTTGCAAGTTAGAAAGTCCTTGTACTTGCAGCCGTTTCTTTCAACTCTATGATCCTGATCATTTCTCCAGATCACTGACGGTTCATCCTGGCCAACAGGCCTGCTGTAGTTTCCCTCCTCTGACTGCCCGTCATTCAGCTCAGGCTCCTCAATCTGTATGGTAGCTTCCTCTCGATTTTGTTGGATTAAACGCCTGGTTTCGTCCATTTGGCGATCCAACATCGCTTGGATCATCGCTTGTACTCCGGCCATCGTCATTGACTCCAGAACAACTACCACAACGGGTATTTGTTCAATTACTGGAGGTTAATATCTGCTTCCGTTAGCATTCCCGGCTCCACTTCGGGTTCTCACCATTTTGATCTATACACCGAATAAGGTGAATTTAGATCTTTATTTAGGATTGACGTTTAAATCATCCTTATCACACTCAAACGTTTACATGTTAATTCTAATATCGTAGTCGTACGTTTAGAATTCTAAACACGTAAGGTTTCCAGATCCGGTCGGCAACAGACCATAGATCCGAACAAATAACAGCATATCGGGCACAAAGCAATTAGCACATAAAAGCATTTTAGGCATAATTCCTAAAATAAGTTAGTGCTCACATCTCACAATCATCACTTAGCATTCTAAGTTTAAGTCTAGAAATCCTACAAATTCCTAGTTCGCTCAAACTAATGCTCTGATGCCAAATGTGACATCCCTATTTTTCACGGCCAGAAAAGACCGATTTTATTTATGATTTGTTTAAAATCAGAGTAACATTTTAAATAAAAGTGTTGCGGAATTTGTCCCAAAACAAAATATGATAAAGATTTATCAAAAGCATTTCCATAGAAATGTATTTCATTAAAAAGACTCGGGATGTCATGTTCGATACAGATCATAAGCATAAACAATACAACATAGGCCTTCCTACATTATTCCGTATTTACAGGCCTAAAATCCCTTAATCTCTCATCCCAAGACATCACACCTATGCTCATGCGCCACTACCTATAATACAAGAACCTGAGTGGGCCAGGCTTGGGAGCCTGGTAAGCACATAAAGTTTTCAAACCACAAGAAATAAGTTTCTTAACTTTATCAAACAAAACAAACTTGATTACCCGTTCCCGTTATCCTCACTTTATGTCCCTAAAACATCTAACACAAGGGACCAAGTCTAAGGACTATCATCGGGATGGACACTACTGCTGAGGGGATTCCTCAGCAATAAATGTCCTTAAGGCAACCATGTGGGGGATGGAGTACACCTGGTGAGCACACAATTCAAATAAACACCTACAGGTTGCGAGCCTGTTAGTGTTCCACTGGACTGTCTAGAATAGTTTGTGGTCGTCATCTATACTCCGCTAGATGACTGGATCATCAATAACATCTATAACGAGGCCTCTCATCATTTTATTTTGTCACACAACAACTATCATATCTACCAATGTTTTACCCAATACATTTTGTAGATATAAAATACGTATACAGTTTAAATCATTTAAAACATGTATAAAATTGTTCATCCAGCATAGATAGCAAGTATATAGATAATATGCACACACAACACGTAATTTATATAAATACTTCATATCTATGTGTAAGCTGAAAGTAACTATGCACTCACTTGAAAAGGTGGTGGTTCGGTAGTTGAACAGCACTTCGTTCACTCAACACAACTTTCCCTCAACAAAAACCTAGTATTAATACCACTAGGGTTTAGTCTAACGATAACCTCGACTAATTAATAGCCTGACTATTATTACTATTATATAAGCACGACACACTACTTTTCACCCACTATATACAGACGAGGCCAGACATGGAACACCGGTGGGCAGGACCATTTTGGCATTAAAGCACTTCTGAAATCCAGCAACCCAAGCGGCCCTCCAAACCGGAACCCCCGTACCGCGAGTGGTTAAAAATATATTAGAACGGCATTATATAACCCTTAATAATAACCTAAATAACTATTCTAAAGTCCTAATAACATTAATTTAATTATTTAAAAGCTATATTAAACATATCGTAGGCGTATCTCACTTACAATGGTTTTTAGAGAAAACCAGACTTTGCTCGGAGCAACGTTTCGAAACCGAAAGACCCTTTTTCTCGGGACTCCGGGAGCCTCGGGGCTTCCTTTCAGTGCTAGGGTTTCACCTGGACTTTAGGGGACTCAAAAAGGGCTAGAGAGAGAAAGTTCTTAGAGAGAGAGTGGGATTTGGTGTGTAAAACCCGACCATCCTCGCACCCTTTTATAGGGTTGAACCCACGGAAGTACGCTGGGCGTAGTCTCGGATAGGATTTCTAGCTTCACACAGCTGGCTCGCACCTTCGTCGGATGGATAAGACACAAGGGTATGCGGGGCGTACTCGCCTCAGATACGGGGCGTAATGCAAGGTGACATGTCGCAATCCGGAGCAGCCTACGATCCACGATGGACGGTTCAGATACTACTACGTCATCGAGCTCCAATCAGCCTTCGCAAATTTTGGTCAAAACTTCAAAAATTCGTAACTGTCGCGTACGAGCTCCATTTTTTACCTTCTTTACATCCACACGAAGCCGGGAATGTACTCTACAGCTTTTGTTTAGACTTCGTCGGCTAATTTTGTCTCTATTTTAATAGATACATTATTAACAAGTCCGGACAGGATTGGTCCGTTAAATTCTTATAACTTCTTCATCCGACATCCGTTTTTGTCCATCTTTTTCTCGTTACACTACTCTTAACGAGATCTTCGATTCTCGTTTAGGTTGTGTCGGCTAAAAAACCGCTCGATCTAATATTCGAATTTCGAGCTGTACACTGCTGATCCGAAACTTCGAAAAATCATAACCTCCTCATACGAAGTCAGATTTGGGCGTTCTTTTTATGGACACTCTTAGCTTAATGTATTCTTCAACTTTTGTTTAGATCGCTAAGGCTAAAACTCACTCTATCATAAATTCACTATTTACACTTCCTGGTATTGTGTCGGTTCCGTCGCGAAACTTCAACGGGTCATAACTTCTTCGTTATAACTCAGATTTCGGCGTTCTTTATATCTCCAGAATCCTTGTTTCGACCACTACAACTTTATTTAAAGATATCAGGCTCATCTCACACTTTAATTTTGATGCTTATTTTTATCATTTATTAATTATATCTTTATAATTAAGTAATAAGCACACAAGTACACATAATCCACATAGAATTCAAATATTTCAACTTTTTACTTAAAAAAGATTTACAATAGTTGACCTAGACTATTACATTGTCTAAAAATGCTTAGGCCCGAAACCCAGGCGTTACAGCGGAACAAGAAGGGCCCTCTCACTGAACATAGTGGTGATCTACGTCATCGTCTCGGTCATCTGTCGGAGATCGTAGCACTCCCTTGCAAGATACTACACCTCAATCACAGGTGCAAACTCGGCTCTGAACCTGGCTGAAAAATCACTCCAAGTTATCGCATCAAGAGTTGCATCATCTCCAATGGCATGTCCGACCTCCTCCCACCAGTCTTGTGCTCTGTCCTTCAAAAGACAGGAAGCAAGTTGGACCTTCTCCCCTTTAGGACATCGGATCGTACGGAAGGCATTGGTAACATTAGGAAACCACCTGCTGCTAGAAATAGGGTCCCAAGCCCCATGATAGTCTTGAGCTCCACAAGCTCGGAACTCCCTAAAAGTAATCGTGTACACCCTAAGCATTGTTGCATCTCGGAGAGGAATGCACCCAACCTCTCATCAAGTATCTCCAAGATTCCGTCCTTGACCGTATCGAAGATCACAGGACTCTGGTCTAAAATAATACGCATGGCCTCTGATGAAATGAACTCTCTCATCTGCTCATCGAGCTACCCAACTCTAGAGTCTGATCTTGATCCCTCACCGGCACCAGAACTGCCAACTGGTCTAGTATGTAGCGTCACCATACTGAAAAATACACCATAACAAACATTAGAATACTCATCATAACTTGAGGGATCACACATAATACAAGTTTCCTGGGTTCATCTCAGCCTTCCTTGATTCGAGTACAGATCTTCTGCTTTTAGTAGTATAGGCCCATACTACCTTCCACATCTATCCGTACTTTCCTCAAGAACTACCTTGACTCCACCAAGTCCCTTTCACTACTACTGCTCTTTGATAATCTCATCCTAGGATTGCCTTATGGTAATCTCCAACCCACTGTTCGGCATCAGTTACATAAGAAGTCCATGTTATCTCCCCCTTACTAGCTCATGAATACCATTACATATCACTAAGACGAGATAATTCTTCATATAAAAGTTCCTACCCTACAACGGTTGGACTCAGGCATGAGATGCGAAATAGAGCTGAACCTAAAATTCTTAAATCATTTAGTCATCATAATATGTACCTTAATATATTCGTTTACTAGTTAGTTAAAGATAACTAGAACTCCTAAAAGCACATAGCAAGCAGCATTCGAGCATTGAGTAAATATAATCACGCATATCCTAATCAGGCCATCATATCACTAACTAATCAGTACTATCATGCACTTTATCAAGCTCATACACATATAACAGGCATACAAGGCATCCTTCCTAGATCCTTAGCCCTAATCTAGTAAGCAGTTTTCATAATCATATCATAGCATAACAAACATGTATGGGTAATATAAGAGAACTTACATGAGCTCGGCTGACTACATGCACCACACCCTTTTCTCTTTTCAAAATACTTTTCGTAAAAATGATTTTCTTTTAAAAAATTTACATAAAGTCCTCATTTTGAGTTCAGACACATCCGAGAGTGTGCCCGAATCCCTCAAACCAAGGCTCTGATACCAACTTGAAACATCCCAAAAAATACGATCCAAAATTTTCGTTTTCAATAAAACATAGTTATCAGATCATTACATAAAATTATTAACCATTGTATCTCAAAAACATGAAAAGCATATATCAAATATATCAGAGTGAAACATCCCAGGCTGAAAACATGGTGTGTCCACAAGAGTCATCTCGAGCTCTTACCCTTGCTACCGGAAGTACCTGAAAAATGTAAACACAAAGCTTAGTGAGTCTCCCTAAACTACCACATACCATACACATAATCATGCTACCAGGAGATATAGGCCCTGCCCACACCCAAGGAGATACAGCCACCGCCTACACTTCACTAACTAGGAGATACGGGCCCCGCCCACACTTTGCTGACTATGAGATATGGGCCCCGCCCACACTCCGGTAACTATAAGATACGGGCCCCACCCACACTCAGCTACTAAGCGTACATACAAGTATCACACAAACAACAAGTGTAATCAAATCTATCAAATAGTCATATATCCATACTCAAATAATGCTTATGAGATACGACCCTCACCCACACTCAACTATCTATGAGATATGGACCCCACCCACACTCGGCTAGTAATCATTACACATAACATATATGAGCTGGCCTTGGTTCCTTCAACCCGTTCAAACCAGGAGGAAACTCACCTCGCAAAGCTGATTGCGAAAGCTCGCAGTAAGGAATCTCCAACGTCTGCTTCAACGACTCCCTGGCTATCATTATCACAATCACACTTAGTTATAATTCAATAATCCTTCTTTGCGTAAAATGACCATTTTACCCATGGTCAAAAGTAAACATTCTAGGTTGACTCAACTTGCTGAGTTGACCCATCAACTCGTCGAGTTCCATAAATCCGAAACCCTGAAATCGCTGCTCCAACGAATCCCAACCTATCATTATCACAATAACACTTAGTCAAAATCCAATAATCCTTCTTAGGGAAAAATGACCATTTACCCCTCGTCAAATTCAACATTCTGGGTTGACTCAACTCGTTGAGTTGACCCATCAACTTGCTGAGTTCCATAAATCAGAAACCCTAAAATTGCGATCCAATTCGTCGAGTTCTTCACGAACTCGTCGAACTTCTCCTATCAACAGAATCGGGACATTCCAACTCCACTCATCGATTCAGTCCTAAACTCATCGAGTCTTTCCTTCTACAGGGTCGGGGCATTTCTACCAAAATCGTCGAGTTCCTTTTTGAACTCGTCGAGTTCTTCAGTCTGATAAGCTATCTTAATAGATTAAGCTTCTATCTTTCAGATCTAAGCTCCATACTTCATATACATGTTGAAAATGTCCTTTTAAGGGTAAAGTTTCCAACTTTACCCATTAATACCCTTCCTTAATGGGTTTAGCTCAAACCCTAACTGTTTAAGACTTAGATATTGATCCAAAAGCCATTAATACTTCAAGCTAAGGTATAGAAACTAAGATCTAGACCCTAGACACTACATGAACATGTAAAGTCTCTGCCTTTCTCTCCATGCATGGCCTTTTGGAGCTTAAAAGGCCAAAATGACATCTTAAAGCTTGCATGGGGCTTCAATGGCTATAAAGGTAGCACTTTTATGCCATGAAATCCCTTCAAGGTCCTCGATATTTAAGTATACTCACTTGGGACGTCCATTTCCCAAGGATCAATATATTTGGACTAAAAACCCAATAAAATTGAAAATGAAGAGATCTAAGAAATCATTAAGCAAGTTTGACTTTTGCTTACCAAAAAGTGACTAGGATGTGGTGAAGTTTCTGGTTCTACTCCCTCATTCTTGAGTCCTCAAGCTTCTTCTTCTTCCACAAGATTCAAATACACAAGTTTGCTCTCAGAAATGACTCACAAGCTCACACAAGGCATTAAGGTTTCGAGATTTAGGGTTTAGGACCTGGAGTCTGTAAATGAGGTCAGCCTTTCGAGGTTAAGGTGTTTAAATAGGGTGCAAAACTTAGAAAATTAGGGTTTCACTCTACCAATCCTTCTTGTCGAGTTGAGGCTCTCATCTCATCCGATAGACTTTACAACCCGCGTCCAATTGCATTCCTACTCGACGATTTTAGGGCCTCAAACTCGTTGAGTTTAGATACAAAAGAGAATAAATCTTTAATTAAATACATACCAGGAACTAGTCGTTACAAAGGTTCAAGCGACCGGATCCAGTTTTATGATCAAAATTCAAAATGCTATTCTAATCCATGGATTTTTTATACTGGTGTTCACATATGCTCGGTGCACGGACAACAATCAATAAGGAAGCTTAATCATGGAGATCTAGCAGCTCACGGGAGACAGACGAAGATCGACTGTCACGATGATTGCAGTGTTTGAGTTAAAGCTAGGTAATGAAATTAGGATTTGATTAGTTAATTGTTATTAATCTTCTGAGATGTCAAGAAAAATTATTTCTTTCCATTCATTATATAGACAAGGTTTTCAATTTTCGTTTGATAATGAAAATGGTGATATTCTAGTTTACAAAGATGGTTGTTTTATGTTTAAAGCTTCCCCTTGCAATGGAATATTTGAAAGTGTTGTATGTTATTCTAATAATGAAAATATCAACTTTAATATTAATTCTTCTAATAGTATAGAAAAATCATGCATATGGTATTCTTCCTTAGGAAATATAAATAAGAAACACATTTCCAGGCTCCAGTTGGAAGAACTCTTCGAGTCATTAAATCTCTGAATGGATGATGTATGTGTATGTTGGATATTATACACACGGATGTTTTTGGACCCCTCAAATAGTTTGAGAACAAAATAAAGAATCATTCGAGAAAGAAGATAAAGGTTCTCCGATCAGATAGGGGAGAATAATACCTTAGTATCGAGTTCTACGGACATCTTAGGAATTATGGTATAGTCTCACAATTGGGTCCTCCAAGAACACAAAAATTGAATGTTTTTTTTTTCTAAAAGGATAAATCAGATCCTATTAGAGTATGATCTATGATGAGTTGTGCTTCTTTACCAATCATGTTTTGGGACTATGCAATCAAGACGACTGCTCATATACTAAACCTCGTTCCAACTAAGAATGTTACAAAGACACCTCATGAAATGTGGACAGGAAAAGTTTCCCTACTAAACCACATTAAGGTATGAGGTTGTTAGGTTTTCAATGATTGTGAAACCCACGAAAAACTAGAATCCATATATGAGAGATGCCAGTTTACCGGTTATCCACAAATATCTTTTGGATATTTGCTTTACACACCTAGTGAAAATGTGGTGTTTGTAGCTCAAAGAGGAGTGTTCCTCGAGAAAGAACATATATCGCAAGAGGTTGATGTGAGTAAAATTCACCTTAACAAAATTACAAGAGTCAACCAACAATGAGATTATAGTTGGCACTAGCTTTGGACCAGATGCTGAGCAACCCGCTCAACCAAATGACATTTCCTTACTTTTCCGTTAATCCACTAGAGTTACCCAACGAACCAAGATATATGGTTAATATGGATAAGATGACTAAATACAAGGAGGAAATGGCGGGCCTTAAGGCAACTAAATGGAAATTGGAAACAGACAGTGAGATTCAATCCATGATGAACAACAAAGTTTTCAATTTAGTTGACCCTACACATGGTGTTAAGACAATAGGATGTAAATGGATCTTCAAGAAAAAGACTGATATGGATGTGAATGCACACATATTTAAGGATAGATTGGTGGCAAAAGGTTTCACTAAGACTCAAGGAATTGATTATAAGGAAGTGTTCTCACTAGTAGCCAAGATAAAGTATATTTGGATATTACTTGCCATAACTACTTTTTAAAATTATGAAATATGGAAAATGAATGTTAAAACAGCTTTCCTTAATGGGAAACCTTCTAAGGATGTGTACATGACACAACCTGAAGGGCTTAAACATGCCAAGTATCCAAAATAGAGTGTGTAAAATTCAGAGGTCAATCTAGCATAAAATTCAGAGGTACAACTATCATATCCAGTACCCAACTCAAAATTTCAAGCACTCAATCGAAGAAATTTCAAGAAATTCAAAAGTTGATTGAAGAACTCAATCCAAAATTGAAGTTACAAATTCAAGTTCAATCGAATCAAAAGCCATGTTAAATTAAAATCTGGCGAATGAAGAACCATGTGACATGATACTAATGGCTCTCAAAAAAGTGAAAGCATAGGAGTTAGGCCCATTCGGGTGGGCTCACTGCTTCAACGAAAGTTGATTTGCCATGATGGGCTCTTAAGAATGCGTCAATTCTGATTATTGAGTATCTAGTCTTAAGGACGTGGGATCCTAGATGGTGTTATTTTCGCTTACAAAGGTAATTAAGGTATAAAATTTAAATAAAACTATGGGTGGACTATTGGGTTACACCGTTTCGTGGTCTTCCTCACTTTGGCAGTCTGTGATACATGAAAGGTAGCATGATGGTTGTCTAGGTATTAGGGATTGGAGCTCCCTCAATGTAAAGTCTGGTCGTATAAAAAATATAAAAAAAAAGAGGAGAATTTTTATTTTTAGTTGTAATTTTTTCTTTTGCGTATCATTGTTTGTCTATTTATTATTTTGTTTTGTTTTTGCATGAATATTTTCTTCCTTGGTTCTTTTTATTTGTTTATTGATCTTGCTAGTTAGGGTTCCCTTTTAAGTTGTTAGTATGTCTAGGTTATTCCCTTTCTACCCTTACCCTTAATTCTATTTCCGGTAATTATCCTTTCCTTACCAGAGGACAAGTAAGGTGTAAACTTAGGGAGGTTTGTTAGGTGCATTTTACATGCATATTTTTGCACAATTTCCTTGGTATTTCTTTATAAAAAGTTAACTAACTCCCGATTTTTCTTATGTATTGTGTGCTTCATGATTATTTTGTAGAGTGTCAGTACTGCTCACGTTTGTTATGATTTTCAGGGCAATTTGGAGCACATGGATGAATACGCAAATTTGGGATGCATTATTGGATGCTTTGGAACTTAACCGAAGTCTAAACTATGGAAGGATGTTGAGGAATGATCAAGAATATCTTGGAAGGAGGAATAACGATCAAAAAGAGATAATTTTGAAGGCATGCGATCGCATGTCTTGTCTAGACGATCACAACTTTTTCCATGCAATCGCATGTTTGGCTCGTAGCTTGACTTCAAAGATTTTTTGTGCCAAAAATTCTGATGGATGAAAAAAATGAATTTATGCGATCACAACTTACATCCATGCTATCGCAACTTACCTCCATGAGATCGAAACTTGGCCAAAATGTCTCAAAATAGCAACATACTTCATTTAAAAGGCATGGGGCTTGTTTTCTTAAAACCATGCGATCGCAACTTCAATACATGTGATTGCATACATGTCGTTTTTACTGTTGGATGTATAAATTGACCCACATAACTTTCCAGTAACCCTAATTGGCGATTCCTGACGACCGAGAGGCAATATTCAAAGGTTTTCACGTGCAAAATGCATATCTGAAGGATATGATTCGATTTCTTTTCATTGTTTAGTAATATTTATCGTTTAGATTCCGTTTCCACTACTTTTAATTCGTTTTTAGCCATGTCAGGCTAAAAACGCAGATTTCAGTTTCTCAAGAATTAACCTTTTCATATGATTAATCATCAGGCACGATGTTTGACTGTGATTACTATTTAGTTTGATCAATTATATGCTTAATTGAACGTTTGATTTTAATTTCAATTTCTGTTGGGCACTTTAATTGTTTGTAATCATTCTTGCTAGCTAATTGTTTAGATTTGTAATTATCTAGGTTAATTAGTAAGAAGTAACAAGTATTGGATATATTCTATGTTTAGGATTAACTCTAATATGAATTGATCAAACAAGTTTTTATGCCTACGAGCTTATGAGAGGTATTGGACTTTACTGGGAAATTACACTGTGTCTAATGCTGTTTTTCTTTGTAAACCAAGAGCTTGTTTGGTTAACTTGGTAAAAAGTTAGGTTTAATTCAAAGAGCTTATTTTAATTAAATAATTTTTGTAATAGAGGTCATTTGAGCTTGTTAATGAACTTCAATACCATTTTAAACAAGTGCACAGTTCAATTATTATGTTGAAAGTTAATTGTATGATTATGGGAGTCACCACGGAACTGAAATTGTTTTCTCTTTATTGAATTTTCCTAGTCTTTAAATTGTATTATTTTTCAATAATTTTCTGGTTTTATTAGTTTTAATTTTTAAGAAATAAACCCACCTCCTTTTTATACACCTATCAATAATTAGTATGTGCCTTACGCAAAGAGGCATAGACATTAGGATGTGTCCCTGAGGAATCGATCCTACTTACCTGTACTACCTGTTAGCGTAATAGATCAGTCTTCCATTTATTTTTATTTGTTTAAATCATGTGTGGCAACGGTTTTAACACTGTGTTTGAGTTTTACCCCTTTAGAGAAATCGTCGTTTTCAGTATGGATTAATTTATATCATTATATTATGAGTTTCCTCATGATAACATTTGAACACATGAGATGATGGATTTTCAAGTTTATTGCTCACTTTTATGTGTCAAGTGTGCAACTTCTTTTTTACAAATTGTATTGAAGAGAAGTCTAAACCGTGGAACTAGATTTGAAGTAAGGATACCTTTTATGACATTTAAAAACCTTAAAATCGTTCTGTTATGAGTATGTTGTAAGTCTCGATTACACTAATCATGGTTAATGAATTTTTCAGAATATTGATGTATCTGTTCATTTTTATTTGTTGATCTCTCTTTCCTGGTTACGCACTCAAATGATCCTAAGCGTCTCCAATAAGAAAATAATAACCAAAAACATGGGGTTGTAAATCAATTTGGTGTAGCTTTTCCTCTGTGGTGCAAATCTGGTTGACACTACAATAATTATAGTATGTGTTTGTAACATTGATAACTTTAAGGCAGTTTAGCTTGGAAATCTCTAGATATCATATATTCCATCTATTTAAATAGTTTTTTTTCGATGTATAAATGCGTGTGATGATGGGAGAACATGTTAGCATAATTAAAATCGTTATAATGTGTTGCTAAATTTATTTTGATTGTATGTAAGGGTATTTACAATAACAATCAGGTCTACAGGTGTGTTTTGAATAACTAAATAAGAAGTTTTAGTTATAAACCACTTTACTAAAATAGAATCAATCATTTTTGTTTTTATTTGTAATTTAAAAAGAAATCTCCAGAAATGTCCTAATATTTTGATCCAGTTTATAAAAAAAATCACAAATTTAGTTTTGTTTACAAAAACCTAGAGATTACCGGATAAAAAAAAAATCAAATCAACCCCTTTTTACTGGTAAACTATTTTTTATCCAATTACTCTAAAAAATGTCCCATTATTTAGGAAATATTATGAAAAAGTCCCATTTTTTTTTACTTCAACTATTTGACGTATTCACTAGAAATCTGGAAATTTCTTTGTAACACTTCTAATTTTAGACCAAAATTTTCATTTTTAAAACTTCCAAAAACATTGTTCACAACCAAATATCAAGTAAAAGTCAATCCCAAAATCACAAGTGTCATAGTTATCATAGTACATAAAAAATCATATCCCAATAATAAATTCCCACTGCGTGTGTAATCAGACATTCGCCTTCCCATGGTCCTGCGAAGTATCTGCCACATAAAAATCAACAACTGTAATCACAAAGCTTATAGAGTTCCCCAAGATACCACATATAACTCAACATATATTAATAAATATAGGTTATTTGCAACCCTGGGACTATCAACAGTCCCAGTGAGTTAACAACATGCTCGATAGGTTATCAACAACCCCGGTTGACTAACAGCAACCCCAACTAAACCAATATCATATCAGCACATAACATAACATAACATAACATAACATAACATAACATAACATAACATAACATAACATAACATAACATCACATCACATCACATAACATAACATAACATAACATCACATCACATAACATGACATAACATATCATAACATAACATAACATAACATAACATAACATAACATAACATAACATAACATAACATAACATAACATAACATAACATAACATAACATAACATAACATCACATAACATAACATAACATAACATAACATCACATCACATAACATAACATAACATAACATCACATCACATAACATGACATAACATAACATAACATAACATAACATAACATAACATAACATAACATAACATAACATAACACAACATAACATAACATAACATAACATAACATAACATAACATAACATAACATAACATAACATAACATAACATAACATAACATAACATAACAGCTAGACCCAGCTGGTCATAATGTTACAACTATCCTATTACATAGGTAAGAGTAAGTAAGGAGATTCGTCTGATACTGATGACACGAAAACCTAGCACCCGAATTGTTGGATCTAGACTCTGCCTATTCAACCAAATAAATTACCCTTGATTAATATTTAAGGTCCATAACCATATCATGAGTCCAAGTCCACAACTAAGCCCACTAAGGGAAAAAGGACCATATTGCCCCTCCCTAAGTCTATACACTAAATTTTGACCTAAAAGACAAAATCATCAAAGATCAACAAAAGTCAACCGAAGTCAACACCCAACAAGTACATTGGGTGTACAACCGCCTACGTTGGCTGTACTACTGGTCGTGCATGTAACAGGGGGTCTTCAGCTCTACACTGCACGTAGATAGGAGTACATATAGTGTACTCCTTAGATTCCCATTCTTTACTTCTTTTGGTCTTAATCCATTAAGATAATTACTCCAACTATAGATCTGAGCTAAATAAGGTCTCTTATTCCATAAAGTCGTGGGCTTTAATCCTTTGCATGGCTATGGGAAGATAGACATCATTTCACCATTTTCAAACTACTTTACTCCTACATGGGACACAAAGGAAGATCAAGCAAGCATTTTTATCCATCTAAATGCCCTAAAATGCATGGAAGGACAACCTAAACTCTCTGGAGAGCCACAAACTCGAAGATGTCTAAACTTGAGGAGTTGAACTCAAAAGTCTTCCACCAGAAGAGATATAAGTTAATACTAGCCAAGGTACAACATTTATACTTGGTAATGATACACAAAGTTGGATGGTTTCTAGATCTCTAACTTGGATGGCACCTTCTTCTTCTCCTTCTAACTTCACTCTTTCACTACAAGGATCAAGAATCTCTTTAATCTTGCAAAATCACACCCACAAGTACACACTCGAGATTTAGGGTTTAGGAAAGGTTGGAGGCTGATGATAAAGGTGGCTAGAAATAAGGCCATCATATTCCTTAAATAGGGACTTCAAGAGATGCTTGGGTGTGTATATTGACCCTAGTATGCCCAACGTACCCTTTGGTACGCCCAACATACTAGGTAGCCTTCGCGATCCTTCTTAGTGCATGAGTACATTGCGCATACTCATGCGTACGCCCCACGTACTCATTTACCACCTTTTATAAAACAAGGACTAATTTTGACATAAAAAAGAAAGGTTAAGGAAATATAATTATATCTCGATTCGGGATGTTACATTCTTGATTGAAATTACGAATAAGAATAACATCATTAAGCTCTATAAAAGAAAGGATCAATGTTTTCTATAACCCATTGCCACAAAACAATTACATTAGCATCATTTTGAACTCATCATCATCCATATAATCCATTTTTCCCACACAGATTTATGTTACAAGTATTATAAGATATTCAACTTATATGTTGAACACCTTATTACAATATACATAAAAGTAGGTTAAAAGAAAGTCAACTATTATATTTATACAAGAAACAATTGACTGATGACAAACTAATCAATACAATAGTATGTTAGGTAAGATTGTACAAATTCTAGAGAAGAGCATGGGTTTTATCCTTAAATCTTAATCATATATGAATAATTGCTTTGTGGATCAGTTACTTCAAAATTCAAGAACCGCGTTTCTTACGGTCTTGGTGTTTTGGAGCTCCGAAATTTAAATTTATTGACTTTTGAAGTAATTGATCCGTGGAGAAATTGTTTATATACGCCTAAGATCTAAGGAAAACTCATGCTCTTCTTTAGATTTCGTAAAATCTCATGTAACCAACTATTGTATATATTTGTTTGTCACTAGCCAATGGTTTCTTATATGAACATACCAAGTGGTTTTCCTTTCACCTACTTTTAGGTAAATTGTAATAAGGTATCCAACATATAATTTGAATGTCTTATAAATTTATCTGGGGAATAGATTATATGGACGATGATGAGTTCAAAATGATGCTAACATCATTGTTTTATGGAAAATAATTAGTTATAGAAGACTTTGATCCTTAGTTTTATCGAGCCTAATATCATTTATGCATATTCATAACTAGGTGTGAGACCCGTATGTTATACGGATTTGATAAAACAAAAAATTAAATATGAAAGTTTAAACAAAATTTTATTTAAATTTCTAAATTAAAATTTTAAAATTTAAAATTTGACTTAAAAAGAAAACATATTAAATACTATATGAGTACTAAATTACTAATACTGTAATTTATTAGTTATTTTTAATTAAGGTAATTATTAATTGATGTGTAAATATAATGTATTAATTAAGAAAATATAAAAAAAATTGAAAAAATGACAAATGGAAAAAAAATTATTCAAAAATACCAATAAATTACATGCATCTAAATTAATGAGAAAATGACATGTGGCAAAATTATTTTTATTTATTAGGGAGGATTTTAACCAATAAATTTTCATATTTTTAGTGAAAAGGTAAGACAGTTGAAATAAAAAATGAGACTTTTTCATAAACTGACCAAAATAATATGATTTTTTCGGAAGTAACCGGATAAAAAAAATAGTTACCGATAAAAAGCGATTGATTTGAGTTTTTATGTGTTAATCGGGAAAAAAAATTATAAACAAAATAAAATTTGAGATTTTTTTTATAAACTGGATAAAAATATCTATATTTTTCATGGATTTCACTAATTTAAACATGTGTTTTGTTTTGGATTTCTATACTCCTATTTTGTGTTATTGAAATGTACCTTTTGAAATCGTTTTTTAATTGTACCGTAATGCATAATTATAGCCTAGTTTTAATATTTTAAATAAGTCGGGTACAAGGTTAAAAATCCGTTTTCCTACGGATAAATGTACGAGTTTAATTATTCAAAATCTTATTAGGTTAGGTTTGGATCAACATTTAAAAATTGCTTAATAGGTTTGGATCAAAATCGATCCGCTTCAAACCCGTTCCATGGTGAGGCCTAGTAATAAAAGGAAGAACATGATCATTGCAAAAGAAGAACTAGACTCAAAGCACTTCAATATGACGCGGTCCGAATGCCTTGACCAATAGAAAACTTATTGGATTGTCTATTTCTGTTACATCAAAAAGACAATAAGTACTCATATATACTTTTTACTGTAAAATTATGAAATGATCTTGTATTTTTTTCATTTTCTAAAATTGAGTAATCAGGATCTAATTTTTTAGTACACGGTGAAAAAAGCATAATAGTTGAAACACTAAAAAATAATTAAATGGCTAAATTGATAGAGTTGGAGATAGTATATTATGCTTTCTCTATATTTTTTCCTTTCTAAAACTGGTCTAATAGTTTTTTTATCTGTTCAAAAAAGCAGGAAAATTGTATACCTTAAATATTTTTAGTGGCGAAATCGATAAAACAGTAAAAGTATATTATATTTTTCTGCATTTTGATCTCTTTTTAAAATCGAAAAAATGTTTTTGGACGTCACAAAAAAATAAGTTTAATCGCTAAAACATTGTTTTTTGTCTACATTAATATATGAGAAACTAATTGCCCTGACTTGTCATTTGTCAATTTATTTTCTTGCAGTGGAGATCCTAATAAAACCTTTTTTCGCTATCAACAGGTCATGATTATTATTGTTGATATAGGTGCGGGTTACTTGCCTTTTCCACTTGAAGGGAATAACCATCGTGACTAATTATTTACATCTTTAGTTAATTGAGATAGGATGCAAAAAGGTGTTCGTAATTTTAATCTTGGAATAAATAACCAAGTGTAATATCTTTTTCAATCAACAATATTCAACCATACACAGATAGTGGACACAAAAATTGTTTTCATCGTCAACGATAACAGGGACGTCAAGGCCCCATGTCATACCAATATACTAGGATTAATAGAAAGGCTACCATATGCATAGTAAAAAGTCTTAGGGTGGTGGTCGGATTGGTTCGGAAGGAGCTATCTTCGGTACCCTTATTCGGCTCTGAAAACTTAAATAAATTAAATAAATTTCTTACTGTTAAAGACAAAACGAGTGATAATACCTTATTTATGTTCTTTTTTCAAAGAGTGAACATTATAAAAATTTATAGTATTATTTTCAAATACATTTTACTCCACTTAACCGACTCTCTGTTAATATTTTGACATTTTTTTTCTATAATATATCTAACTTAACTAATAATTTTACTATTGTTGCATCCCTCAAAACTAAAATCCTAACCCTTTGGAGGTAATACTTTCGTTCTTGGGCTGTGTTCTCCTAGTTTCTCATTTTGGGGTTGTGTGGGGAGCTTAGTTGTGTGGCATCTTGATGTTTGGAGGATGGATCTGAGGTTGCTACCTCAGATCTAGAGTGGAGAAGATCTTAAGAGCATTAAAGCCCTTGTTCTTGTGTTGTTAATGGAGCTACCATGTCCCAAACCTTGGTTCTAAGGTGAATAAGGCCTAGATCTCTTTAGATTCACGTAAAGTTTGCCACTTTACTGTTGGATTAGTGTCTAAGTCCATAACTATTTTGGTATGTACTTGACCCGATGGTGCATGGTCCTTTTGGGTTGCCTTCACCAAAACAACTTGATAGGATGAATTATGGAGAGAAAGGATTAAATATGATTTATTAATATATTATGGGAATAATATATTAAAGGAGAAATCATATTGTTTAATTAATATTAGTCAATAATTAATTGGTAATTAGTTTTGTGACTAAAATAGATTAATTAAACTTAAGTGACTGGAATTGTAATTATAAGATAATTGCAATTTGGGCCATGGATTGCCTTGTATTAAGGGATGGATGAATTCTAATGGGAAACCCATAAGAAAATCGTCCATGGGCTTAATTAAAGGAGTCTATGGGTTGCTTAGGGCTTAAGCATCCAAATTAGGGTTTCCTTGTTAGATAACCCTAATAGCCCAACTATATAAAGACCCCTTAAGGCTCAAAAACGTGGCTAAGCTTCTTGTAAGGGTTTACACACGTTTTTGGCAGCCTCCAACCTCTCTCCTCTTCATCCTCTTGCTTATGGTGTTTGTAAACCATTAGAGGAGTGACACTTGTGACTCTAAGCCTTCCAAAGTCAATTCAAGGAGGAATTGGGATTGTTATTGCTACATAACAATCAAGGTATGATCTTAAACCTAATTACATATTAATATGATTACTTGTATGCTAGAATTAGGGTTTATAGTCTTGGATTCAAAGCATGTACAATAGAGAAACCTAGATCCAAGCATTAGGGTTTGTATGAGCACATAGGATGTCTTATGACCAAAACCCATCAGTGGTATCAGAGCCTAGGATGGTTTCAATTGTATTGATGCATTGTAAATCTAAAAAATTCGATTTTTTGGTGTTCTAGTGGCTGGACTCGCCGAGTCCATAGCTGAACTCGCCGAGTCCAGGGTGACTCGACGAGTCACCTCGTCAGATAATGCTTATCTCGGGATTTCTTGCTATTTTTGCATATGGATAGTTACCTTATCATGTTAGATCAATATAAATCCAATTTTATGATATATATGACTATATTCTTGATCTAATTAAAGATAATTATCAATTAATAAGATAATTGTTTCCTTATAAGATAATTGATTAATTATTTTGAGTAAATTGATAAATTGTTTTGCAAGAAATCATTAAACAAATCAAATATGGATAATTATGTAATTAAATGTTAGTTTAGATTATTTGTTATTTGATCCTTGTTGTTATGAAAAGTTTCATATTTTCCCCTTTAGGTTTTATAGTTTAAATTTAAACCCAAAAGTTTTGAAGTTTTGAAATTTAAATAGTTATAACCCTAATGTTTTGAAATGTTTCAAAACTTGCCATCAAGTTTTGGAATTTAAATTTTGATTAAAAAGTTTAATTTTGATGTATATTTAAATTCTAACCCTAATGTTTTGAAATGTTTCAAAATTTGCCCTCAAGTTTTGGAATTTAAAAGTTGATTAAAAGTTTAATTAGGAATGTTAAATTCTAAAACCCTAGTAATGTTTTGAAAAGTTCAAATCACACCCTTATGGTTTTATTAATTAATTAAGGAGTATAATTAAAAGAGGTTTAATAAATCCATAAAAGTTTAGGTTAACCATTTAATTGAATTAAAAGTGTAATTGTTAAAGTTAACCATATAGTATTTTAAAAGTATAAAATACACCCTATACTATATATAACATTAAAAGTATAACATTATATATATGTATGAGTAAAAGTCAGTCTTACCTTTAGTAGGCCTCATTCACGAAGCTGGTCTATAAGGGGTGTTTAAGGAAATTGCCTATAAAATGGCGATTGAATGGGCATCCACTCTTACCCACCGCACTCTTGACTAGTGGAGGGTCGTTAGCCGAACGGGTAGGATAGGACGAAACCTTCCATTATAAGTATAATGAAATACAAAGTAACTAAATGTTTTTCAAATTCCCAATCTTAGTTACTTAGGAAAAAGTGAATTGATGGAATTCCATGAAATTACACTTTGTGCCCTTGCGAAGACGTTAGTGGAGCGTGTGTGGTTTACCGGCACACTAAATGGTTATAAGCAAAGGTAGCAAAGGGTGACTCAATGTTTGTCATAGTTCGGTGGAGCGTGTGTGGTTTACCGGCACATCGTATAGGTGATTGTAACATGTGAGGGCACCATGTAGTTTGCATGGTTATTCACACCCGCTTTGTGATCCTCGGCATCCCAGTCACAAACAAGAGGGGCATATCGAGATTTAAACATGTCATTGAAATATTCAATGAATCTCAAAGGATCTAGGAGTTTTCATAGATTTAAAATTTAAAATTATTTTTCGTTTTTTATGGTGGAAATTAGTGAATCGTCATTCACTTACCTTCAAATGTTCTTCAATTTGAGTTACGGCATCCCTCTCCCGAGTTGTAGAATATTGTGTTGGGTCCTAGCCTTGGAATTTCATTTGGGTGATTTACCAAGGACTCAATCAATCAACTAACTTGAATTCGTTTTTCTCACGATGTCAAAGTTCGACAACTATGGTCTTCTCAAATCCCGTGGAACAAGCATTCCACATAAAGATGATATTCCACGATTCGATCGAGGAACAAGAAATCATGCTTCACTTCCTCCTCCTCCTCCAATTATTCTCCCTAACCCACAAGATTGTAAAATTGAAAGGTTCAATATCACTCAAGCCCTTTTGGCAAGTAAACATAAAGAGGGAAAGTCGGTGTGTGCACACGTCTTAGGGATGAAGTCACACATTGATAGGTTAAGAATGATGGGATCCGTTATCGGTGAAGAGATGGCTGTTGATTGGGTTCTTCAATCACTTCCTAACTCATATAGTGAGTTCGTAAGAGAGTACTATATGATGAACCGCGACGTGACCCTTATAGATCTCACCTATATGCTTATTGCTGCTGAATCAGCAATGGTTTGGCGCAATAGAAAAGCAAAGTTGATTGGTGAATCTGCCTTCGAGACCTCTATGGATATAGACAATGGCAACGAAAGACATGCTATGATTGAAAAGATTTATCATAAGAGAAAGGTGATATCTGAAGTAGTTCCATGTGTTGTTCCAAAAGAGTCAATTTGCTTTTATTGCCAAGAGAAGTGGCATTGGAGACAAAGTTGCCCTATTTACCTAAGAGATCTAAGAGATGGGAGAGTCAAAAGTATGACTACGCTTCAGGTAAAATCCACTATCTAACTCCGTTAAGTTCCTATTCATTGATTCTTAATACATTATGTGATAAGATTACATTTGAATGTTTTGTAGGATCGGTGAAAAGAAAGGAAGCTTGATAAGATAGCAAGATGAATCTAATCACAAGAGATGGATCTCGATCGCATGGACTTGAAGATTGGATTTTGAGCTTGGATAGTTATGATAGAGTTGTTAGAAAATTTCCTTTTACATAGTTTTCAATAGATTTTGCATTGTAAGGACAAATGTTTTTTCCGCTGCTTTTATAAATAAAATAAATTTTGTTTAACTTATTTATTTGTTTACTTGCTTGCAATGAAATTGTTATGAAAATTGATGTTTGCATATTTCTACAACGAATGGATATGATTCTTAGTTATGTTATTTATGGAAACGTCGAGAATTTACCAAATAGGGAGTGTTTCTCATCGCCCAAAGTTTCAATTGGACAGAAATTTTGGAATCACGCAACTTGGTTGCATGATGAATGAGAAATTTCGTATTTGGAAATTAGACTAATTCATTGACAAAGTGTCAAGTGAAGGATTAGGAGATCGAGTACACAAAGTTGTGTGTTGATCAAGTTCACCATAAGAGTAACAAATATATTCGTCATGATTTACTAAAGGCTTAGTAAATATGATTACACTTACAAGATTAAGTGTAATTCTGAATTGATTAAAGGGTTTAGATCAATAGTAGAACGAATAAGAAGAATCAAGTAGGCAGAAAGATAAAAGTTTCTCCATTCTAAGAAGAAGAGAGAGTAGCTTTTATGCTTTATGATAGGTCTTAATGATTAAGAACCATATCTCAATTGATCCTCTAAGTGAGTCTTGGTACAATTGTATATCCAAGAAGAGGAATCAAAGATTGAAGAAATGGTCAAATCAAGAAGTCAATCATACTTCGTTCCAAAACAAGTCTTAAAGTCAAGATTGTGACATTGAGTGAATAGTATTAAGAAGGTTTATAACATTCATCAATTGTTGAAAGTTGTGATGTCTTGGATAAGACAAAGACCAACTAAGACCAAAATTATGAAGTGTTTTGTTTTAATAAAAGCTACACTAACTCTTGAATATTTGTTTGTCAAGAAATGTTTTGATAAGAGAATCGTATATGTTAAGGAGTCAGTGGGAGTCTTAATAGTCTTGAAAAGTTTCAAGAACAAATCAAATAAACCTTATCGATCATCACTAGCACACGAGTTGAGGTTTACAACCTATCGTGAACACATTATTTTGTTTCTATGTCAATCCAATCGAGTTAATTATGCATGTGAGTCCTATGAGTTCTCATAAAAGGCAAGGACCTTGATCAATGGAAAGTACATTGATAGGAAAAGGTGAGCTGCTTAACTACTTGGAAAACGTGGTGGGCAGCTGTGCTACCATAAGGCAAGAAATCAAGATTAAGAAAGTTCGATCCATATGAGTTTGAATTAGTCGTAAACTTGGGTTTTAACAAATTCACATGGATAGGAACACATACACCGTTTAAATCTAAGTGTCATAAGATTTCCTCCTTCATGAAAATGATTGTGAGAAAATGCTTTCACTAAGAAAGATTTTAAGAAGATAGTGATTGTAAAATTGCATTCTCGAATTCGATTATGGTTACGACATCCCTTTCCATAATTTGAGGTTTGGCAATTAGTCTCAATTGTTTAGACACATATGAACTATCGAAGGCAAAGGTGTATAAGTTCAAGAAGCCTTGATAAAAGATTATCAAAGCACTAAGTATTAGAAACATGAACTTAAGAAATTCAATAAGTATTGTTTTTCTGAAAGTTAAGATGTTTATTAATACATGTCGAAGCTAGTGGGAGCATAAGTGTTATGTTTTATAATAATCATCATGATAGTGAGAGCATAAATGTTATGATTGTATGATTATTAAGGCACGTATTGCATAGTTGGTAATATTAATTATAGAAAACAAGAGTCATACTTTGCAAAGTTGTAAGAGTTGAAAGGTTGTTTTGCTATAATTAAGGGAGAGAATATTATGCTTCATTTCAAATCTAAAGGATTAGGTTGAGAAATGTTAATAAACTTAGTCAAGGGTACATAGTGTGTTCTTAAAATTTCGATTATGATTATGGCATTCCTCTTCACAATTCGAATTTTAAGAACATAGCAAATAAAACATTATGTGTCGTGTCCCATACGCTTCGGGTATAGGATCGATTGCAAATGCTTTAATGTTTGACCATTCTAAAATTTTCCAAATGTCTAGCGCATTTAGAGGGAAAAGGGACTAGAATCAGTTTTGACTAAAATAATTAAACAACTATCAAAGAACAATCCAAAGTTCGACGAGGATTGGTTGCTTGTGAGTAGTTGGAAGCATGGTATTAATGGACCATATTGACATTATGATGAATAGAAAAGATTCTATTAAGAAATGAGTTGTCATATGGAAAGTATGGAAATGTATCTATATTGGGAAGTAAATATTGAAAATCTATGACTAGATTAGAAACTTTTATGCAAAAGGATGTTCAAAGGAATGTACTTTGAGTGAGAGACATCATATCTAAGGATTGTCTTGTAACAATCTACGTTAGAGGACTTTGTAATATTATTGGCAATAGTCTTTGAGACTTTGGTGCAGTGACATTACAAAAGGATCGTTGCATAAAGTGTTAGAATCTAGTATATTCTATAAGTAACAAGAATTTGATATTCTTACACTTAAGAAAATGGATTTGGAGTTGTAAAATGAGAATGATTGGAAATGTGTTCAATTTGTCTATTTCACAAAGTAAAAACCATAGGTAAACATTGTGTGCATGCTAGGAGCATGGGACAAGTGTAATAATTCAAGTAAGAAGTTGATTACCCGAAACGACATATAATGAGTAATCGATATGGTGATAAATAAAACGTGTTTTATTTATGCTCAAAGGGTTGAGGCCATATGGGATTAGTATTATTCTTGTGTTTCACTTTGCATGTTTTGACTTCCAAAATAATTGAGTTTATTAAGAATAATCGAATTATTCAAACAGGCCACAGTCGTTCATATGTTGGAAGTAGATATGAATGAAGACTGTCGTGAATTGGTGTGTGGATTGTCTAAAAGAGTATTAGACATAAGCAAATGTTTGCTGCAACGTTCATGAGTGCTTATGAATATGATTTGAGAATTGGATTAAACCCACGCTCACTTGGATCACTCCATGGATTATATCACGAGTGATTAGTGAGACGATAATATCTTATATTCTTGAAACTGAGATGTGTGAGTTGTATCTTGCTAATCGGTTGCACATTGATAATATGTAAATGCACTAGTAACTTGGTTTTATAAAACATATTGTTGTGTGTGATTTGGTTAGTGAGTGCAAGCAAGCATTGTATCAAAGTTTATCCGTTCCTTTTATTCAAGGTAGGATAAAAGCGATATCTTTGGGCCCCTCGATGGTTTAGTGATGACAAACGTAAATGCTCGGCCGGGCTAGGCCTAATTAGATTTGTTCAATTAGTCTGTCGTCATAAATCAGAAATAGAGATATAGTACAAAGAGAATGATTAAAAATCATATCTTAGACGATATCTAGAATGGAGGAATATATGATCCCATATCTAAGGACACCTGTATCTGATGTGATCAGAGTTGACAGCGGCTTTGGAAAGCTACGATTGCAGATCGGGATCTGAAGTCATACGCAAAATAGTTGTTAGACTTATCCAAGTGGGAGACTGTTGGATTAGTGTCTAAGTCCATAACTATTTTGGTATGTACTTGACCCGATGGTGCATGGTCCTTTTGGGTTGTCTTCACCAAAGCAACTTGATAGGATGAATTATGGAGAGAAAGGATTAAATATGATTTATTAATATATTATGGGAATAATATATTAAAGGAGAAATCATATTGTTTAATTAATATTAGTCAATAATTAATTGGTAATTAGTTCTGTGACTAAAAGAGATTAATTAAACTTAAGGGATAGGCATTGTAATTATAAGATAATTGCAATTTGGGCCATGGATTGCCTTGTATTAAGGGATGGACGAATTCTAATGGGAAACCCATAAGGAAATCGTCCATGGGTTTAATTAAAGGAGTCTATGGGTTGCTTAGGGCTTAAGCATCCAAATTAGGGTTTCCTTGTTAGATAACCCTAATAGCCCAACTATATAAAGACCCCTTAAGGCTCAAAAACGTGGCTAAGCTTCTTGTAAGGGTTTACACACGTTTTTGGCAGCCTCCAACCTCTCTCCTCTTCATCCTCTTGCTTATGGTGTTTGTAAACCATTAGAGGAGTGACACTTGTGACTCTAAGCCTTCCAAAGTCAATTCAAGGAGGAATTGGGATTGTTATTGCTACATAACAATCAAGGTATGATCTTAAACCTAATTACATATTAATATGATTACTTGTATGCTAGAGTTAGGGTTTATAGTCTTGGATTCAAAGCATGTACAATAGAGAAACCTAGATCCAAGCATTAGGGTTTGTATGAGCACATAGGATGTCTTATGACCAAAACCCATCATTTACGTGATGGATGGATTGTAGGAGGTTGGATCTATGTTTTGGATCAATTGCATGGCCTGAGATGCTTCTGTATGGATTCGGACCGGTGGTACTCGACGAGTCACATGGGTGGACTCGACGAGTTGCTTGAAGATGGCCTGGAACTCGACGAGTTGGAAGAACAATTCGGCGAGTATGTTGAAGATAGCCTTGGACTCGGCGAGTCTTGTCGAGGAAGTCCCAATATTTCTGGTTGAGTCGAGGAATCGGTGAGTCAAGGGATGACTCGGTGAGTTGGGTGCGAGTGGACTCAGAGTTGTTGGACTCGACGAGTCTTGGGGCGACTCGGTGAGTTGGGTCGTTGATTGAGGGAAGTTCTGAGCATAAGGACACGGCGAGTCATCGGGTTGACTCGGCGAGTAGGGTCAGTCAGGGGTTGACTTTGACTTGTCCAAGGTTGACCAGTTGTCTTCCAGGGGTATTTTGGTAATTAAGGGTATTTATTGAGTTGTATGTTTTGATGTTCAGTGGAGGAGTTCGTGTTAGAGTTCGGAGCAGCGGGATCTTATCCTTTCAGCCGACAGTTTCGAGGTGAGTTATCCTCACTATATCAACAGGGTCTAAGGCACCAAGGCCGACCCTTTATTAGATTGAGATTCGGATATGGTTATTATGTTATTGTTTGATGTGTCTGCATCCTGATAGCTAGGATGGTACATGCTAGGAGACCTTGTTAAGGTCAGTTTCCCGATATATATAAAGTGATGGTATGCTAGTAACCGGTTAGGTCGGTAACCTGGGTAGGGTAATGATATGCTATGTGATCTGTTTGTTCGGTTTGTTGGTTATGACTGTTATATGATTGTATGTTTTGTGCACATGGTCATTTGGACTAGAGATGGGTTGAGGCGGGTCCTGCTTTGTGCTGTAGGCCAAGATACCCAGGGCGGACCGGTTATTCCGAAGGCCTAGCGATCGGTCCGGATAGGCTGTAGGCCCCACGAGGGCGAACCAGACGTGCCGAGGCTCGGAGAGTGGACCAGGCCGACTGAAGGCCCGATGCGGGCGGACCAGTCACACTGTAGACTCAGAGAGTGGACCAGGTGGGTTGAAGGCCCGATGCGGGCGGACCAACCCCACTGTAGACTCTAAGGACATGACTAGACCTGGAGGATGGATCCGATGGACTGAAGGCCCGATACGGCGGACCAGTCACACAGTAGACCCGATATACATAGCTGTTCTATGTTCTATTATGTTATGTATGTTTTATATGTTATGGTCCGGAAGGCAATATGTTTTGGACCGGAAGGTCGCAGCCTGGAAGGGCATATACGTGGTTGGTACTTTGGGGGTATCTCACTAAGCTTTCGGGCTTATAGTTGTGGTTTAATGTTTTTCAGGTTCTTCAGGAGACCGTGGCAAGGCGAAGGCGCGATCGTACCGCTCCTCATGATTTTGTAGCAATGTGATTCTGGGGATACTCTAAATGATTTGTATTGAAAACCTTTTTGTAAACAATTTAATGAAAATCGGGTGGTTTTTGAAAAATTTAAATTGGTTGTATTTTTCGGATGTTACAGAAACGTAAGAATACATCAAGTAAATAATTTTCTTTAGCTCAATATTGATTAGGAAAGACGTTACAGAATACAAGGAGTTGAACGAAAGTAAAATGTGTAAGTGTGCGAGAGTGCGTTAATGAACCTCTTAGATACAACACTATTTATAGGCAATAAGCCTAGTTCTCTCAACTGATCATAAAATGTCTATGTAGACTTTGACATTGAAGAACAAACACAAATTTTACATGAAACAAAAAGATATCTTGAAATATTGACAATTTCAATATAGACAACAAAAGAGGTCTTCAAAAATTAAGTAATTGACATTAGCTACCATTCAAGGATGCTTTGACATTTAAGTTTCTTCACAAAAACTTATACTCAATACATATGTTGTAGTATTGTGTATAACTTATAATGAAAATAATGTATAAAAGATTTTATATGTGTTGTCTTGGTTCTAAAAAGGTATTTCGATTCAAGTAGGAAAATATATAAAAGGTTGAGTTGTGGTCTTAATGTCTCATTCCATATAACTTATTTGGAAAGTTTAATTCTCTAGTAAATTGAAGGGTGCAACACACTGTAACATCCGAAGTTCAAAAGAAAGAAGTTGAAGGGTGTTATGTGAAAATAAAGGAAAGGACTCGGCGAGTAGGACTCCTGACTCGTCGAGTCGAAGCTGGTGCCGGGTACGTGATAAGTGACCTGACTCGCCGAGTCGGCGGCTGGACTCGACGAGTTAGTGTTAGGAAGAGAAAACCCCAAATCTTAGGTTTTGCACCCTATTTAAAGGACTTAATGTCTTCCCCTCTACCTCCTTATTGCCCTTGAGAGTCAGTGAACCCTAAAATCATATGAGCTTCCATTGTTAAAGAGATTTGAGCTTTGGAGGAGGATTGTCGAGGAGGAAGCTTGAAGAACAATAGGCTAGCATGAAAGGTGTGGTCTAGATCCAATATCTACTTCAACTTGGGAACATTTTGGAGGTAACAAGCTGTTACCTTAACTCTTTTGCATCTACATCTATTCTTGAATGAGATTTGGGGACATTTTGGCATGTTAAGGATCTATTTCAGGTTAGGGGTCTAGATCTGAGGTTGCTACTTCAGATCTAGACTTGTCTTGGTCTAGAAACTCATAAAGTATAAGCCCTTGGTTTGTTGGTGAAGCATCTTTTCCTTAAACCTTATCCCTAGGATGATTTCGGCCTATATCTCCTTGTTTTCACATAAAGTTAGCGACTTTACATAAGAGGCATGCCCTAGGAGGATGGGTCTACAGTTTGGAGCCCCTGCATGGCTCAAAAAGGGCCTGTATGGATGAAGGACTGAAGAGACTCGACGAGTCGCATGGGTGAACTCGACGAGTCATATGATGATGAGCTTGGACTCGACGAGTTGGAAGAACAACTCAGTGAGTTTGATGAAGATTGTCGTGGACTCGGTGTGTCTGTTCTTGGAATCGGCGAGTCATAACGCAGAACCCCCACCTCTTATTGTTAAGACATAGAGCTGTGAGTTGGTGGTGATTCAGTGAGTTGGACAGGATAGGAATCGGAGATTGTTGAACTCGACGAGTCATGGGGTGACTCGGTGAGTTGAGTCGTGATATGAGAGTTTTCTAAGTTTAAGAACTCAGCGAGTCAGTGGGTTGACTTGGCGAGTATTGTCAATCAGGAAGGTTGACTTAAGCCAGGACTTTGACTTTGACTAATTTGACCTTCAGGGATATTATGGTAATTTGGATATTCATGTCAATAGATCATTGATGGCTATAGATGTTGGAGTTGGAGGCAGTGCTTCGGGATTTTGCTTTCGTGGTTCAGTTTGGCAGTTGTAGGTGATTTATCCTCACTATATCAATAGGTTTTAAGGCACCAAGGTCGGCCCTTTATCGGATGGGAATCCAGGTATTCGTTTGATATGTTATTAATTTTCTAGATCCGCATCCTTGTAATTAGGATGGTATTGTGTTAGTGACCTAGTTAAGGTCGGTATCCTGGTATATAGGGTAATATTATGTTAGTGATCTGGTTAAGTTCGGTATGCTGGTATATAGGATAATGCTATGTTAGTGACTTGTTAGGTCAAGATCCTGGTTAGGATGTTGTTATGCCGTATGATCTGATAGAACCATTGTTTGGTTGAGGATTGTTATGTGATTAACTGTTTTATGTGCACATGGTTGTTTGACTGGGATTGGGTTGAGACGGGTCCTGCTTCGTGTTGTAGGCCAACATACCCAGGGTAGACTGGATAGACCGTAGGCCCAGGGAGCGGTCCAGATAGGCTGAAGGCCCTATGAGGGCGATCTAGACGTGTCGAAGCTCGGAGAGTGGACCAGATCGACTGAAGGCCCGGTGCGGGCGGACCAGTCATAGTGTAGACTCAGAGGGTCGACCGGGTGGATTGAAGGCCCGGTACGGGTGGACCAGTCATACTGTAGACTCGATATGCATGGTTGTTCTATATTGAGATATGATATGAGTATGGTTATATGTGGTTGGTATTTTGGGGGTAACTCACTAAGCTTTCGGGCTTACAGTTTCAGTGTTTTGTTTCAGGTACTTAAGGAGATCGTGGCAAGGCGAAGGCGTGATTGTACCGCTCCTCATTTTTACATTGATGTTTTTAGGATACTCTGATAATAAACAAACTGGAAACCTTTTTGTAATAATTAATGGATTTAGGTTGTTTTTGAAAAGTTTAAATTGGTTGGAATATTTTGGTTGTTACACATACTAACACCAATCCCAAAAAAAAATTATACGTTAAAATCTATTATACGAACATAAAACCACCAAATATGTTCCAGAGCTCTGTATGAGTGATTTCAAAGAGCTCATGTTTGAGTGATTTCAAAGATAAGGAAAGAGTTAGGGGCGACTAGAATTGATGGCAACACAAATTAAGCTCTAGAAGCATCAAAAGGTATTGTTATCTTCCTAAATCAAGATAATGAGCTTTCATGGTGGTTGTATCATTCAAATTGATTTATAGATTACTCGTATATGAAAAAAATTTAAGTTTTTAGAAGCTAATGGTAAGCTCTATAAGATGATTACATGGTTTAATTTAAAGATTAAGCGACTATGGTTTCAAGCCCTGATTAGTGAAAATCAATGGATTGAGGAATTAAGTCGAGAGCTTAATGATTTTGTTATATAAAAGGGCTATTCATATGGCTTAACCTATTTAGATGAAAAAATGATTTTCATATGGTTTTTATGAGAAAAATATGATTAATATCTTATTAGATTCAGAGGTATTATAAACAGCTTAATGATATAATTAGATAGGTTTTGGTAAAAAAAAAAAGGAGAAGGTGCAACAAAAAGAAGACCTAAAACTAAAAGAAAGTTAGTTATCACTAACTTGAAAGGTGAGTTACATATAGTCATTACATAGGAATACATGGTTGTTATGATATGTATATGTGAATTTTCTAGGAGGGTTACTCCTTAGCGATGGACCCTGGTGGAAAAGGTTTACCTTTTAATGAGGTGATTGATAGGGAGGTTTATTTCCTCAAGATTGTAAACTTGACACTTGTGGCTTTGGTTGAAAATGGTACTTTCTAATAAGTATTTTGGTTGAAAAACTAGTATACTTTTTAACTAAATGTTTTCATAAAAGAGGGTTACTTTCTGGTGAATAGTTATATGTAAAAGTATATGTGTTAAATGTACTATAATTTGAATTGTTATATATAGCTCACCATACCAAATTGTCTAAATGTGTTTTTTTAATGTTGTGTACCACAGGATTAGGTATAAAAAAGTAGTGGGTGTGCTAATAGCAACAAGACGAACCAGAACTAGACATACCCTTATTTTCCTATACATTTATGCACTTGTTTCTTCATATTCTGTAAACCCTTTTTGTATGTTTTGGTATTAAACTTTTGGTTTTTGTTAAACCAATTTTTAGATAATATTAATGGTTTCCAAAATTATTATTTAAAATGTTTTAAAAAGATTGGGTGATATATATATATATATATATATATATATATATATATATATATATATATATATATATATATATATATATATATATATATATATATATATTTAACGTAATAAAGGTAACTTTAAACATAACCAAACTGGTAACTTGGATAATAACTCTAATGGAGAAGAAAGAAGATTTAGAGAGAATATGAAAGTTATATCACTTATGAAAGTGTAACTTGAGGTGTATTTAAACCTAAACAATGGAGATTTATTTATACTATAAATATTAATATTCATAATCTACATATAATTGTAACTAGCAAGATATGATGACAAATTTACCAGACACCAATTATTTACAACACTCATCCTTGGATGACATCATTTTACATTTAGAGTTCAACTTTGATGTACTGCCTCATTTAAAAGCTTGCTGAAGAAAAAACCTAGTGGGAAATAACATTAGTTAAGGGAAAAAGAGTGCAATGTATAGTTGACTCCCCCTCATTTAGACATATGTTACACTATATGTTATACACATGTCTCATTCCAATGCCATTAACATGTTTTTGGAGGTTGTAGTAGGAAGTGCATTCATAAAAATGTTTGATGCATTGTTGCTCGATCGAACATATTTTATCTCAACTTGATGGTATTTTATAATCTCTTGAGTGTAGTCAAAAAACTTTGGAGGTATATGTTTTCAACTGTCGCTCTTCATATATCCTTCTTCCATTTGAGTAACACATGCTGACTTATCTTCACAAATTAAAATTGGACCTATATCATTTTTAAGTCCACGTGAAGTTAAAACTAGTTGTGTCATCGATCTTAACCATGCACATTCTCTACTATCTTTGCTTAGTGCAATTACTTCATCACAATTTAAAGATGTGGAAACAAGTGTTTCTTTAATCAGGAAACTCGGTGAATTGAAGAACAACTCGGCGATTTGAGTCAACTCGGAACGCTAACTTTGACTTTGACCAAGTTTGAACATTATGGGGTATTGAAATATTGATCGGTATCTAAGGTATTGTTTATGTTTAGGGGTTGAGTAGAGCTGATTTCCGGGGACGGCCTTTATCCAATTATCTTTTAGCATTCGATGTGAGTTTCCTCACCAGGTTTTGCAGGTCTAAGGCACCAAGTCTGACCCTTTTTTGATTATGTGGTTATACTTGTTCTCTATTTGGTACATGTATGTGTTATTATATGTATGTCTATTGGGCGGGGCCCGTTATATGAGTGTGGGCGGGGCCTGTGTCTCACTAGGCGGGGTCCGTATCTCAGTATTGTTGGAGTATGGGAAGGGACCATATCTCATTATTTCTTGATATCTATGGTATGCGGTATTTTGGGGGAACTCACTAAGCTTTGTGCTTACGGTTTTCAGTTTATGTTTCAGGTACTTCTAGTTCCAAGGGGAATAGCTCAGGATGAGTGCATCGCACACACCAGTAGGATTTTGTTATGATGTATTACTCTGATTTATGATAAATTAATATGCTGGTTTATTTCAAATATTTGGATGATATAGGAAATTACTATTTTATCTATTATTTAAATTGAAATTTTTTGGAACCATAGTTTTGGATGTTACATAATTATTAACACAAGGAAGTAAAAAATTAAGCAAAAAGTAAGGTTCTTTTGAAAGCCCTTTTATACAATTATATTGGATATCTAATTTCATCAATTTAATGAAACAATTTAATTTCTAGTTTTTTCCAAGTGTCAAGTTGGGTTCATGATTCAATTTGGGTTTAGTAGTAAACCTACCATTTCAGCAGTGACTACTAATCTATTAATGCTTATAAAGTAATTTTGAAATACCTTTTATACAATTCTGTTGGATAAATTTTCAATTCACAGACTTCCATGTTATGAAAATTACACGGTATTTGGACTAAAAGAAATCTTAATCGACACCATCTAAAAAAAACTTATGAACCATTTCCATTTTTGCAGTTGCAAAATCGAGCCACATCTCAACCTTATTGGCAAATAGATTATGTATTAACGCCCAGTAAGAAAAAATAGAATTTGAAATTAGGTCAAACCATAACCATGAAGTCTCTAGTGCAAAGTGCACCAATCGAAAAATCATTTTCAATTACTAAGAAACCATGAACCCAACTTGACACTAGGAAAACATATTTTGGATACCAAGTGAACCCAAATTGAAACTTGAATCGAAAAATGAACCCATAACAACTTTTAATTATAAGTAACGTTGTTTGTTTGGAGAAAATTAAGAACGTAACAGAAAATACACAGTCTATATTCCCTCCTTGTTCCTCCCCAAACCAACGCTCCTCCTACCACATCCACCCCTACTATTTCGAGAGCCATTTGGTCTATTCGTCTCTTGAATATAAATAAGCAGGCAAAAGGAAAAGCCGAAGACTTCCAATCAAAGATGTAGAACAACTTTGATTTAAGGGTGCGATAATATGATTTACCAAATTCAACCTTTAGCCATTATAGAAATTGAATGCTAATGAAGCGTGAAGACATCAAACGAAAACAAACCTCCACCCAACAATGAAATCCAATTTGCAAATTGTTACTTCATACCAGTCATCGATGACCCAAATCCAGAGAATCGATACAAATTTCGGGAACATCGAGATGGTGATGGATGAGAATGGAGGAGAATGGTTGATATATGGTGATGGATGAGAATGGAGGAGAATGGTTGATATACTTGAAACAACTAGTGAAATCAGAATATATTTGATAAGAGACGCGGTGGGGAAGGATCCAGAGGCAGTGACCATGGTAGAGTAAGAGTAATTAGATGAACAACACTTTGGTCAGGTACTGTTCATAAGGCTTAACTTCTTTAATATATATATATATATATATATATATATATATATATATATATATATATATATATATATATATATATATATATATATATATATATATATATATATATAACGAATATATATCTAACGGTTATAAGGGAATATATTTTTTTACTACAAATAAATATCTTTATCATACTTATTTTCACCACAACAAATATTTACCTCTTCAATCAAACAAATAAATTTCAAGAAATCAAATTCAAGATGATTCACCCATTTGTGATAATAAGGACTATATTACTTTCCATTTCAATTCTTAACATCGAAGATAATATAGAATTTCATCTACTTTTAGTATTGTATCTACTGATATCCATACCTTTTCTTTTTTTGTAATATTTGTTGAATAAATGGATTCTAATTTTTATCTTTTTCTTACTTTTCATTTCAAGATAGGTATTTACAATATCTCCAACATTAAAAAGATTGAATTTCCAGCTCTAGAAGTCAGTGGCAAAAATTACATTCCATGGACCATAGACGTTAAAATGTATCTTAAATAAATGGGCATTTCTGAAACAATAATGAACGGAAAATTTTGTTCTTATCAAGACAATGCAAAAACAATAATTTTCTTTTGTAAACTCATGAAATAAATATTAATATATGAAGAACTGAGTACCATCGAGCCAAACATTCTTTTGAACAACTTGAAAGAATTATTTGACCATCAAAAGGAAGTTATGCTTCCAAATGCTAAGGCTCAGTGGATGGCATTGAGGTTTCATGACCTAAAAAAGTAACTATAATTCCGCCTTGTTCAGGATATGGTTACAACTCAAGTTTTGTGGGGAAGAGGTTTATGATGTTGCAATGTTAGAGAAAACTCTCTCCACTTTCCATACATCAAATATGACCTTAAAGCAACACTATCAATTACAAAATTTCAAAAATTATTATGAACTTAATATGTTTCTCCTTATTGCTGAACAAAATAATGAGCTATTGATAAAAAATCATGAGTCCCATCCAACAAGTTCAATAGCTCTTCTTAAAGAAAATGCTATTGATACTCGTGAACCCATAAATAATATGCATAGTTGTGGACGTTCTCGAGGACGAGGATAAGGTCGTGGTCGTGTACATGGTCGTACCCATTTTTTTCAAAACAATAATCTTGGTCATGATAATAATCATGGTTACAGACATGGTCATCCTTATAATCATGGTCATGGTAAAAGAAATAACAATTACCGTGCTTCACAAGGTGATAATGTCCAACCAAGAAATAAGGAACATAATTTCGGAACATCATAGAACAATGGAGGTTTATGTTATGGATGTGGTAGTATAGTCCATTGGTCAAGTACTTGTCGCACATCTTCATATATTTTTCAACTTTATCAAGAATCCATAAAAGTAAAGGGAAAGGAATCAAACCTAGTTGGTAATGTTGAATTCACTGAGTTAACTATTGTGATTTCTTCAATGACATGGGAGACACGTACTAATGTTTTTATTATATCCTTGTAAACTTGTTTTTACTTCATTTTGTTGTTCATGTAATGTATTTTCTATAATAAATAACTTTCTTTATAATAATAATTATGATTATATTTATAATACCATTATTTCTTTTATATGTAAAGTTTGATATGAGTTCAACTAAAGCACAACACCAAGAAAAACTTAGAGATCTTTGTATAGCAGATAGTGGTACTATACACACTATCCTAAAATTTAATAATATACTTTTCAAAATTAGTACCAAAAAAAGCAATCATACATACAATATCAGGTCCTACGGACTTTGTAGAGGCAACTTGGAAAACTCGTTTTAGATTATGCAATCGTACAAGATTTTGTATAGAAAATGCTTTATTTTCTCCAATGTCGAATAGAAACTTATTGAGTTTCAGTGACATATATTTCGAAGGATATGGCACTCAAACTATGACAATTAGAAATCAAGAATATATGCATAATATATATAATAACCATGTGCTAAAGAAACTACCAACACTTGATTCTAGCCTACATTACACATATATACATATGATTGAATCAAATATGGTAGTCAGAGAATAACATTGTGATTTTGGGACATTTATTTTGTGGCATGATAGATTGGGCCACCTATGATTAACAATGATGCAAAGGATAATTGAGAATACATATGCGCATTCACTGAAGGACTAGAAGTTCCCTCAATTAGGTAACACAAAGAGCATGTACTTCTTGTTCCCTTGGAAAATTAATTGTAAAGCCCTCACCGATGAAAGTTGAAAGGGAATCACCTAGATTTATTAAAAGAAATCAAGGTGATATATATGGACTAATTCATCCACCATTTGGATTATTTAGATACTATATGGTCTTGATAGATGCATCCAAAAAATGATCTCATGTTTCCCTATTATCAACTTGTAATATAGCATTTGCAATATTTGTTGCTCAAATTATTAAACTAAGAACACATTTCGCAGATTATACTATCAAAAGAGTTAGACTTGACAATGTTGGTGAATTTACTTCCCAAACATTTAATGACTATTGTATGTATGTATGAGTTTTAGTTGAGCATCTAGTTGCTCATGTGCATACACAAAATGGTTTAGCATAATCATTGATTAAAAGTCTCCAACTAAGAGCTAGACCATTGATAATGAGAATCAAAATTCCTATTATATATGAGGTTATAAAATATTACGTGCCACATCATTAATACACATGAGGCCAAGTTCATATCATGTATATTTTCCCCTACAACTTGCTTTTTGTCAAGAGCCAAATATTTCCCATCTTCTGATTTTTGGATGTGCAGTATATGTCCCTATTGCACTTCCCCAGCATACAAAAATGGGTCCTCAGAGAAGGATACGAATATATTTTGGATATGAACCAATCTCTATTATAAGATATCTTGAACCTATAACAGGTGATGTGTTTACAGCACGAGTAGCTGATTGCCATTTAACGAGGAAAATTGCGCACCATTAGGAGGAGGATATAAAAACCAGGAAGAGGTGTTTCATGTCATGAACCTTCCTTATCATATCTAGACCCTTATAAAAAGTAATGTGAATTGGAAGTTTGAAGATAATGCATTTCCAAGAAATGGAAATCAATTGCCTGTTGGATTTACTGACACAAAAAGGGTGAATAAGTTATATATACCAACTGTCAATGCTCCGACTCGATTTGAAATCCCAGATAAAAGTCACACGAGAGTCTAAAACCGCCTAGAGTGTGGAAGGCTGTTTGGTTCTAAGGATAAAAATCGCCGAAAAAAGAAGAGGAGCATAAATTCACTTGATCATGAGGAAAGTGTTCCTAGAGAAACATAAAATAACATAACTTCCCCAAGAGAGGAAATAAATGGTAAGGAGATTACAATAAATTATGGTGAAACTAATAGAGTATATTGCCAAAATGAAACTAGTAATATAAGTGCAACATTTTCTTATTCAGTTGCATGTGATGTTATGAATGATGATCCTGAACCACAATCTATCATTGAATGTTAAAAGAGACCTAATTGGGATCAATTAAAGTAGGCTATGCAAGCTGAATTAAATTCTATTATTAAGAGAAAGGTTTTTGGGGTCATTATTCTCACAACTGGAGTTGTGAAACCATTCAGATATAGATGAATTTTTGTACGAAAAAGATTTGAGAAAGATGAAATTGTAAGATACAAGGATAAGCTTGTGGCTAAAGGTTCCTATTAAGTCCTAGAACTAATTATGAGAGAACATATTATCTTGTAATGGGTGCAACCTCTTCTAGATATTTAATTAGGCTAGCAGTAGGTGAAAATTTAGATATGCATCTTATGGATGTTGTTACAACTTACTTATATGGATCACTTGATAGTGATATCTATCTAAAAATCCCTGAAGGATTTAAAATGCATGCATCATTAAGTACAAAACCCAAAAAAATGTATTCTATAAAACTACAAAGGTCTTTTTATGGGTTAAAGCAATTTGTGAGCATGTGGTACAATCTTTTAAGCGTTTATTTGACAAGTAAAGGTTATGTAAATAACAAAATTTGACCATGCATATTTATTAAGAAAAAAACATTAGGATATGTGATCATTGTTGTATATGTTGATGATCTAAACATTATTGGAATGAATTAAGAAATCCTTAAAGTGATTTAACTTTTGAAGAAATAATTTGAAAAGAAAGACCTTGGAAAAACCAAATATTTTCTTGGTTTACTGATTGAGCATATATCTAACACAATACTTATCCATCAATATAATTACACAGAAAGAGTCTTGAAACATTTCAATATGGACAATGCCAATCCTTTAAGCACTCCAATGACTACTAGATAATTAAATATCGACAAGGATCCATTTTGCTTGCCCATCCGAAGAAAATGAAGAAGTCCTTGGTGCAGAAGTATCATATCTAAATGCAATTAGAGCTCTTATGTATCTTACCATAAGATGGACTTAATGCATGCATGGACCCCTTAAGACCATAAAGTTGGCACCTTTATGCCAAAAGAGCTCAAGAGAACCACAGATCTGGAAGAATAGCACTTGGGACGACCTTCAACCCCACCAATCACCAAAACATGGCTAAAGCCTAAAAAGTAACCCAAAAATAGATCTAATCAAATTGAGCTAGGTTAGAACTTTATACTAGAAATATGTTGGAAATGCAGCAAAGAATCAAGATCTTGAAGGCTCCATCTTGAATCACCACCTTGCACCAAGCTTCTCTTTCTTCCAATGGCTTCAAACACACCAAAATACACTCTCAAAGGGCTTACAAAACTCAAAGAGGATTTAGGGTTTCGAGATTAGGGTTAGGGACTTTGGAGGCTGGAAATGAGGCTAACACCGGGGACTTAAGGTGTTTAAATAGGATGCAAAACCCTAAAATTAAGGTTTCCTCCAGAGCGATCAACTCGCTGAGTTGAGACTCCTCAACTAGTCGAGTTTGCTCATGAAACCCCACGTCAAAACAACTTCAACATGTTGAGTTGGGGCTTCCAAATCGATGATTTCTTCAGGAAAAATGCAATACTTTGAATTAAAATCATACCAGAAATAAGGCGTTAAAAATTAACTTGCATCTCATAGGTTTGTAGCATGGAAGAAATTGTAGACGAGAAAGGTGATCATGTGTGCAATGTGTAGGAAAAGTGACAGGTCTTATAATAAACACCAAATTACAAATTTACCCTTCATTAGTTTTTTTATCAACCCTTTATGATCTTTATTTTTTGTTACAAGAACTAAAGGATGCACTTGCATCTGCTAAAAAGTTTACTTGAAATAGCAAAAACAGTTGATTAAGGTGTTTCCCATTAATTTGTTTTTTATGGTTACATTTTTATTGTTTTGGAAAGTAATTATGAGACTGATTGATTGATTGATTCTCAATTTATTTCTATAACCGGAGATTAGAGTCTACAGTTGGATTTGTTACAAAATTGGAAGGGCATTATAGGTATTCTATATATTATAATAATTTTAAATTACATTAATTGACTCTAGATTCATTACAAAATGTTAAAAATAAATGTGATTTGAAAGTTGTTTAATCGATCATTTACTATTTCTATGGGAGGTATAATATTTTGTGATTTCTTAATTTTAGAAATTATTCAGACTAAAAGACAAAGAACATGAAGAAAGTTTCTAGATGATGAGGAAAAGGGAAAGGAGGCAGGTATTTCTTCCCAACTATGCAAAGGAATATTGTTGGACCGAGGAGTATGGACATTTGGTTGAAAATGCACACAAATAAGGAATTTCCAAAATTCTTAGTATAATAATCTTGAAATTTTGTTTGATTTTGGATTCAACATCATAATAATAAAAAAAACATTATTATATCCAAACACGTCCTAAATTCCTTGAAACTTCTTATATGATCGGTGTATGGATCTTTGAAGCAAACATGTAGAAATTAGGAACAAAACAAGAATGTTGCATGAGGTTAATTACTTACTATGTCTCAAAGAGTTTTTGAATAATCTTCCCTGTATGGTTATAGACTTATAGTCTAAACTTCATCTTCAATGGATATTTAATAAAAAAATTACAAAGATCTTTACCTGAATGGAATGAGACATTTGTATTTTATGTTTCTAGTGAAATGCCTGAATTTGTGAACAAAGATAACACTGCCTTTCAAATATAAAACATAAGGTTGATTTTTTTAGTGTAGATGATCATTTTTATTACACAAAAGTTGAGTCTATGTTTCTGGTTTTTTTTTTTTTTTTTTTTTTTTTTTTTTTTTTTTTTTTTTTTTTACATTTTTTTTAATATTGTGAAGATGGAAATAGTTGGTAGTTTTTTCAATGAATATGGATTCTACATAAAACTTATTTAAGAATATGATTCGTACATGAAAACTTTAGTGTGTCTTTTGTAAACTTAGTGTATTTATGTATTTACGTGCATATGTATGTATATTTATTTGTGTATATTTAGGTTTATTAGATGATCATTTAACCCTTCATCTCCTTATACGTTTCTGCATCTATTTGTGTATTTATGATCATTTTTGTAACCCCTATCACCTCCCATATTATCATCTTCTTAATAACTTAAACGATTACCCAACCGGTTTTTAAAATAACTCGGAAAAAAAATCTAAACCAGATATTTTACAAACCAGTTTATAAACAACAGGAAGAATTCACAAAAAGGGTCATTTGGCATTTTTTTTCTAGCCATTTTAAGCCCAAAAATTATCATATTGTCATATAATAGCATAGGGTATGGGTCACCATAACACCGCTGAAGTCTGCAACTTTTGATAGAAAATACCAAAAATACATTTTCTACTGAAATGCACTATTTTACCTTATCTTGCTTTCCTATTTTACCCTTCCTTACATATCTAAAATTTAATAGGGGACTAACATAGAACTAACAAGGTTAATAGTGGTATTGATGTTGATTTGGTAGGTAATAAGGATAGGTTAGATTCATTCGGTTGATGGCGAATTACATGGAATAGAAAAGCACTTTAATGCGATATCTCCACTCTTTTCATGATGAGTGAAGGACTTTAATTTATAACTTAGACAGACTGAAGAATCCATTTTAGGTTTGTAAATTTGCATAACCCTAATCGTTAATTAGTGTTTGGTTCAAATATTGTTTAATTCTGATTTTTTAGTTGAATTATAACTCGAGGATTTGGGTTTAAAACACCATTAAATTTCAATTTTTGAAATAAGGTTTAGTTCTCACTTCTCATTTGAAAGTCACAAGTAAATAAAAGAAAATTTGTGTAGGTGTCATGGCTTTAAATCTTTTTTGCATATTTGTAGTGATTAATTTGTTGTTTTGATTAGAATGTAAGAGGCAAATCGATTGAAAACATATCTTATTAATCCTGTTGTCATCAAAGCTGACCCACTGGCCACCTTACACCAATATTTACAAAGCACACGACCTGTTATTTAGAAACTTACATGAAATAGTTAAACTAGAAAGGAAGGAAGGGAGAAGGTATAGAAGAAGCAGACGAAGAAAGGTTTTAAAGCTTCAAGTGGAACTTAATATATAGAAGAGTGATATGATTCTAACCAATTTTTTTTTACTTTTTGTAGACTAATTATCAGTTGGTAGATGTTGTGGAAGTAGACACATAGTACAATTCTATTTATTTATATTAAAAAATGGAGGTCATGTCTAAACGGGCAAATTGTTTCATATCATTGTGTGTTTGTGTTTCGACACAAACTATTAAATATCAATCGACCCTAGAACAAACAAGTTTTTCCCCGACCCGAAGCAACGTGAGTGCAACCCCTCTAGTTATATTAATTATAAACACAAATAAAATTTGTAAGCATGAAAATTATATACAAGAAAATAAAATGCATAAATAAATGTTAGTATACAAAATTAAAAGTTAGTATGCATAAATAAATGTTAGTTGCACAATTTAAATATTAGTATCCATAAATAAAAGTTGGAATACATAAAGAAATGTTAATATAAGAAATAAAAATCTTTAGTACTCCATAATTTCCATAATGAAGAAGTTTTATTAATTCATTATTATTTTTAATATGATGATCACTTGATAATTAATAATGTTTTTACTAAATAATAAATATCTTGATTAAGATAGATGTGATTTTCACTTGTTTAGTCATCTTGATTAGAACTTTCATGTCGATAAACGTGTTATAAATTCAATGTAATTAAGGTAACTGTAAACATAATCATACTAGTAATTTAGATAATAACTTTGATGGAGTGGAAAGAAAAGAAAAGTTGTATCACTTATGAAAGTGTAACTTGAGGTGTATTTGAGTATTTACACCGTAGATGTATTTATACTACAAATATTACTATTCATATGGTGTGTTCAGCAAAAATAACTGGTAATGGGAAGCTTGTAACGGCTAGCGGGTAACGTTTTGTAAAATGCTACGTGAAGTAGCATTTGGATTTGAAGCGTTGTGTTTAAACTAAATGTTAGAAGCTTGTAGTACCAAACAGAGACTTTTGGTTCAAAACAAAGCATTTTTTTAAATGCTAGATGTTAGAAGCTCTCAAACGCTCCATGTTGAACACGCTGAAATCTACTTATAATTGTAATTAGTAAGAAATATTGACAAATTTACCAAACACCAATTATTATATCTTCCACTAACTCATTACAACAATATATATAAAGTAACTCATATTATTATTCATATTATTTAGAAGCAATAAATAAGAAAATGATAAAGAAGAAAAATAGACCAATTTCGAAGCCAACATCAATTAGTTGGACTACATTAAAAATTTACTTTAAATCATTTTCTTTGATTTATTGTAATAAAAATATTGAAAAATAAATTTAAAAACAACAGGAAAAGGGACATAATAGTGGGTTCACTTTCAATATAATTTGACATAAATCTACTCGTTTTATATGAGAAGATTATTAGCCGACTCATATATTGTCTCACTAGGTATTAGATTTATGTATTACATGAGTTTATTTAAAGAAAAAAAACTAAATACAAAATTCTAAATATTTGTAAAGTATGAATTTATAACAAAAGTAAGAAAATATTGAATTATAAAAATTAAATTGTTTTTTTCTTGTTTAAATTTAAATAAATAAATAAAGAAAATTAATGACTCTTTAATTTGGTAATTTTAAAATAAGAAGGAAAGTTCATTAATGAAATTGATATGTATTTATTATTGAATATAAATATTATCTACAATTTAATAAAATGAAAAAAACCATAAAATAACATGTGAAATAAAAATTAATTTAAAATAACTACAAAATTACATGTGACAAAATAAATGAAAATGTGATATGTGCTAAAAAAACATCTTTATTTATTTATTAGAAAGGATTTTGAAAGTTTTGTACTAAAATATAAAAAGTTCTACAAAAATGAATATTTATTAAAATTGTGAATACTTGCCTAACATCGAGCGTTTAATAACTATAAGCATTTAGTTTGTCATTAACTTTATTTTAAATAAAAAGCCATTAATCCAAAAACTACTAGCTTGAAGTAGTTTTTGAGATTTTTATTTTTTCTCACCTTTTAGTATATATATATATATATATATATATATATATATATATATATATATATATATATATATATATATATATATATATATATATATATATATATATATATATATATATATATATATACTGAAATCGTCTTTATTGTTTGCTTAAAATTACGTGTTTGGTCCTTAATTTTTTTTTTTTTTTTTTTTTTTTTTTTTTTGCATTCGGATCGTTTCTACTCTTTGTTTTTGTTTTGTTTTTCGTTTCTACTGTTTGTTTTTGTTTCGTTTTTCATTATTGCCAAACTTTACCCTTATTTATAAAAAAAAAAATTATTAGTAGTATTTATTTAGTTCTTTTAGCGTTTTAATATAAACAAAAGTACAAACCCTTTAAACTCGTTGTACAACCACACAACTACACCCTAATAAAACACGTAATCGACCACAACATCACCTTCATCTCCTTCGTCTTTCTATCACCCTCTGTCTTTTGTGCATCCCTCTTCTGTGCAAATCACATCCTACGGGAGAAATCATCAGTAGAAGAAACTCGAGAACAAGGACATAGGACCGATATTCTTCCTCTGGACAACTAAATGTCCTCTCTTACTTGCTATGTTTTTGCTCGAACCCAATATCAGCCATCGCCTCCATATTTGTCAACAATATCTCTAACGAGCAAGCTGTCATCGCCTCCAGCAGACGTTTAGTTTTGATTTCGGTAATCAGATTCAGTTAGGGATTTTAATTTTTGGATTTTGGTTTGGGGATTCAAGTTAATCAGAGTAAGGTTTTAGGATTCAAAACAATCAATCTAAATTTCATCATGATGTTTATGGATTCGATTTCTGTAACGAGTACAACACCATTTTTGGATTTAATTTTTTGATTAAACAGGTTAAAGTTTGGTTCTTAAATGGTTTAACTTTAATTTTATCCATGATTTCTAGGGATTTGATTTCATCCATAATTTTCTTTTTTTGATTCATCTATGATTTTCAGGATTTTTATTTCATCCACCATTTCTGGATTCAATTTCTAGGTTTGTTATGGGCATGTTTTCTAGGTGTGTTTAAGCATCGATTGCATGATTTATGGGTTTGGTTTTATGAGTATGATTTATGGTTTTCATTCATGTGTTTAGTTTGTAAATAGCATGACATTGACGTGGGGAAGGATGATGGCAGTGGCGGTTGTCGGTAGTTGTGGACGATGGTAATGGTGGTTGGTTGTGACAAAGTAGTGCCTGAATTTTAACAGTGAAGGTGGTTGCGACGATCGGAGAGTGAATGGTATGGGATGGTGGAACTCATATGTTTTATTAGATAATTTTTAATAGATAATTAATAAATAAATTGAAAAAATAAATAAATAAGGGTATTATAGTCTTTTTCAAGTTTGGCAGAGACGAAAAATAAAACAAAAACAATAGCAGAGACGATCTGAGTGCAAAAAAATGTTAGGAACATGTATTTTTAAGCAAACCATAGAGACGATTTCAACTTCTAATCATCAGTTTGTTTTGTCAAACATACCTAACAAAATTAGCGGTAAAATAATAGTTCGGTGACGGTGTCTGTCTAATAGGTTAAGGGATAAACCTAGTTTGAATGAAGATCTATTTTTAATGAACTTAATTTAAAATAATCGTTTTAATTACCAAATAAGAGACAAAATTAATAAGAAGCATTTTCGATAATATCTAACTAAATCCTTATTTGGTTATAATGTGAAAAGACTAATTCTTAAAACTTTGTTTTGAAAGTACGGTTAATTGCACATAGCCTAATTTTTTTTTAGGATCAGTTTACTATTTCTTTTGTTGAGAACTTTAATAATAATAATAATAATATATATATCTATATATATATATATATATATATATATATATATATATATATATGTAGCTTATAATAACGATAAATGATCCTTTTTTTCTGGTTCATGCTAGGCATTTGAGGATATTTGAATCCCCAGTACCGACTCTGATAATTCTTAAAATCACCTCATTATCATACCCTGCTAAAAATATCAATGTTTCAAGAAATTGTAATGTTAATATTTTAGATAAATTCTTTTAATTTGTGTTAGTTTTCTATTGCACAAGTCTTAGGTGTTGTTTTTTTTTAAATGAAAATTTATGAAGTGTGTGAACCACCTGTGCAACCCTCTGCAGCAGAAACGGAGGACCAAACGGTTACAACCTATAAAAAGAAACATGTTTTTTTTAACATCTGCAAGATATTGTAATAAACTAATTTTATAAACCGAAAATAGTTCTCAACACTAAAATTTTGAATAATTCTAATATTAAAACATTTAAAGAATACTAAAAAGAACATGTAAAAAAACAAAAATATAAAATTTCTAAAAGAACTCCAAAAAATATAAAATAACCTATTAGTGTTTTCTTTCTAGAAAAAATAATTTTAAAGATCATAAAAAAAATATAAAAAACAAATTAAGAAAATAATGCAAACAAATTCTACAGAATTCTAGAAAGAATCACACATATTAAAAAAGATGTAACCGAAACTAAAAATATTATTAAAAGAAACAGTAAAAAAAAATTAAAAAAAGTCAGAGTTTGTTTTTAAAAAAAATCAAGTTATAAGAAATTGTGGAAACTATAAAAAAGAGTGTATCAAATCCGTAAATCAAAGTTTTTTTAAAAAAAAATCAAGTTATACCAAATTTCTAAAAAAGATATATTTGGAATAAATAAAAGTTGAAAAGGGTTGAAGAGTCACATCAAGTGTCACGCCGCACACAACACACGTAGAGATTTAGTAGTTTAAGGCTTCCAAAAAACAAAATGCGACGAGAGAGAAAATCTTGCACGTGTGTGCTACACCGCACAACAAAAAATGGTCTAAATAGGTTTTCTAAAAAACATTCAAGTGAAATAGAGTTAAAGGGGCTACAAGTGTTAAAAGATCAGCGTTGCTTTTGGGCTACACTACCTTTATGCGTATGGAATATAGTCGGCAATTTGAAAGAAACAAAGTATGAAAATTATTTTTTATATCTAAAAATATTTTGGTTGATCGCATGAAATAAGTTATTAGAAATAATGTTGATAAAAAAGGGAAATATTGTTCGAAACAAGACTAAGTTTGTTGTTAAAGGATATTGTTACAGTCAAAAGTTTATATTTTTGGGTCTAATTTCGAAATAGTAACTCATTTCTTGAAATCGTCAAAATTTAAATAAGGTTAGGTTGATCCTAATCTTTTTCCAAAGAAAATTGGTTATCATTTGATGCTTTTTCAAATTTATGTCGTGGACAATATTTTTTGTTCTACTGATCCAAGTTTTTCTAAGGATTTTGAGAATTTGATGAAGAGCAAGTTCGAGATGAACATGATGGCAAAGATTTAATTCTTCTTGGGACTTAATATCAGATAGGGTACCGAAGACATTTTTATCAACCAAGAGTCGTATATAAAGAATTTTCTTACATGAATTGGCTCGGAGAAATTTTCACATGTAAAAGTACCAATGACAGTTGGCACCTGTCTCAATCCTTCACTTGAAAAACCAGCTGTGATTTAAAGAACTACCGAAGCATTATTGGAGCTTTATTATACTTAACAACAAGTAGAACTAACATAATTTTTGTTGTTTGTAATCGTGCTAGGTACTAAGCAAACCCCAGAGAACCACATCTAAATGTTGTCAAGAACATCTTTTAATATCTGACATCGATCACCTTCGCTTGGATTATGGTATCCAATAAACACTAGATTATTTATTAAAGCATATTTTGATGTTTATATTGGAGGTTGTTAATTGGATCGTAAAAGTACAACTAGAGGTTGTCAATTTCTTGATGAGAAGTTTGTTACTTGGCAATCAAAGAAACATACCAATGTTTGGATATCTATTGATGATGCTAAATATGTTGTTGCTGCTTACACTTGACAAATTGTGTGGATACAAAGTCAAATCTGTGACTTTGCAATCAACCTGAAAAAAGTACATTTATTTTGTGACTCATAAAGTGTTATATGTATTTGTCACAATCCAATACAACATTCAAAGACAAAGAAAATTGCACCTTTATATCACTTTATTAAAGATCATGTGTAACACCCCATTTTCGTCTAACAGTATAAACAACCAATTACGTAAATAGACATTATTGATAGAGGACTATTTAGGATAAATAGTCTGGATGAAAGTCATAGTAATTGTAAAAGTGAGAGGGTTCATATAGATAACATCCAAGTCTAACTTCATATGAGGAAGTTATCATTTTTAGAAGTTTTAGAACAACAATATGCAACATGGAAATCATTGGAGAGAAAACGGTTGATTGTTAGCCGAAACAATCTAAATGAGAGTTGAAGATCTCGTAGATACAGTTTCGTCAACGTAAAGACAGTCGAGAACGGATGTCCATTGAATGAGTTGTATTTTTTATATGGACTTTAACAGTTTAAGACTGTTAAAAATATAACTTTCAAAATAAGGTGTGAATTTGCTGACGAAGTCTAAATGAAAGTTGTAGATCTCGTTGATCGCTACGCATGGATATAAAGAACATTGGAAACAGAGATCTTATGAATGAAGTTATGAAATTTACAAAATTCACATTTCGTGTCACACACACATGTGTAATGCGCACTTCTAGAAGTTGATAATGTGGAGTAGTAGGAAATCGACACATGGCAGCACTTCAGAGGAGAGATGTCTACGAGAGTGCATGACTCACTTCCCCAAATAACTTGTGTATAAATACCATCCTTTTTACCCTCCCTTTCCACACCAAACTCTCTCACATATTTCTCCCTGGTCTGAGTTTTGGAGTATTTCAGGAGTTTGAAGAACTCCACGTTAGTGAAACTCTAAGCCAGAGGTTCGGGCAAATAGATGTGCTCAATATCAAAGCACTTCCTGCAATCTTCCTAGTTTTCGTTAGAAACTCTCTGTAAGTTAAGCTACACATACTACGCCTTAAGTGTAATTTATATTTATATTTATAGTGGTTGCTATGAATGTATAAATAAGATTTATCAGTAATTCCAGTTATAATACTTATTGATCTACTTACGGGAGAGGTGTCTAGAATGGCTATGTTGGCTTGGTTGTTGGATTTCAGAAAGGCTATATGTTGAAATGGTCCTACCTCCTAGCTAACCTACTTGGTTGATCCTTATTTGATAGAATTATCAGTATTCATTGGGATTAATGAAAGATCTAGCTTTCATTACCATATTTTCAAGGAAATTCATAATTTATAGTATTATAGGTAAATACTTGTTATACATGTTACCTGCCGGTTGGATCCTTAATAGGATCACCAAAGAGTTGTTAATCGTTTGAGAAATTGTCCATGTGAGATTTCTCACTATATTTTATACTCTAGTATGTTTCCTCTGTATGAAAGGATATAGTTGCCCTATAGTATGAAATTAGGCTAGTTCTATTAGTTTCCTGTAGTGTTGTATTTAATGAGTTTTACATGTATTAACGCGGATAAGTCCTTAACACTAAAGGGTACATGCAACCTAAGGATCTTAGTCGTAACACTATTGATGTAACAATCTACAGAAAAACACAAACCCTAGGAACACCCTAGATATTTCGAAAAATCAGAATGAAGGTTAGGGCTTACATACCTTGTTGATTGTTGTAGTAAACAATCAAGAATCCTTTCTTCAATATATTGGAAGCTAGCACCACAATTGTCATGCGTCTGATGGTTCACACCCCACACTAGTGACAAGAAGCTTTTAAGAGAGGAGAGAAGGATTGAATTATCGGCTATGGCTCTTAGAAAAGAAGTGGCTGAAATTGTATGTCAAGGGTAGTTTTTATAGTGTAACTTGGAAACTCTAGATAACCATAATTTGAATATTAATTCAAATTACTAATTATCCAACTTCCTGTTTATGTGTAAGGAATATTCCAGATGCCGGAAAATATCCTAGAAATTGTCCACCTCTTTCCAAGGAAGGTTCTGGAACCTCTATTGATCAAATATTGAACAATTGCAGTTTAACCCTTGCACTTCTAAATAATACATTAATCCCAAAATTAGTTCTAATATATTTCTGACTAATTATCAAATAAATATTAGTATTTCTAAATAACATATTATTTTCATAATATATTAACAAATTTATTTATTTCTATTTATTAATCATATAATAAATCAATAAATCACACACACACTCTCTCTCTCTCTCTAAAAGTTATCCTATTCACTTACTAGGTTTTAGGGCAACCTAAAAGGACTTTAATAATAGGTCAAGATTATACGAATTTAGTTATTGGATTAGACACCTAATCACATAGTCTTCCACTTGGATAAGTCGAAAACTAAATTACTGGTATATCATCTATATTAAACAACAAATTGTGTTTCCATAACAACTATCGAACTCTGAACTAAACAGGCATTGGTCCTAAGATAAGTCATCCAATATTCTTCCGTTCTACTAGATATCATATAGACATGAGACATGGATTATAATCAATCTCATTGTCCAAAATTTTGTTTTTCGATTTCTTGATTTGTAATGACTACATAAGACTTCAAATTAAACACATCAACTGAGTCATGGTTAGGCCCAACACTATAAGTAAACACCAAATCATCGAGGGGCCCGAAGAAATCGCTTTTCTTGTTAGGGTAAAAGGAACGAATAAACTTCGACTTATATGCTTGTATCCTTTACTCTCCAAATCATACGTGATACAACGTTTTATAACATCATGGTATTGACGCGTTTACGCAACACTAATGCACAACCGACTTGTAAATTACAACTCATATATCTCCGTTTTAAGAATATAAGATATGATTGTCTCATAACTACTCGTGATATAATCCATGAAGTAATTATATTTAGGGTTGGTTTATCTAATACTTAAATGTCCATTTCAAAATACTCATGAACGTTGTAGCAATTTAATAGCTATGTCTAACCTCCATAGCTAGTCTACAATCCAATTCATGATAGTCTCAATTCACTACTTACTTCCAAAAGTATGAATGACTGTAGAATTTGAATAATTAAATTATTTTTTTAACAAAAACCTGCAAAATAAAACACAAGAATAAATAATTGATAAAGATTGTAAGCATACTCATAAATAATTTCTATTATTTAATCACTAAAAGAAAATTACATTTATTTTGTTACAAGTTTTAAACTAGTCATCTAACTAATAAAACCAATGTCATCTCTCAATCCAATGCTCCTAGCATGTTGTCTATTCTTATTCTTACTTAGAGCCTTTTTAGAGGATCTATAGGATTGTCTTTTGACAAAACTGTCTTCAATATGAGATAACCTTCTCAAACTCGATGTCTGATATAATGGTAATTTCTATCGATATGTCATAGTCTACCATGATCTATCTGTTCTTTGGTCAAAGCAATAACTCGTTCATTATTGTGGAAAAGTTCAATTAGTTCCTCAATGGTTGGAACTACTTCAAGATCTCTAATGAAGTTCTTCAACCAAGCTCCTTTCTTTGATGCTTCACTTACTTCTATGTACTGTAATTCACAAAAAGAATCAACCACTGTGTCTTGCTTGGAACTTTTCCAAGTATCTGCTTCTCTATTTAATGTAAATACCTAGCCAGATTGCGAATGAAACTTGTCTCTATATCTTTGAAAGTTGGCGTCACTATACCCTGTCACTCTCAATGTATCACTACCACCAAGAACTAGAACCATGTCCTTTGTCCTTCATAAATACTTGAGAATGGTCTTAACTGCTATCCAAGGAGCTCTACTAGATTTCCATGATAGCGACTAACCATGCTTAAACCAAAAGACACATCAGGGAGAGTACATGTCATAGTGTACATGATCAATCCTATAGTCAAAACATAAGGGACTCGACTCATATCAGCTATCTCCTCATTCGTACTTGGGCTTTGAGTCTTACTCAGTTTGGCATTACTCTGAATGGGTAGCTCTCATTTCTTGTAATTTTCCATACTAGACTATTTTAGTATTTTTTTCCAAGTATGTACTTTGACTAAGTCCAATTAGCTTGTTCTTTTTATGTCTCAAAATTCTTATCCCCAGAATATATGCTGCCTCTCCTAGATCCTTCATAGTGAAACGCTTTCCAAGCGAATATTTCACTTCTTCTAAGGTTGGAATGCCATTTTCCATGAGTAGTATGTCATGTAGATACAATACTAAAAAAGTTATTATACTCTCACTAGCTTTGACATACACACAAGATTCATCCTTACTTTTAGATAAACCAAAATCTTTTACTTTCTGATGGAAGTAAATATTCTAGCTACGAGATGCTTGTTTCAATTCATAGATGGATTTCTAAAGCTTACACACTCTATTGAGAAACTTTGCATAAAAAAACCCTTCTGGCTGACTCATGTAAACATCTTCAGCCAACTTCCCACTAAGGAAAACAGTTTTGACATCCATCGGCCAAATTTCATAATCATGAAAGGAAGTTATGGCGAGCATGATCCTAATAGATTTAATCTGAGTCGCCGTTGAGAAGGTCTCATCTTATTCAGTCCCTAGGGTTTTAGTAAATCCCTTTGCAACTAGTCGTTCCTTGAATGTGTGCACATTCCCATTCATGTTGGTCTTGTTGTTGAAAATCCATTTGTAACTAACTATTTTTAGACTAGGTTCTTGATCAACCAAATTCTAAACTTGGTTGTTATTCATGAACTTGATCTCGCTGTCCATCGCCTATTTCCATTTGGTTGTCTCAACGCCTTCCATTGCTTCTTTGTAGTTAGTTGGATCATCTCAATTTATTAGTGTACGATTACTGATAAAACATATCACCTTCTGCAATTATATTTAAACCATAAATATGAGGTGGCATGCTAACTCTACTAGACCGACAAAGAGGTAATGAAGTGTCAAATGGTTTAACAGGAGTCTCATTCTCTGGTTGACCGCTAGTATCATCTAAGGTTCCTTCATTGTTTAGCTCTTGGATCTCTTGAAGGTCAATTATACTCCCATTGTCTGTTTTTCACATGATCTGTCTCTCGCGAAAGACTCATATTCATGGTACAAAGACCATGTTTTCACTAAGTCTATAGAAAAATATCCAAAAGACTTTTGTGGGTAGCCTCTAGCTTTTCATGAGCCTCTCACTTCTAGCCTCTAGCTTTTCATGAGTCTCTCAACTAACGAAATCTTCACAACCCCAGACTTTGATATGTATGAATGAGGGAAATTTCCATGTCCACATCTTGTGAGGAGTTTTGGCAACTTTCATGGTAGGGAAAAAAATTTAGGATGTGGGTGGTTGTCTCTAAGGCATACACCTAGAAGGAAATGGAAAGAGTGGCTCAACTCATTATGAAACGAACCATGTCCAACAAGGTTCGATTGCATCTCTCAGCCACACCATTAAGTTGTGGTGTCCTAGGAGGAGTCAATGGTGAAACTATTCAACATTCCTTGAGGTATTCGTGGAATTTGATACTAAGATACTCTCCTCCTATATCAGATCAGACCATCTTTATCTTCCTTCCTAATTAATTCTCGGTTTCATGTTTAAAATCTTTATATGTTTGATTAAGTAAATATAACAATATCTACTATAACAATATCTGAAGGGCCAACACACATATGTGTGTATGAGATCCAACAAATCTTCACCTCCTTCATAAGATCCAATGAAATGTGATTTTTTTTCATCTTTCCCAAAATACAAGATACACATTCATCATTTGGCCAAAGGTCAAATGATTCCAAGACTCCATCCTCTTGGAGTTAGGTGATGGGTTTCTTGTTAATTTTCCCAAGACAATAATGCACAAGTATGACTTGTGTAGACCATTTGACAAATCAATGTGAAATATACTATTACCTAAGTTATCAACACAAGTTGCAAGTTCATACACACCATTACAAGGTAAAGCTTCAAATATAAAAATACCATTTTTATAAACAAGAATTAAACCATTCAAATCAGTAAACGAGTAGTGAAAACATTGTCTAAATAGTGCATGGAATGAAATAATGTTTCATGACATTTATGACCAATAGCAACAATATATCAAATCTAAACTAACTTCACTAAGCATAAGTTGATAACTCCCAATCTTGGTCATAGGAGAAGATCGCCTATTGCCCATGATCAGGTTCATACTCTCATGCTCTACCTTTTCACTTTCTCTTAGCCCCTGCAATTCATAATAAGTGCAAAAACTGTTGGATTAGATAGCTAAGCCCATAACTATAATTAGTATGTACTTGAATCGATAGTAGCATGGTCTTTTTAGGTTGCCTTCACCATAGCAATTTGATAGGATGAATTATGGAGAAAGAGGTTAATTGTGATTTATTAATATATTATAAGAATAATATATTAATTGAGAAATCATATTATTTAATTAGTATTGATCATAAATTAATTTGGAATTAATTTGGTGATCAAAAGAGACTGATTAAATTACGGGGACTGATGTTTTAATTATTTGATAGTTGTAAGTTTGTCTTATGGATCCGTAAGAAGGGGTGGACGAAATTATATGTGTATCCCATATAGATTTCATCCAAAGGAGGCCTTCTAGAAGGATATACTAGATTGCTTAAGGCTTAAGCAATCATATTAGGGTTTTTTCCTGAAACCCTAGCAGCTCAGCTATAAATACATCCCTGGCTCCTTGAAATCGGCCTATGCACTTAAGAAAGAACCCTAGCCAATTTTTTGAGCTTCACCCTCTCTCTCTCTCTGTCACTCATAATCTTCCTATTGCTACTTGCTGTTTATGACACATTAGAGGTGCAACAATTGAGGCACTAACGCCTCGTTCCTGAGTTTAACAAAAGAGAAGAAAAGAAGAGAAAAGAAAGTCACGAGAGAACAGAATAGAAAGGAAAGGAAAACAAAATTTTCTTTTGTGTTCCCGAGTTGGGGAGAAGTGGAAGGAAAATGAATCCTTTTTTTCTTTCATTCCAAATCCTCCCAAATCGGAAGGAAAGTTAGGAGAGAAAGTAATCCTCTCATTTCCCTCCACTTCCCTCCTTTAATGAAACTCGGGAACACCAGTTTCTTATATTTTCTTCTCATTTCCACTGTTTCCTTTCCTTTCTCTCCTTAAGTTGAATTCAGGAACGGGATGTAAGCTCTTGAAGGTCAAATCTACAAGCTACAAGGAAAATGAATTCATCTCACTTTGTTTTAGTTATAAATTTCGAAAATTGTATGCTAGATTAGGGTTTATGCTTTGGATAATAATTTTCATGTATAACTTGAGAAAAACCTATATCCAAAGCATTAGGGTTGCATGCACACCATAGGAATGTTGTAGTGCTCAAAACCCATCAAAAACCGCATCCTGTATCAAGTACCCAAGAACGAGTAGATGGTGAGTTAGTAGTTTGAATAATGTATATACCTAATGACGATGGCTTCACCTTGCCATCCTTGATGTCTTGCAGGTATTTGGGTAGCTCCTTTTCCAATGGCCTTTGACATTGCAATAGCAACAAGTGGCGTCTTTGGGGTCACTAACAGTTGGAATGTTTGAGTTGGGACTCACCATTGACCTATTGCTTGATGACCCTGCATGGCCCTTGTTCTTCTAGTTAGCTTTGGGAGCATCCTTCCTTTTCTTCCCTTTTCATTTTTCAATGGCGAGAATGGGAGAATTAGTAGAAGGGACTGAACTCTTTCCCTTCAATCTTGACTCAATAGTTTGTAGCAAGTTGTGGAGTTGGGCCAATGTGTTCTGTGTGTTTTTCAAATGATAAGCTAATATAAACTGGTGATAACAAATTAGCAGGGAGTTTAAGACCATGTCAATGGCCAAATCCTCATCAAAATGCACATTGAGCTTAACAAGGCGCTCGACATATATTTGCATTCTCTGCATGTGGTTGTAGACAGACTCTCTTTTTCATCTTGCAAGCCATGAGGGACTTGACCACTTAAAATTTATCTTGATGAGCTCTCTTGTGGTACTTTTCCACAAAGTCATTGTTCATCTCAAATTTCAAGTAGTCCTCATAGAATCTATGCAATTCAGGAGTCATTATAGTGACCATGATGCAAGAAACTTTTGTTTCATCATCGTAATGTCTCCTATAGGAGGCTAGTTGTTTAGGAGTAGTAGTGGCTTTGTCGACTACAACGATTTTTTCTTCAAGGACATATTCTTTTCCCTTGAATCGAAGAGCGACCCTGATGTTGCGCATCCGATCATTGTAGTTGGATCCATCAAAGGTCACATTGGACACGATAGAGAGTAGGGAGAAACCCGAGTAGTGGGTAGATGACGATGGAGCAGAAGCATCAACATGAGTAGACATCTATAGAGAAAAAGAATTGTTTTAGTTACATGACAATTATCCTTAATATTTTAACCCATAATAAATGATTAAGGCTAGGATCCAAAAGAACAATTCATAACTAATAAGAGGGATGTCGTAATATTATTGTGAATTTATTAAGGTAGGTACCAACAATTTACCAATTTCAAACTATGAAATTCCTAAATCTTTTTTGATTCATTGAATCTATCAATAGCATGTTTAATGTCAAATTATGCTCTTCTATTTGTGGCTGGGATACCGTGGATCACAAACAAGATGTGAATAAGCATACAAATATGTTGGGCACTCTCGATGTGATTTATCATCTCATATTAATGTCCCGGTTAACCACACACACTCCAATAATCAATGATAATTTTCATGATACCCATTATTACTCTTTATAGTAAATATTAGTGTGTCGGTTAAGCACACACGCTTCACTATCTACTATAAAGTTTTAGTCCCCAAAATGCTTGAGTATCAATTAGATCCATTTGATGGTGCGGAATCCCAATGAAACGGATGATGCCAGATCAAAATAAGAAGAGAAGGAGAAGAAGAAGATGATGAATCTTGTATGATTTGATGATTAGAATGTAGATCCAAATACAAGATTCACACACACAACACACACACTCTTTTCTCTCTCTCTAGAACACCTTTGATTTCACACACTTAAGCTCCTTGGCCGTACACTCACATGCACTCCTCACCCTATATATAGTATAACCAGTCGTACACACATGATAACTGCCGTACACAACCACAACACCTATTGTATTACAGAAAAATACATTTTCCTAGAAACGCACAGTATAAACTAATATTTTGACCCAACAATCTCCCCCTTGGTTTACAATTTTGTTTTCTAAATGACCCAACAAGCTCCCCCTAAAAAGTTGCTAGCTTTTCTTGTTAATCTTCAAGGGGAGCTTTGGCTTCAGCTTTAATCTTTGATTTCTTCACAGCTTCAAGATGAACATATGAATCTTCAATAAATGACTTCATCCTGAGCGGTTGGGCATTTCTTCAAGATTTGACTCTAAACGCACATTGGGTGAGGAGGCTTGATGTACTGATTCTTGAAAGATAGTGCTTTCAGCTTGAGAATCTTCAGAGAGAACAACAGAGAGAAATATTCTTCTTGATCACTTCAGTAGGTTCAAGATAGCAACAGACTGATTGAGGAGAATTCAATGCAATCCATAACATAATCTTCAATAACAACTTCACCTTACTTCTAGGGTGGAAGGATGGAATGTTTAAAGAATTATCTTCATTTCTTGCTCCTTCGAATGAAAATTCTTTGATGCTCATGGATGAAGCTTCGACTGATAAATCTTGATACAAACACCACGAGTCTCATCTACATCTGAATTCATTTTTCAAGACAAAACAAAACTAAAAGAAAACTTTAGCACAACATCTTTTTGGGTTTTTCATATTTTCTGAAAAAAAATAAAAAAGAAATAACACTATTTTTTGTTTTTTAAATTTCTGATTTTTGTTTGGTTTTTGAATTTTTCTGATTTTTGTTTGATTTTTGAATTTTTTTAAATTCTCCCATAAATTTGTGCATAGAGGAAAACTATGAACATATTTAACAAAAACCAAAAATATTTGGGATCAAAGTTGTGAGACAACCATAACTTGTTTATTAGTACCTTCACCTTTATGAATAGATCTGGTCAATTGCTGGTATTGTGGTCCACTTAAACACATAGAATATTTACAAATTTTTCTAAATAAAACATTTAGCTGACGACGACCACAGGTATTGTTCTCCACTTAAATTAAGCAACGAGATCTACAGGAAACCTCTTAAATGGTTCAATTTTAGTTGCACTAGAACATGTTCCCTACTTCCTTATATACCCTGGTTATCAAGAACTTCCAAAGGACTCCTTACTTTAGGTGAGTAAACAATTATTAAGGAAGAAGTTAGATTTAGAGATAAACGCATATGTTGTGTCCCAGGTTAGATCTCTTTCAATCACGCAGAGGGGAAAACATATGGCTAACTAGAATAGACAGCTTGAGAGGTAGAATGTTGCATATGTTGTGTCCCAAGTCAGATCTTCCGATCATGCAGAAGGGACATCATATGGCTCACAGATAGAAAGAATTGCACAGATAAAGAAAATGCATAGAAATAGAGTTGCATATGTTGTAATCCAGGTGGGATATGTTCCAATCACGCAAAGGAAGCAATGTATGACTGACAGATAGAAAGCAAGAAAATAATTTCTACATACCTACTTTATCAGAACCCCCAGTCACCCTATCAGAACCAGAATTAAGGACATAAGTCTGTACATTAAGGAAAATTTGAACCACTGTTCTAGATGCATATTAATTTAGTGTATCCTGTAGGTTCCTGTGTTTATCTCACTGCTCAATCTACCCGAGCATCGTATGGTCAGTCAAAAAAATCCTAACTAAATCCACACTTTCAAATCCTTCATGCCTACCAGCACATTGAACACAGAGTCTAGACAATTTAGATTCAGTCCTTTACACATGTTTTAGAATGCCCGTTATCACTTTCTTGATATCACTTCCCAACAGACACCTACTAACGAAAAACTATAAGAAAATAAAAAATTATCTTCAAAATGAATCAGTTTAAGATAAACTCAGGATTATAGAGAGCAAAACACAAACCGTAATTCACCGATTGAATTTGTATCCAGAAGGTCTTAGAACAACACACATAATCTCAGAACAGATCCGAAAATTCTTCATGTCATTAAGCACTAACCCCATGTAATCCCTTCCTTTCTTCCCTTCCCGCAAAGGACACATACTCTTAAACAAAATTCCAAGTGTTGTACAGTTGAGAGATGTCTTCTATCATGTGCCTGGAATAGCCACTATCAACAAACCGAAGTCTGCTGATATGCCTCCATAGCTGCTCCGACACAGAGCGGGATCGTATTTCGAACCCAGTCCATATTGAGACTGGGTCAACCTTTGTCATCATTGTAGGGTACTTTTTCCCATGACATATCCTGTTTATCACAAATAGAAGATGTAGAAATATTAGAACCGTTAGTATATTTGGGAGAGTGAGCCTTGGAAACCCATTTGTAGTTGGGTTTAACCCATTTCTTTTTCGATCTGATGGGTGGCTCGCACTTGATTTTGAACTTGAAGTCGATCGTTGAGATGAATTTGATTTTGGCTTCACGTGATCATCTCTTAGATTGGACTTCTTGGCTAGCATACCATTCTTTACCTTGGGATTTGATTTCATGGTCTGGGGAGTTAAATTCTTGTCCTTGTGGGTATTCCAGTCGCCATTGCGCGATTGTGACCTCAAATGATTTCTTTTGTAGAATCTACCACCCTGCGCTTTCTGCCAGCCTTGTGCGTAGTAAGGAACGTATGCACGATTTGGATAGTTTCGGGCAATGTGTCCACGTGTTCCACAGTGAAATCATGTCTTTTTCTTTACGGGGAAGTTGTTTCGTCCTACCCCTGGTGGCGTATCCTTGCCTTGTCTCTTATTGTTCCCATAAGCATAATTACAACAGGCACTCTGTTCACTAGAATTGGTGTCATGTATTTCTCAACAGCAGGTTGCTCAGAAGTAGATGAGTTCGAAGCAACAGATTCAGAGCTCATGGAGATGTTGGTTTGTTCAATCGTTTTCTCCTTGTTCTTTTCTTTTGCTACTCTACTATCATACATAATCTCTTCAGCTGCTTGCTTGGATTGTCTTAGTGGTTGATCTGCATAGGAAGTAGAAGCATTAGTATTTTCAACCTGAATACCTCCTAACACAAATCCAACTGGTTTTCCATATTGAAGATGTGCCTCCCTGCCAATTTATTTCTATCTCATAGGGATGGATGTGTAGTTATCGTTGAAAGGTGGAAGAACACTATCATACCCTAGACCTTTTTGTTGGTTATTTTTAAATTGCAAACAATGGACTATCATGTTTGCAACTATTTCGCTTGACACATCAAATTTTTTAAAATCAAAATCTACAGTTTTAAATTTGCTTTTTAATGTGTCAAGCTCAGCAGTTAACTCAGCAAGTTGTTTCTTAACATAGTCATAATTTACACATTTATTCCTATAATATCCTTGAATCTTCCTAAAGTTTTAATTTTTGCTTCTAATTCAGCCTTTAGGTGTTTCTGTCCTTTCCTAAGTTGATATCCTTCGTATTTTAGGTCCTCGAATTCCCTTTTTAGCAAATCATTATGTTCACGAAGAATTTTAATCATAGCTTCACAAGATGGAGTACTTGAAACTTCATTCCAAATAGCAAGCTAGATCTGCTGGAAAAAGCGTTGGGGTTTCTAAGCGAAGCACCCGGGGTTTGAATCTTGCAATCCTCGATCTCCTTTTGATTATTTTCTGCTTGTTGCGAAGTGTATAAAATTTAAACGAGCAAGATGTTTAAAGAGTTGCCATGTAGCTCAACTGGTTAAGGCGCGTGATTGAAGAGCTAGAAGTCTCGAGTTTAATTCCTTGCACCCTCAAAATCCCTCCTTTTTAATAGAAGCACGCTGCGAGGGTTCGTGCTAGCTGAGGTTGCGATGCGAGGACGAGGACCGCAAACGAGCAGGCCGTACACGTGAGAGGCTGGCTAAACACCGAGTCGTACATCAATCCGTACACTGATACTGCACATCGAGGCCGCACACTCTTAGCCGCACATCGAGGCCGCACACCTTCAATCAGATCGCGAAAAAAAACAACGTTTTTTTTTGCTATTTTTGCTCCAAAACTCGTTTTTATCAAAAATGCGAAGAACAAACCCCTCTTAATTTTTAAAGATCTATCAAAAAACGCAAAAATCCTTTAAAAATATGATTAAATATGCTCCAGATTTGACAACATTGACTGATACAATCCAAGCTCTCATACGACTTGTTAGTTCCCAAAATGCTTGAGTATCAATCAGATCCGTTTGATGGTGCGGAATCCAAATCGAAAGGATGATGCTAGATCACAATAAGAATAGAAGGAGAAGAAGAAGATATTGAATCTTGTATTATTTGATGATTAGAATGTAGATCCAAATACAAGATTCACACACAACACACACTCTTTTCTGTCTTTCTCTATAACACCTTTGATTTCACACATTTAAGCTCCTTGGCCGTACACTCACGGGTGTGCGGCCGTACATAGCCACAACACCTATTGTATTACCGAAAAATACATTTTCCTAGAAAAGCAAAGTATAAACCAATATTTTGACCCAACATAAAGTATAATGGTCAATTTTATGGATTAGCATACTTTTCACATTTTCCTAAAGTAACTACGAGTGAAATTTCATAAAAAATTTAGTTACTTTTATAGCATGATACTTATTAATGAGATTATGTCTTTTCAAATCCGTTCGGCTAACGACGCTCAACCATACAAGAGAGCGGTGGGTAAAAATGAATACCCAATAACGGGCATTTTATAGGTCGTTTCCTTAAACTCCCATTATATTTTTAATCTTTATCTTTTAATTAATCAAATAATTAAATATAATTAAAACATAAGGATAATTCACAAATTCAAAATAAAGATATATGATTACTAGGATAATCATTCAGTCTTATATATACTATTAAAAACATTATCTAAAGTAAGTATCATAATGAATTTATGAATTAAGAAAAATCAATTATTAGCTAATCAGAGGGTTCAGCATGTCGTGGCAGACAATTGCCACATCGTGGTAGAATAGAAAAAGATGCAGATTCGAAAGTCATGACGTCGTGGAAGAAGAACACCATAGCGTGGTACCGCAACAGAATGTCAATTATGTTTCCTCCAAATGGGTTTCGTTCAAGTTCAAGAAATATATATATATATATATATATATATATATATATATATATATATATATATATATATATATATATATATATATATATATATATATATAGTCAATTGTTATACAACCATACTCTTTGATACCACTGATGGGTTTTACATCTATTAACACGGATAAATCCATAACACTTAAGGGTACATGCAACCTAAAGATCTAAGTCATAACAATATTTATGTAACATTCTATTGAACAACACAAACCCTGGGAACACCCTTGATATTTCGAAAAATCAAAATATTGGTTAGGGTTTAGATACCTTGTTGATTGTTGTAGTAAATAATCAAGAATACTTTCTTCAATAACTTGGAAACTAGCACCACAAATGTTGTGCCTCTGATGGTTCACACCTAACAATAACAACAAAAAACTTTTGAGAGAGGAGAGTGGGGATCAATTTTTGGCTATTGCTCTTAGAAAATAAGTGGCTGAAAATTTTAGGTCTAGGATAGCTTTTATAATGCAACTTGAAACCCTAGATAACCCTAATTTGAATATTAATTCAAATTGGCAATTATCCAACTTCCTATTTATTTGCAAGGAATATTCTAGATGCCCCTGGAATATCCGAGAAATCATCCACCTCTTTCCATGGAAGGTTCTGGAACCTCTTTTGTTCAACAATTGAACAATTACACTATAACCCTTGCATTTTTAATTAATACAATTAATCCCAAATTTAATTCTAATTAATTTCAGACTAATTATCAATTAAATATTACTATTTCTAATTAATATATTATTTTCATAATATATTAACAAATTTATTTATTGGAATTTATTAATCATAAAATAAATTAATAAATAAGTCTCTCTCTCTCCAAAAGTCATCATATTCAGTTACTAGGTTTGAGGGCAACCCAAAATGACTTTGCTAATAACTTAAGATTATACTAATTTAGTTATTGGCTTAGACACCTAATCCAATGGTATTGTTATCTGTTATATATATATATATATATATATATATATATATATATATATATATATATATATATATATATATATATATATATATATATATATGTTGGTATATTATGTGGGGAGTGGAGTGTGGCCCAGCCTCGAGCAAAGTCCAATGGACTCGGGAAGGCTAGCGTTATGCTAAAGGCCTAGTAGCGAGGTAACTTTATGTTGAAGGCAAGAAGTAGCGGACCAGCATTATGCTGAAGGAAAAAAGGGTGGACCAAGTTTATCTTGAAGGCCAAGAGGTGGACCAACCTTATGTTGAAGGCCATTATTTGTATGCAGTGTATATATATTATGGGATATGATACTCATGAAGTTCCGTGCTTACCCAATTGATTACAAATGTTTTTAGGTACACCAATGATTCGTGAGAAGGGAAAGGCTTAACTGTACACATGCATAATTGTCTCATGTTTTTTTTTTTTTTTTTGCAAATTTAGTTATACTTTGATATATTTGAATAAATAAAAATGAAAATTTTAGGTTAAAAATCAGGATGTTACAAGTTCGTATCAGAGCCCTGGTTTGAGAATTGGATGAAAATTTGTGTGATTCCAGACTCAAACCGAGGATTTGAATATCTTAACAAATCTTTTAAGAAAAAGAACATATTTAAAAGGAAATCATGTGATGTATACAGTCAGTTGAAGCTCCAAAATTAAGGTGATTCCCAAAACATCCATATTGATATTATTGTTGATATGTGAAATGTTAGGAATGCATCCTAGTGTCTAGGCTAGGGAGATTCTCAAGAATTAAAGGATAGAATTTTTGATACTTAATATGCTTTGTAGCCTAGGGATTTGCTCATTATTTGCTGCATAGAACCCATGTTAATATTAATTAGTTATTCCACAAGTACATTAAGTTGCATGCTCCTAAAATTAAATAGTTTTAGATTGCCTGATTTGGCGCTATTGCGCATCTCTTGTTTGAGTCTAATGATTGTAGTGTCAGATCTTTTAGTCGATATGCTGTTTGATTTTTAGAAACATGTAATTGTATTCATCTGATAATTAGTTAATATTGGCAGAAGTTTTCCTCAACTAGTAGTAGAGAGAAGTGTAAAGGAATCCTAGAAGGATAGTCTAGGAAGTTTAATATATGCTTTATAGGGCATATATTCATAAAGTAGGGCATCGGTAAAGATACAATGTCCTAGTGGAGTCTAGGCAAAATCTGTTGTATGTGCTCATACATAAATATGTTTAACAATCATTGTGTGTAGTGTTGGAAGTGACTTGGAAAGTACGAGGCAAATCGTAGGACAAGTATGAGTATGTGTGAAAGATAGTATCAACCCATACTACCCGAAGCACATGACTCACACTTGGATCAGGAGGAGCCACAAAGTTTCTATGGCATTGGTAGTTAGGTAGACAGTATGGCTAACACTATGAATTCGTTTCATGTTGTTTTCTTATTTCCTTTCATATGGTGATGACTAGGATGGTGACTCGAAATTCAGGACCAAGTGGCCATAAAAGATCGTGTCTGAATAAAGTAGATTTGCATAAAATAGTTGGTTCTGAGAACCTTGTCTGTATAGTGCCGATTCTATCCATTTAAGAAGAAGATGATCAAGACGATCTACAGAAGCATTATAAGCCTTTATTATGGCGAAGCAACTAGTAGCTAGAGTTGCTACCTCCCATTATGTGCTTTTACCACATTAGAAATTTAAGGAAGGTTCCTTCTATGTTAATGTTTGACTTGTAAAAACAAGAGTCTAGTTCTTTATAGATCCTTTGCATCATGTAACTGAAGGTCATTAGAATGTGACCATTTAGTCAGTTATTGTAACATGGTTGTATGTTGACTTCCAAAATATAAACAAGGATGGAAATTATTAGTACAAGAAGGATAAGATAAATGAGAGATTAATTAGGTGCTAGTTTACAAAATCAAGGTATTGTTCTCTAGGAAACTTTTGTAGAAAAAATTTATCAGAACATGTGGTGACAAGCTCTATTTATACTAAAAGAATGTTAACTATGTGCTATTGGGATTTATTTAAAACTTAGTTTCAAAAACTACAAATAATGGAAAAAGGAAGACTTGAGTTTTATAAATAACATAAACATTTTCTCACCCACCAAGAATCATCTTGCAAGTAATAGAAAGATTTATAACACAACCATAGAAGGAAGAAGTGGTAACAACCTTTGAAGCACTTTGAGTCCTCTAGGGAAGGCTTGGAAGTTGATGGAGTGAGGATGAATCCTTGAGACACCAACAATGTGCCAAATTGATACTAATACATAGATCAAATCAAATCACTAGAATAGCGAAGTCCTATTCCTCGAGCATGTCCTTCAAGTTTTGCTTGAGGAAGAGGCTTCGTGAAAGGGTCCGCCAAATTTTGATCAGTGTGAACTTTGCGAATTCTAATTTCACCTTCTTCAACTTTATACCGGATGAAGTTGAATTTGTGGCTAATATGCCTGCTCTTCTTTTGTGCTCAGGGTTCTTTTGCCAAAGAAATAACACCCTTGTTGTCATAGAAAATGTCTAGGGGGTCCTGAATGGTAAGGACTACCCCTAGATCCAGAATGAATTTCTTCATCCAAGCAGCCTCTTGTGCAGCTTCAAAAACATCAATGTATTCTAACTTTGTAGTGGATTGTGCAACAACACTTTGCTTGGAGGTTTTCCAAGATACTGCACCCCCATTGATAATGAACACATATCCTGATTGCGATTTGAGATCATCTCGATCAGTTGTGAAGGAAGCATCAGTGTATCACTTCACACTTAAGCTTTCTTCCATGCCTCCATAGACGAGGAACAAATCCTTAGTTGTTCATAAGTACTTTAGGATGTTCTTCACATCTCTCCAATGACTCTCCCCTGGATTTTATTGGAACTTGCTTACCATGCTCACAGCATAAGCAAGATCAATTCTTGTACAAATCTTGGAATGTATGATGGATCCAATTGCAAAAGCATATGGAATATCTTACTTCATGTCTAGATCAGCCTTTGTGCTAGGACATTGAGATGAACTTAGTACATTGCCATGTGTCATGGGTATAAATCCTCTCTTAGAGTTTTCCATATTGAACCATTTCAATACTTTCTCAATATATGTATCTTGGCTTAGACCTATTAATCATTTTGATCTATCACTATGGATTTTAATTCCAAGAATGTAGTGTGCCTCACTTAGGTCCTTCATTGAGAAACACTTTCGAAGCCAAGTCTCTACACCTTGTAAAGTTGGAATGTGATTTCCCATGATCAATATGTCATCCACACATAGGACCAAGAATGTCACCGAGCTCCCACTAGTTCTCATGTAAACACAAGATTATATTCACTTATAATAAAACCATACTTTGTGATTTCATCATCGAAATGATGCTTCCAGTTACGAGATGCTTGCTTTAACCCATAAATGCATCTCTTGATCTTACACACTTTATTAGGAAGCTTTTGGTCGACAAAACCTTCGGTCTGATCCATGTGACATCTTCTTCCAGGTGTCCATTTAGAAAAGTGGTTTTGACACCCATTTTCCATATCTCATAGTTATAAAATGCAACTATGGCAAGTAGTATCCTAATTGATATAATCATAGAGACCGATGAAAAGTTTTCATCATAATCAAACCCATGAGTTTGAGTGAATCCTTTAGCAACCAATCTTGATTTGAATGTGTGTAAGTTGCCATCCATGTCAGTTTTCTTCTTGAAGACCCACTTACATCCAATAGTCTTGCTATTGGCAGGAATATCAACCAAATCCCATACTTGATTTTCTCTCATGGATTGCATATCAGCGTTCATGGATTCAAGCCATTTGGTAGATTTGAGATCTGTCATTGCATGCTGGTAGTTGACCACCTTATCAACATTCGTCATTACGAAGAACTCATCAATGAGAAATCTATATCTCTCAGGTTTGTGATGAATTCTACCAGATCTATGAACACCTTGTGTTTTAGTAGGTTGAATGACAATGATCCTTTCATCTTCAACAACCTCTTTTTTAGTACTAGTGCGAACTAAAGATGCATCAGGTTGAGGTTCTTGATCTTCTTCAAGTTCCACACGTCTCCCACTTTCTTCATCCATTAGAAACTTTCTTTCTAAAAATTCAACTTTTCGTAAAATAAAGATCTTATTTTCACTAGGGATGTAGAAGTAATATCCTGAACAATATATGGGATATCCTATAAATATGCATTTGGTAGATCTAGGCTCAAGTTTTTTGGAAGTATCTTTGTCTAATAGCTTCGCATCCCCAGCCTTTCATATAAGATAAGGATTGAGGTCTTCCATACCACATCTCATAAGGTGTTTTCTCTACCTTCTTAGTTGGTGCCATATTCAAGATACGGATTGCGGTGAGTGAAGCATAACTCCAAAATGATAAAGGAAGGGTACTTCGACGCATGATAGATCGAACCATATCAAGTAAGGTTTGATTTCTCCTCTTAGAAACACTATTAAGTTGTGATCTTGGAACTCTTGGCTCAAGTAATCGCCTCCTCTATCCCAACGAAGGATTTTGATTGGCTTTTCGAGTTGATTTTCAACTTCACTTTGAAAAACTTAAACTTTTCAAATGCTTCATGTTTATGTTTCATTAAATACACATAACAAAAACGACTATAGTTGTTACTGAAGGTGATATAATATGTCTCACCATATCTAGACATTTTTTTATAAGGTCCACATACATCGGTGTGTATGATTCCTAATAAAACACTTGCCCTTTCACTTGTCCCAAAGAAAGGGGATTTTGTCATCCTGACACATAAACAAGATTCACATATGTCAAATGACTTAGTGTCATTTTTCCCCAAAATTCCACTCTTTTGGAGTTGAGATATGCGTTTCTTGCTTATATGTCCAACGCGACAATGCCACATATATGGTTGGTTCAAATCTGGTTTGAGCCTTTTCCTGTTGACATGATAGAGGGTCTTATTTTTTGAGGTTCCATCTAGGTTTAGTTCATAAATTCCATTTATTGGTCTAGCCTTTAAATAGAAGATTCTTTCAAGAAGGAGTGAATCTTATGATCAACAAATTTGAAATCATAACCAGATTTTCTCAAACAAGAAATTGATTCAATATTTCTAGTAATAGAGGTGATCAAACACACATTGTTTAATGTTAAGTATAGACTAAATGGTAAATGTAAATCAAAATTTGCTATTTCTTGGACTGCAACACGTGCCCCATTGCTGACGTACAATACCATCTCATATGTATTCAGTTCCTTACTCTTTCTGAACCCCTGTAACGAATTACAAATATAATTTCCACAACCAGTATCTAATACCCAAGTCTATGATGAAAAAGTAAGTAATCCCATTTCAATCATATAAATGGATATACCTTAAGGGCCTTCCCCGACCTTTTTGTTCTTCAACTCTACAAGGTACTTAGGAAAATTCCTATTCCAATGCCCGACAACTCCACACTCAAAGCATGTATCATCTTTGGCAACCTTTTCCTTCTTTTTGGTTGGTGGGTTTTGGGAAGATTTGTTTCCTTTGCCCTTGACAGCTTGTGGCTTTCCCTTAAAGTTCTTGATGTTGTTCTTCTTGACTTTTCCTTCCCTAATCATGACCACTTGGGATGTTTTACTGGGGATATTCTTTTTTGTAGTTTTTAGCATCCCGTGCAACTCAGATATAGGTTTCTCCTACCCATTCATGTTGTAGTTCATGATGAAAACATTGTAAAACTTTGGCAAAGAGTTCAGAATGATATCTGTAACCATGTCTTGTGGATATGGAGAGCCCAATCTCTCTAACTAATCCATGTAACTTTTCATCTCAAGAACATGTGTGATCACATTTCCACTCTCCTCCACTTTCATGGCATGAAGTGATCTCATAGTGTCAAAACTTTCGTTTCTATCTTGTTTACCAAACATCTCCTTGAGATGTTCAATCATGTCAAAGGCAGTGTAGTGTTCTAGATCCCGCTGAAGATTAGGAACCATAGATGCTAGCATAAGACATGAAACATCAAGTGAATCATCTATATGCTTTAGCCATGGATCATGTGAAGCCTTTGGAGAGAAGGTGGTTCATCAGGAGTTTGGTTTTCAAGGACATAGTATTTCTTTTCTTGTTTCAAAACGATACTTAAATTTCTATGCAAATCTAAGAAGTTGGAGTGGTTGAGCTTTTCTTTGTCAAGAATTGACTGAATGTTCATTGGGTGATGTGTTACAATAATTGGTGGAGCCATCTAGAAAAGTTTAACAAATTTTTCATTTAGTATTTAATTCTTTAAATAATAATAACCTTTTGTGTCAAAAAACATGATTTATTTAAAGTCTAGGATCCAAGTTACAAATCAATAAATGGTTAGATATCATATATCCAATTTACCCAATTTTAACAAGGTAAATAGCTTGTATTAATTATACCATTTTTAATTCCTATATTTATGAGACCCTTAACAATCCATTTGTTAATTTAACATGTTTGGTCTCATGTATGCCTTGGAACACTCTTGCTTAGGTGACCTTTATCACAAGAGGTTTCCAATCAAGTCATCCAGTTAGAGAAACTTGTATAATTAGCCTATAACTTGGTTATAGAAATCACAAAAATACTTTGGCCACCAAAAGATGATACTAATGGTTTGGTATCCTTTATCCCACTAGCATTATACAAGTGATGTGCAAAAGTTTCTAAAGTTGGATGGCATAGACTTGCATTTAGAAAAAAAAAGGATTTGTATGTTTTTATTATTCTATTTAAAAACATGTGACATCATGACAATTGCACACATCCAATATGTCATGGTATCAATTTTTCCAAAAATCACTTTTAAGGTTCTTATAAAAACCTGGTTTTATATTTCGGCTTGGTTCAATTATAAAATTAATACCTAGTATTAAGTTTGTGTATGAGCCATTTTGAACCTTTTAATATTGTTTAAGAAAACTTCCATTTATTAAGTAATAATTTGGAGTTTGAATAAGTTAGAAAAACATGATTTTTACACTTATAATTAAATATTTCAAAAATTATCGTAATTAAAAATATTATAAAACCGAATTTTATTTTATGACTATAATATGTAACATCTAATGTCCATATTTTTCATTTTGAAATCCAAACCCCATGTGATGTTTATTTTGTCCAAAAAAATAGTTTAGGTTTGTGAAAAACTAAATTATCAACCACACAAAATATTTACTTGAGAAATAAATAACACAAGCATGCATTTGCCATAAATAAGCCTTAAACTATATAACACTTTTGTGAGCGAACACAAAAGTGTTAAGTCCTTCCTAAGGGACAAGGGGACCATATATTACAACTTGTTCTTCAGGTGATCTTCAAGCTCCCACTTGTAAGGACAACCAACTTTCTTGCAATTTTATAAAACTTTATAAAAGCTATGAACTTTTATAAAACCATGGGTTTCCATGGTTCTTCAAGAAATGGCCTCCATCTTCATCTTGTTACAGTTTTCATAAAATAAATCTAGTCTAAAGTTAAACTATTGCATAAAAAATAACAAGAATAAAAAATAGCTACTTTTATTACATACTTTATGAATAAAAGAATATTACAAACCATTTTCAACCAAATCACACAAACAACAACACAAACGGTCCAAGGCTTGTTTATGCACTATAAAAAAACATATAAACATAAAAACAACATTTGTTTTTCTAATACAACTTTAAGTGAAAAAATGCATGTAACTTTTGTCATACAAAATAACAATTATAAAGTTGTCAACGAAAATATGTATGAACTTGTTTTTCTACAAAAACGAGTTATCCATATATTCTCCAATATAACTCCCCAAAATTGCTTGTTTGTCAATCAGATCCAATTGATGGTGTGGAATCCCAATCAATTGGATGATGTCAGATCAATATAGAAGAGAAGGAGAAGAAGATGATGATGAATCTAATGATGTATTAATGAAATTAAGTGATGCTCCTTACAATAGATTCTCTCTAACTTTCTCTCTCTTCTCTATCCTTACACTCCCACATGCACTCCTCTATTTATAGCACTCTCCAGTAGTACACAAGTGTACATCTGTACACAAGGTGTGCGACCGCACACACATGTGCAACCGTACATAGGGTGTGCGGCCGTACACACATGTGCAGCCGTATAGAGCCACAAAATTATATAAAAATATATTTTCTTAGAAAAGCAAAGTATAAACCACATTTTTCACCCAACAATCTCCCCCTTGGTTTATAGCTTTGTTTTCTAATGGACAAACAAACTCCCGTAAAAAGTAGCTGGCTTTTCTTGTTAATCTTCATCGAGAGCTTGACTTCAACATTAATCTTCAAATTCTTCACATCATCAGGATGAACATATGAATCTTCCATGAATGACTTCATCTTTAGCAGTTGGGCATTTCTTCAAGATTTTAATCTGAACGCACATTGGGTGCGGAGGCTTGATGAAAAGATTCTTGAAAGATAGCACTTTCAGCTTGAGAATCTTCAGAGAGAACAACGGAGAGAAATAATCTTCTGGATCACTTCAGCAGGTTCATAGATAGCAACAAATTGAGTAAGGAGGCTTCAATGCAAGTTGTTACATAATCTTCAAGTACAGCTTTACCATGCTTCTGGGGTTGATAGATTGAAAGTTGAAAGAATAATCTTCATTTTTTGCTCCCTCGAATGAAAATTCTTCGATGCTCACGGATGAAGCTTCGACTCAGAAAATTTCGATACAGTCTCTATGAGTCTCATCTACACTTGAAATCACTTTTCAAGACAAAACAAAACTAAAAGAAAAATTTAGCACACAATATATATATATATATATATATATATATATATATATATATATATATATATATATATATATATATATATATATATATATATATTCTGAAAAAGAAATAAAACAGAAATAACACTATTTTTGGATTTTTAATTTTCTGATTTTTTTTTTAATTTTTAATTCTCCCCTAATGTTTAAATTAGAATAAACTATAAGCAAATTTAACAAAAATAAAATGATATCTAACTTTAAGAGTGATTTAGGATCAAAGTTTTCAGACAGCCTTTATCCGCTTGTCGGTACCTTCTATCTTCACGTCTTTGTCTGGTCGATCATCTGTATTGTTGTCCAGTTAAACACGAAAAATTGTGACAAAATTAGGACATACTATTAGTTATAAGACAAAGTGATCCTAAGTTCCTAGAAAATATTCCTTAAGGACCATTCATCTGACGACGACCAAGGATATTCAGCGAGATCTATAAATAATCTTTGAGTGTTCAATTTTAATTGTACCGGAACATGTTTCCCGCTTCCTGATATGCCCCAGTAATCAAGGACTTCCAGAATATTCCTTACGTCGGGTGAGCAGACAATTATAAAGAGAGAAGATAGATTTAGAATGCGTATGCTATACACCCAGGTCAGATCTCTTCCAATCACGTAGAGGGTGAAACATATGACTAACTGAAGTTTTAGAGGGATTGAGAAGTATAATGGTGCATATACTGTGTACCAGGTCGGATTGTGTGTCACACAAAGGAGACAATATATGGCTAACAGATCGAAAGAATTGGATAGATAGAATATGCAGAGAAATAGAGTTGCATATGTTACCTTCCAGGTCGGATTATGAGTCACACAGAGGAGGTAACATATGACTAACAAATGGAGAGAAAGAATATAACCTTCTACAGACCTAATTTATTGGAATTCACCAGTCGCCCCATCAATACCGGAATTAAGGACAGAATCCGCACATCGAGGAAAAGTTAAACCACGGTTCCAGATACGGGTTCATTTAATGTGACGAGTAGATTCCCATATATATCTCCCTTCTCAACCTATCCAAGCGTCGTATTGTCAGGCTAAATGGATCTAACTAGGTCAATATTTGTCAAGTCTATAGTTTTCCTAAGTTCAGCTCTGCCTAGTCATGTCCATTTAGAATCTTTCGTGCCTATCGACGCATCAAATCAGAGCATAGACGCTTCAACTTTGGGTACGGTACGCAGACTTAGATTTCCTGCTATCACTTACTAATATCACTTCCCAAAACATCCCCCTCAAGTAGATTTCATAACCAACATATTTTTTTGATTTTCTGATTTTCTAATGTTTTTGGATTTTTTTAAATTTAAAAATTTTTGTTTTGTTTTTATTTCTCCCCCTAAATTTGTGAATGGGAGAAAAACGAAAGTAAATGCGCAAATTTAAACTATCCTAAAACAAAAATTAGTCTTTAAAGCGAATCAACTTAAGAAAAACTCAGGAGTATAGAGAAGAAAACTCAAACCGTAAGTCACCGATTGAATTTGCATCCAGAAGGTCTGAGAACAGCACGCCTAATCTCAGAACAGATCCGAAAATTCTTCATGTCATTAAGAACTAACCCCTTGAGTGATCTTTTCCTTTCTTCCTTTCCCGCAAAGGACACATACTCTCAAACAAATGTCTGAATGTTGTATAGTTGAGAGATGTCCCCTATCATGTGCCATGAACAGCCACTACCAACAAACTAAAGTTTGATGATATGCCTCCATAATTGCTCCGACACCAAGCATGATCAGTTGGTCTTTGGAACCCAACCCATTTTGAAACTGGGTCGACCTTTTTCATCCTTGCAGGGTACTTTCTCCCATGACATATCTTGTTTATCACAAATAGAAGATGTAAAAATATTAGAAACATTAGATGATTTGGGAGATTGAGCCTTCGGAACCCATTTGTAGTTGGGTTTGACCGATTTCTTTTTCGATCTGATGGGTGGCTCAGTAGTTGCATTTGACCTAGATGTCGGCCGTTGAGATGACTTTGATTTTGACTTCATGGGAGCATCTTTTGGATTTGGCTTCTTGGCCAACATTACCTTCTTGACCTTGGGAGTTGGTTTCTTGGTCTTGGGAGTTGAACTCTTGCCCTTGTTGGCATTCCAGTCTCCATTTCGCGATTGTGACCTTGAGGGGTTTCTCGTAGAAAATCTCCCTCTCGGCACGTTTTGTCATCCTTGTGCATAGTAGGGAATGTATGCGTGATTAGGAAATTTTTTGGCAATGTGTCCAGGTGTTCCACAGTGAAAACATGTCTTTTTCTTCACTGGGAAGTTGTTTCTTCCTGCCCCTGGTGGCGTAACCTTGCCTCGTTTCTGATTGTTCCCACAAGCACACTTGCAGCTAGTCGGCTGTTTCACTTGATTTGGTGGCCTGTACTTCTCAACAGCAGGTTGATCAGAAGCAACTGAGTTTGAAGCAACAGATTCAGAGTTCAAGGAGTCATTGGTGTGTTCAATAGTTTTCTCCTTGTTGTCATCCTCTACTACTTTACCTGCACAAGATGTAGAATCATTAGTATCGTTCATCTCAACATCCTCAGTTGGCCCTGATTGTTCAGTCTTAACTGAAGCTGAAGTAGGGGTTTAGCCATACTGAGCATGCATTTCTTTTTCATTTGTCTCAAGGGGTGGGTTATAGTTGTGATTGAAAGGTTGAGGAACACAATCATACCCTAAACCCTTGTTTTGATTATCTTTGAATTTTAATTGGTTTTCAAATATTGACTCGACTGTCTTACTTGACGCAGTGTAATTTTTGAAACTAATATCTGTTTTTCCACACTTAATTTTCAAAGCGTCAAGTTCTTCAGTTACAGCAACAAGTTTCTTCTTCAAGTAATCATAATTTTCACACTTGTTGCTGTAATCTTCTTGAAGTTTTCGGAAATCCTTGATTTTGGCTTCTAATTGAGCTTTTAATGGTTTCTGACCTTTCTTGAGTTGATATCCTTCGTATTTTAAGTCCTCATTCTCTCTCTTGATTAGATATATTGATTCTCGTAAAAATTTAATAGTTTTAGCACAAGATGGAGAGCAACCGGATTCATTTACCTGAATTGATGCGGAACTCATTTTCTTTTTTTTCTTTTTTTTATATATATATTTTTATTTAATTGCTCTTTGACTTCAAAACAAAACGAGAAAGTCAACCTTAAAATTCAAATTTAAAAATTCAAACCTAAAAGTCAAACTTAAAAGTCAAACCAAAAATCTAAATTTGAAAATTTAAAAGTTAAATGAAAAAGTCAAAATTTAAAGTCAAAGATCATACATGAAAGTTAATGTCAAAATTTTAAGCAAAAAGTCAAAAATAAAAGTCAAAAGTTAAAAATAAAATCAAAAAATAAAAACTAAAATTTTTTTTTGGTTGAAAAAGGATTTAAAAAAAAAAATACAAATTTTGAATTTTTGGGTTGAGTTTGTCAAATTTCGAAAGTTTGGAACCGAATGGGAGTCTTTAAGAATAAAAAACGGGAGTTAAGGAACAAGATGCAGTCTAGAAGATTTGTTAAAGTGTTGGGTTGCTCAACTAGAGGCCCCGGGTTCGATTCCCAGCAACCTCAATTCTGTTCCCCCTTTTTTTAATATAAGGTCGCGCACATCCAAGCCAAGCTGAAGTGAGCTGCTGCTGAGCCAAGCTGATCACCGTTCACCGAGCCGCAAACTGCTGAGCCGCACACATCAAGCCGTACACCGAGCCGCAGACTCCCTAGCCACACACCCGAGCCGCACACCTTCAACAGATTCGCGGAAAAATGATGTTTTTTCACCCTTTTTTGCTCCAAAACTCGATCAAAAACTCGTTTTTATGAAAAATGCGAAGAAGACCCCCCCTCCCTAATTTTCAGAGATCTATCCAAAAACGCTATTATCTTTTCAAAATAAGATCAAATAAGCTCCAGATCTGACAAAATTGAGTGATACAATCCAAGCTCTGATACCAATTATAAGTCCCCAAAATTGATTGTTTATCAATCAGATCCAATTGATGGTGCAGAATCCCAATCAATTGGATGATGTCAGATCAATATAGAAGAGAAGGAGGAGAAGAAGATGATGAATCTAATGATGTATTAATGAAATTGAGTGATGCTCCTTACAATAGATTCTCTCTCACACACACTTCTTCTCTCTAAATTTCTCTCTCTTCTCTAGCGTTACACTCCTACATGCACTCATCTATTTATAGCACTCTCCAGCAGTACACAAGTGTACAGCCGTACACAAGGTGTGCGACCGCACACACATGTGCAGCCGTACACAGCCACAAAATTACATAAAAATATATTTTCTTAGAAAAGCAAAGTATAAACCATATTTTTGACCCAACATCCAAAAACTAAGATTTCCATAAATCAAAAAAAAAAAAAAAAAAAAGAAAGAAAAAAAACTTGCAATGTGGCTCTGATACCAAATGTTGGGATTTAGTTAAAACTTAGTTTCAAAAACTACAAATAATGGCAAACGGAAGACTTGAGTTTTATAAATAACATAAACGTTTTATCACCTACCAAGGATGATCTTTCAAGTAATAGAAAGATTTATAACAAAACCATAGAAGGAAGAAGTGGTAACAACCTTTGAATCACTATGAGTCCTCTCGGAGAGGCTTGGAAGTTGATGGAGTGAGGATGAACCCTTGAGACACCAACAATGTGCCAACTTGATGTAATGCTAGTTACAACTCTTAAGCTTTAAGTTAAAACAAGATTGTGACTTAAAGAGAGTATGGAAGCAACTTATATCTTCAAAAGTGCAAGACTTTAGAGAGAAGAAGAAGAAAGGAGAAGAGGCTTTTGGCCTTGCTTGGTGCAAGAAGAAGTTTGCAAGAGTGCAATCCTTTTATAGCGATAATGTGAAGTCAATACCCAGTAGAGCTTAACAATTTAAGCAAGCATGTCCTTATGTCACGAGTGTGTTTCTTCTAGCTTGTATTCTTTACATTAAACAAGTACAAAAGGCCATAACTTACACTAGTCTTCACTAGTTTCGGCCATGCCTCTTAAAAGAAGACAAAGTGTTTAAAATTTATAGACTCCAAGTTTATAAAATATAAACTTTGTCTTTAGGTAAAAGACAAAAGACTCAACTATTCCAAAATCTTGTACATGACTTATGAATTCATACATTATGAAATAATATGTTACTTGTATTATAAAATAAGTATTTCCTTGAAATAAATATTTACCCAATTTTTTTATAAGAGTTTATGAATATTTACTAAAATCAATTTCTAATAAATAATCAATTGTATCAAGTTGTTGTTAGTGTGAACCTTAGGATCATATCTTATTTAGTAATACCATTTTAAAGTGACTCTTGAGCATACTAGATCTTTCACATACCACAAACCAGAGATCCCTAAGATTAGGCCAGGGAAGGCATCACTGCATGATTGGATTGCTGTTGAAGTATCATAAACCTTACTAGAACAATTACTCGATATCGTTGGACGGATAATGGACATGTTGGTCGTGAGGTTCAAGGAACAAACCACGACGATTTGAATTGTTAAGGAAGTTGTTAGATCCACTCAAGAAGCAGATCTGGGTCTAGGAACCCAACTAGGAAAGAGGAAACATGCACACGACCTAACAATATCCAAAGTAATTAATCATGCCAATCCAATGTTTAAATGAGTGAAGGGTCCTCGGTGTAGTTAGTGTAGGAAATATCACGAGAGACATTGTTGTGCTTCTATATGTTACCGATGTGGCGAGGAGGGACATTACAAACGAGACTGCAAGCAAGAGACACGGGTGATGTGTAACATCCCAAAAATCATGATAAAAATTTCATTTTTCATTTAGATAAAACCATTGTTTTCATGAAACCTAAGTCACAAAACATAAGTGTCAAATATAAGCATCCCAAAATAGAGTATCCAAAACAGGCAGAAATTCACAAACTGCAGAGAATGTATACGATCAAGCCTTTGCTTTTCCCCGATTATTTGAAGTACCTAAAAAATAAATCCACTACTTTAAGCCCAAGCTTAGTGAGTTTTTCCAAAATACCGAACACATCAGAAATACAGTTACAATTCATGCATATACGGTTTATTTTCCCAAGGACTCAACGGAACCATCCGGGTTTGTTGACATAGAGTCTCAACCGAACCGTCCATGTTTGTTGACCTATAACCCAACCATCCGAGGTTGTTGGTCCACCGCACGAAGAAGTACCTTAACCCAACCATCCAAATATGTCGAAATATGCAAATAACAAGTAATCATATAATGGTCCCACATCAAGAACATAAATATACGAATGGACCAGCCTTGGTGCCTTCGACCCATAAGGATAGTGAGAAAATTCACCTCACACCCATGATTATAGCTGAAAAGAACGTAACTCCGAATATCGACTCTACAGGTCACCTTTACAGTAAAAGAAGGATTCCACCTCAATCCATAACCCAAATATTGCCTAAATTACCATAAATAACCTATAGTGAAACTTGGTCAAAGTCAACAGTCAAAGTCAATGTTCTTGACAAGACCAAGTATGTCATGTATACTCTAAATCTACGCCCAGCGTAGAGGGTGGCTTGGCTTTTACAAGAAACTTTAGGGCTACATGTTGTATACCCTTAGGTACGCCCTACATACTCAATCTAGAATCAAAGTCTGTATTAACACTTAACCCCTTAAGGCCTTTCACACAAAACTCAGATCTAACCCTAAAATAGCATACCAATTTATAAAGTTTCCTACTTTATGATTTTTCATGGCTAGAAAGTTTCCAAATCCAAAACTCTAACTTATCAAAAATTCTAATCCCCATAACTCATGCATGGATGGAAAAAAAAGGATCAAGATTACATTTTTATGACTCCATGCACTCCAAAATGTCTAAAAAGGCTACTCATAAGGTCTGGAGTAGCTGATAACCAACTAGACCATGATTATGGGAACAAAATGCAGATAAACCCTAGAACTAACAAGATCTAACAAATTATTCATCAAGTTCAGACCTTTATACCTCTTTGAGGTTGCTTAGGAGATGTAAGGTCCAGACCTACAAGGCTTGAAACTTCCCAAGTGCTTTCCAAGAGCTTCCTTCCTTCAAAGATGAGCACAAGACACTTAAAAGGCTTAAAACTTCACAAATGGAGATTAAGGTTCACAAGGGGTTGTTTGGGAGAATAGAGGATGAAGGTGGAAGATTTTATGTGGGTTAAGGTTGTTTAAATATGGCTCAAAACCCCGATTTTAGGGTTTAGACCCTGGCCAAGTACGTCCTACATACTTCTTAGCTACGCCCCACGTAGCTTATTAAGTCCTCGCATCTTCTTTCCTTCTATGTAGAACATAAAGGCTATCTACTCCCTATTTAGACTTAAGGCACATGATTTATTTTTCCAATTAAGTAAAGGGAATATTACCTGAAATAACTAGGTGTTACAGGATGCGTATTTGTTTCCACTAAAATCAGATAGGCCATATCAAGGTCGAATGTCCTATTCTAAAACCAACAGGTGCAATGAAGGCTCCAACACCTGCAACATTTAGGATAAGCAGTGAATGCATGGGGGAAAAGGAACCCACGACCAATGAAGAAGTTATGCTATTTCCTATTAAAGAAGAATGAGTTACACCGGTAGAAATGTTTGATAGTGTGTTGTTATGACCCAGAAATCGTTGTTATTGCTTGTAAAAAAATTCTAATCTTTGAGCCGCAAACGTGCATCTGTAATGTATGGGAACAACCGAGCCCGAAGATTTGAATTTGACCAGTCTCTTTTGTCACAGAGTAAATCCACATAAAGACCAAATCTTAACCCACTAACCAAAATATTTTCAGTTTCAACAAAATCCAACTTCATCCCCTGTATCTCAAAAAAAAAAAAAAAAAACCTCCCCATTTTAAACATTTTTTGAGACCTTACTTCATTCAACATCATCAAATGCACAAGTAAGGGGTTAACATTGGGGACATGCATTTCTAAGAATCTTCCAAATGGTGAAGCTTCAAATAATGCTAGTTGTGATTGTGTTAGCTGCGAAAAATAGTCTTTATTGATCGTACCGATCACACATTTTAAAGTTAAATCTGTTTTTTGTTCGAGATCATCGTGCTATAAAACATATACATTTTATTTAGCATAAAACATTATTAATTGAAAATAAAAACAAGCTTTTAAAATTATATAGTTAATTCGGTTAAGGTAATAAATAGCAACGTACTTTTAGTTTACATTATAAAATTAAAAACTACCCAATCATACCATTCACATCAATTTACATAAAAAATTAAATAACTTCATACTTTAAAATTAATTGATATAAAATGGCCGAAAAAAAGGGGAAAATGTCATTTTAACTCATTCCGCGGAGGTTAGACCCCTAGGCGGAGTGACCTATCCCCACCGCGGAATGTATATTAGTCATTTCAAACACATTTTAATATATTATGCAGAGAGTATACTTCACTCCGTAGAGTGACCTATCACTCCACGGAATGAATCTTCGCTATTTCAAACCCATTTTAATCATAAATCTAAATCTAAATAATTTGCAGGTTATGAATTGCATATTCATACCATTTTAATCTTAAATCTAAACAATACAAAAAAGAGAAACATTAATCTAAAGGAGGAAACGAGAAAATTACCACTGAGCCTATCCATCGGCGAAAATGTTGAGAAAAATCCGCTTCATTTGTTGTCGCTGGAAAATCAGGTTGAAGTCGATATCGGAGGAAGAAACCAAGGCTGACGACGCTTGCTATCGGATGAAGGGGAGTAGCTAGTGATGTAGAGACATGTAGAAGGGATTGAAGTAGAAGAAGAGACGGGGGGCGGGGGGAGGGGACCAAAGAGGAGACCCATTTTTACAACGAGGGGATGGGCGAAATTACAAAAATACCCAGATTCCGTGGAGATTTCATCTGTCTGCAGAGCCCGTAGAGGGGTGCTCTGCGGAATGCATGTCTATAACGATTTTTGTGACTAAAATTTTCAACCCTCAAAAAATATTTATAGCCGTCTTTCTTGTTATTTAACATAAAAAATTTAAAGCAGAGAAAAAGTCTATTGCGACGATTTCCATAAATTTAGGGATGGCAAAAAAACCCGAACCCGACGGAGAAACCCGAAACCCGATCATTTCGGGTCGGGTAACGGGTTGTTATCGGGTTTTTTTATCGGGTTCAGGGCAGGGAGTGGGTTATCCTCGCCCCGACCCGCCCCGCCCCGATTATATATATATATATATATATATATATATATATATATATATATATATATATATATATATATATATATATATATATATATATATATATATAATATGTTCAAAAATTTTTGCTGTTAATTGTACACGTTCAAATATAAAATATTTATCGTGGACAATTTTTTTAGTTATTAACAATCTGGTGTTAATGATCATTTTTATGTGTTTTGACGTATTAAACAAAACTTAAATCAAATAATTTTTTATATAACGTCCAGTTTATTTTATTAAAGTGATGCATCATGTTTTTAATTTAAAAGAGTTGCTAGAACATGTATATTTTATAAGACATTGGGGTACCCTAAAAGAGAATAAAGATTTCGTTATCAGTTGTTGTAAACCCGATAAGATACCCGAAACCCGACGGGGAAACCCGAAACCCAATGGGACGCCCCGATAAGATAATCGAAAGTTATCGGGGCGGGTTTGGGAATCCATACCCCGCCCCGAACCCGCCCCATTGCCATTCCTACATAAAATAAACATTTAACGACGTTGCATACTATATTATTAGTTACTTCTAAGGTTGTCACGATTTTATAACATGGTATGCACCGTTGTTACAAATTTGTTTATGGAAATCGAAATTTTTGTAAAGGCTAATATTTTAATCTCAAACAACTTATACGGTCACAATAATCGTATTTCTCGGTAGAACGTTAGAAATGCGTACGATGTAAGTAACCATACTTTATTGCTCAATTTTTACTTTAAAGCCATATAATCATAATGCTGTCTACTTAAGCGGTGGCATTGCTCAATAAGTTACTACGACACTTTGACCTCAAATAATGACACAATCCGGTTAATTCCGTCAAAGGGTCATTTTCGATCCGTATAAGAATTTTAATGTGTTAGATACAAATAAACATTATCTGATTACTATATATCCCCATTTTAAAGCCGAAAGATCTCATCAACATCGTATGCCAAGGAGGCAACATCGTTGTATAAGAGCGATTGCCGACATCACTAGTGATCACCTGATTAATGTGGATTTTGTGTGTACAAAAGTTTGCTAGGCACATGGTCCCAAACATTTTTATAGCATGCACCACAGAACTTGTACGATTTTAAGTCAATGTTTTATATTTCAAAATTATATATTGTAGGATAGAGTTGCAAATGAGTGGAGATGAGCTTAACCTGGACACTTATTCCGTAGCTTTACGAATCTTCTCGGTGAAAACCTGAGCTTGGATCAAGGAATATTCAAGCACAATACCTGAAACATATCTAGAAAACGTTGCTAGATAAGAATTTGGATCGTTATTAAAATCTTAATCCAATCATTATATGTTTTGAGCTATATTTCTAAAACTTGAACTAAAAGTTCTATCTCAAAGAGCAAAAGTTTGAATAACTAGATAAATGTTTGATTTGTTTGACATCCCTTTTTGGTTCACATAGGAACCCAAAAATATTAAAAACCCTAAAAACCATTTTTTTAAACGTTTTAATTAAGAGCATTTTGGACATATTAAATATTAATATTATATTAAACAAACTTTATATTCTTTAATTTACAACTAATTGTCACTCATTATTAGACAGCCACCGGACCACCGTCGGACTGCTGTTGGACCGCCACCAGGCCAGTGTTGGACTGATAGCAAATTTAATGGTATTTTTTTGTTATATTCATAGCTTAATAAAACAAATATTGTAGCTTTCATTTCCTTGATAATTCTTTCTAATACATACCATTTTATTTTTGCAGCAAAATATACAAAAATTTAATTAACAAAATAGATTTATGTCTTGATAAACTCCATCTTCTCTTTTATTACATATTCACAGTTTAATATACATATTAATTCAGTAATATACAGTTTAATATTTTCATGCATATATTTATTCATATTTTAACACAAAATTTATATAAAATATACAACTTAATACAATCTTTTTTTAGTTTGATATATAAAATTCACAACATAACATAATACAATCAACTATACACTATTGATATATTTAAAGTTAAACCCAAACTCTACCACCACCATCAACTACCGAACACCACCACCAACCACCCGTGCCACCTTCACCATCATCCTTCCTTTCAAATTTGTATATAAAATCATTGATTGATAGCTGAAGTACTATATTCACAATTTAATATACCAATTAAATTACTTCTTTAGAGTTTAATGCAAAATAATTATAAAACCAAGGTTGTAAAAAACGCTCGATGTTAGCTATTCGGTGGACTAGGGTCAATGGATTAATCGGCTAGGCGGAGATTTATCGGGGGATTAATCGGGGACCATTAATTGCTAATTTGTTGAATTTTAAAAAATTAAATATAACTAATATCATATCAAAGTTCGTAAATACCACTAATATGATAACAAAATAGGCTAATATGATTAATACAACACTATTCATGCCTCAAATAGTTTCCATTGAAATAAAACTTTTGCAAAATGTTAAAATTTCATCGTTTTATAATGTTTCACTAATTATGTATGCAGGGATTAATCGCTAGGCGCCCTTTAATCGGTCGAGTAGTGCCTAAGGATTAATCGGCGATTAATCGGGACCTAGTCAGGATTTTTACAATAGTGATAAAAACTAATACATTCTTACATATTTATACAACACGAAAAATAAATATGTTCACATGAAAATTAATATTAACATTCATACATAAATCATTCATATTTAACATAAATTTATTAATAATTCACATCTTAATACAGTCAATTCACAGTTCAGTACATAAAATTCACAAATTAATATATAAAATTCACAGTTTAATGCAAAAAATTATAAATTCACAAACATATTTTTAACTTCAAAAGATACACATATACCATCAGAATTATATGCTAGTGCTTCTTTCTATGTTTATTTAAGCAAATATTCACAATTAAAGTTTTACATACTTTATTCAAAATTAGATAAAATGATATATGGGCATAGTGTTTCTTCAAAATTATATATTTCAGAGGCAAACAAAAAATATTTAAAAAAATTATAGTTTAATACCAGTTATTTCATATGTTAATACAGTCAATTCACAACTTAATACAATAAATTCACAGGTTATTATAGCCAACTCATAGTTTAAACAGAAAATTCATAGCTTAATGCAGTCAATTCGCTGTTTAAAACACAAAAATAACAATTTAATATTAGAAATTTATAGCTTAATGCAGTCGATTGACAATTCAAATCACAAAATAAACAAGTTAATATAGAAAATTCATTGTTTAATACAAAAAAACTATGCATTCTAAAGCATATTATCAACTTAAAATATTTAATACAATCAATTCACAGTTTAATACAACTAATTCATAGTTAAATATACCAAACTCACAACTTAATATAGTAAATTTACAGTTTAAACAACAAATTCATAGCTTAATGCATTCAATTCATAGTTTTAAACACAAATATCATAGTTAAATACACAAACTTCATAGTTTAATACACAAAAATATGCATTCACAACTAAATTCACAACTTAATAACTTACCAAATTTCATTGAGGTATTTCATCAAATACATTGTGTGCATCTTTTTTTCAGAACTTCCTTTTGTAAACACCATCAATTAACGTAAAAACCATACACACACTAGATGTAACCTGAAAATGGACAAACACATCAGATCTGATGATGATTTGGTGGTGTTTTGACCTGAGATAAGAGAGATAGAGACGGAAACGAGTTATAGATAAGAAGGAGGCGACACATAACAAATTTGGTACAAATCCGACAAAAATTTCACCGGTGATGGAATGTATAAGAGAAAAAATAAGTTCAAGACTTCTGGAACAAAACAAGATCAAGATTAGCACTTCTAGGTTGAGATGATGACTGTGATTTGTGACTTTTGATGCTCCGACAATGACACCAATGGTGAGCGAACGGATCTGATGTAGATCCAATGATGAAATAGAAAGAAAAACCTTTGTATAAAAACACCAAATTCTCAGATCTACATCAGATGTGAATTGATTTGGTGTAAATAAAGATAAAGGTTATCTCCAGTGGTTTCTTGAATAAACAAGTAGATCTAGAGTTGTTCGCACATCGGGAAGCGACAAAGAGCTTCATAGTCACACATGTTATTCTAGCGAAGCAGATTGAAGAGTTTTTCTCGTGCATCATCAGATCTGAAACGTTGGAGATCTGGAGAAGAAACATATTTAGATTTCAAAACAGAGTGTAGTGTTTTCTAGGTGTTCCAGCAAAGCAAAGCAGCTAATGGAAGGCGAAAGTTGGTGTTGGCGAGATAGATGACAGAGGAAGGAGGTGGCGCTCGGTGATGATGGCAGATATGAAGTCGGGGGGTTCTAGATCTTAAGCTGAATGCACCAGATCTGAAGGTGAATGCTTTAGATATGAAGGCGACAGCTCTAGATTAGAAGAGCATTATATTTTGGTGATGGCGACGGTGCCGACGATGGTGGTGGTGGTGGTGGTCGTCAGCGGTAAGAGGTAAGAGAGAGAGAGATAGAGAGAGAGAGAGAGAGATGAGAGAGAGATGTGAGAAAAGTTGTCCTGTGAGATAAGATTGATCAAATATGTCTGATGGTTTAAGTTGAAAGGTAAAAAGAGTGGTTCTTTATGGTTCTTAACTTTTTATGGTTCTCATTTGAACCCTTATATATATATATATATATATATATATATATATATATATATATATATATATATATATGATAAGTTTAAAAAATAAACTTGAAGATCGATTAGATCTATGAAACGGGTAGAGAAATAACCAGATAAACAATAAGAACAAGCAAATGGATCAAAAGTTGTCGAATGATTAATAAACAATCCTCAGAAGAGCTCGATAAAGAACATCAACTATAGAGGATTTTAGGGTTTACAATCATCAATGAGAATGACGACAACTCTACTATACGCATACATGCATGCATATATTTATAACAAAACCCTAACCAGTTATCAAAGAAAAAGGGCTAATCTAGATAAACATGGATTGACAAGCCCAATCCGGTTGTAAAACAAAAGGGCCCAAGACGCAACACATTAATCTTCAACAATCTCCCCCTTTGCGTCTTTGGCATAGAGGCTTCATTCCCTTTTAACAGCATCTAGTTTCTTCACCGTCTCAAAAATCCTCGGTATAATGGCCAGAATGTGATGCTTGAAAGTGATATACCACCAAAGCATATCTGTGAAATTCTTCTTGTCTAATGTAGAGTTCTGCTTGCATCGGTGAATGATGTTTATGATATGCTCCAGGCAATCTGTTAAAAACAGATGCTTGTCTACCAAAGCAAACAGAAACTTGTGCTTATCGCCTCTTGTGAACATGACCGTCAGATTTGAAGAGTCAATTTGCCCTAACTTCATTTTGTGCACATCTCCTTTCTTGGAAGTAGGCTTGACGGTCGGTTTCTTGTTCATTATTTTTGCTATTTCCTGATCCATAGTGGTAAGCTCATGGATATAGGAAGCCAACATTCTTTTGAGATGTTTCAGAATCGGTTCATACTCTCTTTGATTTGAGAGAAGAATGTTGTATAGCAGAATCCAATCATGAGGATTCAGATTGGAAAGATTTGCCAGAGAAATAAAATGTTCTGTGTTGGCCGTTCCTCTGTTGACTTTGAAGTTAACGTTCACAAATTTCCCAGCCTGTGTTGGTTTCAGTACCTTGACCTTTATAATCTTCTACGCACTCCATGTCAAGTACTGTGGTTGACCATACTTCAAATAAAAATCTATTAATTCTTTGTCAACCTTCAAGTTTGGATGAGGGACATCAGCAGTGACATCGAAGCAATGAAATGTAAAAGCCTTTCGTGTGATCGGCATGTGAAACTGCGAGTCTTTGGTATTCTCACACTCAAAAGATGCAACCGGTTCCAACCAATACATGGAGGGAAACTCAATCGCTTGATTAATGAGTGTGTCTCTGTCCCATTCTGGGAACAGAGTCTTCTTGGCCTGTAAAGCATCCTCATCCTCCTTGATTCTTCTTTCTTTGGCCTCTGCCTCTCGAGCTATTTTCAAAGTCTCATCCAGATCTTTATCTCTTTTCTTTCGTTGAAGAGCTTCAACAATAGTTTCATCAGTATCTAACTCGCTCTCAACAAGTAATTGTTTTCCAGAACCCGAAACTAAATTAATCTTCGGGTCTGTCTTGGGTATACCCTCCTCTCCCCCTTGTCTCGGAAGAACAAGCTTCTCCGAGACACCCTTCATCTCGCTCAGAATGGTAATCGCAGGAAGGAGTTTAGCCTGGAGATGCTATCGGATGGTAAGGGTAAGAAAGGGATCATGAGTTTCGAGGACGGTCGTCAACATGTTCTTGACATCACCAGCGCAACCTTGAAGAACAGCCCGCTGAGTTTTCAGCAAAGAGATTTCTTGTTGTGCCTGTGCCAATTGTATCTTCTGAAGGTCAATGGTTGCCTGATGCTTGACAAGATCCTTTTTTAAAGTGCTCTCTGCTGCTAGAGAAGCAAAACGTGAATCCAAAGATTGAAGAAAAGAGGTGGATTCAGTTTTGAGGTTAGCACGCAGAGACTCGAACTTGGAGGTTTCACCCTGAAGGGTAGCCAAAAATGATTCCACAGACGTTTGATACTTGGCTGCATTAGCATCAGCATGTGCTTTGAGAGAATCGAGAAAAATCTGAGTTGTGTGTACAACCTCAGAGACTTCCTTTGTGGCTTTGGAGCACGAAGCGGCTGATTTGTCAATGGCATCAGTGGAGCGATCCAGAGCATCAGTATACGTCTTGATGGCAGACTCGATAAAGGCTTTTAGCACCACACCCCCATAGGCTTTATTATCAGCCAACAAACTATCGAGTTTGTCATGAATTTCTTGAAGCTGCTGACTGGTAATAGGGGTATCTGCATCAGTATCAGTGGGAATCCGGTATGGGCTATAATAAAGAGAATCATACTCTTCATCATCACCACCCAAAGTAGCACCGGAGGTTGATGAAGGAGAAGGTGATGGTGGGATGATAATGACAGGTGTTTCAACCACAGTAGTAGCCCCTGTATCAGATACATTGATTGTTACTAGTGGTTGGGAAGAGGTGGTAGTAACGGATTCGGTGATGATTGGAGTGGGGATCAAAGATGTAAGGATAGGAACAGAGAAAGGAATGGTTGAGGTGGGTAAAGAGGTTGGTTCTGTTGTAGTGGGAGTGATGATGATAGGAACAGAAAGTGAAACCTTCTGTTTCGGTGATGGGGGTGGGGTAGGAATTTTAGGAGAAGGTGGAGGAGTGGGTAGTTTTGTAATTTTGGGAGATGCTGGTGGAGAGGGAATATGAGTATCTGTAGGAGAGGATGGTTTTTGAGGAGACTGAGCAGGAGTTGGCTCTTTTGGTGAAGCATGAGGAGCGGCAACCTCTGCGTCTGATGTTTCATTTGGAGCAGAGCCGGGAGAAGGGGATCCTTTGGCCCTTTTAGCCATCTTCTTAACCTTCTTTGATTTTGACTGAGAGGGTTCTTCTGCATCATGTTTTCGCTTAGAGGATCTTGGCTTTCTCTCCTTTTTCAGTTTTGTTTCCTTCTTCTCTTGTTTTTCCTTTTTACCAGCCCTCTTGCCACGGTTTGCAGGTTGATCTAGGGCTTCCAAGGCAGCCTTCTGTTCGTCAGTCAGAACCCTTGGAGGCAAAGGAGTTCTGGTGCTGTAATCGGCCATGATCTTGCTATGAGGCGTGACACACCTGTACATGGATTCAGGAATTAATCCATAATGTAGAAACTTACTCGGGTCAGAAACAATAATCTTCTTAGTATGAAAAGAAGCTATTGAGGCCAGAAGAGCATCCTTCATCATGGGGATTTCTAGAGAATCCATGGCTTTCTTCGTGATGAGCATCCAGAAACGTCCGCAGGAGATCTCGGAGTACCGGGTTGTGGTGTTGAGACTCTTAACGACTTGAGACCAGATTATGGAGCCATAATCTAAGTTGATGCCATTGTAAAGCCCATAAAGGATGGTGAGAAATCCTTTGCTCGTGGTATCAGAACCACCACAGCGTTCCGCTAAACCCTTGATTAACAGGGTAAGCAAGCCATTCCACTGCGAAGGAAGACAAGACTTCTTGACCTTTGCGATCGTTGTGAGTACATCGGTATAACCCATCTCGTACATCATCGAGAAAAGCTGGGCAGTTGAGACAAAATCTGGTGAGATGAAGGATGAATCGACGGCAAGCCCTAGAAGGGAACAAAACTTGGTTTTGGAGACGGAGGTTTTCTTGTCATGGATGGTGAAGTAGATACGATCTTTGTGTTTATCATAACTTGCTGATGTGTAAACTTGAGAAAGCAGGGACATCGGAACTGCTTCCACCTGCGTGAGAGCCAACAACAATGGGGAATATTTCAGACATTCCACCACATGGAGCATGTACGCATCATACAAAAAAGGAGTCATCTCGATAATCATATTCTAATTAGGCTTGATGGAAAGCAAAGATGAAGATGCAGTTTGATCGTTCGCAGAAGAAGAAGTCGCCATTGTTGAATCGAAGAAGAAGATGAACAGTGGAAACTTTTTCAAAGAGAGAGGATACATGTGTGGTAAATGCCAAAGAACACGATCACCCCTTATTTATACCGTTCATTGGAGAGAGAAAATCGTGATGATTATGGAACCAAAACGTCGCCTGAAAAAGCGCGATTGGATGTTATGGTGTATCCCAGGAAAACGTCAGCACACGTGGGTGTGAAACGAATCAACTGCACGCGCCCAAATCATATTTTTGTACCGTTTGAAATTCCTTGTGCCCTTGTTTGGTTACAACTGAAACTTAAAACCACATACCAAACAGTAATAAGAATGTTGGAGAAATTAATTTTCGTGCATAAGAGTGTGAAAGATAAAGAAATAAATCAAAGGTGTTTGAGATGGGAGTGATGTCTATGAAGAAGACATAAGGCAGAGGATTCCGGGCAAGAATCACTTCAAAGACAAGAGAGACTTGAAGTGCTTGTGTGGTTTCCCGAGAAATACGATCAATTGTCTGTCAATAAACAATGAAAGGCATCTTTTGATCATAGGCTGTTGGGTGGCTGTCCTCTAACCGAACGTCAAGTCTCAACATAAAACTGAGTATTGGCAGAGGTACCTGTAAGACCGATGTGATCTGTTGAACAGGTAGGTGGGAATTATCTTGTGACAAGCATGGGATAAACAGAAATCTCAAAACAATAAACTGGACCTCTTTGAGAAGAAATGTATGAGGTATAGACGATTTCATAAAAGATCACGCAAAAAGAAAATGAGATTTCCAAGTAACAACTTGAGTATATCACTCACCGTCAATTCATTTTAGGTATTGGATTTTGGGTTTCACTTAGAACGTGGTAATCGAATCCAAGATCATAAACACAGATGTTGTGTAACCATAAGCTTCAGTGGTAAAGACCGAAAGCATCAAGGGTTACTTTAGGGAATCGAAGGTAAATGCAGAATTTTTAGGAGGTGGTTAAGAAATCGAATGTACCTTCTGCTACAGAAGAGTGACAAAGCAGAGCAACTCATGTATCAAATGAGAAGAGTAAGGTAGCTCTAGACCGAGTGTTGGAAAATAGCCTGATTGGGAAGAAACGATAGGTATTGATCGAATCATTAAGGCTTACTCAAGATCATAGAGGCTTGTGACAACATACAGCAGCATGCTTCTAGGGATTTCTAATTAGTCTGAGAGAAAAAAAATGAAACATACCTGGTTGAACACTATTGAAGGTGATACTTGTATTTACCTGTGCAGAGCTTACATCAACCAGAACTAGCGAGTAGTGGAAATAAGTAAGAAACTGAATAAAAACGAAAATGAAAATATTTTTGTGTTTTAAGATTTTTCTAAAAGAGAAAGATAAAATGTTTTTGTAATTTTGAAATATTTCTGAAAAAGAAGTAAAAACAGAAAGATAAAATGTTTTTGTGATTTTGAAATTTTTCTGAAAAAGAAATAAAAACAGAAAGATAAAATGTTTTTGTGATTTTGAAATTTTTCTGAAAAAGAAATAAAAACAAAAAGATAAATTGTTTTTGTGATTTTGAAATTTTTCTGAAAAAGAAATAAAAACAGAAAGATAAATTGTACAACAGAAAATGATGAAGCAGAGATAGACCGAACGATCTGTGTAATTCGGTGACATTAAAATTTCAGAACAGAGAGGAACCGATCGGTCTGTCTATTTCGGTGTCATTAAAATTCCAGAACAGAGAGGGACCGAGTGGTCTGTCTATTTCGGTTCCATTAAATCCCCAGAACAGAGAGGGACCGAGCGGTCTGTCTATTTCGGTTCCATTAAATCGCCAGAACAGAGAGGGACCGAGCGGTCTGTCTATTTCGGTTCCATTAAATCTTAGTTAGAGATTTGAGGATTTGGGACCGACTCTCCTACCATCATACCTAAGCCTTGTAGAATTTTGTTGAAAGTTGCTTCAGGAAGAGCTTTGGTAAAGACATCGGCCAACTGATCAGTGGTTCGAACAAAGTGTACTTCAACGTTTCCATCTTCCACATGATCTTTGATGAAGTGATACCTTAGTGCGATGTGCTTGGTCTTGGAGTGTTGCACTGGGTTATGACAAATCCTAATTGCACTTTCAGAGTCACAATATAGTGGGATCTTTTTCATATTGAGTCCATAGTCTCGGAGTTGACTCTGGATCCAAATCACTTGAGAGGTACAGGAAGCAGCGACAATGTATTCTGCTTCAGCTGTAGACAAGGATACACACGTTTGTTTCTTGGACTGCTAGCTAACCAATTTCCCATCGAGGAATTGGCAACCGCCAGTGGTGCTTTTCCTGTCGAGGCCACATCCACCAAGGTCTGCATCTGAGTAGGCTTGAACGAAGAAGCCTGAGTTAGAAGGGTACCACAGACCTAAAGAGGTAGTTCTCTTGAGATATCGTAATATGTTCTTTACTGCAAGCATTTGAGGCTCCCTAGGATTTGCCTGAAACCTAGCACAGTAACAAACAGAAAACATTATGTTCGGCCTGCTAGCAGTAAGATACATCAGAGAGCCTATCATTTGACGATAAAGCGTAAGATCAACAGCCGGTTTATCCAGGGATGGAGTGAGCTTAGTGCCGAACGCCATTGGGACTTTGACCTTTGAATCTCCTATCATGCCAAATTTTGCTAAGAGAGTCTTCGTGTAAGCTTCCTGGTTGATAAAGATGCCTTCAGGTCCCTGTCTAATATTTAAACCAAGAAAAAAGTTAATGGGACCCATCGAGCTCATTTCAAATTTAGTCTCCATCAGCTTTCTAAATTCAGCTGTTAGGCTAGGATTCGTTGAGCCAAAGATGATATCATCGACATAAATTTGAACGATCATTAGGTGGTTGCCTTCCTTTTTGCGAAAGAAAGTTGGGTCAACCGAACCTTGTTGGAATTTGGACATCTTTAAAAATTTAGTCAGCGTTTCATACCAGGCTCTCGGTGCTTGTTTCAGACCATACACGACTTTATCCAAAATGTAACAATGATCGGGATACTTTTCATTCACGAATCCAGGAGGTTGCTCCACATACACGGTTTCTTCGAGTTTGCCATTGAGAAATGCACACTTGACGTCCATTTGAAAGACCTCAAAGTTTTTGTGAGCAGCATAGGCGAGAAATATTCTTACTGATTCCAGCCTAGCTACAGGAGTGAACATCTCTTCATAGTCAATGCATTCCTCCTGACAGTATCCTTTTACGACCAGACGTGCTTTGTTTCTTATAACGTTCCCTTCCTTGTCAAGTTTGTTCCTAAAGACCCATTTGAGATCAACAACCGAGGCATCTGGAGGAGTTGGAATAAGACGCCAAACTTTGTTCCTTTCAAATTCATTCAGTTCGTCTTGCATAGCTTGAACCCAGTCGGAGTGATCAAGAGCAGTGTTAACTGTCTTTGGTTCAACTTTTGATACGAATGAGTTAAACATGCAGAATTCGACTTTTGAGAACAAGGAAGCTTGTTTTGCCTTGAGTTGTGATCGAGTCAGAACTGTTTCTGAGACATTACCAATAACTTGAGAGACAGGATGATTTCTGGTCTATTTGGTGAGAGGAGGGAAGTTTTGATCAAAAGATGGATCCAATTCAGCATTTATCATTTCTTCTGGTTCGGACAGACTGTCGAAGTCGTATGACATATCAGCATGCTCCTCCTCGACAAATGATCTTACAGGAATGTCTTGTGAATCTTGAGCTACAGTGGTTTCTTGTGGTGTTGAGCTTTCGGGCGTTGATGCACCTTCGGTTGGTGAGGCACTTTCGGATGATGAGGCACTTTCGGTTGGTAAGACACTTTCGGTTGGTAAGGCACTTTCGGTTGGTGAGGTGCTGTCGGTTGGCAATGTGCTTTCGGTTGAAGGTTGAGACCTTAGCTCCCCCTCAACTTGTGAGCTTGGCTGGGATGATGATGGTGGATCCTCCCCCTTTACTGATGGTGGATACTCCCCCTCGACTGATGGTGGACACTCCCCCTCGACTGACGCATTGTGTTGGGGAGAGTCTTTTGAACCTGATTCTTCTTCATTCATTCTTCTTGCAGCATCGTCAACAAGTTGCTTCAAGTGATCTACTCTGTTGTCTGTTGCATTGGCTTCAGAAAGAGTGGCCTTCTCTGGTTCATCAAAAAGCTCCATGAAATTCTCGAATAGATTAGCGATCGAGGCTGTGACTTGGCCAGTTTGAGGAAAAATTTCTCCAGCTGTGTCTTCGTTGGCCTTTAGCTTTTTAACATAGCTATCATCAAAAGTCACATAGTAAGTTTCTTCTATTTTCCTTGAACGCTTATTTAACACCCTGTATGCTTTGGAAGTAAGAGAATAGCCCAGAAATATTCCTTCGTTAGCTTTGACATCAACCTTGTTGCGGTGTTCTTTAGAATTGAAAATGAAACACCTTGAACCAAACACATGAAAAAACTTCACATTTGGCTTCCTGTTGTTGATGATCTCATAAGGAGTGAGAGTGAAGCGCTTGTTAAGATACGACCTGTTCTGTGTAAAACAAGCAGCAGAAATAGCATCAGCCCAAAAATATAAAGGTAAGGAAGCAAAACTTAGCATGGTTCGAGCAGCTTCACATAAGGATCGGTTTCGTCTTTCGACAATCCTGTTCTGTTGAGGTGTGTAAGGAGCTGAGAAGTTGTGATTGATTCCCTTTTCTTCCAGGAACTCTTCAAATTCTTTATTTTTGAACTCCAACTCGTTGTCGCTTCTGATGTTGCGAACGACCTTTTTCAGCTGAACTTCAATATGCATGATGAACACTTTTAGCTTGTGAGTCGCTTCAGATTTAAGCTTCAGAAAGAACACCCATGTAAAACGTGAAAAGTCATCAACAATAACAAGAATATACTTGCTACCACCAATGCTTTCGATAGAAGATGGACCACATAAATCAATATGAAGTAATTCTAGTGGTTCAACAACTTTAGTGTTTATTATAGTTGGATGACTTTGACGACTCTGCTTCCCCATTTCACATGCAGCACACAGATGATCTCTATCATACTTGAGCAATGGAAGACCTCTAACGTGACCTCCAACAACAAGTTTGTTGATATCTTTGAAGTTGAGATGAGAGAGTCTTCGGTGCCATAGCCAGCTTTCGTTAGATTGTGCTTTGGATAACAAGTAGATGGCTGGGTTTCCTTTGATTGGTTTGAGATTTAGGGAAACATTTCACCTTTGCGCTCTGATTTGAGAATAACTTTGTTCGTCTGCTTTTCAATAATTTCCGAACCTTCATCATCGAATGAGACCTTGAGACCGGTACCTCCAACAAGCTGAGATACACTGATGAGATTATGTTGTAGTCCCTCTACATATGCAACCTTCCTGATTGTGAAATCACCATTTGTAATCATCCCGTAGCCTTTGATGGTTCCAAAGGAGTTGTTCCCGAACTTGACATTTCCACCATCTGAAAGAGATCCGAATTCCCTTAGCTCTTCCTTCCTTCATGTCATGTGACGCGAGCAGCCACTATCAATGTACCATTCTTCGTCAAACTGCTCGTCACTGATAACCTGCAAAAATTAAGCAGATTTAGTGTAACACCGAAAATTTCAAACAAAATTTTCAATTTTTATAAAACATAATTCCATCGATATTCATAAAAACAACCATTTTAATTATCCAACAAAACAGTACAAAATCCCAAGATCATAATATCAAGCTCCGAACGTGTGTGTATACGGATCAAGCCGGCGCCTTCCCGCGGTCATCACTAGTACCTGAAACAAATAACATCAACACTGTAAGCACAAGGCTTAGTGAGTTCCCCAAAATACCACATATAACACATATTAGCCACTCTAGGCTATAACTCTGTGGGTCCGTGCACCCAAACTCTGTGAACCCTCAGGTTCTAGCTCTGATAAACATGCACCACATAAATCACATAGAAATCATGCAATACAACACACAACATACATAGCATACAAACTCTATCACATAACTCTGGTTACCTACTCAAGGTAAAGTATAGTGAGAAGACTCACCTCGCGTATCTCGGTATCTCACGAATCCTGGAAATCCCTCGTGCTCGATCCTCCGAGCTCTAATCCTCCTATAACATTATATGCTTCTAATTAACACTTTATATCTCTAAGGTTGACTATCAAAAAGGAGTCAACACTGGTCAACTCTGGTCAACAGTCAACGGTCAACTCTGACCGGACTCGGCGAGTACCAAGGCGACTCGGCGAGTCTGGGCGTATACACCAATTTCCCCGGAATCCTCCCTTGACACGTCGAGCATTCACTCAACTCGATGAGTTCCACCTAGCATGAGTTGTGGGGCCACCATGACTCAACTCGCCGAGTCTCAAAACAACTTGGCGAGTCCAGTTTGACTCAATCCACCGATCCATTCTGACTCCCCCTTGACTCACTGAGTCCACCCTCCTCAACTCGGCGAGGCCACTCACTGTGTGGTCGGGCAACATTCATGCTACTCGCCGAGTCTGCTCTTCGGACTCGGCGAGTCTGTGCCATGCACTGACTCAATCTTGCTCTAAAGGTCAGATCCAGTTCATTAATCCATAGATCCAGTCCCCCCAAGCTCATTTAGCACGTAAAGTTAAAATCTTGATGCACATACAACCTCTATATGACCATATATGATGTTTATGACTCAAATACAACAACACAAGGTCAAAGACTCTATTGTCACCCATAAAGCTTGATGAGTGAGGCTCTCTGGACCTCTATGGATCCAGATCCATGGCCTCAACTCAAAGAGGGAACCAATGGGCATCAAATCATCCCATAAATGACCACCACAAGCCCTAAATTGCATCATGCTTCACTAAACAGAAAATGGTCCGAGATAATACCTCTAGAGTGATGATCTAAGCTCCAAATCCACGAAATAGCGACCTCCTTTGCTTCCTCTTGCCTAGGGTCTCCTTCTTCTTGCTAAATAACACACACAAGATCAAGAATGGCTCCTTTCTCTTCACAAATAGCTCAAGAACACAAGGGTCACTCACTGAGGGTTGGGTGAGCACAAATGATGGCCATAAGGCCCTATAAGTAGGCCTCAAACCCGGAGATTTAGGGTTTCATTACACAGCGCAGACTCGCCGAGTCCCTATCCTAGACTCGCCGAGTCCAGGCGCGCACCAATGTTAAATTCCGCATCCCTACTCGGCGAGTCTGAGCTCCAACTCGCCGAGTGCCTCTCACAATATGACAAAATTAGATTCACAAGATACCTGGTAAAAATCCGGATGTTACAACTCTCCCCCACTAGAACTAGACTTCGCCCTCGAAGTCTCGCTCTAAAATAGCTCCGGATGCTGCTCCCGCATCATACCCTCCGGCTCCCAGGTCATTTCTGATCCCTTCCGATGTTGCCACTGTACCAATACCAGAGGTACCTCCTTGTTCCTCAAAATCTTGACCTTCCGATCCCTAATAGCCACTGGTCTCTTAGCATAATTCAGGCTTGCATCTACCTGAATATCCTCTAATGGAACCATTGCCGACTCGTCGGCTATACATTTCCTCACCTGCGATACATGAAAAGTGTTGTGAATCTGCCCCAACTCTGCTGGTAACTCCAGCCGATAGGCTACCCGGCCTACCCTGGCAATCACACGAAACGGACCTATAAACCGGGGCCCCAATTTTCCCCTCTTCCTGAACCGGATCACTCCTTTCCAAGGAGAAACCTTCAGGAGAACGAAGTCGCCGACCTGAAATTCCAGCTCGGACCGGCGCCTATCCGCATAACTCTTTTGTCGGCTCTGAGTGGTCAATAACCTCTGCCTGACCAGCTGTATCTGCTCTGTCGTCTGATTCACGATCTCTGTACTACCCATTACCCTTTGCCCAACCTCTCCCCAACATATGGGAGTCCGACACCTCCTACCATACAACAGCTCAAAGGGCGGCATACCGATGCTCGAATGATGGCTGTTATTGTAGGAAAACTCTGCCAAGGGCAAATACGTGTCCCAACTACCCCCAAAGTCCAATACACATGCTCGAAGCATGTCCTCAAGTGTCTGAATCGTCCGCTCACTCTGGCCGTCGGTCTGGGGGTGGTATGCGGTACTAAAATGCAGCTTAGTACCCAACTCCTCATGAAATTTCTTCTAGAAACGGGAAGTGAAACGCACATCGCGATCTGAAACAATCGAGATCGGCACTCCATGCCGAGATACAACCTCTCTCACATAAATCTCCGCCAACTTCTCCGCCGAAGAACTCTCACTGATGGCAAGAAAGTGAGCGCTCTTTGTCAACCTATCCACAATCACCCAAATTGCATCGACTCCTCCGGCAGTCCTCGGCAATTTGGTGATGAAATCCATAGTGATCTGTTCCCATTTCCACTCGGGAACCTCCAATGGCTGCAACTTTCCATGCGGTCTCTGGTGTTCGGCCTTTACCCTTCGACAGGTCAAACACCTCTCGACAAACCATGCGACATCCCTCTTCATACAAGGCCACCAATACTCCTTTCTTAAGTCCAAATACATCTTCGTAGCGCCAGGATGGATCGAGAATTTCAATCTATGAGCCTCCTCCATCAATGTAGTACGCGTACCGCCCACAAACGGTACCCAGATCCGGCCCTGATACGTCATAAGCCCTCGACTATCCGATACAAACTCAGAAACCAACCCAACGACCCGCTCTCTCTTCTGCATCTCCGGACGCACAGCCTCGGCCTGTGCCCCACGAATGGCGTCCAGAACTGGAGCTATCACGGTCAATCTCAAACATACATTTCACAGTGGAGTACTCTCCGCCCTGCGACTCAACGCGTCGGCTACCACATTAGCCTTGCCCGGGTGGTACAAGATCTCGCAATCATAATCCTTGACCACATCTAACCACCTCCTTTGCCGCATATTAAGGTTAGGTTGATCCATCAAGTACTTCAAGCTCTTATGGTCCGTGTAAATCGTGCAACGAACCCCATACAAGTAGTGCCGCCAAATATTGAGGGCGAACACCACTGCCCCCAACTTCAAATCATGTGTGGGGTACCTCGTCTCGTGAGGCTTCAACTGCCTCGATGCATATGCTATCACATGTCCCTTCTGCATCAGCACCGCTCCCAGTCCTAAAATCGATGCATCACAGAATACCACAAAACCTTCCATCCCTTCCGGAAGAGCTAATACCGGAGCTTCACACAACCTCTGGCGAAGCGTCTCAAAGGAGGCCTGCTGCTCGGGACCCCATAAAAATGTAACACCCTTCCGGGTCAAACTGGTGAGTGGAACCGCAATCTTGGAGAAATCCTTAATAAACCTCCGATAATACCCTGCCAACCCAAGGAAACTCCGAATCTCAGAAGGTGACCTTGGCACCTCCCACTTCATCACTGCGTCAACCTTGGCTGGATCGACCAATATCCCCTTCTGGTTAACGAGATGTCCCAGAAATTGGACCTCCCGCAACCAGAAATCGCACTTGGAAAACTTTGCATAGAGTTTCTCCAATCTCAAAACTCCAAGAACCTCCCTCAAATGCTCCTCGTGCTGCTCTCTAGATCTCGAATATACCAGAATATCATCAATGAACACTATCACCGACCGATCCAACATCGGCCGACATACCCTGTTGATGAGATCCATGAACATAGCCGGGGCATTGGTGAGCCCAAAAGGCATCACCACAAACTCATAATGCCCATAACGCGTCCTGAATGCTGTCTTCTGGACGTCCTCGTCCCGCACTCTCACCTGATGATAGCTCGACCTCAAATCAATCTTGGAGAACCAAGATGCTCCCTGTAACTGATCGAATAAATCGTCGATCCTCGGCAACGGGTAACGGTTCTTGACCGTCAGCTTATTCAATTCCCGGTAATCAATACACATGCGATGCGAGTCATCTTTCTTTTTCACAAACAGGATGGGTGCTCCCCATGGCGAGCTACTCGGCCGAATAAACCCCTTCCCCAGCAGCTCCTGAAGCTGCGAGGATAACTCTTGCATCTCTGGAGGCGCAAGGCGATACGACACCTTAGCGATAGGCGCGGCTCCCGGAACCAAATCGATACCAAACTCCACTTGCCTCACGGGAGGCACACCTGGTAACTCTTCGGGAAAAACATCTGGAAACTCACGCACCACCGGAACTTCATCCACCGAACTCGGTCTCTCGGAGATCACTCGCGTATCCATCACATACGCCACAAAACCCTTACAGCCCTGCTGTAAACACTGCCTCGCCCTAGCAGCTGAACAGAAGGCTGATCCAGAACGTGTACCCTCGCCGTAAACCGAAAGAACTCCCCCACTAGGATCTCGTATAGTCAATAGCTGACGCTCGCAATCAATAACCGCGCCGAATCGGCTCAACCAGTCCATGCCCACTATAACACAGACATCACCCATCGCAATAGGAATCAGGTCGATCGGGAACTCAACCCCAAAAATCTCCAATACACATCCCCGGAGGACCTCCGTGGCACAAATCACTCTGTCGGCGGCTATAGAAACCCGCAGGGGCCGACTCAGTGCCCCACGACTAACACTGATATGCTGACTAAATGTCAAGGATACAAAAGATCGACTCGCACCCGAGTCAAATAACACTAAAGCAGGTACAGAATTCACAAGGAATGTACCTATGCATAGCATAATATAAGCATAATATCTCAACACCATAAATAAATAATGAAAAGGAAGCGTACCAGCCACAACGTTGGGTGCAGCGCGGACCTCTTCCGCAGTCAGCTGAAAGGCTCTCCCCCGAGCCCTCGGTGCCTCGGCCTTCACGGGCCGACTCTCTGTAGCAGTAGCTCTGATGGCGGCGAGAGCAGACCCCTGAGATGCTCCGCGCAGCAGCGGACACTCTGCCTTCCGGTGTCCGGTCTGGTTGCAGTGGAAGCACACTGCAAATCCCTTGGGGCAGTCCTTGGCCATATGCCCCTCCTTGCCACATTTGTAGCAAGATCCTGCTCGACAGACTCCATCGTGACCCTTTCCGCACTTTCCACAAGTGCGACCCTTCTGGCTCCCGGGTCTGGGATTAGCGGGCTTGGCCCGCTTGGCTGCCAGCTGGGACTGTGCCGGCCGCCGATCCCTCCCTAGAGACTCCGCCTCCTCCCTGGCCTGAGTCTCAAGCTCAATCTCCCTCTTCCGAGCATTTTCCTGAAGCTCGGCAAATGTCCGATACGAGGAGTTCGCAGCGAACTCCCGAATATCCCATCTCAGAATGCTCAGGTAACGGCTCATACGTGCCTGCTCGGTGGACACGTGCTCAGGGCAGAACATCGCCCTCTCATGAAACATCCTCGTAATCGCTGTAACTGACTCGGTACCCTGCTTGAGGGTCAGAAACTCCTGTGTCAGACGCTCCCTCTCCACCTGAGGAACGTACTCATCTCGGAACATGGTAGTGAACCTCTCCCAGGTCACTGCCAAAAGCTCAGTCGGTGTGAAGTGTGCCGTCACAAACTTCCACCAGTCCTTCGCTCCCAAGCGAAGCTGGTTCAGCGCGAACCGAACCTTCAAATGCTCAGGGGACGAGCAAGTGAAGAAGCATCCCTCCATATCAGATATCCACCTCATAGCTGCCACCGGATCCTGCGTACCATCAAACTCTGGTGGCTTGGTGTTGCTGAACTCCCTAAACAATGTCGCATCACCTCCCTGGGGTCTTGCCGCAACAATCGCTGCGGTAGCCGCTGCAACCGCAGCCTCAGAAAGAGCGGCATAGCACTCGTCAAATGTCTCAATCAAAGCGGTCTTAATAGACCCGAACATCTCTGGTATCTCAGCTCTGATGACCGCAGCCACCTCCTCATGAATGATCTGTCGAATCTCCTCATCATTAGCCCCGGCATCCTCTGGCATATGTCGCGTCCTCATCATGATCAACCTCTGAAATACAATATGCGATAATTAGAATTCACTCGAACACCCTTACATTCGACAGTCCACCCCTCCTTGATTCTTGGCATCCCAAGATTCTTATTTGGACTGTGTACCGCACCGGTGCTTTCAGTAGTATGGGCCCAATACTATTGTCCGCACCGTCTCAGTACACACCCCAAATCTTCCTCTTCGGATCCCAATCCCCAAGTACTCTATTATACTCAAATCACTCTGTAATAGGTCTCACACAAAGCCCTAGCTGCTACCTAATTACTCTCAACATCTCATAGCAGCTCACCCTCCCCTAGGCTAAGGCATCACAAAACAGGCCACTCTAGCCCTATTAGCAATACCTAACCTACTCTAGCATGCAAACACATCACATTAATAATAATTATCACATAATATAAAGGTATTTTGGGAATTCACCGTTCGGGCGCTGGCTGATCGTACACACGTTTCTCCCTGGAAAATCTTTTACTCTTAGAAAATTTTGGTTTTATTTTGAAATATCCCTTCAATTCCTCAGTTTGAGTTCAAATACCCCCGAAGGTGTACCCGAATCCCTCAAACCAAGGCTCTGATACGAAATTGTAACACCGAAAATTTCAAACAAAATTTTCAATTTTTATAAAACATAATTCCATCGATATTCATAAAAACAACCATTTTAATTATCCAATAAAACATAATTCCCGCGGTCATCACTAGTACCTGAAACAAATAACATCAACACTGTAAGCACAAGGCTTAGTGAGTTCCCCAAAATACCACATATAACACATATTAGCCACTCTAGGCTATAACTCTGTGGGTCCGTGCACCCAAACTCTGTGAACCCTCAGGTTCTAGCTCTGATAAACATGCACCACATAAATCACATAGAAATCATGCAGTACAACACACAACATACATAGCATACAAACTCTATCACATAACTCTGGTTACCTACTCAAGGTAAAGTATAGTGAGAAGACTCACCTCGCGTATCTCGGTATCTCACGAATCCTGGAAATCCCTCGTGCTCGATCCTCCGAGCTCTAATCCTCCTATAACATTATATGCTTCTAATTAACACTTTATATCTCTAAGGTTGACTATCAAAAAGGAGTCAACACTGGTCAACTTTGGTCAACAGTCAACGGTCAACTCTGACCGGACTCGGCGAGTACCAAGGCGACTCGACGAGTCTGGGCGTATACACTAATTTCCCTGGAATCCTCCCTTGACACGTCGAGCATTCACTCAACTCAACGAGTTCCACCTGGCATGAGTTGTGGGGCCACCACGACTCAACTCGCCGAGTCTCAAAACAACTCGGCGAGTCCAGTTTGACTCAATCCACCGATCCATTCTGACTCCCCCTTGACTCACTGAGTCCACCCTCCTCAACTCGGCGAGGCCACTCACTGTGTGGTCGGGCAACATTCATGCTACTCGCCGAGTCTGTTCTTCGGACTCGGCGAGTCCGTGCCATGCACTGACTCAATCTTGCTCTAAAGGTCAGATCCAGTTCATTAATCCATAGATCCAGTCCCCCCAAGCTCATTTAGCATGTAAAGTTACAATCTTGATGCACATACAACCTCTATATGACCATATATGATGTTTATGACTCAAATACAACAACACAAGGTCAAAGACTCTATTGTCACCCATAAAGCTTGATGAGTGAGGCTCTCTGGACCTCTATGGATCCAGATCCATGGCCTCAACTCAAAGAGGGAACCAATGGGCATCAAATCATCCCATAAATGACCACCACAAGCCCTAAATTGCATCATGCTTTACTAAACAGAAAATGGTCCGAGATAATACCTCTAGAGTGATGATCTAAGCCCCAAATCCACGAAATAGCAACCTACTTTGCTTCCTCTTGCCTAGGGTCTCCTTCTTCTTGCTAAATAACACACATAAGATCAAGAATGGCTCCTTTCTCTTCACAAATAGCTCAAGAACACAAGGGTCACTCACTGAGGGTTGGGTGAGCACAAATGACGGCCATAAGGCCCTTTAAATAGGCCTCAAACCCAGAGATTTAGGGTTTCATTACACAGCGCAGACTCGCCGAGTCCCTATCCTGGACTCGCCGAGTCCAGGCGCGCACCAATGTTAAATTCCGCGTCCCTACTCGGCGAGTCTGAGCTCCAACTCGCCGAGTCCCTCTCACGATATGACAAAATTAGATTCACAAGATACCTGGTAAAAATCCGGATGTTACATTTAGGAACCCAGAGCTTCTTGGGTCCACGTGAGCTTTTTACAAGAAAAGGAATAGTAAGAGAGATGTCAACTAAATATGTTCTTTTTATTAGTGTTGTTTCATCTTTCCTTTTGATGGTGAAAACTTTGATTTTATTTGGATTTGATGCTTTTGGTAGTGATTCTGGTTCTACATCTGAAACCCTCTGTTTTCCCTTTTGTTCAGCTGATGATTGAGATTTTTGAGAAGGAACAGAGTGGAATTTAGGACGAAAAGAGACGGAAGATTTTGAGGAGTTAGAAGAGTTAGAATGAGATAGCCTAGATTGGTATGACTTCTTGGTTGAAATTTCTAGGTGACTCTTTTGCTTTTGATTAGCAGTAGGACCAACCCTAGAGTTTTGATCTCTTTTGATCTCCGATCCAAAGCTGTGCTTTCGGTTGAAATCATTTTCTGAACCGAACCTATGCTTTCGGTTGTTGTTTTGAACAAAACCGAGACTCTGCTTCCGGTTGTTGTTTTGCTCAGAACCGAGCCTCTTCTTCCGGTTGTTGTTTTGCTCAGAACCGAGCCTCTGCTTCCGGTTGTCATTGCTCTCTGTCGATCCAATAGGATTTTTCTCTGGTTTTAAATTCCTGTCTTGATGTGAGAAATAGGCATTTTGTGATTGCCAAAATTGTTTTCTTTCTGAGAGATTCTTCCTGTATCTCTGATTCCTTTCTCGTTTTTGATTTCTCATCTGCTTTGGTTGATGATGGATGTTAGCTTTATGTTTTTAGATTTCTTTGGCTGATCCACTCTGAACTGATGTAGTTTCACTTGGGGATGTGGCTTCTTCTACAGGAGTTTCTTTCTCTTGAGGGACATCTTTTGTTCCACTGGTACTTGGCACGTTGAAGCTATCAGGTTTATTCAAAGGTTCTGGTACGTATCTACCTTTGCTTTTCCATGAAGTCCTTTTAGACAGACCTACCGTTTCATCAGCATTGTCAATGGGAGCTGACTAGAAGAACTCGTCACAGCCATCAGCATTGTCTTCGTTCACAATAGCTGTGAGTTCAGCAGTCTGATGTTCGGTTACACCTGTGACTTTGTACACCTGATTTGGAGTGGTTCTAACTTTTTGGTATACGACTGCCTTCTCTACAAGAATCGGGGACTTTTGTTGGGACAACCGAGCGAACTCTACAGAATTTTCTGAAATGAGATTTTTGTGGTTCTCGGGTTCGTTCGTGACAAATTCTGAACAATCAACTGTGTCCTCTAAAGAAATTTCACTCATATTATCGTCCTCATTAAGCTCAGATGCATTTTCAACATCAATTTTATTTTCTGAGCTTAAGTTGACATTCAATGAGTCAAATTTTTGTAGGGTTTCGGTTCTTAGCTTCAGTTTATCATTTTCATCCAAAAGGTTTTTAAGCATGTTCTTGTGGTCCTTGGATTTTATGAAAGATTCTATTTTGTCCAGTCCATACATATATGTTGGATTATGTGACATCCCCAAAATCACAGCCAGAAAAGACCGATTTTTGTTTATGCTTTATGAAAATCAGAGTACTTCATTTTATAAAAAGGTTGCGGAATTTGTTCCTAGAAAAAAAAACATGGTAAATACGTTATTAAAACATTTTCGAGGAAACGTATTTATTTCATTTTAAAACGTTTGGGATGTCATCGTTAATACCGAAACATAAGCATAAACAGAACTTACAATGATTTACACTAGTGATCTACATCTCTTTAAATCTCTCAGTATGTCACTTCACTTCGTCACCTGTGATATACATAAACTGAGTGGGTCAGGTTGGGAAACCTGGTGAGTATATAGGGTTTTCAACCCACAATATTATTATGTTTAAACAATCAAACAATCAACCCAATTACCCATCCTCATTATCTTCTTTAGTCTTAAGGATCTACCCTAAGAATCAGCTATTCCTCGTTTATTTATTCCTAAGGATCATCCTAAGGAATCGACACGAAGTCCATCATTACCAAGGCTTATAGAATATATCTGGTGAACACGTAGTCCGAAACATCTGGTAAACACTTAGTTCAAAAGTAACTAGTGAACACACTTAGTTCAAAATACCTAGTGAACACACTCAGTTCAAAGATACGTAGTGAACACACTCAGTTCAAAATACCTAATGAGCACCTAGTTCAAAAATACCTACATGTTACGAAACTGCTATCGTTCCACTGGACTGTCTAGTATCGTCCATAGTCGTCATCTATACTCCACTAGATGACTGGATCACTAACAACACTGATGTCTCCCATCGTGTAATCACAAAACAACTATTTCATCTACCCATGTTTTTCCCAACACGTTTTGTAGATATAAAATACGTATACAGTTTAAATCATTTAAAACATGTATAAAAATCTTTCACTCAGCATAGACAGCAAGTATTCAGACAATATGTACACATAACACGTAATTTATATTAAAATACTTCATATCTATGTGTAAGATGAAAGGGATTATGCACTCACAACACGTAAATTATATATCTATGTGTAAGATGAAAGGGACCATGCACTCACCTGAAAGGTGTTGACTCAGCACTCGGACAGCGCTTCGATACTCTCAAAGCAATTTCCTTTGTTAAAACCTAGTATCAATACCACTAGGGTTTAGTCTAACGATAATCGTGACTAATTAATAGTCTAGCTATTATTATTATTATATAAGTGTTAAGTAACACTCAATATAACTCATAATAATAGCCCAAATACTTATTATAAGTTCCTAATAAAGTTAATATATTAAAACATAAGCTATACTAAAGATAGGGTAGGCATAGCTCACTTACAGCGGGTTTTCTCGAAAACCGGGCTTCACTGGAGCAGCGTTTCCGAGCCGAAAGACTCTTTTCTTGGAGCCTTCGGGCGCTCTAGGGCTTCCGCCTCGTGCTAGGGAGTTACCCTAGGCTTTGGGGGTTAGGGAGGCTTAGAGAGAAGTTCTAGAGAGAGAGGGAAGTTATGGGAGGTGTGAGGAATGAATGGAGGCCTCACCACTTATTTATAGGGGCTGGAGGAAGGTTCACATCGTGAGCCAGGCTGGCTACAGCCAGGCGCAGCCTGGTGCTGACACGTGGCCTCGCACACCGGGTGAAAATCAGCCAATTTTCAAAAATTCATAACTTTCTCATACGAGCTCCATTTTCGACGTTCTTTATATCCACGCGTAGGTAAAATCAAGATCTACAACTTTCATTTAGACTCCGTCAGCTAATTCACGACCGATCTCAAATTTAACAGTAGGAGGCGTTTAGACTCTTAAATGACCGCGCAGAATTCATAACTCCATCATACGGACTCCGTTTTCGTCTGTATTTTTACCGTTGAGTTCCTATTAATAAGATATTCAACTCTCATTTAGGTCGCATAAGCCAAAAACTGCTCGAACTAAAATTTGAGTTTCGGGCTGTACAGTACTAAGCCGAATCTTAGAAAAATCATAACTTCCTCATACGAAGTCAGATTTGGGAGTTCTTTTTATCGACGATCTTAGTTTAACATATTCTACGACTTTTGTTTAGATTGCTAAGGATAAATCTCGCTCTATCGTAAATTCATTATTTACGCTTCCCGGTGTCGTGCCGGTTTTGCCGTAAAACTTCGACGGGCCATAACTTCTTTGTTATAACTCAGATTTCAGCGTTCTTTATATGTACGGAAACCTTGTGACATATTCCACAACTTGGTTAAGATTATTTATTCTAAATAGTCTTTGGTCAAAAAGTCGTTTTCGACCCCTATTGCCTTTAAATTGACTAGCCCGGATCTACGGGCGTTACAATTATCTCCCCCTTAGGATGATTACGTCCCGGAATCATCAACGAAATAGGGCTCATATAATGACTCGATACGTTATCTCTTCATCCTAGGTAATTATTATAACTTTTATATTCCTTCAAGTCTATCTCTTAGGCTTATTGACTGTAAGCAGCACTTTGATAGTGCACCTGCTCTCTACCCTAGGTTAGACTCCAAATTATGACCTATCACCATGTGATGCATGTCTAGACTCAGGTCTCTTAGAGTTAAATTCTAAAATAGACTATGCCTTCCTTCATGTTTTAATGTGATATAATCATACTTCAACATGTAGCATTTCTAGCTACCAACTTCTTTAACAGTGAGCGCGGTACTTCTATTGATCGTTTTGATTTCAATTGTTTGGTTTAAGTCGAATGCTACATCAAACTTGGTTCTCTGAACGACGTAACCTACTCATCATAGTCGGACTCAATTTGATATGACCACTAGGGTCGGGATAACAACAATTTTCTTAGTCATTATCGAAACAATGGTAACGACATACTTGAATAAAACGAAATCAATTACTAGCTTCTTGGTAACCTTGTGACTTTCCCTGATCCAAGCGTGAGTCCTGTGCTTCCGATAGTATATGCATCTACTACCTTTCACACCTACTGATACTCGTCCCAAGTATTGTCTCGCAGTTTTCCAAGTCACCATACAAGAAAATCACATAACAGTTTAACGTATCACATAACAAAACAAAGGTTTTATTATTTCTTGAAACTATTATATAGGTGTTCAAGTTCACCCTAGACTATGCCTCTAATAGGCTACATCATACGACACTATGGCTACTGTATAACTTGATCTTCGGATATGAAGTCCTCATCCTTGATTCCTCGCACGGTTTTCCGCTTCGTCGAGGATCATGTGAAATGCCCTTGGCCTTGGTGGTGTTTCTGGTCTTGCTGCTTTATTTTTATTTGGGCAATTCTTTGAAAGATGCCCCCTTCTTTACATTCATAACACAACCTCTTGTTGGATGTACACTCATTGGCGTAATGCCCAGACTTTCCACACTTGAAACATGTCACCTCTTCGCCGCATTTTCCAAAGTGTTTCTTCTTGCATTTATTACACCATCTTGCTTCACCTCCTCCTCCAGTCTTTGAGAGTTTTCTCTCCTTGTTGGACCTTGAAGATCCTTCAAACTTCCGCTTCTCTCCTGCCTTATCTTTTTCTAGACCCTGCCCTAACAGCTGTTTTCAAGGTGGTTGCCATTTTGAACATTGGGTCAAAGTTAGTGGGTAATCCGTTAGCAAACCTATCAATCTTGGAGAGTTCAGTAGGCACCAAGTAGGGGAATAGCTTCATCCTCTCGGTGAATGCGGTGGCATACTCATCATCACTCATCTTCCCTTTCTTCAGGTTTTGAAACTCGTTGTTCAGGTCTATCAGATCTATCTCTAAGCAGTACTGCATTTTCAACTGTTCCAAGAACTCTTCCCATGACATCCTTAAGGCTTCTCCTCGTGGCATCGTATCTGCCAATAGCTTCCACCAGCTCAAAACTCCAGTTTTCAGTTGTCTTACAGCGAAGACGGTCTTCTGTTTCTCGCTACAGTCACAGCTCTCAAACACCATCTCCATCTCGGAGATCCAATGCATAATCTCAACAGGCTTTGGGCTTCCTGAGAGACTTGGTGGTTTCGCACCCAAGAAATTCTTGTACATTCTCCCATCCTTGTTGTTTCTCCTCTCCTGGCCATCCCTTTGATCACCTTGAGTCCCCACTTGACTCACTTGGCGGCTGTAGTTCCCTTCCTCTGATTGCTAGGGAATCAACTCGGGTTGCTCAGTGGGCATAGTAGGTTCGTCCCTATTCAACATCTGCCTCATTTCTTCCCTTTGTTCAACTAGCATAGCCCGAATCATGGCTTGAACTCCAGCCATGGTGACTGGCTCAGGTGCAACTTCTTCTACAAAAGGTATTTGCTGAACCACTGGGGGTTGGTTCCTATTCTCATTTGCGTTCACGTTTCCGCTACGGGTCCTTGCCATCTTGATCTATACACCGAATAAGGTGAATCTAGACCTTTACTTAGGATTGACGTTTAAATCTTCCTTGTCACTCCGAAACGTTTACATGCTAGTTCTAATATCGTGGTCATACGTTTAGAATCCTAAACACGTAAGGTTTCCAGATCCGGTCGGCAACAGACCATAGATCCGAATAAATAACAGCATATAAGGCATAAAGCATTTAGCACATAAAAGCATTTTAGGCATAATTCCTAAAATAATCTAGTGCTCACACCTCACAATCATTTCTTAGCATTCTAAGTTTAAGTCTAGAAATAAATCCATATTCCTAGTTAGCTTAAACTAATGCTCTGATACCAACTGTGATATCCCCAAAATCACAGCCAGAAAAGACCGATTTTTGTTTATGCTTTATGAAAATCAGAGTACTTCATTTTATAAAAAGGTTGCGGAATTTGTTCCCAGAAAAAAAAACATGGTAAATACGTTATTAAAACATTTTCGAGGAAACGTATTTATTTCATTTTAAAACGTTTGGGATGTCATTGTTAATACCGAAACATAAGCATAAACAGAACTTACAATGATTTACACTAGTGATCTACATCTCTTTAAATCTCTCAGTATAATGTCACTTCACTTCGTCACCCGTGATATACATAAACTGAGTGGGTCAGGTTGGGAAACCTGGTGAGTACATAGGGTTTTCAACCCACAATATTATTATGTTTAAACAATCAAACAATCAACCCAATTACCCATCCTCATTATCTTCTTTAGTCTTAAGGATCTACCCTAAGAATCAGCTATTCCTCGTTTATTTATTCCTAAGGATCATCCTAAGGAATCGACACGAAGTCCATCATTACCAAGGCTTATAGAATATATATGGTTAACACGTAGTCCGAAACATCTGGTAAACACTTAGTTCAAAAGTAACTAGTGAACACACTTAGTTCAAAATACCTAGTGAACACACTCAGTTCAAAGATACGTAGTGAACACACTCAGTTCAAAATACCTAATGAGCACCTAGTTCAAAAATACCTACATGTTACGAAACTGCTATCGTTCCACTGGACTGTCTAGTATCATCCATAGTCGTCATCTATACTCCACTAGATGACTGGATCACTAACAACACTGATGTCTCCCATCGTGTTATCACAAACAACTATTTCATCTACCCATGTTTTTCCCAACACGTTTTGTAGATATAAAATACGTATACAGTTTAAATCATTTAAAACATGTATAAAAATCTTTCACTCAGCATAGACAGCAAGTATTCAGACAACATGTACACATAACACGTAATTTATATTAAAATACTTCATATCTATGTGTAAGATGAAAGGGATTATGCACTCACAACATGTAAATTATATATCTATGTGTAAGATGAAAGGGACCATGCACTCACCTGAAAGGTGGTGACTCAGCATTCGGACAGTGCTTCGATACTCTCAAAGCAATTTCCTTTGATAAAACCTAGTATCAATACCACTAGGGTTTAGTCTAACGATAACCGTGACTAATTAATAGTCTAGCTATTATTATTATTATATATGTGTTAAGTAACACTCAATATAACTCATAATAATAGCCCAAATACTTATTATAAGTTCCTAATAAAGTTAATATATTAAAACATAAGCTATACTAAAGATAGGGTAGGCATAGCTCACTTACAGCGGGTTTTCTCGAAAACCGGGCTTCACTGGAGCAGTGTTTCCGAGCCGAAAGACTCTTTTCTTGGAGCCTTCGGGCGCTCCAGGGCTTCCGCCTCGTGCTAGGGAGTTACCCTAGGCTTTGGGGGGTTAGGGAGGCTTAAAGAGAAGTTCTAGAGAGAGAGGGAAGTTATGGGAGGTGTGAGGAATGAATGGAGGCCTCACCACTTATTTATAGGGGCTGGAGGAAGGTTCACATCGTGAGCCAGGCTGGCTACAGCCAGGCGCAGCCTGGTGCTGACACGTGGCCTCGCACACCGGGTGAAAATCAGCCAATTTTCAAAAATTCATAACTTTCTCATACGAGCTCCATTTTCGACGTTCTTTATATCCACGCGTAGGTAAAATCAAGATCTACAACTTTCATTTAGACTCCGTCAGCTAATTCACGACCGATCTCAAATTTAACAGTAGGAGGCGTTTAGACTCTTAAATGACCGCGCAGAATTCATAACTCCATCATACGGACTCCGTTTTCGTCTGTATTTTTACCGTTGAGTTCCTATTAATAAGATATTCAACTCTCATTTAGGTCGCATAAGCCAAAAACTGCTCGAACTAAAATTTGAGTTTCGGGCTGTACAGTACTAAGCCGAATCTTAGAAAAATCATAACTTCCTCATACGAAGTCAGATTTGGGAGTTCTTTTTATCGACGATCTTAGTTTAACATATTCTACGACTTTTGTTTAGATTGCTAAGGATAAATCTCGCTCTATCGTAAATTCATTATTTACGCTTCCCGGTGTCGTGCCGGTTTTGCCGTAAAACTTCGACGGGCCATAACTTCTTTGTTATAACTCAGATTTCAGCGTTCTTTATATGTACGGAAACCTTGTGACATATTCCACAACTTGGTTAAGATTATTTATTCTAAATAGTCTTTGGTCAAAAAGTCGTTTTCGACCCCTATTGCCTTTAAATTGACTAGCCCGGATCTACGGGCGTTACAATTATCTCCCCCTTAGGATGATTACGTCCCGGAATCATCAACGAAATAGGGCTCATATAATGACTCGATACGTTATCTCTTCATCCTAGGTAATTATTATAACTTTTATATTCCTTCAAGTCTATCTCTTAGGCTTATTGACTGTAAGCAGCACTTTGATAGTGCACCTGCTCTCTACCCTAGGTTAGACTCCAAATTATGACCTATCACCATGTGATGCATGTCTAGACTCAGGTCTCTTAGAGTTAAATTCTAAAATAGACTATGCCTTCCTTCATGTTTTAATGTGATATAATCATACTTCAACATGTAGCATTTCTAGCTACCAACTTCTTTAACAGTGAGCGCGGTACTTCTATTGATCGTTTTGATTTCAATTGTTTGGTTTAAGTCGAATGCTACATCAAACTTGGTTCTCTGAACGACGTAACCTACTCATCATAGTCGGACTCAATTTGATATGACCACTAGGGTCGGGATAACAACAATTTTCTTAGTCATTATCGAAACAATGGTAACGACATACTTGAATAAAACGAAATCAATTACTAGCTTCTTGGTAACCTTGTGACTTTCCCTGATCCAAGCGTGAGTCCTGTGCTTCCGATAGTATATGCATCTACTACCTTTCACACCTACTGATACTCGTCCCAAGTATTGTCTCGCAGTTTTCCAAGTCACCATACAAGAAAATCACATAACAGTTTAACGTATCACATAACAAAACAAAGGTTTTATTATTTCTTGAAACTATTATATAGGTGTTCAAGTTCACCCTAGACTATGCCTCTAATAGGCTACATCATACGACACTATGGCTACTGTATAACTTGATCTTCGGATATGAAGTCCTCATCCTTGATTCCTCGCACGGTTTTCCGCTTCGTCGAGGATCATGTGAAATGCCCTTGGCCTTGGTGGTGTTTCTGGTCTTGCTGCTTTATTTTTATTTGGGCAATTCTTTGAAAGATGCCCCCTTCTTTACATTCATAACACAACCTCTTGTTGGATGTACACTCATTGGCGTAATGCCCAGACTTTCCACACTTGAAACATGTCACCTCTTCGCCGCATTTTCCAAAGTGTTTCTTCTTGCATTTATTACACCATCTTGCTTCACCTCCTCCTCCAGTCTTTGAGAGTTTTCTCTCCTTGTTGGACCTTGAAGATCCTTCAAACTTCCGCTTCTCTCCTGCCTTATCTTTTTCTAGACCCTGCCCTAACAGCTGTTTTCAAGGTGGTTGCCATTTTGAACATTGGGTCAAAGTTAGTGGGTAATCCGTTAGCAAACCTATCAATCTTGGAGAGTTCAGTAGGCACCAAGTAGGGGAATAGCTTCATCCTCTCGGTGAATGCGGTGGCATACTCATCATCACTCATCTTCCCTTTCTTCAGGTTTTGAAACTCGTTGTTCAGGTCTATCAGATCTATCTCTAAGCAGTACTGCATTTTCAACTGTTCCAAGAACTCTTCCCATGACATCCTTAAGGCTTCTCCTCGTGGCATCGTATCTGCCAATAGCTTCCACCAGCTCAAAACTCCAGTTTTTAGTTGTCTTACAGCGAAGACGGTCTTCTGTTTCTCGCTACAGTCACAGCTCTCAAACACCATCTCCATCTCGGAGATCCAATGCATAATCTCAACAGGCTTTGGGCTTCCTGAGAGACTTGGTGGTTTCGCACCCAAGAAATTCTTGTACATTCTCCCATCCTTGTTGTTTCTCCTCTCCTGGCCATCCCTTTGATCACCTTGAGTCCCCACTTGACTCACTTGGCGGCTGTAGTTCCCTTCCTCTGATTGCTAGGGAATCAACTCGGGTTGCTCAGTGGGCATAGTAGGTTCGTCCCTATTCAACATCTGCCTCATTTCTTCCCTTTGTTCAACTAGCATAGCCCGAATCATGGCTTGAACTCCAGCCATGGTGACTGGCTCAGGTGCAACTTCTTCTACAAAAGGTATTTGCTGAACCACTGGGGGTTGGTTCCTATTCTCATTTGCGTTCACGTTTCCGCTACGGGTCCTTGCCATCTTGATCTATACACCGAATAAGGTGAATCTAGACCTTTACTTAGGATTGACGTTTAAATCTTCCTTGTCACTCCGAAACGTTTACATGCTAGTTCTAATATCGTGGTCATACGTTTAGAATCCTAAACACGTAAGGTTTCCAGATCCGGTCGGCAACAGACCATAGATCCGAATAAATAACAGCATATAAGGCATAAAGCATTTAGCACATAAAAGCATTTTAGGCATAATTCCTAAAATAATCTAGTGCTCACACCTCACAATCATTTCTTAGCATTCTAAGTTTAAGTCTAGAAATAAATCCATATTCCTAGTTAGCTTAAACTAATGCTCTGATACCAACTGTGATATCCCCAAAATCACAGCCAGAAAAGACCGATTTTTGTTTATGCTTTATGAAAATCAGAGTACTTCATTTTATAAAAAGGTTGCGGAATTTGTTCCCAGAAAAAAAAACATGGTAAATACGTTATTAAAACATTTTCGAGGAAACGTATTTATTTCATTTTAAAACGTTTGGGATGTCATTGTTAATACCGAAACATAAGCATAAACAGAACTTACAATGATTTACACTAGTGATCTACATCTCTTTAAATCTCTCAGTATAATGTCACTTCACTTCGTCACCCGTGATATACATAAACTGAGTGGGTCAGGTTGGGAAACCTGGTGAGTACATAGGGTTTTCAACCCACAATATTATTATGTTTAAACAATCAAACAATCAACCCAATTACCCATCCTCATTATCTTCTTTAGTCTTAAGGATCTACCCTAAGAATCAGCTATTCCTCGTTTATTTATTCCTAAGGATCATCCTAAGGAATCGACACGAAGTCCATCATTACCAAGGCTTATAGAATATATATGGTTAACACGTAGTCCGAAACATCTGGTAAACACTTAGTTCAAAAGTAACTAGTGAACACACTTAGTTCAAAATACCTAGTGAACACACTCAGTTCAAAGATACGTAGTGAACACACTCAGTTCAAAATACCTAATGAGCACCTAGTTCAAAAATACCTACATGTTACGAAACTGCTATCGTTCCACTGGACTGTCTAGTATCATCCATAGTCGTCATCTATACTCCACTAGATGACTGGATCACTAACAACACTGATGTCTCCCATCGTGTTATCACAAACAACTATTTCATCTACCCATGTTTTTCCCAACACGTTTTGTAGATATAAAATACGTATACAGTTTAAATCATTTAAAACATGTATAAAAATCTTTCACTCAGCATAGACAGCAAGTATTCAGACAACATGTACACATAACACGTAATTTATATTAAAATACTTCATATCTATGTGTAAGATGAAAGGGATTATGCACTCACAACATGTAAATTATATATCTATGTGTAAGATGAAAGGGACCATGCACTCACCTGAAAGGTGGTGACTCAGCATTCGGACAGTGCTTCGATACTCTCAAAGCAATTTCCTTTGATAAAACCTAGTATCAATACCACTAGGGTTTAGTCTAACGATAACCGTGACTAATTAATAGTCTAGCTATTATTATTATTATATATGTGTTAAGTAACACTCAATATAACTCATAATAATAGCCCAAATACTTATTATAAGTTCCTAATAAAGTTAATATATTAAAACATAAGCTATACTAAAGATAGGGTAGGCATAGCTCACTTACAGCGGGTTTTCTTGAAAATCGGGCTTCACTGGAGCAGTGTTTCCGAGCCGAAAGACTCTTTTCTTGGAGCCTTCGGGCGCTCCAGGGCTTCCGCCTCGTGCTAGGGAGTTACCCTAGGCTTTGGGGGGTTAGGGAGGCTTAAAGAGAAGTTCTAGAGAGAGAGGGAAGTTATGGGAGGTGTGAGGAATGAATGGAGGCCTCACCACTTATTTATAGGGGCTGGAGGAAGTTTCACGTCGTGAATTTTTAATATTCATGTTGTGAGCCAGGCTGGCTACAGCCAGGCGCAGCCTGGTGCTGACACGTGGCCTCGCACACCGGGTGAAAATCAACCAATTTTCAAAAATTCATAACTTTCGCATACGAGCTCCATTTTCGATGTTCTTTATATCCACGTGTAGGTAAAATCAAGATCTACAACTTTCGTTTAGACTCCGTCGACTAATTCACGACCGATCTCAAATTTAACAGTAGGAGGCGTTTAGACTGTTAAATGACCGCGAAGAATTCATAACTCCTTCATACGGACTCCGTTTTCGTCTGTATTTTTACCGTTGAGGTCCTATTAATGAGATCTTCAACTCTCATTTAGGTCGCGTTAGCCAAAAACCGCTCGAACTAAAATTCGAGTTTCGGGTTGTACACTACTAAGCCGAATCTTAGAAAAATCATAACTTCCTCATACGAAGTCAGATTTGGGCGTTCTTTTTATCGACGCTCTTAGTTTAACATATTCTACGACTTTCATTTAGATTGCTAAGGATAAATCTCGCTCTATTGTAAATTCACTATTTACGCTTCCCGGTGTCGTGCCGGTTTTGCCGTAAACCTTCGACGGGCCATAACTACTTCGTTATAACTCAGATTTCGGCGTTCTTTATATGTACGGAAACCTTGTGACATATTCCACAACTTGGTTAAGATTTTTTATTCTAAATAGTCTTTGGTCAAAAAGTCATTTTCGACCCCAATTGCATTTAAATTGACTAGCCCGGATCTACAGGCGTTACAGATTAACATCCTCAGACGAAATAATACTCTCACAATTATATGCTTCAGCATCAATTTCATCTTCCTTAAACTCAAGGAAGGGTAAAATCATGCGATGAATCTTTTGCCCTATTTCACAATTCAAATGAAGCTGAGTAATATTTGCATAAAGACGTTTGGCAATCAAACAAAAACATTTCGCTGTTTCAAAAGCTTTAAATTGTCTCTTTGCAAATAAATGTTTTCATCTTTTATTTTGATTAACTCCGACTCCTTCAGTTCGATCCACATCCGCCGTTCCTCACTCTTCGAAGACACCCTGCTTAATTGGTCAGTTAGGTTCACTACTAGAAAAAAAGCCTTTTACGACGCGCAAACCACGACACTCATTGATTTATGTTACGCAAAAGAGAGTGACATTAAAAAAGAGTCATCTCTTCAAAAAATTTAAGGATTTAGGTCATGCATTATTGTGTGCCCTTAAGTTAGTGTCTAAACTAAAAAAAAAAAAAAAAAAAAAAAAAAACACGGAGGGCACATGTGTGTCATCTAAGGATGTCGCTTTATAAATTTTAATGGAACGTGCGTTATATCCTTTAATAACAGGGGGAAATGAAATCCTAAAAAATTAAAAACCCCGCTTTTCTTCCATCTTTTAGGGTTTCCATGTAAACCCTAGACCTCATTTGTAGGTTTCGTTCTGTGATCAATTTGTTGCTGTTCGGGAAGGAATAATGAATTCATCCTCTCCATCAACTGAAAACCTTCACTCTCTGCTTCTCCTTTTCTCTGTAAACCCTAGACCTCATTATGCGGCTATAACTCTTCCTCTTTTTCGTATTTTTGGTGTTTGGCAGCGATATAGTGGTCAACAATGTCAACTATCCTCTTTTATCTACCATTTTCTCCCTCTGAGACATTAAATACACGCCGTCCCAAGATTGGAAGAACTAGGGCTTTTGTGCGTTGGATCTCACAGGAAACAGGTTTTCCTCGTCCCCACCCTCACCCATCCAAATTCCTTCTTCTTCAAATGATTATATGTTCTCACCTCTCAACCGTACCTAAATGGATATCTCTGTCTCTCTTGCATCTATTCTCCCAACATCTCTCGTGCTTTCCTATTTACAGCTAGAGTTTGAGAGCGAAAAGAAAAAATAAAATATGTGCCTTTCTTCCTCTTTCTTCCCCTTTTCTTCCTCTGGTTCGATCACAACCCTTCTTCTCCCTTCTTATTATTTTTTTTTCGATTTGCAGGTGAGGGTGTGAGGTGGCGTTCGAAGGTTGTCAAGGGGTTGTGAGGAGATGATGGTTGGTGATTGTTCGGTAATGGAGAAATCAGGGTGTGTTTGTGTGACTGATTAACAAATTTCAGCAAAATCCAAGTGCAGAAGCCCTAAAATTTTAAGAAACTCTCAGATGGAAAAAGGGAGAAAAGAAAAGAACAATGTATAGAGAATAAGGAAAAAGAAACGGAGAAATAACTAAATCCATCTTCGATCCCAACCAAATGTATGTAAGATTTTCTACACTTTTTATTTTTTGTCCCAATGTTGGCTGGATTGTCTGATTTAACATCTAACTCGAGACCAAGAAAAGCAAGCAACAGCGAGCACAAATCATACCCATAGAGAGACAGCGCACAATCAATGAATGCTGCGAATCTCATATCTTCCTGGAGTCCTTTTCCCGTAACAACAACAAAGATCTGCTTTCGCGTTGTTACTGATCTTAGCCTGCTCCGTTTCAATAGTGAGTTTATCAGATTTTCTAGGCCTTGTATTCATCCCGATTGTCACTGATTTGAGATTTTATCAAGAATTTAAACTGATTCAAAAGATGTATTTTCGTTTTAGCATGTGAGTGCAGAAGAACTTCAATCATACTCATAAATCTTGTTGTCTTCTCAGGCTTTCGAGATGCCGATCTCAGGTACCTCTTTTGATTTTTGAGATGCCGGGATTGTTTAAATCAGATCTTCTAACATTTGATGTTGTTGGCTGTAATCCATGGACATAACTAGGGTGGCTCAATCTGTCCAGATCCACAACTTTTTTGATCTGGTTGTCTAATAGATTAAACTATTATCCTTTTTCATTGGTTAATTGATTTGACTTTGTGACAAGCTGATTCTTGCTACCATTCTTGCTCTCTTCTTAACCTTATAAAATCAAGGGACATATTATATCCCTTTCTCCGCCTTATTGGCTTATTTTATTTGATTCATATCTTTTGTCTGTTGCACTTTCGCAAGGGTTTTTTTTAGTCTTCTTTACTTACTCTATTTTCGTTGAGGTTTTGTATTGTTTCTTTTTTCAGACCAAGAAAGTTTTACCTACTTAATTTGGTAAATCGAAACAATATTGATTAAATGTCATTGAAGATGTGAAATGAGTTTGTTGGATAACTTGCTCTAGGTTACTCGAGTTTACATGAAGCTAATATGACAATGTAATAATATCAAACTAACACAATGGAACCATGGTTGTGTTTATTCCTGTATCTCTTTCTCTCTGTGTGTGTGTGTGTGTGTGTGTATAATTGATCTAATAAGATCACCTCACTCTTTTCTTATGAAAAAATTTATCATCTCTCTATAGTCTATGTCTATATACATAAGACATGACACAACACAATGGCATTGCTCTGTGTCTAGTGTGCATTGAGTGGACTGATGTCAATTGGATAAAATTGTAATCTTTTTTGTCTCATGTAACAAACACAGCCTTAATTATGGAAGTTCTCATTTTACCATTTGGATTTTTTTTCCAATTTTGGGTTTATATTTTTGTAATGGTGAGTGAATGCCTTGTTTCCCTGGCTAATCGGTTTTCTTGTTTGTAATTGTAGGACTGCGTGAGAAGCATAAACAAGAACTCGAGAATATGACATTAATAGCACAACCTTTCAAAACATTGAAGCTTTTTATAGTGGCTGTTGTTCAGTATATAAGCAGATCACTGGTATACCTTCTGACACATGTTGTCTGGCTTATGCTTTTTTCACACTCACAGTTGCAGCTGGACTCTTGTTTCTGTCTGTGGATGGTCCTCATGGAAAGGTACTTCTTATTGCCTATTACTTACATTAGGCCATTACAACTACATATTTCTGCAGTTTTATTTGAAATAATGATGTATATGAGTTCTCTCAAATGAAAGCTTCTATTGATCACGAGATCATCCATAAAACCAAGTAAATACCATTTTTTGGTCTCTATTTATTGATCTTTATTAGTTGTTTTCCAAGAAAAGCATAAAATCAAACCAAAACCCAAAATCAGTTGTACATTGATCTTCAATAGGTATTCTGTTTGTTAACGAATTCTTTGCCTATGATTCATCGTACTCAAAGTTCCTTCAAATTATCGATGAGGTTGTAAGTTCCTTGGTTTTCATGATTATATGTTACATATTAATATATAATGATGAATATGTGATACATGTGTTCTTGTAGCATGTTGAAGAGCTTCTTGAATATGCAAGGTTTGGACTGTGGTGGGTAGCTCTTGGTGTTGCATCTTCCATTGGTCTTGGTGAGTTCAATCAACTTTATCCCCATTATCATTTATTATTATTATAATAATAGCTCAATAGCTAATTTAATAAAAAAAAAATAATACTTCTTCAGTGGCTAAATCAATAAAATGGTGAAAGTACAAGTGTTGTTCTTTATTTTTCCCTTTAGATAATTATATTCTTGCATTTTCATTTATTATGTTCTTTTTTGGAAACCAAAGTTTTTGAAGTTTTCTTAAGTTGTATTTGTAATTAATTGATCAGGGTCTGGGCTACACACTTTTGTTCAATATCTGGGTCCCCACATTCCTTTCTTCACAATAAAAGCAATGCAGTGTCGTCGGGTGGATCTTAAAAGTGCTGTTGATGATACAATAAAGTTAAATAGAAGCCCTACATGGCTTCAAAAGGATTGTTCAGAGTTTGGGCCTCCATTGTTTTTTTATCCTCTCAAGGTGTCCAGGTTCCACTCAGCAGCATTTTGCCTCATGTAGATGTAGAAGCTATTATTTGGGGCCTTGGAACTGCATTAGGAGAGCTACCTCCATATTTCATTTCTAGAGCAGGTTTCTTATACTTATTCTTATTATTATTTTTTTTCCTTTTCGTATATTGCTATTCCCTTCTCAAATTGCTTTTTTTCCTCATTAAGTGATACACTGATAAAGTGCTATCTAGATAAATGATGTTTGTGAAAACATGACAGAAAATTATTTGAATATTGTTTTAAAAATGACAAAAAATGTACAGTTTTTTGCAGCAAGTATCTCAGGTGATAAAATGGAGGTGACAGAAGAACTGGATGCTTCCTCATCAGAGACTAATGGAGTTGCTTCAAACTTAAATCACATGAAGCGTTGGTTCCTTTCACATGCTCAATATTTAAAACACAGCTCCTTTACAAAATTTGAGTCATAGTTTTTAATAATAGTGTTATTGTGTTGATTTAACAAAAGTGTTGGTGGGTTGATTGGTATTTTTATGCATATTTGATTAAATTAATTGATCAGGGTAAGTATCTCTATATATGTTGGAATCAGGGGAGGAATGGAATTCTTCATTCCATTGGAATGGAAAGAAAACATTTTGTTTTGTCTAATTTAACGGATTGGGGAAAACCCTACTCTTTTTTTTCCTTATAATTCTATATGTATGAGTTATTAGCATGATCTGTTAAATTTTGATAAACATGGGCAGCATGTTAGGCGTGCAGCTGTTTTCGCTTTGAGTATAGCTGGCCACAACAAGCCAAATCTCATCAAGGGCCTTCTTCCATAACTGTTGCCACTTATTTATGCAGAACTCATAGGCGAGGTTTGGAATATTAGTTTTAGACATAATTATATTATTTTATCTGTTAACACATGTTCATCATCTAAACCTGGTATGCGGTATTTCAATTGATAAATATATTTATCAAGATTTTGAGTTGGCCATATTTATTTAACATTTGACTTTATATTTGCAGGTGCGTTTAATACGATATTGTGTGGAGGGCTCCCTTTTTTTTGGTGTATGAGTTCATTGAAAATGGAAACTTAAGTCAACATTTACATGGAACAAGTGAATTTAAGTTCAATTGTATATAAATGAGTTCATTTTTTTATAAGATTTATTCACTTTTGGAATAATTATTTGTATTTGACATATTAGTCAAATGAATTATCTTTGTTATTTATGGTATTTTATTTTGTATTATGAGATTTTAATTTATTATTTAATTTGAAAATTAGTAAATCTATAAATAATATATTTTTTAAACATTTAAATTATGATACGCAAAAATGTGTGTCATCTTCATTTATGACATGACCTTTCTTGACAGGGGCTTTCTTGATACGCATTGCGTGTCATTAACACGTGTGTCGTAAGGTTACAACACGCAAATGCGTGTCGTCTTCCTTTATGACAGGGCCTTCCTTGATACGCATTGCGTGTCATAAACGCGCGTCGTAAATGAGCGTCGTAAATGCGCGTCGTCTCTCTTTATGACAGGGCCTTCCTTGACGCGCATTTGCGCGTCGTCTGAGCCTTTTACAACGCACAATGAGCGTCGTAAAAGGCTGTTTTTCTAGTAGTGGTTAGAATTGGTGACCCGAGTTTGAGTTAAACTACTATCTAGATGAGAGATTCTTGAGTTAACACTTTTTAATTCCTTTTCATATGAGCATTGTGGGACTTTAAATAAGACAAAAACTGATTGTACCTTCTTGATCAGTTCATCAAGTTCGTTGAACTGCACGCTGAGTGGTTTGGCAGTAAAGCACAGATTCTGTTGTTCCTTTGTGTCATCATTCCCACCATCAATGTTGTATCCCCTCATCTGAGATACGTCGGACACCATCAAGCATCTTCCTCCACTGCTCTCTTCTTTCGCTACATAAGCCTTTCCATGTGAAGGCTTCCTCACTTCATCATCTTCGGAGTCGGTTGACCAGACCTCCATGCCACCGAACTCATCATCAGCTACCGAACCCTCCACAATTAAAGCATTCATAGGAGGATTAGCAGCAGATTTCTTCATCCTTAATTCATCAAGCTTTTTCATCAACACAGCTTCTTCATCATTTTCCTCGTCCTTTTCTGCCATCTTTTTGAGGACGCAGTCTTTTGCATAGTGGTTCTTTCCTCCACAATAAAAGTAGCTCACTCCAGAATCTCCTTCAGCCTTCGGTTCCTTCTTTGACTCTGCACCCTTCGGTTCATCTTTAACCTTTTCAGAGCTATAACTCCCTTGCCAGTTTCGGTTCCTATTAGTGGGGAATCTCTTCTTGATGAATCTCTTGGGGTTTGACACCATCATAGCATAGTCCTCAGACGTGAGATCATAATCATCTAAGTTGAGATCTTCGTCCTCTATCACCGCTTTGCTTTTCGACAGGACGGCCAATGAACCAAGACCTGAAACCATGTTTTTCTCCTGTAATACGATCTTTTCTTGAGATTTTAGGATCCCCACCAGTTTTGCCAAAGAATAGGATTTGAATTGCTCGTGCGCTTTAACTGTGGACACGACTGCTCTCCACTCAGATCTGAGTCCGTTCAAAAACGTAACCTTCTTTTCAATAAGCTTTCTTTCGATGTCATGTTTGATCATCTTGCTAAGAAGATGATTGAAGCGATCGAACGTTTGAGTTACCGTTTCTTCTGTTCCTTGCTTGAACTCACCAAACTCAGACAAGAGTAAGGTTTGAATGGAGTGTTCAAGATCTTCGTCTGTAGAGTACAGTTCACGTAGCCTGTCCCATATCTCTTTTGCAGTCGTGCATGAACTTACCAGCCTAAAAGTATCGGATTGAAGAGCAAATCTGATCAATCTTAACGCTTTGATATTGCACTGAAATTTAACTTTTTCGTCTTGCGCTACATCTTTAACATCTTTCAGAAGATCGTTATACTCCTTTTGAGTTTTAATAATCCTTGAAGTTGCTGAATGAGAAAAAGGTCCAGAGATGATTGCTTCCCAGATGAGGTATCCATTATCCTCAGATCCTATGACATAATCTTCAAAGTGATTCGCCCAGACTTCATAATCATGGGTGTACAGGATGGGAATCTTCGTTGTTGATCCAATGCTGTTTGAAATATTGATGGGATTGGATTGCGACTCGTCCATAATTGATAGAATAACCTGTTCAAAGATCAGACTTGTAATATATCAAATTAGGGCAAAAACAATAAATATCGAGATACGTCAATTATGAGATGACGGCTCAATAAATATCAATGAATGCGGAATAACCCTAATCGAAGCTTTTTCACAGAAAAGAAGTGTATCGATTACACACCCTCCTGCTCTGATACCAATTGATAAGTTTAAAAAATAAACTTGAAGATCGATTAGATCTATGAAACAGGTAGAGAAATAACCAGATAAACAATAAGAACAAGCAAATGGATCAAAAGGTGTCGAATGATTAATAAACAATCCTCAGAAGAGCTCGATAAAGAACATCAATTGTAGAGGATTTTAGGGTTTACAATCATCAATGAGAATGACGACAACTCTACTATACGCATACATGCATGCATATATTTATAACAAAACCCTAACCGTTTATCAAAGAAAAAGGGCTAATCTAGATAAACATGGATTGACAAGCCCAATCCGGTTGTAAAACAAAAGGGCCCAAGACTGTAACACCGTAAATTTCAAGACAAAATTTTCATTTAAAACAATCATTTTATTCTTAGAAACACTTGTTTAAAATCTCATTCATAGTCGATTTACAAAACATGACTCCATTTTCACTTGCATAGAAAACCAGGATCCTCCAAAAATATGACTCTTTCTCTGGTGTGTACAATCAAGCCGGTGCCGTCCCGTGATACTGAAAGAAACCTGAAAAAAAAACATCACACAAAACACTGTAAGCACGAAGCTTAGTGAGTTCCCCAAAATACCACACATAACACATATTAGCCACTCGAGGCTATAACTCTATGGGTCCGTGCACCCAAACTCTGTGAACCCTCAGGTTCTAACTCTGGGAACCTTCCGATTCCAACTCTATAAACATGCACAACATAAATCACATAGAAATAATGCAGTACAACACATCACATACAAATAGCATACAAACACTCTGATCACATAAATCTGGTTACCTACTCAAGGTAAAGGATAGTGAGAAGACTCACCTAGCAAGCAGAAAGCAGATATCCCAACACTTGAATCTCGAACTCACCACCGCCTAACACGTAAGGCAAATACTCTCATGAATATAACTCTCGAGGCTAGAATAAATCCTCTCATAACACCCTCTTATGGGTAAAAGACTATTTTACCTCTCTCTTGGCCCAAAGGCCACATCGCTGACCAAACCCTAAAAGTCAACGGTCAACCCTTGGTCGAAACCAAAGTCCTCAGTCTAAGTCAACCCCTGACTGACCCTACTTGCCGAGTCAACCCTGTGACTCGTCGAGTTCCCATAATCAGAACTTCACTCAAGCTGCGACCTAACTCGCCCAGTCACCCCGAGACTCGCCGAGTCCAACAACTCTAAGTCCACTCGCACACGACTCACCGAGTCATCCCTCGACTCACCGATTCTCGACTCAACCAGAGAATATTTGGGACTCTTCGACAGGACTCGTCGAGTCCAAGAACAGACTCGCCGAGTCTACGGCTATCTTCAACTTACTCGCCGAGTTGTTCATACAACTCGCCGAGTTCCAGGCCATCTTCATCCAACTCGTCGAGTCCACCCATGTGACTCGCTGAGTACCACAGGTCTGAATACATTCCGAAGCATTCCAGGCCATGCAACTGCTCCAAAACATAGATCCAGTCTCTTACCACTCATCCATCACGTAAAGTGGTAAAATTTACGTGAATCCAAAGAGATCTAAGCCATTTGCACATTGGGCTAGGGTTTGGGACATGTAAGTTTCACTAAACACTCCAACATGGGGACTTTCATGCTCTCTGATTCTTCTCCCTTCCAGATCTGAGGTAGCAACCTCAGATCTAACCTCTAGATTTCCCATTTCATCCATAGACAATTTCTTACAAACCCCAAAATGAAGAAACAACATAACAACAGGTCAATAACGAGATATTACCTCTAAGTGATGCCCCAACTGCAATGCAATTCGAATCCAAGCAAAGCCCCTTGCTCCAAGCCTTCAATCTTCCCAAAATTCCTTCAACCATTACTTCTCCAAGCTCCAATCCACTCAACAATGGTGCTTCTCCGTGATTTAGGGTTTTCTGGGGCTCAAGGGGTGATAAAGAGGCTGGGATGAAGACATAATGATCATTATATAAGGCTCAATGTAACATTCGGATTTTTACCAGGTATCTTGTGAATCTAATTTTGTCATATTGTGAGTGGGACTCGGCGAGTTGGAGCTCAGACTCGCCGAGTAGGGACGTGGAATTTAACATTGGTGCGCGCCTGGACTCGGCGAATCCAGGATATGGACTTGGCGAGTCTGCGCTGTGTAATGAAACCCTAAATCTCCGGGTTTGAGGCCTATTTAAAGGGCCTTATGGCCGTCATTTGTGCTCACCCAACCCTCAGTGAGTGACCCTTGTGTTCTTGAGCTATTTGTGAATAGAAAGGAGCCATTCTTGATCTTGTGTGTGTTATTTAGCAAGAAGAAGGAGACCCTAGGCAAGAGGAAGCAAAGGAGGTTGCTATTTCGTGGATTTGGGGCTTAGATCATCACTCTAGAGGTATTATCTCGGACCATTTTCTGTTTAGTAAAGCATGATGCAATTTAGGGCTTGTGGTGGTCATTTATGGGATGATTTGATGCCCATTGGTTCCCTCTTTGAGTTGAGGCCATGGATCTGGATCCATAGAGGTCCAGAGAGCCTCACTCATCAAGCTTTATGGGTGACAATAGAGTCTTTGACCTTGTGTTGTAGTATTTGAGTCATAAACATCATATATGGTCATATAGAGGTTGTATGTGCATCAAGATTGTAACTTTACGTGCTAAATGAGCTTGGAGGGACTGGATCTATGGATTAATGAACTGGATCTGACCTTTAGAGCAAGATTGAGTCAGTGCATGGCACGGACTCGCCGAGTCCGAAGAACAGACTCGGCGAGTAGCATGAATGTTGCCCGACCACACAGTGAGTGGCCTCGCCGAGTTGAGGAGGGTGGACTCAGTGAGTCAAGGGGGAGTCAGAATGGATCGGTGGATTGAGTCAAACTGGACTCGGCGAGTTGTTTTGAGACTCGGCGAGTTGAGTCGTGGTGGCCCCACAACTCATGCCAGGTGGAACTCGTCGAGTTGAGTGAATGCTCGACGTGTCAAGGGAGGATTCCAGGGAAATTGGTGTATATGCCCAGACTCGCCGAGTCGCCTTGGTACTCGCCGAGTCCGGTCAGAGTTGACCGTTGACCGTTGACCAAAGTTGACCAGTGTTGACTCCTTTTTGATAGTCAACCTTAGAGATATAAAGTGTTAATTAGAAGCATATAATGTTATAGGAGGATTAGAGCTCGGAGGATCGAGCACGAGGGAATTCCAGGATTCGTGAGATACCGAGACATGCGAGGTGAGTCTTCTCACTATACTTTACCTTGAGTAGGTAACCAGAGTTATGTGATAGAGTATTTGTATGCTATGTATGTTGTGTATTGTACTGCATGATTTCTATGTGATTTATGTGGTGCATGTTTATCAGAGCTAGAACCTGAGGGTTCACAGAGTTTGGGTGCACGGACCCATAGAGTTATAGCCTAGAGTGGCTAATATGTGTTATATGTGGTATTTTGGGGAACTCACTAAGCCTTGTGCTTACAGTGTTGATGTTATTTGTTTCAGGTACTAATGATGACCGCGGGAAGGCGCCGGCTTGATCCGTATACACACACGTTCGGAGCTTGATATTATGATCTTGGAATTTTGTACCGTTTTGTTGGATAATTAAAATGGTTGTTTTTATGAATATCGATGAAATTATGTTTTATAAAAATTGAAAAATTTGTTTGAAATTTTCGGTGTTACAATTTGGTATCAGAGCCTTGGTTTGAGGGATTCGGGTACACCTTCGGGGGTATTTGAACTCAAACTGAGGAATTGAAGAGATATTTCAAAATAAAACCAAAATTTTCTAAGAGTAAAAGATTTTCCAGGGAGAAACGTGTGTACGATCAGCCAGCGCCCGAACGGTGAATTCCCAAAATACCTTTATATTATGTGATAATTATTATTAATGTGATGTGTTTGCATGCTAGAGTAGGTTAGGTATTGCTAATAGGACTAGAGTGGCCTGTTTTGTGATGCCTTAGCCTAGGGGAGGGTGAGCTGCTATGAGATGTTGAGAGTAATTAGGTAGCAGCTAGGGCTTTGTGTGAGACCTGTTACAGAGTGATTTAAGTATAATAGAGTACTTGGGGATTGGGATCCGAAGAGGAAGATTTGGGGTGTGTACTGAGACGGTGCGGAAAATAGTATTGGGCCCGTACTACTGAAAGCACCGGTGCGGTACACAGTCTAAATAAGAATCTTGGGATGCCAAGAATCAAGGAGGAGTGGACTGTCGAATGTAAGAGTGTTCGAGTGAATTCTAATTATCGCATATTGTATTTCAGAGGTTGATCATGGTGAGGACGCGTCATATGCCAGAGGATGCCGGGGCTAGTGATGAGGAGATTCGACAGATCATTCATGAGGAGGTGGCTGCGGTCATCAGAGCTGAGATACCAGAGATGTTTGGGTCTATTAAGACCGCTTTGATTGAGACATTTGACGAGCGCTATGCCGCTCTTTCTGAGGCTGCGGTTGCAGCGGCTACCGCAGCGATTGCTGCGGCAAGACCCCAGGGAGGTGATGCGACATTGTTTAGGGAGTTCAGCAACACCAAGCCACCAGAGTTTGATGGTACGCAGGATCCGGTGGCAGCTATGAGGTGGATATCTGATATGGAGGGATGCTTCTTCACTTGCTCGTCCCCTGAGCATTTGAAGGTTCGGTTCGCACTGAACCAGCTTCGCTTGGGAGCGAAGGACTGGTGGAAGTTTGTGACGGCACACTTCACACCGACTGAGCTTTCGGCAGTGACCTGGGAGAGGTTCACTACCATGTTCCGAGATGAGTACGTTCCTCAGGTGGAGAGGGAGCGTCTGACACAGGAGTTTCTGACCCTCAAGCAGGGTACCGAGTCAGTTACAGCGATTACGAGGATGTTTCATGAGAGGGCGATGTTCTGCCCTGAGCACGTGTCCACTGAGCAGGAACGTATGAGCCGTTACCTGAGCATTCTGAGACGGGATATTCGGGAGTTTGCTGTGAACTCCTCGTATCAGACATTTGCCGAGCTTTAGGTAAATGCTCGGAAGAGGGAGATTGAGCTTGAGACTCAGGCCAGGGAGGAGGCGGAGTCTCTAGGGAGGGATCGGCGGCCGGCACAGTCCCAGCCGGCAGCCAAGTGGGCCAAGCCCGCTGATCCCAGACCCGGGAGCCAGAAGGGCCGCACTTGTGGAAAGTGAGGCAAGGGTCACGATGGAGTCTGTCGAGCAGGATCTTGCTACAAATGTGGCAAGGAGGGGCATATGGCCGAGGACTGCCCCAAGGGATTTGCAGTGTGCTTCCACTGCAACCAGACCGGACACCGGAAGGCAGAGTGTCCGCTGCTGCGTGGAGCATCTCAGGGGTCTGCTCCCGCCGCCATCAGAGCTACTGCTACAGAGAGTCGGCCCGTGAAGGCCGAGGCACCGAGGGCTCGGGGGAGAGCCTTTCAGCTAACTGCGGAAGAGGTCCGCGCTGCACCCGATGTTGTGGCTGGTACGCTTCCTTTTCATTATTTATTTATGGTGTTGAGATATTATGCTTATATTATGCTATGCATAGGTACATTCCTTGTGAATTCTGTACCTGCTTTAGTGTTATTTGACTCGGGTGCGAGTCGATCTTTTGTATCCTTGACATTTAGTCAGCATATCAGTGTTAGTCGTGGGGCACTGAGTCGGCCCCTGCGGGTTTCCATAGCCGCCGACAGAGTGATTTGTGCCACGGAGGTCCTCCGGGGATGTGTATTGGAGATTTTTGGGGTTGAGTTCCCGATCGACCTGATTCCTATTGCGATGGGTGATGTCTGTGTTATAGTGGGCATGGACTGGTTGAGCCGATTCGGCGCGGTTATTGATTGCGAGCGTCAGCTGGTGACTATACGAGATCCTAGTGGGGGAGTTCTTTCGGTTTACGGCGAGGGTACACGTTCTGGATCAGCCTTCTGTTCGGCTGCTAGGGCGAGGCAGTGTTTACAGCAGGGCTGTAAGGGTTTTGTGGCGTATGTGATGGATACGCGAGTGATCTCCGAGAGACCGAGTTCGGTGGATGAAGTTCCGGTGGTGCGTGAGTTTCCAGATGTTTTTCCCGAAGAGTTACCAGGTGTGCCTCCCGTGAGGCAAGTGGAGTTTGGTATCGATTTGGTTCCGGGAGCCACGCCTATCGCTAAGGTGCCGTATCGCCTTGCGCCTCCAGAGATGCAAGAGTTATCCTCGCAGCTTCAGGAGCTGCTGGGGAAGGGGTTTATTCGGCCGAGTAGCTCGCCGTGGGGAGCACCCATCCTGTTTGTGAAAAAGAAAGATGGCTCGCATCGCATGTGTATTGATTACCGGGAATTGAATAAGCTGACGGTCAAGAACCGTTACCCGTTGCCGAGGATCGACGATTTATTCGATCAGTTACAGGGAGCATCTTGGTTCTCCAAGATTGATTTGAGGTCGGGCTATCATCAGGTGAGAGTGCAGGACGAGGACGTCCAGAAGACAGCATTCAGGACGCGTTATGGGCATTATGAGTTTGTGGTGATGCCTTTTGGGCTCACCAATGCCCCGGCTGTGTTCATGGATCTCATGAACAGGGTATGTCGGCCGATGTTGGATCGGTCGGTGATAGTGTTCATTGATGATATTCTGGTATATTCGAGATCTAGAGAGTAGCACGAGGAGCATTTGAGGGAGGTTCTTGGAGTTTTGAGATCGGAGAAACTCTATGCAAAGTTTTCCAAGTGCGATTTCTGGTTGCGGGAGGTCCAGTTTCTGGGACATCTCGTTAACCAGAAGGGGATATTGGTCGATCCGGCCAAGGTTGACGCAGTGATGAGGTGGGAGGTGCCAAGGTCACCTTCTGAGATTCGGAGTTTCCTTGGGTTGGCAGGGTATTATCGGAGGTTTATTAAGGATTTCTCCAAGATTGCGGTTCCACTCACCAGTTTGACCTGGAAGGGTGTTACATTTTTATGGGGTCCCGAGCAGCAGGCCTCCTTTGAGACGCTTCGCCAGAGGTTGTGTGAAGCTCCGGTATTAGCTCTTCCGGAAGGGATGGAAGGTTTTGTGGTATTCTGTGATGCATCGATTTTAGGACTGGGAGCGGTGCTGATGCAGAGGGGACATGTGATAGCATATGCATCGAGGCAGTTGAAGCCTCACGAGACGAGGTACCCCACACATGATTTGGAGTTGGGGGCAGTGGTGTTCGCCCTCAAGATTTGGCGGCACTACTTGTATGGGGTTCGTTGCACGATTTACACGGACCATAAGAACTTGAAGTACTTGATGGATCAACCTAACCTTAATATGCGGCAAAGGAGGTGGTTAGATGTGGTCAAGGATTATGATTGCGAGATCTTGTACCACCCGGGCAAGGCTAATGTGGTAGCCGACGCGTTGAGTCGCAGGGCGGAGAGTACTCCACTGCGAAATGTATGTTTGAGATTGACCGTGATAGCTCCAGTTCTGGACGCCATTCGTGGGGCACAGGCCGAGGCTGTGCGTCCAGAGATGCAGAAGAGAGAGCGGGTCGTTGGGTTGGTTTCTGAGTTTGTATCGGATAGTCGAGGGCTTATGACGTATCAGGGCCGGATCTGGGTACCGTTTGTGGGCGGTACGCGTACTACATTGATGGAGGAGGCTCATAGATCGAAATTCTCGATCCATCCCGGCGCTACGAAGATGTATTTGGACTTAAGAAAGGAGTATTGGTGGCCTTGTATGAAGAGGGATGTCGCATGGTTTGTCGAGAGGTGTTTGACCTGTCGAAGGGTAAAGGCCGAACACCAGAGACCGCATGGCAAGTTGCAGCCATTGGAGGTTCCCGAGTGGAAATGGGAACAGATCACTATGTATTTCATCACCAAATTGCCGAGGACTGCCAGAGGAGTCGATGCTATTTGGGTGATTGTGGATAGGTTGACAAAGAGCGCTCACTTTCTTGCCATTAGTGAGAGTTCTTCGGCGGAGAAGTTGGCGGAGATTTATGTGAGAGAGGTTGTATCTCGGCATGGAGTGCCGATCTCGATTGTTTCAGATCGCGATGTGCGTTTCACTTCCCGTTTCTGGAAGAAATTTCATGAGGAGTTGGGTACTAAGCTGCATTTTAGTACCGCATACCACCCCCAGACCGACGACCAGAGTGAGCGGACGATTCAGACACTTGAGGACATGCTTCGAGCATGTGTATTGGACTTTGCGGGTAGTTGGGACACGTATTTGCCCTTGGCAGAGTTTTCCTACAATAACAGCCATCATTCGAGCATCGGTATGCCGCCCTTTGAGCTGTTGTATGGTAGGAGGTGTCGGACTCCCATATGTTGGGGAGAGGTTGGGCAAAGGGTAATGGGTAGTACAGAGATCGTGAATCAGACGACAGAGCAGATACAGCTGGTCAGGCAGAGGTTATTGACCGCTCAGAGCCGACAAAAGAGTTATGCGGATAGGCGCCGGTCCGAGTTGGAATTTCAGGTCGGCGACTTCGTTCTCCTGAAGGTTTCTCCTTGGAAAGGAGTGATCCGGTTCAGGAAGAGGGGCAAATTGGGGCCCCGGTTTATAGGTTCGTTTCGTGTGATTGCCAGGGTAGGCCGGGTAGCCTATCGGCTGGAGTTACCAGCAGAGTTGGGGCAGATTCACAACACTTTTCATGTATCGCAGTTGAGGAAATGTATAGCCGACGAGTCGGCAGTGGTTCCATTAGAGGATATTCAGGTAGATGCAAGCCTGAATTATGCTGAGAGACCAGTGGCTATTAGGGATCAGAAGGTCAAGATTTTGAGGAACAAGGAGGTACCTCTGATATTTGTACAGTGGCAACATCGGAAGGGATCAGAAATGACCTGGGAGCCGGAGGGTATGATGCGGGAGCAGCATCCGGAGCTATTTTAGAGCGAGACTTCGAGGGCGAAGTCTAGTTCTAGTGGGGGAGAGTTGTAACATCCGGATTTTTACCATGTATCTTGTGAATCTAATTTTGTCATATTGTGAGTGGGACTCGGCGAGTTGGAGCTCAGACTCGCCGAGTAGGGACGCGGAATTTAACATTGGTGCGCGCCTGGACTCGGCGAGTCCAGGATATGGACTCGGCGAGTGTGCATTGTGTAATGAAACCCTAAATCTCCGGGTTTGAGGCCTATTTAAAGGGCCTTATGGCCGTCATTTGTGCTCACCCAACCCTCAGTGAGTGACCCTTGTGTTCTTAAGCTATTTGTGAAGAGAAAGGAGCCATTCTTGATCTTGTGTGTGTTATTTAGCAAGAAGAAGGAGACCCTAGGCAAGAGGAAGCAAAGGGGGTTGCTATTTCGTGGATTTGGGGCTTAGATCATCACTCTAGAGGTATTATCTCGGACCATTTTCTGTTTAGTAAAGCATGATGCAATTTAGGGCTTGTGGTGGTCATTTATGGGATGATTTGATGCCCGTTGGTTCCCTCTTTGAGTTGAGGCCATGGATTTGGATCCATAGAGGTCCAGAGAGCCTCACTCATCAAGCTTTATGGGTGACAATAGAGTCTTTGACCTTGTGTTGTAGTATTTGAGTCATAAACATCATATATGGTCATATAGAGGTTGTATGTGCATCAAGATTGTAACTTTACGTGCTAAATGAGCTTGGAGGGACTGGATCTATGGATTAATGAACTGGATCTGACCTTTAGAGCAAGATTGAGTCAGTGCATGGCACGGACTCGCCGAGTCCGAAGAACAGACTCGGCGAGTAGCATGAATGTTGCCCGACCACACAGTGAGTGGCCTCGCCGAGTTGAGGAGGGTGGACTCAGTGAGTCAACGGGGAGTCAGAATGGATCGGTGGATTGAGTCAAACTGGACTCGCCGAGTTATTTTGAGACTCGGCGAGTTGAGTCGTGGTGGCCCCACAACTCATGCCAGGTGGAACTCATCGAGTTGAGTGAATGCTCGACGTGTCAAGGGAGGATTCCAGGGAAATTGGTGTATACGCCCAGACTCGCCGAGTCGCCTTGGTACTCGCCGAGTCCGGTCAGAGTTGACCGTTGACCGTTGACCAAAGTTGACCAGTGTTGACTCCTTTTTGATAGTCAACCTTAGAGATATAAAGTGTTAATTAGAAGCATATACTGTTATAGGAGGATTAGAGCTCGGAGGATCGAGCACGAGGGATTTCCAGGATTCGTGAGATACCGAGACACGCGAGGTGAGTCTTCTCACTATACTTTACCTTGAGTAGGTAACCAGAGTTATGTGATAGAGTATTTGTATGCTATGTATGCTGTGTATTGTACTACATGATTTCTATGTGATTTATGTGGTGCATGTTTATCAGAGCTAGAACCTGAGGGTTCACAGAGTTTGGGTGCACGGACCCACAGAGTTATAGCCTAGAGTGGCTAATATGTGTTATATGTGGTATTTTGGGGAACTCACTAAGCCTTGTGCTTACAGTGTTGATGTTATTTGTTTCAGGTACTAATGATGACCGCGGGAAGGCGCCGGCTTGATCTGTATACACACACGTTCGGAGCTTGATATTATGATCTTGGGATTTTGTACTGTTTTGTTGGATAATTAAAATGGTTGTTTTTATGAATATCGATGGAATTATGTTTTATAAAAATTGAAAAATTTGTTTGAAATTTTCGGTGTTACACTCAACCCCGAGAATTAGGGTTTTCTCCACTCAGCGCCTACTCGCCGAGTCGGCCACTTAACACGCGACCAAGTCACGACTCTACTCGCCGAGTCCACACATGGACTCGCCGAGTCACTCTTTCCTAATTTACTCTTTTAGCCCTTCAACTCTACTCTTGATATTTCGGGATGTTACAATTCTCCCCCACTTAAATTAGGCTTCGCCCTCGAAGCCTACAGCAACTCAACTCCAGAAATACTCCCACAACGTGCCACCTGGCCTTAATCGGACCAGATCTCACAAGGCATACCCATCGAAACTCGAACACACTTTCCCTTTCCTTACGGTGTCCTGACCACTGTCTCGAACCGGGCACCGGATGTACCCTCTAATGACCACACACAACGATCCGAGAATAACCCATGAAGTATCACTGCCCCAAATCTCAACAATCACTCGATCCATAAGGGTTAGAAGACATGAACCATCGGATCCCCGATTCGAATCCCTCTCTATCCAATTCGTGACGACGGAAAGGCCCACTCTTAAATCCTAGAACAACTCCCATGAGTCCTCTTCTTGCAATCACACACCCATGCTGCACCAACCTTCGCACTCTCGGGTTAGGAAAACCCGTCACACAGATGACATCTCTAACATCCCCAGGAGAAACCACCACTACGCACACAGCCCTTGATTAGAATCAAGTTGGGAGTCCCAGACCCCATCCCTGCATCCATCCTGAGACTCTTGGCTCTACACCCGTGGAATCCTTCCGCGTCCTCAGCAGACATCCCATCATGATGTCATTCCATACCACTGTCACAGACACAGTGTTCGACCATCATACTCCAAATCATCCATTCTCACTACAACTTTCACTTCTGCGAATCAACACTTTCCCCAGCAAATGAGGGTCCAACACTTCCTCCCATACAACAGCACAAAGGGTGGCATACCAATGCACTAATGATGGCTGTTGAATGGGATAACTCAACCAAGGATAAATACGTGCCGCAACTCCCTCCGAAATCTAATACACATGCCCGAAGCATGTCTTTGAGCGTCTAAATCGTTTGCTCCCTCTGAGGTGTCCTCAGACATCATCATGATAAGCTCTAGCTCATCTTATATCCCTCTTCGAGACTGGGCACCAGGTCAGCTTTTGACTCCACAGCTGAGCCTCCAAAGGTCACCCAAATCATGATCCAACATCCCACTAACTTCCTCCCCGTGACCACTATCCCGGCCCCGTGACACGCAAGTCACGAAATTCTCCTTTCCTTATGCAAGAAAGTACAATCCAACCGAGGATCGTTTCCACTCTGATCTCTGGTTTCTACTGTGCATATCCCTTGCGCATCTCACCACATTCCCCGACAGAGACAGGGACCCCAGTCTCACCCCTCATCCAACATCCAGGCTCCAAAGACTCAATACTAGGGCTACTCAACCCCAAAACTCTTCCACATCATACACTGATCGAAGAACATTCCATCATCACACTCTCTTGCCATCTAGTGAGCACTACGGCTCCCCGCAGTATCACAACACCCTCTGACTAGTGAGTACTACGGCTCCCCGCAGTATCACAACACCCTCTGACTAGTGAGTACTATGGCTCCCCGTAGTATCACAACACCCTCTGACTAGTGAGTACTACGGCTCCCCGCAGTATCACAACACCCTCTGACGAGTGAGTACTACGGCTCCCCGCAGTATCACAATACCCTCTGGCTAGTGAGTACTATGGCTCCCCGCAGTATCACAACACCCTCTGACTAGTGAGTACTACGACTCCCCGCAGTATCACAACACCCTCTGACTCCACTAGCTCGTGCTCCACAGAATATCATAGGCGGCTACCCATACTCGTCTCGAATATTCATCACAGACTTTGGAGGCAATCGTCATAACAGATGCCCAACCTTGCGAAGATCCACTCTCCCAAGTAATCTCCCTGGATGCCCATACTCGAAGGGCTCTCAATAGATCCATAGATACCTGATATACCACAAGTCGTCTCAACTCAAGATTCACGAATAACTTCAAAATAAAGATATCAATACCCGGATACCTCGGAACACCCCCACCGAACATCACAAGATCCTGCCACGACCACAGATTTCCTGCCCCAAGCACCATATAGATGCAATAATACATTCCCTCTGAACGCCATCACTAGATCTTCATTTTCCCAGATTGCAACTTCGGTGTATTCAATTTCTCAACTGCAATACGAAGAAACGCTAACGCTACGAAATACGCTGATAATTCTCCGAAACCCTTTTTCCCGCCGCTCAAAATCCAAACAAGGATACGCATACCGACTCGGGAGTTGGCTGCCCAATCATTCTTTATCTACTTGCCCCAACACTGATCAATACCAGATTCCAGACTAATAAACACCTGTCGTGGAGACATTCATCCTTCGCAAACAAGTACTTCCCGTATTAACTCACTCTGACCCCTTTCCTCGATCACCGACATCTCTGGTCTCATGATTTCTTACCGCATATCTCTATACTCCACTTATAACTGCTCTTGACAAATCTCTGCTTTCTTACATACGGCACCCAGTTCTCCCCCACTTAGGGTTCGAACCGTCACCAAATAGCACACAACTATTCCATAACTATATTCTCCAGCAACATCGCACCTGCCCCCAGAAAGTGCTACACAACGCCCGATAATCCCCCTTAAGGAAATGAATCGACCTCATATACTCTGAACCTCTGATGAACTCCTCAAGAACTTCTCGTCACGTCTGCCTCTAGTCGTTCCAAATCTCGTACCAATCTAGTACCAAACAACTCAACTGCTCAATAACATCCCTGGCTCATAGACTGAACCATAAAATCACCGTACCCCTCACCTCAACTCATCAACCAACGCTCCAACACCGGGATCATCCTAAGAACAGGTACTCACACCCAAATTCAACACCCCATGGATAGAAAACTCTCTGCACCGCTGAACTCGACTGAACTCCCCACCGATACCACTACAATACCTCCTACTATACTCAAATAGGTGTAGTGTGGTCCTCAAATATCTTAGTCCCAACTGACTATCTGCTCATGATAAATCACTGCCTCGCGGCACACATGCTACCTGATACTCTGGTGGGAAATCATCATCAATGACGACCTGCAGGGTTTACCCCTAAACCCAAAACTAAAACATCATGCTTCTCATATTTTCACACATACATAATCAGGACCTCCCCGATCATAGGAGTTGACATCTCCTTTATCGACTGATCGTTCAACTCAGATCGAAATTCTCCCTTCCGCTGACTCCTTACTAGAATACTCTGAGGGGCTCTCGATCTCCCTCTCAAGGGATGCCTCTTCAAACTTACTTGTGACCGAATAACCGGATAACCACAAACATCATTCACTACGAAACATGGTACTCATTCCATGACATCTCTTCTCAATATGCCCCGGTGTATGGTACCCTAACCATAACATCACTCCCCAATCTGCTTCGATGTATGGTACCCGGACCATAACATCACTCCTCAATCCGCTCCGATGTATGGTACCCGGACCATAACATCACTCCTCAATCTGCTCTGATGTATGATACCCGAACCATAACATCACTCCTCAATCTGCTCTGATGTATGATACCCGAACCATAACATCACTCCTCAATCTGCCCTAATGTATGGTACCTAAACCATAACATCACTCCTCGATCCGGCCTGATGTATGGTACCCGAACCATAACATCACTCCTCGATCCGCTCCGATGTATGGTACTCAAACCATAACATCACTCCTCAATCTGCTCTGATGTATGGTACCCGAACCATAACATCACTCCTCGATCTGCCCTGATGTATGGTACCCGAACCATAACATCACTCTTCGATCCGCTCCGATGTATGGTACTCAAACCATAACATCACTCCTCAATCTGCTCTGATGTATGGTACCCGAACCCTAACATCACTCCTCGATCTGCCCTGATGTATGGTACCCGAACCATAACATCACTCCTCGATTTGCTCTGATGTATGGTACCCGAACCATAACATCACTCCTCAATTTGCTCTGATGTATGGTACCCAAACCATAACACCACTCCTCAATCTACCCTTAGAACCTTCAGAATACTCCCTGTATCAAGTATGGGTCCTCTGATTTCAGTAGTACGGGCCCATACTACCTGCCACATCTACCCATACTTTCCACACGGACCATCCCAGAGCTTCTAAATAGCTGCTCGACCTGCTCTTTCACCAATCCCATCGCGCGTGCTCGCTCCCCAGTGAAATTCTCTATTCTAGAAGCGCACTCATCTGGATAGGGTTATTCCCTAGGCTCTTCCGTTGTCCTCCCACTTCTTTGCTATCAGCTGCCGAAGAGCTCCTAATGATGCTAGCCATCTACCTCCTGAATATCATCATATTCACTTGGTAGCTGACTCCCATCATCGAGAGTTCCACAAAGTACAAAGCAAGCAGCATTCGAGCATCGAAGAATACATAGGACTCCCTCTCTGTGATAACTCCACCTTCTCGGCTCATCCTCGAAAGTACCACCGAACTCTGTAACTCTACCCCTCATGGCTTCTAACTGGATACTCTCACTCATCACATACTCAAAAGCATAACACATATAACAACGAGTCCTAGGCTAAAGCATCACAAATCAGGCCACTCTAGTCCTAACATATGAAATACCTAGCCTATCTCTAGCATGCAATAATATCTCATAAAGTGCATCATACATATCTCATAACACAAAAATAAGGGTATTTTGGGAAATCACCGTTCGGGATCTGGCTGATTGTACACACTACTCCTTCTTGCTTTCTCTTTGAACTCTTATTCACTTTTAGAAAATTATTTCTTTAAAAACTTTTCTTACTTCCTCAGTTTGAGTCCAGATTTACCCGAAGGCGCATCCGAATCCCTCAAACCAAGGCTCTGATACCAACTTGTAACACCGTAAATTTCAAGACAAAATTTTCATTTAAAACAATCATTTTATTCTTAGAAACACTTGTTTAAAATCTCATTCATAGTCGATTTACAAAACATGACTCCATTTTCACTTGCATAGAAAACCAGGATCCTCCAAAAATATGACTCTTTCTCTGGTGTGTACAATCAAGCCGGTGCTGTCCCGTGATACTGAAAGAAACCTGAAAAAAAACATCACACAAAACACTGTAAGCACGAAGCTTAGTGAGTTCCCCAAAATACCACACATAACACATATTAGCCACTCGAGGCTATAACTCTATGGGTCCGTGCACCCAAACTATGTGAACCCTCAGGTTCTAACTCTGGGAACCTTCCGATTCCAACTCTATAAACATGCACAACATAAATCACATAGAAATAATGCAGTACAACACATCACATACAAATAGCATACAAACACTCTGATCACATAAATCTGGTTACCTACTCAAGGTAAAGGATAGTGAGAAGACTCACCTAGCAAGCAGAAAGCAGATATCCCAACACTTGAATCTCGAACTCACCACCGCCTAACACGTAAGGCAAATACTCTCATGAATATAACTCTCGAGGCTAGAATAAATCCTCTCATAACACCCTCTTATGGGTAAAAGACTATTTTACCTCTCTCTTGGCCCAAAGGCCACATCGCTGACCAAACCCTAAAAGTCAACGGTCAACCCTTGGTCGAAACCAAAGTCCTCAGTCTAAGTCAACCCCTGACTGACCCTACTTGCCGAGTCAACCCTGTGACTCGTCGAGTTCCCATAATCAGAACTTCACTCAAGCTGCGACCTAACTCGCCGAGTCACCCCGAGACTCGCCGAGTCCAACAACTCTAAGTCCACTCGCACACGACTCACCGAGTCATCCCTCGACTCACCGATTCTCGACTCAACCAGAGAATATTTGGGACTCTTCGACAGGACTCGTCGAGTCCAAGAACAGACTCGCCGAGTCTACGGCTATCTTCAACTTACTCGCCGAGTTGTTCATACAACTCGCCGAGTTCCAGGCCATCTTCATCCAACTCGTCGAGTCCACCCATGCGACTCGCCGAGTACCACCGGTCTGAATACATTCCGAAGCATTCCAGGCCATGCAACTGCTCCAAAACATAGATCCAGTCTCCTACCACTCATCCATCACGTAAAGTGGCAAAGTTTACGTGAATCCAAAGAGATCTAAGCCATTTGCACATTGGGCTAGGGTTTGGGACATGTAAGCTTCACTAAACACTCCAACACAGGGACTTTCATGCTCTCTGATTCTTCTCCCTTCCAGATCTGAGGTAGAAACCTCAGATCTAACCTTTAGATTTCCCATTTCATCCATAGACAATTTCTTACAAACCCCAAAATGAAGAAACAACATAACAACAGGTCAATAACGAGATATCACCTCTAAGTGATGCCCCAACTGCAATGCAATTCGAATCCAAGCAAAGCCCCTTGCTCCAAGCCTTCAATCTTCCCAAAATTCCTTCAACCATTACTTCTCCAAGCTCCAATCCACTCAACAATGGTGCTTCTCCGTGATTTAGGGTTTTCTGGGGCTCAAGGGGTGATAAAGAGGCTGGGAGGAAGACATAATGATCATTATATAAGGCTCAACCCCGAGAATTAGGGTTTTCTCCACTCAGAGCCTACTCGCCAAGTCCATTACACTGACTCGCCGAGTCGGCCACTTAACACGCGACCAAGTCGCGACTCTACTCGCCGAGTCCACACATGGACTCGCCGAGTCACTCTTTCCCAATTTACTCTTTTAGCCCTTCAACTCTACTCTTGATATTTCGAGATGTTACAAAGACGCAACACATTAATCTTCAACGATATATATATATATATATATATATATATATATATATATATATATATATATATATATATATATATATATATATATAATATTCATTTAAGACCATGCAAATATTGTTCAACATGAGTACGCAATCCTAGTCACTCATATTGGAAATCAAAAAAATCAAAAAAATATTATAAATTGTAAAATTAAAGAAAAAATCCAAAAATTCTTTTTTAAAATATTATTTTTGTTATCTAAATTTTCTAAAAAATTAACATATATATATATATATATATATATATATATATATATATATATATATATATATATATGTGTGTGTGTGTGTGTGTGTGTATGATAATAATAATAATAATAATAATAATAATAATAATAATAATAATAATAATAAAATAACTGTTTTTCCGCAATATGAGTGTAATATTTTAATAAATTATTACACTGTAAATAATCAAATTGATTTTTTTAGAATGTTAGAATATTCTAATATTCTACTAAAATTGGTAGATATGTTAAACTATTCTAATATTCTACTTGAATTATTAGATTTGTTAGATTATTCTAATATTCTATTAGAATTTTTTAATATTTATAGTTTAATATTCTAGTAGAATGTTTTAAAATTCTAAAAATTCGATTTAAATGTTTACATTATAATATTTTATTAGAATATTTCGCGTATATATTGAAAAAAATAATTCTTATTTATTTATTTATTTTTTCAATAAAATAGACGATGAAGATAATATTTTAAATTTTTTTCGAAAATTTTCATTTTGTTTGTACTTAAAAATATTTTTTATCTTCAAAATGAATGGTCGGGATTGCGTCCTCATGGGTCACATATTTCTCTTTGGCGCAAAACGCTCCAAAGTACCAGCGCAACGGAAGAGAGGTAATCGTCATATGCGAATATAGATGGAAGTATATTCACATATAGATCTACCACCTCCTGTTGGGATTTGCGCATAAAATCATCTATATGGTGTACATGCAACCCTAATTGCTTTGATCAAGGTTTTTCTAATTCGAACATACAATATTGAACACCAAAGTATAAACCCTACAACTAGCATACCAAATCCAAAAAACACATATGATTAGGGTTTAGATCTTACCTCTCTTGTTATGTAGTGATAACAAGTTTAATCCTTCGTGATATTGACTTCTGAAAGCCTAGTGCCCTAAGCGTTGCACCTCTAATGGAGTCACAAACACTCTATGCAAAGGATAATGTAAGAAAAGAGGAGGATTTCGACCACTCTAGGGTTTCTTAAAGCCTTGGACGAAAATCCCTTGTAATGGGGTCTATTTATACTTGTGGCTGCTAGGGTTCTAGGTGGAAACCCTAATGTGACTGCTTAGGCGTTAAGCAGCCCATGGACCCCTTCTAGAATAGCCCATGGACGAATTCCTTATGGGTTTCCCATAGAATTTGTCCAACCTTATTCCAAGGTAATCCATCAATCCGATTGAAACTATCAAATAATTACAATATGACTCCCCTTTAATTAATCAGTCTCTTTTGATCACCAAATTATTTCCAAATTAATTTATAATCAATACTAATTAAATAATATGATTTCCAAATAATATATTAATCTTGTAATATATTAATAAAACCATTTTGAGTATGAATTTATTATTCATATAATAAATTTGACTCTCTCTCCTCTTGTCATCCTATCAAGTTGCATGAGTGAAGGCAATCCAAAAGGACTATGCTCATAATCGGGTCAAGTACATACCAAAATAGTTATGGGCTTAGACACCTAAAATAGTCTCCCACTTGGATAAGTTTAATAACTATTTTTTAATTATAACTTCAGAACCTGATTAGCAATCGTAGCTTTCAAAAGCTGTTTCGAACTCTGATCTTATCAGCAACGTGTCCTTTAGATAAGGGATCGTATATTCCTCCATTCTAGTTATCATATAGACATGAGACATGGATTATAATGTGACATCCCCAAAATCACGGCCAGAAAAGAACGGTTTTGTTTATACTTTATTTCAAAATCAGAGTTATCTTTTAATAAAAGAATTGCGGAATTTGTCCCAAAACAATAATATGTTAAAGATTTATCAAAAGCATTTCCATAGAAATGTATTTCATTAAAAGACTCGGGATGTCATGTTCGTACAGATCAAAAGTATAAACAGTACAATATAAGCCTTACTACATTATTTCATATCTACAGGCCTATATCCGTAATCCCTCGTCCAAAACATCACACCTATGCTCATGCGCCACTTCCTGTAATACATAAAACTGAGTGGGTCAGGCTTGGGAGCCTGGTGAGCACATAGGGTTTTCAACCCACAATAAATAGGTTTATTAATTTCATCAATCAACAATAACCCGATTACCCGTTCCCGTTATCCTCACTTTACGTCCCTAAACACCTATCATAAGGGACCTAGCCTAAGGATCATCATCGGGATGGACACTACTGCTAAGGGGATTCCTCAGCAATAAATGTCCTAATAGGCAACCATGTGGGGGATGGAGTACATCTGGTGAGCACACAGTTCAAATAAACACACAGTTCAAATAAACACCTACAGGTTGCGAGCCTGCTAGTGTTCCACTGGACTGTCTAGAATAGTCTGTGGTCGTCATCTATACTCCGCTAGATGACTGGATCATCAATAACATCTAAAACGAGGCCTCTCATTATTTTATTTTGTCACACAGCAACTATTACATCTACCCATGTTTTACCCAACACATTTTGTAGATATAAAATACATATACAGTTTAAATCTTTGAAAACATGTATAAAACGTTCATCCAGCATAGATAGCAAGTATTCAGATAATATGCACACATAGCACGTAATTTATATTAAATACTTCATATCTATGTGTAAGTTGAAAGTGAATATGCACTCACCTGATTAGGTGGTGACTCAGCACTCGGACAGCGCTTCGATACTCTTAAAATGATATTCCTTCGATAAAACCTAGTATCGATATCACTAGGGTTTAGTTTAATGATAACCGCGATAAATTAATTAGTCTGACTATTATTAAGCGTTAATAATGCTCAATATAACTCATAATAATAGCCCAAATAATTATTTTAAGGACCTAATAACATTCCTATAATTATTGGGAAGCTATCTTAAAAATTGCGTAAGTGTAGCATACTTACAGCGAATTTTATCGAAAACCGGGACTTAATTGGAGCAGTGTTTCGAAACCGAAAAACTCCTTTTTCTCGGGACTCCGGGAGTCTTGGGGCTTCCTTAGGGTGCTAGGGGTTCACCTAGACCTTAGGGAGGCTTCAAAACCTTAGAGAGAGAAAGATTTTAGAGAGAGAATGAGAAATGGTGTGAAAAATCCGGAGAAGTTCGCACCTATTTATAGGGGCCGAAGGTCGCCTCTACGCGGGGCGTACCGAGGGTACGCTGGGCGTACTGCTCGGATAAGGGTGCCAGCTTCGCACCAGCTGGCTCGCAACACCGGTAGGCGCGAGGCGTAGCGACTTCCGACGCAAGGCGTACTCGGACGCGGGGTGTTCGCTTCGTATGCGCGGCGTAAGGCGATGTGTCGTGGCACGATCCGGAGCGAAGCCGTGGTCAGCAAGCGACGGTTCAGAAGCGGCCACGTCATCCGATTTCGCATCAGTTTCGCATTTTCGAGTTCAAACTTCAAAAATTCGTAACTTTCGCATACGAGCTCCGTTTTTGACGTTCTTTATATCCACGCGAAGGTGGGAACGTACTCTACAACTTTCGTTTAGACTTCGTCGGCTAATTTTGGCTCGATTTTAAATTTTATATTATTAACGGGCCGGGACACGATTGATCCGTTAAATCCTCATAACTTCTTCATCCGACATCCGTTTTTGCCCATCTTTTTCTTGTTACGCTACTCTCAACAAGATCTTAGATTCTCGTTCAGGTTGTGTCGGCTAAAAACCGCTCGATCAAGCATTCGAATTTCGGGTAGTACACTGCTAGTCCGAAACTTCGAAAAGGCGTAACTTCTTCATACGAAGTCAGATTTGGGCGTTCTTTTTATCGATGTTCTTAGTTTAACATATTCTAAAAATTTTGTTTACATTTCTAAGGTTAAAAAGTCTTCTATCGTAAATTTAATATTTTATGTCTTCCGGTGCCGTGCCGGTTTTGCCGTAAAACTTCGGCGGGCCATAACTTCTTTATTATAGCTCGGATTTCGGCATTCTTTATATGTATGGAAACCTTGAGACATATTCTACAACTTTATGTAGAGATATCGGGATTATCTCACACTTTAATTTTGATGCTCATTTTTATTCTTTGTTAATTATACATTTATAATAAACACATAAACACATAGTTCACATAATACTCAAATATTTCATATTTATTACTTCAAAAAGAGTTACAATAGTTGACCTAGACTATTACATTGACAAAAATGCTTAGCCCTGAAAACCCGGGCGTTACAATTCTCACTCCCTTAGGATGATTCCGTCCCGGAATCATGCATCAGCAAACAGATATGGACAACGACTCATCATGTCATCCTCTGTTTCCCAAGTGAGATTCGGCCCATTCGAATGTTTCCATTGGAGTAGCACTAAGTCGACCATCTTGCGTCGTAACTTTTTAGTCTTACGGTCAACAATTGCCTCGGGCTCTTCGATCAGCCTTTTATTTTCATCCATCCTTAACTCTGAGATTGGAATTATGTCGGGAACATCTCCCACGAATTTCCTCAAATAACACACATGGAAGGTGTTATGAATACCATTGAGTTCTTTGGGCAATTCCAGCTTGTAAGCTTGGTTCCCAATCCTCTGAAGAACTTTGAACGGTCCAATAAACCTTGGATTCAACTTTCCTCGTTTCCCAAATCGTATAAGTCCCTTCCACGGTGAGACTTTAAGTAAAACGGAATCCCCAACTTCGAAGGTTATCGGTCGTCTTTTCTTGTCAGCATAGCTCTTCTGACGATCCTGAGCTGCTAACATTCTTTCCCTAATCACCTTCAATTTCTCAACAGTCTCATGGACTATCTCGGGGCCCATAAACTGCTTCTCTCCGGCTTCAAGCCAACAAGACGGCGTACGACACTTTTGTCCATACAAGGCTTGGTAAGGTGCCATCTTGATGCTCGAGTGAAAACTATTGTTGTAGGAAAATTCTACTAGAGGTAAGTGTTCGTCCCAATTCCCTTGGATTTCGAGGGTACATGCTCTCAGCATATCTTCCAACGTCTGAATCGTTCTTTCGCTCTGACCATCAGTTTGCGGATGGTAAGCAGTACTCAAACACAACTTCGTACCCAACTCCTCTTGTAGACTCCTCCAAAACCTTGACGTGAAACGACTATCACGATCTGACACAATCGTAAGAGGGACACCGTGAAGTCTTACAATTTCCTTCACGTAAGCATTTGCGAGCTTATCCATAGACCACTTCTCGTTGGCAGCTATGAAGTGTGCACTCTTGGTGAAACGATCCACGACTACCCAAATCATGTCGTGTCCGTTCTTCGTTTTGGGCAGTTTAGTCACAAAATCCATGGTGATGTCTTCCCATTTACCCATGGGTACAGGTAAAGGTTCTAAACTCCCATACGGTTTCTGATGTTGTGCCTTAACCCTCGCACATGTTACGCACTCAGCCACATACTTCGCAACATCGAGCTTCATCGTCGGCCACCAGTAGTAGGGTTTTAGGTCCCTATACATTTTAGTGCTACCGGGATGAATCGAGTACATGGTCTTGTGTGCTTCTTCCATTAGAAGATCTCTTATTCCTCCCATCTTAGGTACCCAAATTCGATCTTGGAATACCTTCAGTCCTCGACTGTTCGTACCGAACACTAACGTTTTTCCCAAACGTTCTTCCTTTCGGTCATTCTTTTTCTAAGGCTTCTTCTTGAGCTTTCCTGATACTTTCCACAATCGTCGAGACGACTTCAATTCCTAACGCTCTTGGCCTTTTCCTTTCAAGATTGACTTTCCGACTGAGAGCATCAGCAACAATATTTGCTTTACCTGGGTGGTGAAGTATCTCACAGTCGTAGTCCTTGAGAAGTTCTAGCCAGCGTCGTTGCCTCATGTTCAACTCCTTCTAATTAAAGAGATACTGGAGACTCTTATGATCAGTGAAGAGCTTGCACTTCGTGCCGTAGAGGTAATGCCTCCATATCTTTAAGGCAAATACTACCGCTGCCAACTCCAGATCATGAGTGGGGTAGTTCTTTTCGTGCTCTTTCAATTGTCGAGATGCATATGCTATCACCTTTTCTCTTTGGGTCAGAACACAACCCAACCCGACTCCAGATGCATCACTATAAACTACGAAATCTTCGACTCCATCGGGTAGAGAAAGTATCGGTGCTTCACATAACTTCTTCTTCAGCTTCTCGAACGCCTCATTGTGTTTCTCATTCCATGTATATGTAGCTCCTTTATGGGTCAAAGCTGTTAATGGAGCAGCTATCGAAGAAAAGCCCTGGATAAATCGTCGGTAATATCCGGCTAATCCTAGAAAGCTTCGAATCTCCGTGGGATTCTTCAGACGTTCCCACTTCATTACAGCCTCGATCTTTGCGGGGTCAACCATTATTCCCTCTTGGTTAACAACATGACCCAAGAATTGGACTTCCCGTATCCAAAAGTTGCATTTGGAGAACTTTGCAAAAAGCTTCTCCTTCTTTAACACTTCCAACACTTCTCGTAGATGCTTGCCATGCTCCTCCTGGCTTTTTGAGTAGATGAGAATGTCGTCGATGAACACTATCACGGATTTATCGAGGAATGGTTTACAAACCCTATTCATCAAATCCATGAATGCTGCGGGAGCATTGGTTAGTCCGAATGACATAACCAAGAATTCGTAGTGTCCATATCTTGTTCTGAATGCAGTCTTCTCAATATCTTGCTCTCTCACCTTCAGCTGATGATATCCTGACCTAAGATCGATCTTTGAGAAGTAGCTTGAACCTTGCAGCTGATCGAATAGGTCATCAATCCTCGGCAATGGATACTTGTTCTTCACCGTTGCCTTATTCAGCTCTCGGTAGTCTATGCACATCCTCATGCTTCCGTCCTTCTTCTTCACGAATAATACCGGAGCTCCCCAGGGTGATGAACTAGGTCAAATGAAACCGTTGTCCAACAGCTCCTGAAGTTGTGTCATGAGCTCCTTCATCTCCGTCAGTGCTAATCGGTAAGGTGCCTTTGCTATCGGTGTTGTTCCTGGTAATAAATCTATACGAAACTCTACTTGCCTATCAGGTGGTAATCCGGGAAGATCTTCGGGAAAGACTTCCGGATAATCGCACACAACCGGTATATTCCGCACCTCTTTCTTTTCTTTCTTAGCATCGATTACGAATTCCAAGTATGATGCACATCCTTTGGACAAACATTTCCTGGCTTTCATCAGGGAGATGATTCCAGAATTCACTCTGCGTTTGTCCCCGTACACCATAAATGATTCCTTTCCGGGTGGGTTTATCCTAACTATCTTCTTTCGGCATAATATCTCGGCATCGTTGGCGCTAAGCCAATCCATACCCAAAACGATGTCGAAACCGTTTAACTCTATGGGTAATAGTTCCTCATGGAATTCGTTTCCGTTTAGGTCAATGACGATGTTCCTAATACGATTACTAACAGGTACGAATTTGCCACTGGCAACTTCTACAATCAGGGCATTATCTAGTTTTTCTACAGGTAATGCTAATTTTCCACCAAATTTATGCGACATGAAGGAGTAATTTGCTCCGGAATCAAATAGTATATTTGCAGGTAAACCATTTACAAGAAAGGTACCTGAAGCGACGTCTGCTGCCTCCTTTGCAGCCTCGAGCGTCATCTGAAAGGCTCTCGCCTTTGGTTTTGGTGGTATGTTGGGCCTTCCCGCATCTTTCTTCTTTGGGCAATCCTTAGCAATATGCCCTTCTTCACGACATTCGTAGCACACCTTCTTGTTGGTGGTGCACTCATTGGCATAGTGCCCTGTTTTCCCACACTTGTAGCAGGTTACCTCATCGCTAAATTTTCCCGAGTGCTTCTTCTTGCACTTCTCGCACCATTTAAATTCGTTTCCTCCCCCGAATCTTTTTGAACCGAACTTGCTCTTCTTTTTGTTGGGTTTAGCAGACCCTTCAAATTTCCTCTTCTCGCCAACCTCGATTTTGCTGGCAGCTCTTCCCTTAATCATGTCCTCTACAGACTTGGCAGCCCAGATAGCTGCCTCCAAAGTAGGTGCCTGACGTACTTATCAATTTTCATCAGCTCATCCGGAACAAGACGCAAGGCAAACTCCATCTTTTTTGTGAAGTTGTTTGTGTATTCATCGATTGACATGTTTCCCTTCTTCAAGGTTAGAAACTGGTTCTCTAACTCTAGCAGGTTTTGAGCCGAGCAGTATTTCCGTTTGAATTGTACCAGAAATTCTGCCCATGTCAGTTGCAGGGGCTTGTTGGGGCTTAAAGTCTTTCCCAAGGTATTCCACCAGCGTACAGCGCCTCCTCGAAACTGACGTACTACAAACGTGGTCTGTAGCTTTCCTCTGCAACCGCACGTCATGAAAGCTAATTCCATCTCCGAGATCCAATCCATGACCCCGATTGGATCCTCTTTTCCCATGAAAGTCGATGGCTTGCAAGTCAGAAAATCCTTGTACTTGCATCCATTCCTCTCGACTTCGTCATCTTGGTTGTTTTGTTGATCTAGTGGTGGGTTGGCTTGACCAACGGTTCCACTGTAGTTTCCTTCCTCAGTCTGCCCTTCGTTCAACTCGGGCTGTTCGATTTGAATAGTCGCTTCCTCTCGATTTTGCTGGAGCAAACGCCTGGTTTCCTCCATTTGACAATCCAACATTGCCTGGATCATCGCTTGCACTCCGGCCATCGTTATTGGTCCGGCAGCGGCTTCCACAACTGGTATTTGCTCGATCACGGGGGGTTGATGTCCGTTCCCATTTGCGTTTACGTTTCCGCTACGGGTCCTTACCATCTTGATCTATACACCGAATAAGGCGAATTCAGATCTTTATTTAGGAGAGACGTTTTAAATCGTCCTTATCACTCCGAAACGTTTACATGCTAGTTCTAATAGCGTAGTCGTACGTTTAGAATCCTAAACACATAAGGTTTCCAGATCCGGTCGGCAACAGACCATAGATCCGAACAAAATAATAGCATATCATGCATAAAGCATTTAGCACATATAAGCATTTTAGGCACAATTCCTAAAATAAGCTAGTGCTCACACCTCACAATCATCGCTTAGCATTCTAAGTTTAAGTCTAGAAATCCTACAAATTCCTAGTTCGCTTAAACTAATGCTCTGATACCAACTGTGACATCCCCAAAATCACGGCCAGAAAAGACCGGTTTTGTTTATACTTTATTTCAAAATCAGAGTTATCTTTTAATAAAAGAATTGCGGAATTTGTCCCAAAACAATAATATGTTAAAGATTTATCAAAAGCATTTCCATAGAAATGTATTTCATTAAAAGACTCGGGATGTCATGTTCGTACAGATCAAAAGTATAAACAGTACAATATAAGCCTTACTACATTATTTCATATCTACAAGCCTATATCCGTAATCCCTCGTCCAAAACATCACACCTATGCTCATGCGCCACTTCCTGTAATACATAAAACTGAGTGGGTCAGGCTTGGGAGCCTGGTGAGCACATAGGGTTTTCAACCCACAATATATAGGTTTATTAATTTCATCAATCAACAATAACCCGATTACCCGTTCCCATTATCCTCACTTTACGTCCCTAAACACCTATCATAAGGGACCTAGCCTAAGGATCATCATCGGGATGGACACTACTGCTAAGGGGATTCCTCAGCAATAAATGTCCTAATAGGCAACCATGTGGGGGATGGAGTACATCTGGTGACCACACAGTTCAAATAAACACCTACAGGTTGCGAGCCTGCTAGTGTTCCACTGGACTGTCTAGAATAGTCCGTGGTCGTCATCTATACTCCGCTAGATGACTGGATCATCAATAACATCTAAAACGAGGCCTCTCATTATTTTATTTTGTCACACAACAACTATTACATCTACCCATGTTTTACCCAACACATTTTGTAGATATAAAATACATATACAGTTTAAATCTTTGAAAACATGTATAAAACGTTCATCCAGCATAGATAGCAAGTATTCAGATAATATGCACACATAGCACGTAATTTATATTAAATACTTCATATCTATGTATAAGTTGAAAGTGAATATGCACTCACCTGATTAGGTGGTGACTCAGCACTCGGTCAGCGCTTCGATACTCTTAAAATGATATTCCTTCGATAAAACCTAGTATCGATATCACTAGGGTTTAGTTTAATGATAACCGCGATAAATTAATTAGTCTGACTATTATTAAGTATTAATAATGCTCAATATAACTCATAATAATAGCCCAAATAATTATTTTAAGGACCTAATAACATTCCTATAATTATTTGGAAGCTATCTTAAAAATTGCGTAAGTGTAGCATACTTACAGCGAATTTCATCGAAAACCGGGACTTAATTGGAGCAGCGTTTCGAAACCGAAAAACTCCTTTTTCTCGGGACTCCGGGAGTCTCGGGGCTTCCTTAGGGTGCTAGGGGTTCACCTAGACCTTAGGGAGGCTTCAAAACCTTAGAGAGAGAAAGATTTTAGAGAGAGAATGAGAAATGGTGTGAAAAATCCGGAGAAGTTCGCACCTATTTATAGGGGCCGAAGGTCGCCTCTACGCGGGGTGTACCGAGGGTACGCTGGGCGTACTGCTCGGATAAGGGTGCCAGCTTCGCACCAGCTGGCTCGCAACACCGGTAGGCGCGAGGCGTAGCGACTTCCGATGCGAGGCGTACTCGGACGCGGGGCATTCGCTTCGTACACGCGGCGTAAGGCGAGGTGTCGTGGCACGATCCGGAGCGAAGCCGTGGTCAGCAAGCGACGGTTCAGAAGCGGCCACGTCATCCGATTTCGCATCAGTTTTGCATTTTCGAGTTCAAACTTCAAAAATTCGTAACTTTCGCATACGAGCTCCGTTTTTGACGTTCTTTATATCCACGCGAAGGTGGGAACGTACTCTACAACTTTCGTTTAGACTTCGTTGGCTAATTTTGGCTCGATTTTAAATTTTATATTATTAACGGGCCGGGACACGATTGATCCGTTAAATCCTCATAACTTCTTCATCCGACATCCGTTTTTGCCCATCTTTTTCTTGTTATGCTACTCTCAACAAGATCTTCGATTCTCGTTCAGGTCGTGTCGGCTAAAAACCGCTCGATCAAGCATTCGAATTTCGGGTAGTACACTGCTAGTCCGAAACTTCGAAAAGGCGTAACTTCTTCATACGAAGTCGGATTTGGGCGTTCTTTTTATCGATGTTCTTAGTTTAACATATTCTACAACTTTTGTTTAGATTTCTAAGGTTAAAAAGTCTTCTATCGTAAATTTACTATTTTATGTCTTCCGGTGCCGTGCCGGTTTTGCCGTAAGACTTCGGCGGGCCATGACTTCTTCATTATAGCTTGGATTTCGGCATTCTTTATATGTATGGAAACCTTGAGACATATTCTACAACTTTATGTAGAGATATCGGGATTATCTCACACTTTAATTTTGACGCTCATTTTTATTCTTTGTTAATTATACATTTATAATAAACACATAAACACATAGTTCACATAATACTCAAATATTTCATATTTATTACTTCAAAAAGAGTTACAATAGTTGACCTAGACTATTACATTGACAAAAATGCTTAGCCCTGAAAACCCGGGCGTTACATATAAGAATGCTCTCTATCTATGTGTTGTTTCCCGATTTTCGATTTAAGATGACATATTAATTGAACAAATCAAATCAGTCCTGGCTTGGCCAAGAGCTTAGGGTGTCATCACTAAATCATCGAGGGGCCCACAAATATCTCTTTTATCCCACATTGGGTAAAAGGAATAGATAAAATTCGAATCAAATGCTTGTTTGTACTTACTCATCAAATCACACACAACAATATTTTTTATAACACCAAGTTACTGGTGTGTTTACATATGTCAATGTGCAACCGACTTACAAACTACAACTCACATGTCCCTGTTTCAAACAATATATGATATTATCGTCTCACAATCACTCGTTATAAAATCCATGAAGTGATACACATGAGCGTAGGTTTAATCCAATACTTAAATCTTATTTCAAGAGCACTCATGAACACTGTAGCAGACTTTTGCTATGCCTAAACACTTAGGCAATCTACAGTTGGATTCATGACAGTCTTACCTCATTACCTACTTCCAAATTATGATTGACTATGGATGTTTGAATAACCTAGTTATTCGGGAACTCAAAACATGCGAAGTGAAACACAAGAATAATCGAATCCAATATGGTCTCAAAATTTTTTGAGTATAAATAAAACACCTTTTATTTAATCAGCATATTGATCACACATTATTCATTGTATAATTTTTCGGATAATCAATTTAATATTTGAATTGAAAAACAATAGTTATCCCATGCTCCAAGCATACACGCTATGTTTACCTATGGTCATTGCTTTGTGAAATAGATCAATTGAACACATTTCCAATGATGCCCATCCCACAATTCGAAATCCCTATCACAAGTGTAAGAGTATCAAATTCTTGCCACTATTAGAATGTGTTCAGTTCTAACATTTTACGCAAGGATCCTTTTGTAATGTCATAGCATCAATGTCACAAAGACTTTGCCAATGATATTACAACGTACTCTATGAAGTCTCACATTCAAAGTGCATTCCTTTGAACATCCTTCTTGCATAACAGTTTCTAATCTACATAGATTCTAAATATCCAACTCCTATTATGGAAACATTTGCATATTTTCCATATGACAACACATTCTAAATAGAATCCTATCTGTTTACAATAATGTCAATATGGTCCATCCATTACTATACTTCCAACAGCTCAAAAGTGATCAATCCTTGGCGAACCTTAGATTGTCCTTGAAAGTTTTTTAAATACTTTGGTCATATCCGGTTCTGGTCCTTTTCCCTCTTAATGCCCTAGGCATTTGGAAAAGACAAAACGGTCAAATATTACAACATATATAATCGATCCTATACCTGAAGCGTATGGGATACATTACATAATGTCTTACATAAAGACATGATACTTTACCAGTCTCTTGCTATAATATAGCTATATATAGAATTTCCTTATGTTGAACCATTTCAACATAACTTTCATACATGTACTTTGACTAAATTTGATTAAATTTATCGATCTAAGATTTTAGATTTGAAATGAAGTATAAATTTTTCTCCTTTAATTATAGCAAAACAACTTTTCAACCTCAGCAACTTTATGAATTAAAACTTTTGTTTTCTATAATAATATTGCTAACTTGCAACACTTAACATAATAATCACGCTCCCATTAAGATGATAATTATAACACTTATGTTCCCATTAGCTTTGACATGTACTCAGAAAACAGCTGGACTCATAGAAATCATTACTTATTGACTTTCTTACCAAAGTTCATATTTCTGATACGTAATGCTTTCATAAGACTTTATCTAAGCTCATACACATTTTATTAGAAAGCTCATATGTGTGTCTACACAATTTCATAACTTACAACAGTATGTCTTAAAGGTTAAACTAATTGCCAAATATCACAATTAGAACTATGAAGAGGGATGGCATAGTCATAATCGAATTTGAGAATACAATTTACACAATTGCTATCTCCTTCAAATATTCCTAGTGAAAGCGTTTCCTCTAAATAATTTTCTTGAAGAGGAGAGAAACATTACCACTTAGATTTTATGGTGTATGCGTTCCTATCAATGTGAATTTCTCATAACCATTTTGACAAGACAAGGTTTGACAAATCCAAACTCATATGGACTGAAGTGTTCAATTTTTACTTCTTGCCATCTAGCAGCACAAGGGCCTACCATGTCTTCCAATTATTTGAACAAATCACCCATACAAATCAATGAACTTTCATTGATTAAGGTGCTCTACCTTTATGCATTCAAATGAGAACTCATAGAACTCACATGCATAGTCAACTCAACTGGAATGGCACAGAAACAAGAATGTGTCAACACAATGGGTTATAAACCTCAAGTCGTGTGGTAGTGATAGATAATAGGTTTATTCTTGGTTAGTTCCTAAAGCTATTCAAGACCATTAAAAATCCCACTAACCTCTTAACATATACCATTCTCTTGTCAAGAAACATTCCTTGACAAACAAATATTTAAGAGTTAGTGTGGATTCTTATCAAAACAAACACTTCACACAATTGGCCTTAGTTGGTCTTTATCTTATCCAAAACATCACAATTTACCAATTTCAAATGTGCAAGAGTAAGAACATTCCTACTAAATATTATGTCACTCATGTCACAATCCTGGAGTATGACCTCAAGACTCGATTTCGAAACAAAGTTTGATTCACCTTTTCAATTAACAATTTCAACAATTCACGATTCCTCTTCTTAGCCATACTAATGCACTAAGGTGTTCTTAGAGGATCAATTGTAACATGGTTTCATAATCACTAAGTTAATCATAAAATACGATAATTAAATACTCTCCCTTCTTTTCAAATTGAAGAATCTTTTATCTTTCTGCCTAATTGATTCATCTTATTCGTTCTGCTATACATTGAAACTTTTTCAATGATTCAGAATTACACTTAATCTTGTAAGCATAATCATATTTACTAAACTTTTGGCAAATCATGATGAATATTCTTATCGTTCTTTGTGGTGGACTTGACCAGTACACAACAAGGTGTACTAAATCCTCTTGTCCTTCACTTGACTCACATACTTATGTGAACAAGGAATTAGTCTTAATTTTCCGAAATACGAAGGTACTTATTCATTACACAATCTAAGTCGCATGACTCCAAGTTTTTGTCCAATTGAAACTTTGGTGATGAGAATCTTCCTTATTTGTAAAGTTTTGACACTACCACAAATAACATAACTAAGAATCACATCCTTTTCAATATTGCTATCAATAGAAACATACAAACATCAATTTTCACAAATGCCATTGCAAGGACAAAACAAAATTTATTTTATTTATGAAAGTGTGGAAAAACTTGTCCTTACAATGCAAATACAAATGATAACTGTGTTACTAAACATTTCTAAGCAATCTATCCTAATTCTTAAACTAAAGCTCAAAAATATGATAACTGTGTTACTAGTGATCTTTATCGAGTGATCCAGGATCCTAGGGAATCCCTTAAGACTTTTGTGAATTGGTTTGGCAGGGAAGTTCTGAGTATCCCCAACATCGACATAGTAACTACAATTGAAGCCTTTAAAATAGGCTTAAATAAGGACTCTCCTTTCTACAAATACCTCATCATTACTCCGTGAAAAAGGATGGAAGAAGTATGGAGCAGAGCACTAAGGTTCATAAGGCTCGAAAAACACAAGGAGATCCAAAAGAGGAGCAATCCACCAAGGTCATACGATCATCCCAATAGGTAGGACGACTCCTCGTTTCAAAGATCCTATAAATCAAAACCATATTCCAAACCTAACCATCATAGGGTTAATGCCCTTGAAGATGAAGGAGAGGCAGAAGACTTTCCTAAAGTTGCTGACTATTGTTTTTATAGTGGATATTTTAGGTGTAATATTTGCTATGTTGGATCTTGGAGACAAAACAAGATGGCCAAGAAAAGTAGAAAAATCCACCACTTGGAAAGACAAATCCAAATGGTGTGCATACCATGAAAAGTTTGGTCATATCATAAAGGATTACATAGATCTCAGGAAGGAGATCATCTACCACTTAGGCAAAGGATACCTCAAATAAATCCTTGGAAGAAGAAAGGAGAGATACAAAGAGAAAGATTAGGATCCTCAGAAGATCCTCGACAAACCAGGATCCCTTCCCACTGATGAAAAGGTAATTAATGTGATCGCTGGAGTATCTAACCTTTGTGGTACCTCTTATTCTGCAGAAAAAAGGCACACCAAGGTGTAAAAAACAAAGAAAGAAAAAGGGCCATAGAAGAATACATTAATCACAAACGAGAAAGAGATCACCTTCGATGAAGCAGATAGACAAGACATCCAGGATCCTCACCATGACAGATTGGTGATCACTATATACATCACCAACCATTTAGTTAGAAGGATCCTTGTTGAAGGAGGACCCTCAGTTAACATTATACATTTGGACGCATTAAAAAGAATTAACATCCCGGAGTCTGAAAGAGTTAGAATATACTTGGTGCTGATTGGATTCAACAGCGAAACGAAACACACTGTTGACGAGATAAAGCTACCTATCTACATATAGGGGGTAAACTCAATGCAAAGTTTTTGTGTAATTGGTACATCATCCTCTTATAATGTTATACTAGGTATAACATGGATCCATGAAATGAAGGTTGTCCCATCGACATATCATCAGTGTATAAAGATGCCTACCCCATGGTGGACAGTGAAGATCACATGAGATCAACAAGAATCCAAAGAATGCTATTGTATTTCGATGAAATCCTATATGATCGCACGGAAAGCATAACAAGTAAAGTAGGGGTCACAAGACATACTGAAAAAAAAAGAACGAGATGTAAAAGAAGTGCCCCTAAACCTTGAGGACCCCAAAGCCAAAATTCTCATAAGATCCTCAATGCCTGAACAAATCAAACAAGATAGAATGAACTTCCTCAAAGCTAGAAGCTAAATGTTTGCGTTGAAGCATGAGGACATGGCAGGTATAGAAAAAAAGTATAATAACACATAAACTTATCATTGATCCATCATTCAAACCCACACACCGAAAAAGAAAGAAGTTCGCACCAGAGAGAAACCAAGTTATATAAGAAGAAGTAGAAAAACTTCTTAAAACAGGAATGATTAAGGAGGTGAAATTCCCAAGGTGGCTAGCTGATGTGGTTGTGGTACAAAAGAAGAATGCTAAAAATGGAGAATATGTGAGGATTACATGAACCTTAACAAGAATTGTCCTAAGGATCCTTTCCCTCTAGCAGAAATAGACTCCATGATAGACATGACAGCATGTCATGAATTATTAACATTCATGGATGCATCAATGGGATTCCAACAGATCCAGATGGAACCATCCGACCAAGAGGATATAGCATTCATAACACGTATCTATTGTTATACTGCCATGCCATTTGGTCTTAAAAATACTAGTGCAACATACCAAAGGCTAGTCAACAAGATGTTCAAAGAGACTCTGGGGGACACCATGGAAGTCTATATCGATGACATGGTGGTCAAGTCTAAAAAAGCTGAAAATCACCTCAAGGATCTCGAAAAAAGCCTTCGACATACTAGACGAATATAACATGAAGCTAAATCCCTCCAAATGTCACTTTGGAATGAGATCAGGAAAGTTCCTAGGATACATGGTGACCAATAGAGGAATTGAAGCAAGCCCGGAGCAAATCAAGGCCATCCTCGATCTAAGATCAACATCCTTGATAGAAGATTTTCAAAGACCAACATGAAGAGTGGCGGCCCTAAACAGGTTCATCTCTATATCCTTAGAAAGATGCAAGCGTTTTTATGACCTCTTGAAGAAGAACAAAAGCTTAAGTGGACCGAGGAGCACGAAGATTGTTTCCAAGAACATAAATAATATTAAAGTTCAACACCCCTATTGGTAAAACCATTAGATGGGGAAGCACTGATCCTCTACCTTTTAGTATCCTCAAACGCGGTGAGTCCAGTCTTGGCTATGGATCTTAATGGGGACCAACATCCCATCTAGTATATAAGTAAAAGTATTTTGAATTCTAAGGCCAGGTACTCCAACCTTGAAAAACTTATACTTGCATTAGTAACTACTTCTACTAAATTAAGACACTATTTTGAAACACATCCTATAAATATAGGAACTAATTATCCCATTAAGAACATTATAAGAAAACTATAAATGTTTGGGAGGATGGAAAAGTGGTCCATGAAATTAAGCACATATGACATAAAGTATGAGCCAAGATCCGCTATATTTTCTTAAGCATTGGCAGTGTAATGCTCTGTTCCGAATTGATTCCTAATCAAAGGTTTTGGCCTGAAGAGCGGTCGTCATAAGGATTAGGCCTTTAAAAAGGTTTCAGTTTGGACCATTTGGATGTGGGTAATGTAGATATATGACCCAATAGTTCAGTTTGCACTTTGGAGTCAAAGGGTACAATGGGAATGTAGTGTTTTCAGACTTCTTTTATGAATTATGGATTTTAGTTCGATGTGTTTTAAGTCAAAAGTTATTATATAGGATTTCAAGCTCCTTAATACCTTTCCGTGGATATAAAGAACGTCGAAAACGGAGTTAGAACGAAGAAGTTATGACCGCTTGAAGTTTGGGTGGCTTTGTGCCAAGTTGCATATGATGGGCGTACAAAAAGGTTTACATTGGGCGTACTAATGGAATCTTAAGTATGTTGGGCATACGTAAATAATGCCCAAACCCTATTTTTGTAATTTAAGCCTTATTTAAGCTACTTAACTCCCCCAAACTCAATCCATTCTCAGCCTCTACCCCTCTAACACTCCTTTCATGAAACCCTAACCTTAGATGAGCCTTGTCAGCTAAAAGAAGGTGACTTTAAGTGCTTTGTAGTATGCATTGTGCACCTTGGAGAAGAAGGAACTTCTTATAGAAGTGTTGGTTGCATTAGAGCTTGTAGATCTGGACTTTGTTTACCTTGATCTATCTTTTAGAGGTATAAAGTTTGAATCTTGATGATGCGTTTGTTAGATCTAGCTAATTTTGGATGTTACGAGCTTTTGGTCATTTTAGTGCATAAAGTTTAGATCCTGAAAGTTTGTGACCTTGTTATGGATAAAGTTGGAAACTTTATCCATCTAAACATCATTGTGATTCAGATATGAAGGTTGGAGACTTGGACTTAATGGATTAAGTTGAAAAAGATGCAAATATGGTCCCGTTTGATGATTAAGGGCTAGATCTTGGTGGTTTGGACCATTATAATGGATAAAGTTGGAAGCTTTCTCCATAACGGAACTTTTAGGATTAATAAGTGTCATGATGTCTTAAAGGATTGATAAATTAAGGTTTTAACTTTTGGACCTGTTGTAAACATGGAAAGTCATAAAGGTGGAAACTTTATGACTTAGAATGATGTTGTGGGACTAGATCTGAGAGTTGGATGAAAGGACTTAACAGATTAAGCATTTATTGGAAAAGTGCCATTTGGCCAGGTATGTCGGGCGTTCCTTCGAGTACGCTGCATGTACTCATATGGGGTACCGATTCTGTTCGGTTAGTGCGCCATGCGTACGACTTGAGTATGTTGGGTGTACTCAACCTGATGTTTAACTTATTGACTTTGACTTTCGTTGATCGTTGACTTTTGACCATGTTTGACCTTGGGCCAAACTTGAGGGTTTTGGCCTATTAACTTAGATTTTATCTAGTTTTGGTATTGATAGCTCGGGAAGCCAATGGGGTAGCAACTAAGGATTTCTTCCAGGGAGCTTCTGCATTTGAGGTGACTCTCCTTACCATACCAATGGGTCGAAGGCACCAAGGCTAGCGCTTTTTGTGATATGTGGTACACTAGTTGATTTTGTGATATGTGGTACACTAGTTGATTTTGTGATATGTGGGGCACTAGTTGATTTAGTGATATGTGGTATAGTAGTTGGTTATGTGCAATGTGTTATGCTAGTTGTCTCTGTGATACTTTCATGAAAGACAATGATGGGAGCCCATGACACTTAGATATCAGACCATGTGTGGGATCCCATGGTATTCCAGGTAAAGACCATTTGGGAGCCCATGATACCTGGATATCAGACCATGTGGGGGAGCCCATGGAATTTCGATGAAAGAACATGGGGGATCCCATGCCACTTGAATACGAGACAATGTGGGGGAGCCTATGGCATTACAGGTAAAGACCATGGGGGGAGCCCATGACACATAGGTGTAATACCCTGGGGAGAGGCCACGACATCCTGGAGTAAGACCCTAGGGGGAGCCCACGACATTCTTATATGTTTATATGCATGGCTTATGTGATTGATATGGTTTATGCAGTTATGTGTTTTATGTGGGGTATGCTTTGGCGAACTCACTAAGGTTCATGCTTACAGTTGTCACACCCCCAAACCAGAACGGTGGAAACGTTCAGGGGTGGATGACATCATGTACAATATCACAACATTTGTACGATAATAATCAAAGCAGCAACAAACTATTGTGTTGATAATATATAATTTACATTGTGTTCAAAACATTTCTTGTTTATCATTAAAACTATAGCAAAGGATAAGACGCGATACTAATATGCTCTGTCTTCATAATTCCTGAAAGGGGTACATGTCTACTAATTTCCAAAGAATACAAGTGGTTTGAAAAAGTGTCAACATTAAAGTTCGTGAGTTCATAAGCATTTTTGTTATAGGGGGTATATTATTTGTTCTTTGAAGATGCTCATGTGTTCCTCCAGAAAATCCTATATTTTCTTAGTAAGAAATGTGACCATACAAGTTCCATTTATGATCACTTAGCTTATACTAGCTATATATAAACTAATATCGAACAAACAGTTTAATGTGTGAAAATGCCCTAAGCCCACAACCAAACAAGGAACAGGAGGTAAGGCGGAAATCACACATTCCACTGCCTATTAGATATTATTTATATATAACTCTTATGTATAAGCTAAAGAACCATGGAATTAACAATTAAGGATCCTTTATGCTATACTAGTTTGTAAATAAGTGTTGAACCTTTTCTAAAAATGTTCCTAGTTCCACCCGCTATATTGTAAAGTAATGTTTTAGGTAAGTAATCGTATTTGTTTCCAGAAAGTTGAATTATAAACTATTTCCTTGTAAAATAATGATGTTTATCCCAGAAAATCCAATATTTTCCACAAAACCGAGTTATAGTCTTAAACGTTTTAAGACCGAAAAGTACAAGTATAATTGCCATATTGAATTTGATGATACCTAGTTTTATTTTATAAGTAAAAAGTAGCTGAAGATGAGTTTGCCCTGTAAACTAGATGTGATGTTAATACCCTCCAATGATCACTTAGTACGTACGAGTTGTATATAATCGAGATCGAACAGACGATCGAATGGGTGAATCTGCCCAAAGCCCACAACTAGCAAGGAACATGAAATAAGGCAAAAATCAGTCATTGCACTGTCTACCGAACATTAATTTTATATAACCCTGATGTACATGCTAAGTAATCATAGAGCTAATACCCCCTTGAGGCTATTTAAAAAGTATATTACTTTTTACATGTGTCATTGTTTTCTCCATGCGAGCTCTTATAACCATACTGTAACCTAAGATGGCCTAATCGCGACGTTTTTCAGGTGTTAGAATGTTAACAACATTTGTCACCCCAGGCATGCCCGCCTAACTGTAGCTAACATTTAATGGGCGAGATTGTCAGTCCCATATAGATCTATACACAAATATCTCTCTCTCCCTATAAGAGATTCGTGTTATAAGTCAGGACTTGGTTGGTACATAGATAAGTACGTGAAGACGTCTCGCAAATTTCTTCAACGAGTTTACTAGTAATGAAGTGAAAAACCTTTTAGTAAATAACTTGTAGCTTTGTAAAAATAGTTCTCTTGTTCCATAAACTATACCTATTATAGTTTATAAGTTTGTTTCTGTTGATATAAAAACCATTGCGTCTTAACATCTTTTGTAATTGTTTGTAAATTTAACAGTAACTATGTTTGGCGTATTCAACAAGTTTCACGTTTAAATACATATTAACGGTAAGAAAAAATAATAAGTAAATTATATTTTTAATCTTGTGTTTTACTTGTATTCCCCCAAAAATAATTTAAAAATCATAAAAATGAAGGGGTATGAACTCACCTCGAATGTGTGTGCTAGTTCGGACGCGAAGTGATTGCGAAGGATCCCCGGGTTAGAATGCGTGAAACTGGCCGTATCCTAATAATATTTAGACACGATATCATATTTAAATTAATAAAATAATTTAGATAATAATTTAAAGTGTTAGAAAACACTAAATTATGTAAGCAATACTTACAAATAACCTTAGGAATTATTTGGAATAGTTCTAGGCGTTTTTGGTGTGCTTTGGGGGGTTTCGGTTGGATACTTGAAGATTTGAAGATATCGGTGAATGTTATTGGTTCTCCTGGTGGAAATAAGAAGATCTATGTAGAAATCTCTTGAAGATATGGGGTTTATAGATGATACTTGAGAGCAAAAAGTGAAGTGTTTTTGGTGTGAAATGTGAGAAATGAATTGAGTTTGCAGCTAAACTTATAAATATATATATATATATATATATATATATATATATATATATATATATATCAATGTGTTTTCGGCCTTAAAGGGAGTTTAGCTTTGGGTTTTTAGTTTCTAGTTGGGCTTTTGGAAGTGTTTTCAGTCATATCCTTTTCAAGAATGAGATTTCGGTCACACCTAGACCGAAAACCCCATTTGATCTTTAATTCCAATCCATAAACCTATTAGCTTTAAGTCCTAAGACCGAAAACTAAGTGTTTCTAGCATCTATGGACCAAAAACCACTTGTTCTAGAATCCTATGACCGAAAACTCAATTGTGACGGGTTAGTTTACAATTTAAACTTTAATCCTTTGATTTATGTTGACTTATATTAGCTTAATTCAACTTAGGTTTCAAACTACATTTAGTTATTAGTTCTATAAACAAGCCCGAATGGATATAGGGATACAATGCAACAAAGATTGCAATTGTGGTTTCACTTGTACTAGGTTATCGTTTAGACCTTGCTTGCTCTAAAATTTTTGGAATGTGATAACAGTTTTGTTTATGTTTTCACGTTTCATCGGTTTGGAAAGGAAGGGCCCGTCTTGATCTCAACGCACACCCCCGTGTTTCCGTAATATGTGATTTTGGGATGGACTCTGATAAATGTTTTTAACTAGAAATGCTTTTGGAATGCTTGGATTTAAATGATATCTATGATTTAACTATAATAAAAATGAAATTTTTACCCTTGATTTTTGGGTTGTTACAAGTTGGTATCAGAGCCGTGGTTTGAGGGATTCAGACATTCTTTCGGGTTTGTCTGAACTCAAACTGAGGTTTTGGTAAAGTTTTCATAAGAAAAATATTTTGAGAAAAGAAACTGTCTAAGATAAGAAAAGGGTGTGGTGCATGCAATCAGTCGATCTCAAGTAAGTTTTCCCAGAATACCCACATATGTTATCTGCTATGAATTAATTTATGAATATAAGAATCGCATGCTCGTTAGGGATAGGACTAATGCCTTTATATGTTGTATGAGCTAGTAGACTTGCACGCTAGTCCTGAGTAGTCAGTGATAGATTGGCCTGATATGTGATGCTTGTAGCCATGGGGATACTAGATGCTATGTTGGAATGAGAATGACTATTGGTATTAGTAACTGCTCAGTGTATGCTTCAAAAAATTGTATACGGGTAGGATCTTATAGCCTTAGAATAATTGATATGGCCTTATTTCCCATTATTGTCTGGTTCTAGTCCTAAGGTAGAGTCTATTATTCGACAGTCTATTAGATCCTGTTCTGTGTATAATTTGCATGCATAAGGCAGGCGACAACGAGGGTGGATTTGGATAGCATGAGTTGTTGTATGTGGACTGAACGTTCTATGATAGTTTCTTGGGTTGGAGAGTTACTACACGAATGTTGCTTGCTTTGTGCTTTGTGGAACTCTTGGATGTTAGGAGTCAACTGCTAAGTGAATATGGCGATATTCAAAAGGTGGATGGCTGGTATCATGAGGAGTTCTTCAGTAACTGATGGAAGGTGAGTTTCGGAACTTAAGAAATCCTAGGATATGCTTCAGTGGGCTAGGAGTGCGGTTTAGTGAGTTTTGGGTGCATCAATTTGAGGATTTGACTTAGATGATTCGGGAGGATTTGCTGAGGAAAGTATGGAGAAGTGTGGAAGGTAGTATTGGGCTCGTACTACTGAAAGCTCATGATCTATACTCAAATCAGTGAGAGTCTTGGAGATTCTAAGTAGCTTATGGGAAGGAGAATTCTTAGTTATGCTCTGATCGTGGGGATAAATGATTTTCCATATGAGGATGAGCACACATGCAAAAGGACCAGGGATTGGTCCCGGCTCCGGTGGTGAGCCAGATAGTGGGAGGACTGATAGGGTTTTGAGTTCACTTTGGATTAAGGAGATGGAAAGTGTTTTCCACACTAGTCCCTACCGCTTAGGAGCTAAGGTTTGGTTTGCCTTGGATCTCTTGTATCCGGTGACAAGGAGTTGTTGGGATTTATTGTACGATCTTTTGTACTTTCAGAATTAGAGACTATGTAATGGGACTAGTTTGACGCTCGGGTTAGGGCAGAGTTTTCTCCGGCACATCGATTAAGAGATAAATATTATGGGTACCAAGTATTTTGCATGGTTACTTCACACCTTGTTTTGTGATCCTCAGCATCCCAGTCAAAAAACATGAAGGGCACACTCGGGATTGAAACACGTCGTTGAACAGTTCAATGAATCTCAAAAGATCTAGAAGTTTCAAATCCAATTAAAAACCTAATAAATTATTTTGTTTTTCATGGTGGAAATTGGTGAATTGTCATTCACCTACCATTAAATATTCTATAGCTTGGATTACGATATCCCTCTTCCAAGTTATAAAATATTGTGTTGGGTCCTAGCCTTAATATTTCATATTGGGTGTTATATTAAGGACTTTAGATCAACTATCTTGAATATCTCCCAAAAGATGTCTAGTTCAGACATCTATGATCTTCCCAAATCTCTTAGAACTTCACCTCCTCCAATTATTCTCCTTAACCCACAAGTTAAAGGTCACTCAAGCCCTAATGGAAAGCAAGGTCTATATGTGATCGCATCTTGGAAATGAAGTCACATATTGACAGGTCGGGAGATTTGGGAGTCAAAGTCTTAAGAAAGTTGGATGTTCAATCACTTTCTAAATCACATAGTGAGTTACCTTTGGACTACTATGAAATAGACTATAACATGACCCTAAATGATCTTATCTATTTGCTTTGTACTGCTGAATCAACAATGATCTGGAGCTTTCGTAAAGCAAATTTGATTAGTAGATCAACTTTCCAAACCTTCAATGGACATTGAAAATGGTTGCATTCGATACCCAGTAAAAGATTTCTCTTCCGAATGGAACGGGATTGGCCATGGTGAACTCGGTTGACCAAATGGTAAAGAGAAAGACTAAGTCCGAGATTATCCCATGTACCATTCACAAAGGATCAATATGGTTCTATTGCTAAAAGGAAAGGGAATTGGTTGCGAAGCTGCCAAATTTACGTGAAAGATCATAAGGTTGGCTCTATTTCAGGTAAAGTCCACTATCTAACTCGATTAAGTTTCTATTCTGAGATTCTAATTACATGATGTGACTGGGTCACATGTTGGTGTTTTAAGAATCAAAGGAAAAGTGAAGGAAACTTAAAGAAAGAGTATGCTGAATCTAACCGCGAAGATGGATTTCTATCGCTTGATTGAAGATCGGATTCGTGAGCAACTCTTAGGAGTTATGATAGATTGCTAGGAAACATGTAATAGCATAGTTTTCATTTAAAGTTGCATTGTAAGGAAAAGTTTTTCTGCTTTTTTTATATAAATAAAAGTTTGTGTAATGCCCCGATTCTAAGGTATTTCTTATATAATATTTATTGGGTTAAGCTCTACTCGACGAGTTGGTTGACCTACTCGTTGAGTATCAGCTGGATGAGACCGCGTTCTAAGTGACCTACTCGTCGAGTCCATATTGGGACTCGGCGAGTAGGAGCTGGTAGTGGAAACCCTAAATCTCGGGGTTTGTACCTCTATTTAAAGGAGCTTTAGCCTCCTTTGGCCTCTTTGTAATCTTTGAGAGCCCCTTAAAAACCTAATTCGTGTGTGTGCGCCTTGGTGTGGTGTTTGATGCTTGGAAATGAGAATCTTAGAGGAAGAAAGCTAAGAGTGCAAGGGAATTGAAGGAAGGAAGGAGTGGGAAGCAGGATTTACCTCAGTTGGCATCCTTTGAAGGTATCAAAGTTCCATCCTTACTTCCCTTTTTCCCTTTTGTTGAGTTTCTAGGGCTTTTTATGGATTTTCAAGTTGGTATGATGAGCTATGGGCTAGATTTAAGGTTGTAACTTCAGATCTGGACCCTCCTTGGATTCTAGAAGCATAAAGTCACAATTTTGGTTGTGATTAAGGTCCCTATTGAGCATGAAGCTCCATTAAGAACATAAAATAGGCATTTAGAGCCTTTATAGCCATGCATGCACGTAAATTTTGCAACTTTACGTGATAAGCATGCCCTAGAAGCTTGGATCTATGAGTTGGAGCCGTTGCATGGCTCAAAAAAAGTGTGTATGGAAAAAGTATAGAATGGACTCGGTGAGTCGGTGAGTCACATGAAGATTTCATGAACTCAACGAGTTGATGAACAACTCGACGAGTCTGATAAAGATCGTCATAAGACTCGACGAGTTGAAGAATAACTTGGCGAGTCGGATGAGTTTTCTCTTGGACATGTATGAGTGTGTATCCATAGAGTTGCAAGGAGGGAACTCAACGGGTGGCCTTAAAGTTTGATTGGGAATCAAAGGAACTCGATTAGTCACTCCGATGACTCGGCGAGTTGGAATGTACTTCAGGGAACTCGGCGAGTAGCCAAGGGTACTCAGCGAGTTAAGGTCAACATGGACTGTTGACCTTGACGGAGGACTTTGACTTTGACCAGGGGTTGACTAGTGGGTTATGGAGTACCTTATAAGGTTAAGGATTTATGAGTATGATGTACTATGATACTAGGTGGTGGAGCCTGTGTCACGTGATCCGAGAGTTGGACTTTACCTTTCGTATTGACATCTGTGAGGTGAGTTATCCTCACTATATCGATAGGGTCTACGGCACCAAGGCCGACCCTTTAGTTGTTATTGTTATGGTATGCTACATTTGGTTATGATCTGTTAGATCGGAAATCAGGGTAGATAGTATGGTATGCTCTTATGATCTGTAGGGATTGGTATGTTAGTGACCTGCTAGGTCGGTACTCTAGTTACAGGAGAATTCTATGATTGATGATCAGTGTGACACATATGTTTGATGTTTGTATATGCATGTATATGATAGTACGTACACATGGTTATTTGCTTGTGGTCAAGTTGAGGCGGTCCTGGTTTGTGTTGAAGGCCAATATACCCTATGAGCAGTCCAGGAATACTGTAGGCCCACGTGGCGGACCAGTCATGTTGAAGGCTCCGAATAGATTCAGACAGATTGTACGCCCGGTAGGGTGGTCCAGTCAGGCCGATGGCCCAATATGCATGTTGATTGATTGATTGATTATTACTGATATGGTATTGTCAGTGTGGTATTGGTATTTTGGGGGTAGCTCCCTAATCCCTCTAGCTTATAGTTTTTAGTTTAGTGTTTCATGTACTTCAGGAGATCAGGGAAAGGAAAAGGCGTGACCGTACTGCTCCTTATCCTTGTGTTATGATTTTTTGGACACTCTGATGGAAAATGATTTGAAATCATTTTGTAAACAATGCTATTTGGTTTTTATTTATGATTGAAAAAGCCTAAATTTGGCATCAAATTTATGGATGCTAGAGTTTGTTTTACTTTACAATGGAATTTATGAAAACTTGATGTTTGTATGTTTCTAGTAATAATGGAAATATAAATTTGATTCTTTCATTTGTGGTAGTGTCTAAAGTTACCAAATAAGGAAAGCTTCTCATCACCCAAAGTTTTCAATTGTATAGAAACTTGGAATCATACAAGGTGTATAGTATGATGAATGAGAACTTTCAACTTTGGAAAATTAAGACTAGTTCCTTGTTCACATTTATATGTGAGATAAGTGAAGGACTAAGGGATCGAATACACCTTCTTGTGCAATGATCAAGTCCACCACAAAAGATCTATAAGACTATTCATCATGATTTACTAAAGTTTAATAAATATGGTTACACTTACAAGCCTAAGTGTAATTCTGATACAATGGAAAAAATTCCGATGTATGGTAGAATGAATGAGAAGAATCAAATTAGGCAGAAGGATAAAATTTTCTCAAATCTGAAAAGATGGGAGAGTACTTTAGCATCATGTTTTGTGATCATCTTAATGATTTAGAAATCATGTCACAATTAGTCCTCTAAAGTCATCTTAGTGTATTCTTATGACTAAGAAGATGAATCTTGAATTGTTGAAATGATGAAATCAAGAAGATGAGCCATGCTTCGTTCCAAAAACAATTCTCATAGTCATATCCAAGATTGTAACTTGAGTGACATATCTTAATGGAAGGTTTCTTAACACTAGTCAAATGTAAGAGTATAAGTATCCTACTCTTGTACATTTGAAATTGGTCAGTTGTGATGTTTAGGATAAAAGACCAATTGTGTGAAGTATTTATCTTGATAAAGAATCCAAAATATCTCTTGAATATTTGGCAAGTGAGTGTTATGTGTCAAGAGGATAGTGGGAGTCTTAAAGGTCCTGGAAGAATTTCAAGATCTAATGAAGACTAAAAACCTGTAGTTGAACATTAGCACACGACGTGAGGTTTATAACCTATCGTGTTGACATATTTATATTTCTGTGCCCATTCCAGTTAAAGTTCGCTTTGCATATGAGTTCTTAGAGTTCTCAATTGGTTGAATAACAACTTGGAAGCAATGACAAGCCCTTGAGCTACCAGGTGGCAAGAAAATAAGATTGAGTTCAGTCCATATGAGTTTGGGTTGATCATTATCCTTGTCTTGTGACTATGGTTTTGACAATTCATATGGATAAGAGTAGTTACACAATAAAATCTATGGGTCATAAGGTTTTTCTCCGATTCATGAAAATGATTGTGAGGAAACACTTCCACCAAGTAGATTTTAAGTAGATAACAATTGTGATATTTGCAATTATCAAAGTCGTTAGTGGAGAATGTGTGGTTAACCGACACACTAACATGGACTTATGATAAATGGAAAAGGTGTAAAAAATTGAGACTATTATTATGACATCCCTTTTCATAATTCTAAAATTGTTTAGACACACCTATAAGCTATCTAAGAGAGATGTATGATTTTGATAAAGTCTTATCAAATCAATATAGTATCAGAAATGTGAACTTTGGTAAGAAAGTCAATAAAGTATTGATTTCTACAAGTCCAACTAATTTCTAGATACATGTCAAAGCTAGTGGGAGCTTAAGTGTTATGCTAATAATCATCATATTAGTGGGAGCATGATAATTATGATAAGTATTGCAAGTTAGCAATGTTAATTATAGCAAACAAAAGTTTCAATTTGTGAGGTTGCAGGGTTGAAAAAGTTGTTTTGCTATAATTAAGGGAGAGGAAATTATACTTCATTTCAATTCTAAAAGGCTTAGATTGAGATTTTAATCATCTTAGACAAGACTATATATATATATATATATATATATATATATATATATATATATATATATATATATATATATATATATATATATATATATATATATATATATATATATATATATACTAGGTATGAGACCCGTGTACTACACGGGTTTATTAAAAATAAAAATTTAATATTAATATTTAAACTTTAAATTTAAAATCAATATTTAATATCAATATCAATTTTAGAGCTCTCATTAATTATGATATTTATTACATTATAAATATATCAATTCTTTTTCAAGGAAGCATTTATTTCTCTCAATATTCTAACCGAAATAAGTTGTGATATGTGAACAAATTAGAAAATTACATGTGGAAATAAGTAAATTTTAAAAATCTATTAAAATGCCATGTGTCCAAATCAATGAGGACATGACATGTGGCAGAAAATGGGCTTTATTTATTAGTATAGATATATATGAATTTTATGTTGGTTTGGTTCAACTTAAGAAAATTATATATATTGCGTTCTCAAAATTCGATTATGATTACGGCATCCCTCTTCATAGTAAATTTTGAGAACATGGAAAATCAAAAATATTGTAGCAAAAGACTGGTCTAGAATCATGTCTTTATGTGAGACATCATGAATCATGTCCCATTTGCTTTGGGTACAGGATCGATTGCATGTGCTATAATATTTATCTTTTATAAGTTTTCCAAATGCCTGGGGCATTAAGAGGGGAAAAGTTCTAGAATTGGATATGACTAAAACGATTAAGCAATTGTCGAGGACAATCTACGGTTTACCAAAGATTGGTTGCTCAGGTACAGTTGGAAGTATAGTGCTAATTTTTGGAAGCATCATATTGGCATATTCTGAAAAGAGGCAACTCTTGTTCGGAAGTGATAGTCAAAACAGAAATATGGAAATGTTTCCATATGTGGAAGTTATTCAATTTTCGTAAGATTAGAAAAACTTAATGCAAGAAGGATATTTCCATGGAGTTGATCTCCATTGGAATACTCTGTAATGTCTGATGACAAGTCTTTGTGACTTTGTGCATAATCATTACAAGCGGATCAATGCATATAAGTTGAAAATCTAACAGATTTTGGTAAATGGCAGGAATTAGGAATTCTTACATTTTTCGATAAGGATTTGGGAGAGTGAAATGAGAATCATTGAAATTATGTTCAATTGATTTATTTCACAAAGTAAGGATCATAGATAAAAACAGAGTGCATACTTAGTGTATGGCAATGCTATTGCTTAGAAAAACATAGTGTACATCCCTGGAGCATGGGAAAACTAGTGTTTTTAATTCAAGTATTAAGTTGATAAAACCGAAACAATGAATAATGAGTAATCAATATGGTGATAAATAAAAAGTGTTCTATTTCTATTCATAGGTTTGATACCATACTAGATTCAATTATTCTTGTGTTTCATTTTACATGTTTCGACTTCCAGAATAAACTAGGTCATTCTTCAAAATAACTTAGTTATTCAAACCATCCACAGTCGGTCATATGTTGGAAGTAGATATGAATGAAGATTATTGTGGGTTGGATTGTAGAGGTCTAAGATGTTGGACAAAGTGTTGCTACAACACTCATTAGTGCTCATAAGTTATGAGTATTGGATACAACCCGCGCTCATTGGAATCACTTCATGGATTTTATCACGAGTGATCATGAGATGATAATATGTTATATTATTCAAACCTAGAGATATGAGTTATTACTATGAGTTGGTTATACATTGATTGCATGAAAACGCATTGGTAACTCGATGTTATAAAATGTGCTTTTGTGTATGATTCGACAAGTAGTAGAATAAGCCATATGAGTCGAAGTTTATCCATTCCTTTTACCTTCGGGTTAAAAACGATATTGGTGCACCCCTCGATGATTTAATGATGATACATGTGAGTGCGTGGCTAAGCCAGGACTGATTTGATCTGTTCAATCAGTCAGTCTTCATAAATCAGAAATCGGGAAACAACAAATAGACAGATAGAATTATTTATTATCCATGTCTCAATCCATATGATATCTAGAATGGAGGAATATACGATCCATTATCTAATGGACAAGTCATTCACAAGATCAGAGTTCAGTTAACACGTCAGAGTTCGACAGAAGCTCTTGAGAGCTACGATTGCTAGTCGGGTTTTGAAGTCATAATCAATAATAGTTTTAGACTTATCCAAGTGGGAGACTGTTGGATTAATGTCTAAGTCCATAACTATAATTGGTAAGACTTGACCCGACTTGGCATGGTCCATTTGGGTTGCGTGGCATCGGGACAATTGGATAGACAAGATGAGGAAAAAGGATACTAGTGATTTATATTAATATATTATAAGTTCTAATATATTAATATATAATCATATTATTTAATTAGTATTGATTAAGAATTAATTTATAATTAATTAAGTGATCAAAAGGAACTAATTAAATATGGACTCTTAGATATATATGTGTGATGGGCCATGTTCATTTAGGTTGGGTTAAGCTTCCATGGATAGTCCATGGCGTTTTTAACCCATGGATCATATGAAATGAAGGGTCATGGGTTTAACTGTAATCTCCACACTATATAAAAATGTCCTTGGTTGATGAAATGGGCACTAGTGTGTGTACACAAAAGGGCAATGATGATTTCAGTAGAGACAACCAAAGTATCCTTATTCTCAAGGTTATTCCAATTGTTCATGGTGTTGTGTGAACCATTTGAGGTGTCACACTTAGGGCACTAGGCACTCAAGCTTCATGAAGACAAGTTACATCAAAAAGGTATGTAGTCTATCTATTTTATTACCCAAGTATGAAAGATTGTATGCTAGATAGGGTAATACCTTGGAATATTCATATTTGCATGTATAATAGAGAAAAACATAGATCCAAGGTATTTAGGGTTGCATCTACACTTAGGAGTGTTAGAATGCTCAAAACCCAACAACAAGTTGGTATCAGCGCCTTGTTTTGTGGCATTCAGACATACTTTCGGGTGTGTTTGAACTCAAACTAAGGATTTGGTACATTCAAATGAAAAATGTTTTGAGAAAAGAAACTTTCTAAGATAAGAAAAGGGTGTGGTGCATGCAATCGGTCGAGCTCAAGTATGTTTTCCCAGAATACCCACATATATTATCTGTTATGACTTAAATTATGAATCTGAGAATCACATGCTAGTTACGGCTAGCAGAGATGCATTTATACGTTGTATGAGCTGGTAGACTTGCATGGTAGTGCTGAGTAGTCAGCAATAGATTGGCCTGATATGTGGTGCTTGTAGCATTGGGGATACTAGATGCTATGTTGGAATGAGAATGACTATTGGTATTAGTAATTGCTAAGTGTATGCTTTAAAAATTGTATACGGTTAGGTTCTTATAGCCTTTGAATAATTGATTTGGTCTTATTTCATGTTCCTTGTCTAGTTCTGGTCATAGGGTAGAGTCTATTATTTGACAGTCTGTTAGATCTTGTTCTATGTATAATTTACATGCATAAGGCAGCCGACAGCGAGGGTGGATTTCGTTAACATGAGTTGTGGTCAAGACCATGGGGGTATCCCATGATAGATAGGTGTAAGACCCTATGGGGAGCCCACGACAATTTAGAGTAAGACCCTGGGGGAGCCCACAACATGCCTATACGTTTATATATATGGCTTATGTGATTGATATGGTTAATGCGGTTATGTGGATTATGTGGGGGTATGTTGGGGAACCCAATAAGCTTAGTTCTTACAATTTTCTTTATGGTTTCAGGTATCATCAGTTTGGAAAGGAAGGGTCCAACTTGATCGTAGCGCACACACTCGTGTTTCCGCAATATGTGATTTTCGGATGAACTCTGATAAATGTTTTTAATTAGCAATGTTTTTGGAAAACTTGGATTTAAATGATATCTGTGTTTTAACTATAATAAAAATGAAAATTTTACCCTTGATTTTTGGGTTGTTATAGGCAGAATTTGTGGCTGACTTTAGGGATGATAAACAAATTGAAGTAGAAGGAAAAGAACTTATAGAAGAAGAAAACATGGGAAGATGGACACTATTTAGAGATGGAGCATCTAACGAAAGAGAAACTGGCCTAGGGATCATACTAAAATCGCCACAAGGAGACTTCCTAGCACAAGCAATCAGTTGTGAGTTCAATGCAACCAACAATGAGGTAGAATACGAGGCACTAATCATGGGATTACAATTAGCCAAGGATCTTCAAATCAAGGATCTTCAGGTATTCATCGATTCTTTATTAGTGACTAACCATTTTAATGGATCCTATGTAGTAAAAGGAGAAAGAATAGCACTATATCTCTAGATCCTCAAAAACTTAACCTCAGAATTCAAAGCAATTAGCCTAAACCAGGTCCCTAGAGAAGAAAATGTTGAAGCAGATTCTCTAGCCAACCTAGGATTTTCTCTTAGGATTCCGCATGAAACCAGAAACCCGATAATCCACATCTTAATCCTAGCGATCGAGGATCCTACCAAAAGACTTAAGGATCCCAATGATCACAAGAAAACTACCAACGTCGCTACTATCAAGACCCCGATCCTTAACTTCCTTATGAAGATCCTAACACCAAGGATCCTTCCCCAACCTCAAGATCCAGTATCCAACCTCTTATGGAATACCTTCAGGATGGCACGATCCCAAAAGCATAAGAAAGCGACAGAGCCTTAGAACAAGATTCTCAAGGTTTGAATAATCCAAGGTAAATTATATAAAAAAAATCTACGGAAGGTCCATACCTTAGATGTTTAGAAGATCATGAAGTTAGAGGAGTTCTAAAGGATATACATGAAAGCGACTACGAAAATCACACTGGGGGAAAATCCTTATGCTTTAAAGTGTAGAGGACATGATACTTTTGTACAAACTTGAGGAAAGATTCCTTCTTTAATGCTTAAAAATGTGATACTTGTCAAATACATAGCAATATCCTACATCAACCAGTAGAACCTCAACATCCTATCATCTCCCCTTGGCCATTTATGAAGTGGGGATGGATATAGTGGGCAAATTACTAGTAGCTTGTAGAGGAAAGGTCTTCATGCTAGTGATGACTGACTACTTCTTAAAATGTATAGAAACTGAAGCTTTTGTCCAAGTAAGAGACAAATAGGTAGTCTCATTTATTAAAAACAATATCTTGAACACGTTCGACATCCCTATCGAAATCATATGCAACAATGGATCCCAGTTCATAAGGAAAAGGACAAGAGAAGACAATATTGAAGCAGATTCTTTAGAAGTCGAAACATTTTGCCTAAACCAAGTTCCTAGAGAAGATAATGTTGAAGCAAATTCTTTAGCCAACCTAAGATCTTCTTTTAGGATCCCGCCTGAAACCAGGATCCTGATAATCCACGTGTTTACCCCAGCAATCGAGGATCCGACAAAAACACTGAAGGATCCCAACGATCATGAGGAAACTACCAACATCGCTACTATCAAAGACCCTAATCCTTAACATCCTTATCAGGATACTAACACCAATATGCTAATTTCTTAGAATCCTAAGAGAAAATCCTAGGTTGGCTAAAGCATCTGCTTTAGCATTGTCTTATCTAGGGACTTGGTTTAGGCTAATTGCTTCGAATTCCGAGGTTAAGATTTTGAGGATCTGGAGATATAGCGCTAGTCTTTCTCTTTTTACTGCATACGATCCATTAAAATGGTTAGTCAATAATAAAAAATCGATGAATACCCAAAGATCCTTTTCGAAGATCTTTGGATAATTGTAATCCCATGATTAGTGCCTCGTCTTCTGTTTCATTGTTGGTTGCATCGAACTCACAACTAATTATTTGGGATATTATGATGCTCCATCTATGAATAGTCTCCATCTTCCCATGTTCTCTTCTTCTAGAAGTATTTTGGCTTATATTTCTACTTCAATTTGTAGATCATCACTAAAGCTAGCGACAAAGTCTCCCAATGCTTGGGACTTTATAGTGGATATTTGCTCATTCTTTATGTGATATGTGCTTAATTTCATGGACCATATTGTCATCCTTCCTAAAATTTATGGTTTTCTCATTACATGCTTAATGGGATAATGTGTTCTTACTTTTATAGGGTGTGTTTCAAAATAGCGTCTTAATTTATTAGAAGCAGTTACTAATGCAAGTATATGTTTTTCAAGGAGGGAGTACCTGGTCTCAGCATCCAAAAGACTTTTACTTACATAGTAAATAGGATGCTGGTCTCCATTAAGATCCTTAGCCGAAACTTCACTCATCATAGTTGAGGATACTAAAAGGTAGAGGATAATTGGTTCCCCATCTAATGGTTTTACCAATATGGTTGCTGAACTTGAATATTATTTTCAAGTTCCAAGAAAGCATCTTCATGTACCTCTGTGCACTCAAATATTTTTTTCTTCTTCAAGATGTCGTAGAAAGGCTTGCATCTTTTAGAGGATCTTGAGATGAACCTGTTTCTGGCTGCCACTCTCCCAGTTACTATTTGAATATCTTTTTTCGAGGATGGGGAGCTTAGATCGAGGATTTCCTTGATCTGCTCCGATCTTGCTTCAGTTTTCTCTTTGGGTCGCCATGTATCCAAGGAACTTGCCAGATATCATTCTAAAGTGACACTTGGAGGGATTTAGCTTCGTTTTATATTCATCCAATATGTCGAAGGCTTCTTCAAGATCCTTGAAGTGATCTTCAGCTTTCTTAGACTTGATCACCATGTCGTTGATGTATACTTCCATGGTGTCCCCCAGTTTCTCTTTGAGCATCTTGTTGAATAGGCTTTAGTATGTTGCACCTACATTTTTAAGACCAAATGTCATGGAAGTATAACAATAGATACCTGTTGGAGTTATGAATGTTGTTTCCTCTTGGTCGGATGGTTCCATCTGGATTTGTTCGAATCTCGTTGACGCATCCATGAATGTTAATAATTCATGACCTGTTGTCACGTCAATCATGGAGTCTATGTGTAGTGGAGGGAAAGGATCCTTAGAAAAAGCCTTGTTAATATCCGTTTAATCTACACACTCTCTCCAATTACCATTCTTCTTTTGTACCACGACCATATTTGCTGCCACCTTAGGAATTCCACCTCCTTGATCATCCTTGTTTTAAGAAGTTATTATACTTCTTCTTATATAACGTGGTTTCTCTCCAGTGCAAACTTCCTTCTCTTTTGGTGTATTGTCTGAAAAATGGATTAATGTTAAGTTTATGGGTTATTATATTTTTGTGTATACATGTCATGTCCTCCTGCTTCCATGCAAATGTCCTGCTTCTAGCTTTGAGGAACTTTATTACATCTTGTTCAATTTGTTCAGGCATTTAGGATCCTATGAGAATTTTGATTTTAGGATCCTCAAGGTTTAGGGGCACTTCTCTTACATCTCGTTCTCTTGTTTCCAGCACGACTTGTGCCCCCTGCTTTAATTTGTGTGGTTGTTGTGGTATCGTCGAGAATTTCATTGAAGTCTTGTAGATTTCTTTGGATTCTTATTGATCTTCTATGATCATCACAGTCTCCCATGGAATAGGTATCTTCACACACTGATGATACGTTGATGGGACGGCCTTCACTTTATCGATCCACGATCTACCTAGTTTAATATTATAGGAGGATAACGTATCAATTACACAAAAACGTTTTATAGAGTTTACCCCCGCTATGTTGATAGGTAGCTTTCTCTCTCTGATTATGTGTTTGATTTCACCGCTAAATCTTATGAGTACTGAGGATCTTCTAACTACTTTAGACTTTGATATGTTCATTCTATTTAATGTTTCAAATTGTATAATGTTGACTAAGGATTCTCCATCGCCAAGGATTCTTCTAAGGAAATGGTTAGTGATGTAAAGAGTGATCACCAACCCGTCAGGACGAGGATCATGAATGTCTTGTCTATCTACGTTGTCGAAGGTGATCTCCTTCTCGTTTGTGATTGACGTATTCTTCTATGGCCATTTTCCTTTCTCTATTTTTGACACCTTGGCATACCTATTTGCTGCATAATAAGAGGTACCGCAAAGGTTAGATCCTCCAGAGATCACATTGATTACCTTAGCGTCAGCGGGATGGTATCTTGGTTTGTCAAGGATATTCTAAGGATCGTGATCTTTCCTTTACCTAAGAGATACCGCAAATGTTAGATCTCTCCTTTCTTCTTCTAAGAATTTATTTGATGTATCCTTTACCTAAGAGATAGTTGATCTCCTTCCTGAGAGCTATGCAATCCTTCGTGGTATTACCAAAGTCTTCATGGTATACACATCATTTGGATTTGTGTTTCCAAGTGGTGGATTTTTCTCCTTTTCTTGGGCATCTTGATTTGTCTCCAAGATCCTACATAGTGAATATTACACCTAAAATATCCACAAAAAACGATAGTCAATAATTTTAGGAGAGTCTTCTTCAATCTTCAAAGGCATCAAACCTATGATGGTCAGCTTTGGAATATCGTTTTAACTTAAAGGATCTTTTAGGCCGAGGAATTGGCCTTTCTATTGGGGTAATCATATGAGCTTGGTGGGTTGCTCCTCTTTTGGATCTCCTTGTATTGTTCGAGCCTTATGAACCCTAGTGATCTGCTCCTAATATTGTCTATGCTTTTGCATGGAGTCATTACAAGGTTATCATAGAAAGAGAGTCCTTCTTTAAGCCCATTTTAAAGGGCTTAACTTAAGTCATCATGTTGATGTTGGGGATACTCAGAGCCTCACTGCAAAACCTGTTTACAAAATTCCTAAGGGACTCCTTAGGATCCTGGACCACTCGATAGATATCACTAGTGATATTTTCAACATTTCTCCTACAAAAAAAAGTAACAACCCTACTGAAGGTCAGAATGGTCACTTCCTACGGTATCAGTTTTTCATTCAGACACATAAAATGCTGAAATAAAATATTTATTTTGACAAGAATCATTGCTTGCTATAAATAAGGTTAGAGAAGATGCTTGAATTTAATACCGGGCTAGGTTTATCAATTGATGAAAATAAGTTATGGTTACTTTTGCATGGTTACTTGTGTTGTAGAGATCCCATACTTAATGCTAGTGATTTATCAATTGAAGCAAGCAGGAACTTAGGTTTGTTTCTTGATCAACTAAGGTATCAAGTTGTGATGTCACTCAACAATATGGGATAAAGTTGTTTTTATCTCATGTTTGAAACACACTCATCCAGGTGCTATTCTGGTAATTCTCCCACATTCTTCATTTCTTCCACGTAGTTGCCACCTATCTATTACATACAAAGTCTCTTTTTCTTTACCCCATTAAGTTGTGTATGTCTAAAGTGATTAAATTGATAAATGTTGTCATTAGAATCCTTTGTAATGCTAGTTGGTAGTTGGTACAATGTTATTATCTGATTGATTTGGTTTGCAAGGGTGTTTTGGAGAACTATCTGCTACTAAAGCACTAAATGAATTCCTACATCAGTTTAAAGGGAAGGAGCAGGTGTTGTAGGCTAAGGGAAGTTTTTTTTTAATTTAACACCATATATAATATTAAGAAAAATAATTTCATACATGAATTTTCAACTAAATACATAAATCATAATGTTATCATGATTTTGTTAGAGGTAACCTGTCGATTGCTTGGAGTTATACTTGAAGAAAGTACCCCACATGAGCTGCAGGTGTTAGCTAACTTTTCCCTCATTTTACCAGTCACATTTGGCACAAGTATTTGCAACTAACATTCCTTGTTTGATTCTTCTATTAATTATATTAGCATCTTAATTTTTTCACTTTTATTTGATCGGGACACAAGAATTATCGCAACAGGGGTTCATTAGTCTTAAAGAATTATGAATGGCAAGACGCAACTCTACTTAGTTGGAATTTGATGTTTATCATCTTTGTGTATATCCTTTTAGTTTGTATAGCATTAGTTTGCAGAAGGTGTCCCTTGATATGTAATGTAGTATTAGGTTATATAGTTGGGGTAAACCTATTAATAACAATGTATAATTAGATCCCCTAAATATCAATGTATTACCATTTTTTTGACATGATTTTGTTGGATGAAATTGATTGTTTTGGTATATATATGTGCTTACATCTTTATGTATTATGCGTAAATGTGTATCGTAAACACGCATCATAAATGCATATCGTAAATGGTTACTAATGTAACGATACGCAAATGCGTGTCATCTTCATTTATGATAGGGGCTTCCTTGATATGCATTGCATGTCATAAACATGCGCGTCGTAAGGTTACGATATGCAAATGTGTGTGTTCTTCCTTTATGACAGGGCCTTCCTTGATACGCATTACTTGTCATAACTATGCGTCGTAAATGTATGTCATAAATGAGTGTCATAAATGCGCATTGTAAGTAGATGACGCGCAAAACCGTGTTGTCTCTCGTTATGAAAAGGCCTTCCTTGACACGCATTTGCACGTCGTATGATGGTTTTACGACACGCATTGCGCATCGTAAAAGAATGTTTTTCTTGTAGTGGTGGTCCTCAGGATCTGTAGTCCTTTCATAAGGCTTCATGTTGGGGGTTCGTAAGGGCTTTGGGACTTCGGTATCAGCTATTTCCGGAACAAATTTTGAGATCATGTGGCTTGAGGGGGATACTTCTAGTACATGTTGAACTACTCTAGGCACGCTTGAGATCATTTGGCTTAATTACTGAAGCTCCTTAGCCATGATCAGACATAAAACTGTATCAAGGTCCATATAGGTAGTCGTAAAGATATTATTATTGACGAGGTTACCAAGATCTTTGTTATTAGGAGTAATCAAGATTTCGTTGGGATCCTTGGTCATATGGGTTGGCTCTCTTGGTGTTGCGCCCCAAGCGGGAACAGAGGCCAGTATTGAGGAACCTATCTCGTGACGAATCACTAAGGATCTCATGTTATCAAAGTTTAGGATCTTAGGTTATAAGATTGAGGGTACCACTTCTTGAGGCTTGTGGATTTTTGTCCTTGTTCACTTCATTTCATTGAGAATTGTCTTGTTATCCTCCGGTTATTGAGCAATTTGTCCTTCCAGTCTCTTCTTCATAGCGAAGATTTAATTATTGGAAATCAGCACCGGAGGATCTAGGAGTCCTTGGCTAGCGAACAGAGAGGTTTTTTTTTCTTCGTTGCTTCTGAGGATTTCTTGGGAGCTCTAGCTTGAGGTAGTGGAAGATTTTTGGAGGAAATGGGAGAATTGAGGAAGAAATCATGGTAGATTGTGTAGACATGATTTTTCAAAATAATTTGAACATCGCGGCCCTACGGTGGATGACAAATTCTTTTGACGCGAGTCATTTACATGGAAATCCCTTGATCCTTGTTAGGATCTCCAACATAAAACTTCGGCAGGTGATAATGAGTATCTGCGTTAACAATTTTATTGACTGAAAATGTTGATTACAAAGATGAATGTAAAAAATGTAAGTACAAGTATCGTAGATAAGTTAAGTGTGTTTGTTGAGTGTGTAATACTAGTGCTATTTATCCTCTAAAGCAAATAACAAGAACTCCGCTAATCTCGGGATCCCATATGATCAGCTTATAAATGTTATCTGACTTGGTATTCTAGGTCTTTTGCATGATAAAGATGATCCCTCGTTGAGAATAACTCTTTAGCTGACTATTTTTACACATGCGAGAAAAATAAAGAAGCATATAACCGTTATATATGTTAGGAAAGTAAATGTTAATAATCAGGATCCTAAAGTATGTTTAACGATCCTGAGGTTTGAGGATCTTGAATGTAATTATGGGATCGCGGCACTAACAGGAATAATTCCGGGGCAATTGTCAGGGCCAGGATCCAATAATTACATTCATGATCCTCAAACCTTAGGATCCTTGAACATACTTTGGGATCATGATTATTATAATTTATTTTCCTAACATATATAACGGTTATATGCTTCTTTATTTTTCTCACGTGTGCAAACATAGTCGGCTGAAGACTTGCTCTCATTAATGAATCATCTTGACCAAGCAAAAGACACGGAAAACCAAGTCAAACAACATTCATATGCTGATTTTCGGAGGATCCCAAAATTATCGGATTTCTTGTCATTAACTTTAGACTATAAATAACACCTGTATTCATCACACTACACACATAGTTTTTTAGCTTATCCATGACACCTGTACTTAGATTTACATGTTCATCTCTGTAATCAACTTCTTCAGTCAATAAAATCATCAAGGAAGATGATCATTATCAACTCCCGAGCTTTTGTGCCGGGGATCCTAGCAAGGATCAAGCGCTTTCCTTGTAAAATACTTGTGTCACTTTGATCATTATTTTTTACTCATTTATTCTGAACATCACAACATCTCATACAATTTGGTAGAGGTTCATTTGTGTAATTTTTAACCAAAACAACTAGATTCTAAGATAGAGTGTCATAATATAGTTCAGAATGAAATTAAACACAACATTAGTACATGATATAGAATTCGAGATGGCATAATCTCTAAGTGAGTATCAGAGGTAAAAATGCATGAAGATTTTAGAGGACAAGTTTTGAAAGAGAGTTGAAATTCTGAATGCTAAAGGAACAGAGCTTGGAAGGAGATAAGGGATGAAATCACATTACCATTTTGGATTTGAATTCTGAGGTGTACTTCAGAGATATTGTTCCGAGGTAAAATACTCTGAAATGAAACTATTTTAGGATATCGATGTGTCTATATAGGTATAAACTTCAACTGATGAAGAAGGCTGGAAAGCTTAACATTAGAAGAAAGATTAGACAAAAAGACATATAATGATCCTTTATTTTCCAAGAAGAACTAATTATGTGGAGAAAAAGTTTTAATTCAGAATTATTCAACTTTATAATGTTTCTGTTAGAGAGTGCAAACTTCTTGGAAGAATAGAGGATCAGGCATCATCATTCCCATTTTGTTCAAAAGCCCATTAAATTTGGTTTCATGTAATTAATGCCTTAGTAAATACATCAGAAATTTTATCATCGGATGGAACAAAAATGAGCTTAATGTTACCTTTCAAAAGATGATCTTCAATAAAATGATACCAAAGATCAATGTGCTTGGTCATGGAGTGTTGAATTAGCATGTGAGTGATCGCAATTTCACTTTGAGAATCACAATGGATAGAAATTTGTTGAAATTGGTAACCGTAGTCCAAGAGCTAAGATTTCATCGAAAGAACTTGTGAGGTACAACTTGCAGCAGCAATATATTTTGCTTCGGTCGTTGAAAGACCAGTACAGTTCTATTTATTTGATGACTAGCTGACTAATCTTCCACCCAAAAATTAGCAACCTCTAGATGTTCTTTTTCTATCTAGTTGAAGTCCTCCATAGTTTGAGTAGGAATTAGCTTGTAGAAGGAAACTTTAAGTTGCAGGGTACCAAATTTGAGGTACTTAGTTCCTTTGAGATATCGGAAGATTTACTTGGCAGCCATAGTATGAGACATCTTCAGATTAACCTGGAATCTGGCACACAAACATGTAGGAAAATGATGTCCAGTCGACTTGAAATGAGTTAGAGTAGCAATTAATCCAATCATTCCCGTGTACTTTTGCCAATCACCAACAATACTTGATGGGTCCGAGAAGATCTTATGTTTGAAACCCATTGAAACCTTGGCACAGTCACATGTCTCCATAGAATATTTCTTTAGAAGTTCCTAAATGTATTTCTCTTGATGAATGAAGATTCCTCTTTTGGTCTACTTAACTTGTCGTATGAGGAAGAACCTCAATTCATGATTCATACTCATCTTATCCAAAATCAACAACCATTGTTGGACTAGTTGATCCAAAACCGATGCGATCGACATATATTTGAATTTACATGAAATGGTTTCCATTCTTTCTTTGGAATAATGTAGGATCAATAATTCCTCTTTGAAAACCAAAACACTTCAAAAAATTAGTGAGTGTCTCGTACCAGGCGCATGGAGCTTGGTTAAGGCCATAAATAGCTTTTTGTATATTGAAATAGTAGTTTGGATATGAGAGGTTCACAAACCCAGGAAGTTGTTGAATTTACACTCCAGTGTCAAGTTTACCATTGAGAAACGTACTTTTTTGATCAATTTGGTAAACTTTAAAGACTTTGTGAGAAACATATGCGTGAAAGAATCAAATAGCTTCAAAATGGGTAACAGGAGCAAAAGTCTTGTTGTAGTCGAGTCCTTCCATCCAAGCAAATCCTTTTGCTACCAATGTCACTTTTTCTTGGATTAGACTCTATTTTCGTCCAGATTCTTTTTAGAAGATCCATCCTGTACCAACAATAGGGTGATCCTGAGGGGGAAGGACCAGGGTCCACACTTGATTTATGTCAAATTCTGCTAGCTCTTCTTACATGGATATGATTTAATTATAACGCTCTAAGGCTACTTTGATGGATTTAAGTTCAACCATTAATATGAATGCCAAGAAGTAACACTCATTTTGAATGTTAGCAACATAGAGAGTTTGTACTCCAACATTAAGATTTCAAATAACTTGATTTAGAGGTTGATCCTTTGTCCAAATATGCAATCTCAGAAGTTCTTATGAAATGGATGATCTAATATCAATAATAGGGTTATGTTGCTCCTTCTGAACAATTTGAATTTAAGGAGGATGCTCCCCCTGAACTTCTTAACCAGATATGTCAATGTCGTCATTGTCCGGAAATTCAAAGAAGTTGGCATCATCTTCGTTGTTGTTTGAAATGGGATCAAGTTCAACAAATTGATCGGTTGCATCTTGAAATCCATCGACAATTGATTTGAAGGTTAGATGACTATCCCCCCTCAACATAAGAAGGGTGAAATGGATTAGAATCAAATGGAGGAAATGTTGCATTGGGACCAGAGACATTTTGAGAAACCAGAGTGGATGGTGATGACGCTCTTTATCGAGATTCCGAATCAAGAGTGGTTTACATTGGTCCGAAAGACTTTCGGAATCAACTTCGTAGAAAATTTGAGGATCTGAAGGCCCAGAAGGTGGAGCATTCGACTCCATAATATGTGTCATTAGATGAGTAGGATCTGAGTTCTAAGAAAATTTATCATCAAAAGTGATATCAAAGCTTTCTTCAATTACACGAGTTATGCGATTCAAAACACTGTAAGATTTAGACTTGGCTAAGTATCCCTGTAAGATTGCATCATCAGATTTCAGTTGAAATGTGGTGACTTGATCATGATTGTTCTTAATAAAGCACATGCAACCACAGATGGGCAAGAACGAGATACTCGACTTTCTACCATTCATTGCTTCATACGGTGTTTTGTTGAGATGACGGTTGATGATACTTCGATTTGGAGTGAAGAAAGATGTGGAGACAGCTTTGACCCAGATATATAGAGAGAGGAAGGTTTGCGAAGGTCAACATCGACCGAACGACTACAACTAAAATTCGATTTCTTGTTTCAACCACACTATTTTGTTGTGGAGTTTACAGAGCAAAAAAATTGTGTTCAATGCCTTTGTCGGTGAGAATCTTTTCAATGGAGGCATTTGTGAATTTGGATCTGTTGTCACTTCAAATTCTTTTGACAGGGAGTATAATCAAGAACTCAATTCCTTTGATGTAGTTGATATGCCCGGAAGTAGTTTATGACGTTAGCCTTAAGAAGAAAACCCATGTGAACCTTGTGTAGTAATCAACAATCACAAGAATATACTTTTTGTGATGTAAAGTTTCTATGCCAGACGGTCCATAAAGATCGATATGAAGAAGTTTCGGATAGGTTTTAAGCGTTACAACATTCCTATGGTGAAAATGCAACCCTATTTTCTTTGGATCCGGGTTTTTCTCAAGTTATACATGTAAATCAATTTTCCAAAGCAAGAACCCTAAACTAGCATATAATTTTCTGGTTTAATAAACAAATAAGAGTTAGAAGAATAACTTATGTTACCTAGTAGTAACAAGCAATACTTTCCTTGATCTTGACCTTCAAGAGTTTAGTACCTCAAGCGTTGCGCCTCTAATGGAGTCACAAACACCACAAGAAAAGAATGAGGAGAATAGATAAAGGCAGAAATCGGCTAGGGTTTCTTCTAGGGAAGCAATGGCCGACTTCATGAGGTTAGGGGGTTCCATTTATAGTTGAGGCTGCTAGGCTTTTCAACGGAAAACTCTAATTCCCTTTCCTAGGCCCTTAGCAACACATGGATCCCCAAAATATAAGCATTGGATGAAGATTCTATGGGCTTCCCATAGATTTTTGTCCACCCTATACCAATAGGATCCATTAGCCCAAACTATAACTATTACTGGATTACATAATCAGTCCCCGATCGTTTAATCAGTCTCTTTTGATCACTAATTTAATTCCAAATTAATTTCTTGTCAATGCAAATTAATTAACATGATTTCTCAATTAATATATTATTCCTTTAATATATTAATAAACCATTTGAATACCCTCTTTCTCCAAAACTCATTCTATCTAGTTACTATGGTGAAGGCAACCCAAAATCACCATGCTGGAATCGGTTCAAGTACATATCGTTCATAGTTATGGGCTTAGACACCTAATCCAACAGTCTCCCACTCGGATAAGGCTAATAACTATAACTGCAAGTATGACATTAAAGTCCGATTAACAATCATAGCTCTCAAAAGCCGTTGTCAAATTCTGACCTAATCAATGACACGAAACATAATCTTCCATTCTGCATGATATCGTGTGGAAAAAGACACGAAAGATAATCATTTTTAATGTCCAACAGTTTGTTTCCAGAATTTTGATTTGTTTGATATAGAACTTAATTGAACACATCAATTTAGTCCAGACTGGGCCCGACACATAAGTCAACACAATATCATCGAGGGGCCCAAGATATCGCTTTTACCCTCCTAGGATAAAAGGAACATATAAAGTTTGACTAATATGCTTGTACTATTTACTCATCAAATGGTACACAACAACACATTTTATAACATCAAGTTATTGATGCGTTTACACATTATCAATGCATAACCAACTTGTAAACAATAGCTCATATATCTCGGTTTAAAGATTATACAATATTATTGTGTCATAATCACTCGTAAGAGATTCCATGAAGTGATTCAAATGAGTGTGGGTTTAATCCAATACTCAAATCTTATTTCACAAGTACTCATGAACATTGCATCAAACCTTTGTTATCTCTAAGAACATACACAACCTAGAAACCAATTCATGACAATCTAACCTCATAACATACTCCGAAAGTATGATCGAATGTGGATAATTTGAACAATCTAATTATTATGGAAGTAAAGCATGCAAAAGTGAAACAATAGTAAACAACTGACACAACCTAGTAAACTTTAATCATAAAAAAAATTTGCATTACTTAATCATCAAATGTCAATTACATTTATCTATTACAAGTTTCTAAACATCTTTCTATTCACTAAAACTAATATCGTCCTTCAGACCAATGCTCCTCGCATGTTGTAAGTGCTTAACCCTGCTCAGACCCTTTGTGAGGGGATCTGATGGGTTCTCCTTTGACCTTATCTTCTTGACTACGAAGACTCCCTCTTCTACTCGATGTGTGATGAAGTGGTATTTTATGTCGATATGTCTAGATCTACCATGATCCCTTGGTTCCTTGGTTAAGGCAACTACTCCTTCGTTATCACAGAAAATCTCCATAGTCTCCTTTTTGGCTGGTACAACTCCAAGGTCTCCAATGAAGTTCTTCAACCATATTACCTCATACGACGCTTCGGTCACTGCTATGTACTCTGATTCACACGTTGAATAAGCTATAGTATCTTGGTTGGAACTTTTCCAAGTAACTGCTCCTCCATTTAGGGTAAATACCACGCCTAAATAAGAGTGGAAGTTATCTTTGTCTGTCTAAAAATGGGCATCACTATAGCTTGTCACTCTCAAGTCATCACCCGAAACAAGTGTAAGGACCCAGTCCATAGTCCTTCATAGTTACTGAAGAATGTTCTTAACTGCAATCCAATGAGCTCTACCTAGGTTCCATGGATATCGGCTAACCATGCTTAACACAAAAGTTGCATCAGGGTGAGTACATGTCATAGCGTACATGATCGAGCCAAAGGCGGGAGCATGTGACACTCGACTCATTTATGATATCTTCGCATCGGTACACGGGCTTTAAGTCTTACACATCTTGGTATTGCATTGGATTGGCATTCCCCTTTCATGGAATTCTCTATGCTAAAATGTTTCAGCACCTTATCCAAGTAAGTACTTTGACTAAGTCCTATGAGTCTCCTACTTTTATATATCAAAATCCTTATCCCAAGAAAATAAGCAGCTTCTCCTAGATCCTTCATAGCGAAACACTTCCCAAGCCAAGACTTAACCTCCTGCAAGGTAGGGATGTTGTATCCTATGAGCAGTATGTCATCAAAACACAAAACTAGAAAGCTAACTATACTCCCGCTAGGCTTTACATACACATAAGACTCATCCTTGCTTCTCGAAAATCCAAACTCTTTCACTTTCTCATAAAAACAAAGATTCCATCTGCGCGATGCTTGCTTTAATCCATAAATGGACTTCTCAATCTTGCACACTATATTAGGGTACTTTGTGTCTATAAAACCCTATGGCTGACACATGTAAACATCTTCAGGAAACTTCCCATTAAGGAAAGCAGTTTTGACATCCATCTGCCATATTTCATAATCCTGAAACGCAACTATGGCTAGCATAACCCTTATAGACTTGATCTTTGGCCACTGGTTAAAAGGTCTCATCATATTCAACCCCTGGGGTTTCAGTAAAGCACTTCGCAATCAGTCGTGCATTGAACGCATGCACTTTCCCATCCATGTCAGCAGTCTTCTTAAAGATCCACTTGCACCAAACTGTCTTATGACCCATTACATTGTTAACCAAGTTTTAAACCTGATTGTTATACATGGATTGAATCTCACTGTCCATTGCCTCTTTCCATTTTACAGACTCGGGGCCCGCCATGGCTTCCTTGTAGTTGTTCGGTTCATCTAAATTTATTAGTGTACTATCACTGATAAACGTATCACTTTCACCATTTATATGGAAACCATACAACACAGGTGGAACACTAACTCTATTGGAACGTCTTAGAGGTAAGGACTCGTTAACTTGTTCAAAAGCAATCACTTCCTCAAGCTGAGCACTAGCGTTTGAGGTTCCTTCATCACTTGACTCTTAGAGATCTTCAAGATCAATTTGCCCCCCACTGTCCTCTTGGCATATGAGTTCTCTTTCGCGGAAAAAACCTCTCCTTGCTACAAAAACCGCATTGTCACTAGGTCTGTAGAAAAGATATCCAAAATATTTTTGTGGGTTGCCGATGAAAATACACTCCTCACTGTGAGGTTTAAGCTTTTTGAGAGTCTCTCATCTTACGAAAGCCTCGTAACCCCAAACCTTGATATATGCAAACAAGGGAACCTTCCCTGTCCACATCTCATGAGGTGTTTTGGTAACCTTCTTAGTTGGGACTAGATTAAGGATATAGGAGGTAGTCTCAAAGGCATACCCCCAAAATGAGATAGGTAACGAAGTTCGACTCATCATGGAGCAAACCATATCCAATGAGGTTTGATTACGCCTCTCAGCTACACCATTGAGATGCGGCATCCTAGGGCGTCAATTGTGAGGCAATTCCACATTCCTTAAGATAGTCGTGGACCTCGATACTAAGATACTCACCACCCCTAACGGATCTGAGCATCTTTATCTTCCTACCCAGTTGATTTTCCAATGCTTGTTTAAACTCTTTGACCTTTTCAAAGGTTTCCGACTTGTGCTTGATTAAGTAGATATACCCATATTTACTGTAATCGTCAGTAAAAGTCACATAGAAGTGCTTTGCATCCCTTGTGGTGGATCTGAAGGGCCCACACACATCCATGTGTATGAGATCCAACAATCCCTCTCCTCTTTCATAAGTACCAGTGAAAGGTGATTTAGTCTTATTTCCAAGTAAACAAGATTCACACGTGTCATTTGATTTTAGGCCAAATGACTCCAATAATCCATCCTTTTGGAGTTGGGCGATGAGCTTCTTGTTGACATTGTTGGATAAGGTGTCTAAGTCCATAACTATTTATGGTATGTACTTGACCCGACCCGGCATGGTCCATTTGGGTTGCATGGCACCATGCAATTGGATAGACTAAATGAGAGAAATAACGCTTGGAGATTATTAATATATTATAAGTTCTAATATATTAATAATATTATTTGATTAGTTTGATCAAGAATTAATTTAGAATTAATTAAGTGATCAAAAGATAACTAATTAAATATATGGGTTGATTAAGTAAATCATCCATATCTTGTATAGTGGGCTAAAAGGCTCCATGGATCATCAAGTTGGGTTCCACCCATAGGATGCTCCATGGATGCTCCATGGGAGTTACAAACCCATGGGTCATGGAAATGAAGAGTCATGTCACATTAGGGTTTAACCCTAGGTGTGTCAACACTATATAAGGAACATGATCTCCTCCCAAATCGGTTACACATACACACTAAGAATATAGAGGGCTTGGCCGATTTTGTGAAGTGAGTATACTCTCATAAGTTCTTCCAAGAGCATTTGGTGTTGTGTGAAGCATTTGAGGCATCACACTTGGGGTGCTAGGCTCACAAGGTTTCAAGGAACACAAACAACAACAAGGTAAGTTATTCTATCTATTCTTTATGCTAAAATTGTTCCCCATGTATGCTAGATAGGAATATAACCTTGGAAATCAACTTTGCATGACAAATTAGACAAACATAGATCCAAGGTTATTAGGGTTGCATGTACACTTAAGAAGTGTTAGAATGCTCAAAACCCATCAGACATGTCCAAGACGAAAATGCCATAAGCATGCCTTTCCTAAACCATTAGGCAAATTGATATGCAACACATTATTTCGTAAGTTGTCTACAACCATCACGGATTCATATACAACGTTGCAAGGCAATGCTTCAAAATATAACGTACCACTATAGAAAGCATTAATAGAACCAACTTCATTATTAAATGAAAATCTAAAACCTTGTCTATAGAAACCATGAAAATAAATAATATTCCTCGTCATCTTTGATGAGTAACAACAATCATTCAACTCTAATCATAACCCACTATTAAGCACTACAGGGTAAATCCCGATCTTGGTGACAGGTGAAGATTTCCTATTTCCTATTATCAGGTTCATCTTTCCATGCTCTATATCCATAATTTTTCTGAGCCCCTGCAAATCATAACAAATGTGAAAACCACATCCTGTATCAAGGACCAAAGAACTAGCATGTGATGAGTTATTAGATTGAATAGTATAAATACCTTCGAAGGAGGGCTTTATCTTCTCGTCCTTGATGTCTTACAAGTATTTTGGGCAGCTTCGTTTCCAATTCCCCTTGTCATTACCATAGAAGCACGTTGCTTCTTTAGGATCGGATGAGGCAGTGGCAAAAATGGTTTTACCTTTGGATCCAGTTGAATAGGATCCATCATGGGACTTTCCCTTGTGGCTCTTACAAGGATCTTTCCTCTTCTTCCCTTTACCATGTCATATAGCAAGGACAAGGGCAGCAAAAGTAGGGATGGACTCGACAACTTTGCTTTTTAGTCCACTTTTAGTAGTTCTCAATAAACTTTGAAGTTTGCTCAAGGTGACTTCCTCCTTGTTCATATGATAAGTCATCTTGAACTGTTCATAACAAGGAGATAACGAGCGTAGAATATTATCAATCGCTAACTCTTTGTCAAAGTTGACCATCACCTTGACCAGACGATCCACATAACTTTGAATATTTTGCAAGTGGCTCGTGATAGACTCTCCATCTTTCATCTTGGTTGTTATTAACGAGGAGAAAATCTCGTACTTTTCTTGACGTGCAATTTAATAGTACATTTCCATCAAATCTTGCCACATTTTGTAAGCCCAGTAGTCCTCGTAGAAGCACTGCAGCTCAGGAGTCATAGTGGCTACCATTATACTCGATACCTTTGTCATGTCTTTTTCGTGAGCCCTATACTTAGCTATTTGTTCTTCAGTACCTTTGGTTTCATATATCTCTTTGAGATTTTTGTCGATGATGTATTCTTTCTCCTCGTATCCGAGGGCGATTTGTATGTTGTGAATCCAATTATTGAACTTGGATCCACCGAAGATGACCCTCCCATATATGTTCATAAGAGAAAATGAGCTGGAGGAGTTGGACATCAAGCCAACAACATTGTTTGAGAGCCAGACATAGGAAAAGGAAAAAAGTTTAGATTAGATAAAGAATCCTTAATATAACATTCAAATGAAATATTAAGGCTAGGACCCAACACAATAATTTACATTTCGGAAGAGGGATGTCATAATCTAATTGCAAATTATTTGAAGGTATGTGAGGATTTACCAATTCTACCACAAAAAAAGGAAATGAACAATTAGGTTTTAAATGAAGTGAAATTACCAGATTCTTTTGAGATTCATTGAACTTTTCAATGGTGTGTGTAATCTTGATTATGACCTTCAAGTTTGTGACTGGGATACTGAGGATCACAAACAAGGTATGAATAATCATGCAAATTAGTTTTCACTCTCGATGTCGTTTACCACTTAATCAATGTGTTGGTTAACCACACACTCTCCATTGATCTATGATAATTTTTGAGCTACCTTTTGCCACCCTTGTTAGTCCAATTTTGTGTGTTGGTTAACCACACACGTTCCACTAACGACTTGACAAGGTGCAAAGTACAATTTCATGGAATAACATCATTTTCACTATTTTCCTAAAGTAACTAAGATTGGGAATTTATAAAAACATTTAGTTACCTTATAGTATTCATTATACTTATTTATGAGGAAATGATGTCCTATCCTACCTGTTCGGCTAACGACCCTCCACTAGTCAAGAGTGCAGTGAGTAAGAGTGGACACCCAAAGGCAGTCAATTTATAGGCTGCTTCCTTAAACACCCCTTATAGACCAGCTTCGTCAATGAGGCCAGTAACAGTAAGATTGATTCATATATATATATATATATATATATATATATATATATATATATATATATATATATATATATATATATATATATCTTTGAATATTATAATCGTATAAGGGTTGTATTTTAAACTTTCAAAACACTAGGGTTTTATAATTTAATATTACAAAATTAAAACTTTTAATTAAATTTTAAATTCCAAAACTTAATGGAAAATTTTGAAACTTTTCAAAACTTCTAGATCAAATTTTAAATAATTAAACTAATCACATAATTTTCGAAATTATCTGTAAATTTGACCATTATCCTTCAATTAGACGAGGATATTCATTACCATAACAGAAAATTCAAATTTAAACAACTAAAACATTTTAAGGTAATTATCCTTAAATAATTTGGGCTTGAAATACGAAAAATCTGCAATCTGACAAACCAACTCGTCGAGTTAGGGAATGGACTCATCGAGTAGGTCCAACTCGTCGAGTTCATCTTAGGACTCATGAACTTTTGTAGTCAAAGAGCCAAAATCAATTTTGTTCTAACTTTGGCAAAACATAATAGCATATCAAATACAACAAAAAATACCCTATGCTCTGATAGCACTAATGAGTTTTGAACATTACAACATTCCTATGGTGCATATGCAATCCTGTTTGCTTTGGATCTAGGTTTTTCTCAAGTTATACATGCAAATCAATTTTCCAAAGCAAGAAACCTAAACTAGCATACAATTTTCGGATTTAATAAACAAACAAGGGTTTGAAAAATACTTTTTTCTTCTTAGCTAGTAGTAACAACCGATCTTTTCCTTGATCTTGACCTTCAAGAACTTAGTTCCTCAAGCGTTGCATATCAAATGGAGTCACAAACACCACAAGAAAATAATGAGGAGAATAGAGAGAGGCATAAATCGGATAAGGTTTCTTCTAGAGAAGAAGTGGCCAATTTCATGAGTCTGGGGAGTTCTTTTTATAGTTGAGGATGCTAGGGTTTTCAACTGGAAACCCTAATTCCCTTGATTAGGCCCTAAGCAACACATGGATCCCCACATGATAAGCCTTGGATGAAAATTCTATGGGCCTCCCATAGATTTGCGTCCACCCTATACCAGCAGGATCCATTAGCCCAAACTCTAACTACTATTGGTTTACATAATCGGTCCTTGTTCTTGTAATCAGTCTCTTTTTTATCACTAAATTAATTTCTGATCATTACTAATTAATTAACATGATTTCTCAATTAATATATTATTCTTATAATATATTAATAAACTATTTAAATAATATATTTCTCCAAAACTCATTCTATCCAGTTGCTATGGTGAAGGCCACCCAAAAGGACCATGCTACAATCGGGTCAAGTACATACCAATTATAGTTATGGGCTTAGAAACCTAATCCAACAGTTCTAGTGGTTCCAAAATTGACTTTGAAATTATCAAAAGATGACCTTTCTTTTAATTCTTTGTAGATTCACAAACAGCACACAGATATAGCTGATGATTTCTGATGATCATGTTGGTGAGTAAGCCTTCGATGCCATAGCCAACTAAGATTAGGAAAAGGTTTTGGAAGAAGATTGAAGATTTCCGATGATCATGTTGATGTCTAAAGGGTACATATTCCTTATACGATTTGATTTGACAAGACATTCTTTCTGGTCTTCTGTCATAACGTCGCTATGCTTCATGCAAAATTCAACTCATTGATTTACATCAATGAGTTGTGCCAGACTGATTAGATTATGCTAGAGATCAGCTACATACGACACATTTGAGATAGATAATTTTTGTTGGTCAAGATTCCATAACCTCGAATTTTAGAATTTCATTATTGCCATAAATTACGTAACCAACATTAGGAGCGAGCATCAGATCACGCATAAAATCTTTCTGCCCAGTCATGTGCATGGAACAAGCACTATGAATATACCATATTATATCTTGTTCCGAAGAACAAAAATCCTGGAAAATTAGTGATTTTTGGAGTTTTAATGGTTTGATTTAGATTTAGGGACTATAGCAACGGCTTTAGACTTGGTTTATGAGTTTTAAGCAGTTGGTATCTCGGAAGGCTTTTTCCGATATTTATTTGGAAAGATGCAGAAAGTCATAGTCCTTTCATTTATCCCAAATCATACTCAATCATTGGTTGTGTGGGTACTGCTTTCCTTGGAGGAACAATTTTCTAAGATGTTTCTAGAAGATTTGTTTCCATTCAAAATTTTGTTTTGAACCATTAAATGGTTTCTAAACAATAGTATTATGAGCATATTTTCCTTTTTTTACTACATTCATAGACACATTTGACTTTAGAAATTGGTTTTGTTTAATAATACAGCCATCCGAGGTATCAATAAACACAAAAGAAGAAATTGTCCGAGGAGAGCCAGTTTTCTTAGATGTTGTCTCAAGAGTAACCTTTTTCACAGAACTACGGACAAATGTGTTCCAGAATCTGAACTAACAGGATTACATGACCTTTTAAGAATCTCAACGGGTATGAAGGGCTTGTGATTCTTAGTAGTTGGACTAATTATTTGAGGTAATTTCCTCTCAGCTCTCCTAATAAAATTAGAGCATCGCCTAGACCTTGTTTCCTTTTCCATAGCTTTCCTAGCTTCGGACTTTGGATGAACAATGTATTTCTTGTTCAACCAGGGTTTCTTCCGAGTGTTAGGTGATGACTTGGAAGTTTGTCCAATTGATGGATTGTTGAAACAAGGCTTAATAGGCACTAGAGTCAATTTTGAGAGTATCTTAGAGTTGGAGACATGGGTTTCAGATGAGAGGTCATCATCAATCGTAAGTTCTGCATCACTATCAAGAGACACCCAAAATGAGTTGGATTGGTCCGAGTCATGTCTGTTTCTCTCAGGAATGACTTCTTCAACAACACAATTGTTTAAGGACTGGAGTTTGGAATGAAAAATCTAGTATCGCCTGTGTTATACAAATATTCTGAAGACTAATTTAGGTCAAGGGATATCTGAGGTGGAAGATGCAAGGAATCATGAAATTTAATAGTGATAGGATTGAAATCACGAATCAATGATTGATATTTGTCGGAAGTCTTGTGAAGGAACGACAATGGTCAAGTAGGGGTATCCGAATAAGTATGGTTTGGAATTTCCCTTGACCGAGTGTCAGGTGATGACTTGGAAGTTTGTCCAATTGTTGGATTGTTGAAACAAGGCTTAATAGGCACTAGAGTCAATTTTGAGAGTATCTTAGAGTTGGAGACACGGGTTTCAGATGAGAGGTCATCATCAATCGTAAGTTCTGCATCACTATCAAGAGACACCCAAAATGAGTTGGATTGGTCCGAGTCATGTCTGTTTCTCTCAGGAATGACTTCTTCAACAACACAATTGTTTAAGGACTGGAGTTTGGAATGAAAAATCTTGTATCGCCTGTGTTATACAAATATTCTGAAGACTAATTTAGGTCAAGGGATATCTGAGGTGGAAGATGCAAGGAATCATGAAATTTAATAGTGATAGGTTTGAAATCAGGAATCAATGATTGATATTTGTCGGAAGCCTTGTGAAGGAACGACAATGGTCAAGTAGGGTTATCCGAATAAGTATGGTTTGGAATTTCTCCCATGAATGTTAGGCTTTGAAGTTTCTTTAGAGGACGAGCAATTGGTCTTGAAAGTGAACTTTCAAGACTTGTTGCTTTGGACCAAGTGTGACAAAAATTATGTGTCCTTATTTCGTTACTTCAAGAACTTCAATACAATTATGTAAAGCATAAGTTTTTGCATTAAGACATTCATTATTAGTAACTAAGATATTTCTTTCACTAAGAGTAATTTCCCATTTGTCATTCAAAATGATACGTTTATCCTTAGCCATTACAAGTTATCTCTCTAATGATTCAATCTTAAGATTGTGCTCTTCAAAATATAGTCCAGTTCTAGTTAATTTACTATCCAACTTCTTGCTAATGTCTATGGTAGACTCATAGGCTCTATGAATAACTGTCGAATCTGACTGAATTTCACTTTTATAAGGTTCACAAACAGATAAATCAAGATTGTTATTAGTGATCGTGGGTTTTACTTACTTGATGATGCTTCGACCAGGTGGATCATTTGTTGCCATGTAGTAGTAACTTTGTTTATCATCATCATCATTGGCTTTTGAACCAAAAGACCAGTAACCTTCATCATACTCAATTTCCTATCTAGCCATTAGACACAAGTTCGTTTCATATTTTTCTTCACACTCATCACCTGACGACCAATACCCGTCAACATTCCTTGAAACCGTGGTAACAAAAGCCTTTTCACTTTCGGTAAGTTCTTATGCTCTACGAGCATAGTAGGAAGAGTCTTTTCAACTTTGGGTTTTGAGGAATTTCAACCAAACAATCCTTTGCAAAGTGGTCTCCGAGACCATATCTGTGAAATACAATATTGGGCTTGGATGAATTCGGAACTTCCTGAGTTTCCGAGGAGTAATTTGAAATGTTGGGTTGATATGACACTGGATATTTTAGTAGGTTTGGGGTAAGGTTGCGGATTGCTTCGGTGAGGCGCTTGAAAATGGTTTTGAGGTGGTTTTTGATTGGGATTCGAAGGAAATTTGTGCTTGATGGATAAAAGTGCAAACTCATGTTGGAAATGAAATTTGGATCAATGACTTAATGTCTACATCTTGTGTGTAATTTGGAGTTGGAGGAATATGTGCAATTGGTTGAGTGAGTCGTGTAGGTTGAATAGGTGGAACAGGTGGGATGACTCCAAATGGATCCAAAATAGATGGGTTCAGAATCAGTGGATTGATTGAGCTTACTAGTGCGAGGGGAATTCCTAAAAGTTCTGTCGATGTTTGAGAAACGTGGATTCATGAACTTGCAGTTCATCAAAAAACTGACAAAGCTTCAGCTTCTTCAGAGATCCATTACTCTGAAGACGAGACTTAACATTTTACCATCATTTTCCAAGGCTGTTGATGAATTTCAAATTGTACTCGAGTGGAGTTATGACTAATCCATGTGCAGTCATGTTTTTCACAACAATCTTGTACCGATTTGATGCATAAGCAATAGATTCATCCATAGTTGGAGTGAAGGTGTCAAACTCATTTACAACTGACGTCAAATGCTTATCTTTCATGTTCTCAGACCCTTTAAAGAAGTCTTGAAGTGTGTCCCAAACCTACTTATATCTTCACCTTTTTCCTTACCAAGCAAAACTCTCTCCATCCTAACTTTCAGGTGATTATACTCTTCAACAACTAGCAATGAGGAACACGTTGAAAAACCCACACTATTTACTATTTGCATTGAATATATTTTTTGAGATTGATTAGAAGTAGCCAATGAAGTTAAGATCTTCGAGTTGAAGTAGTATATAGAAGAATTTTTATCCTGAATAAAGAAATGATTAAGATACCAAGGTAATATTCAATCAAATATAAATTGTTCTTATGGATTCGAAGGACAACCACTTAGGTTCTGATACCAATTGTGAATGCAAAAAAGCGATATGTGCACGAACAAGGTTTGAAAACTCAAACCTTGAGTTAACATAATATCAATGTATGCTGCTAAAATTAGAGTCAAGTCAAGTCTGGTAAACCAATCTTCTCTCAAAATTAGAAGTTCAATAAAGTCCTCAAATAATTAAAAACAAGTATGGACAATCTAAATAGATTTTTCAGAACAATAAGAATGATAGAGAGAATGATTTGACTGAATGATTCTTGGTATTGATGTGAAAGAGAATGTTGCACTCATGCATGCTTAACATTAAGGTTCTAATTCCTGAAATAGACAAGGAATGACAAAAACACAAATCTTCTAAAGTGCATGAACTAAGAGACAACTGAATATCAACAAACTAACACAACCGCTTTTGTTGATCTTGTCTCATGTATTGTACAATAAAACAATGAATAAAGGACAAGGTAGTACTAGGAACATTTAATGCACATTAGATACTCAAATACCAAGTAACAAAAGATGCAACTCGGAGAGATTTTCACATCGCAATTGGATTCATCTTGGAACACTTCACACTTCGGAATTGGCCTCACTTTGCATTGCTAAACGATTAGTTTTCATGTATCAATAACTTTATCACTAGTTAAGGTATTAAGATGATAACATCGAACCTTGTTCACCCTCAAGTTAATAACCTCTTTCTGACGAGTTTAGGTTTATCTGCCTCGCTTGGACAAATGATATATTACTATGGGATGTGAGTAAGTGGATCATTTAATGCTTTAGTGAGTTAGCAACCCTCTTATTTCAAAACATATCTTAAGATCCTCACGTTTAATCTACGGTTTACAACATTGTCATGTTATCTTAAGTTGGGTTCTTCCCCAGTATATGTTAAGTTGGGAGCTTCCCCAATATATATTAAGCTAGGATCTTCTCCAGCAATATCAATTTTGGATGTTCCCTAATACATCTTATGTTAGGATCTTCCTTAGTTACTTTCTAAGTTAGGATGTTCCAGTATATCTTAAAGTTGGGATTTTCCCTACCAGAAGCTAAATAGGGATTTTTCCTAGGAAACTACTAAGTTGGGTTATCTTGAGAGGGATCTTTCCTTGTTAAACTTCATATGTCAAAAGACTTCAGGCGGTCAAAACTAAACTGAAGGATCATCAGGTTCTATCTATCCTTATTTTTTGAAAAATATTTTTGTACGTTATAACTAAAGGTTTGTCTCTTTAATGATTTTAATTGTTTTAAAATCCTAAGCAGATAACTAGCTATCTCAGGCTACTAAGATCCCAAGAGTTCTTTTAAAACATACACTTTTTCAGATCCTGATCATCTAGGGATACTCAGAAGACCTACTAGTATAACCACATCAACCATGTCAACCACACAAGAAAATATAAATAACCATATCATCAAATAAAAGGGGTTGCCCACCAATCCCACAAAAAAGAGTAAAATTGTCTTGTATCCCCATGAAATATTCCAATTGTTTTTCAAAATCAAATTTAAGCTTTGGCTTGATTGTCATCACCTAGAACCTTCTATGCTTCTTTCTCCTTTCCTCCCACCTTTAGCTTCCCTATAGGATCATGACTGGTGTGAACAGGCTCTCTAATTAATTTGGCTAGGGTTTCATGACAGCTGGCAACATTCCAGGAACCTGCATTAGCCACATCGTAAGCATCTTTGATCTTAGGTTGCCAAATAGCCACAACAACGCTACCCTTCACCTTAAGAATCACCTCCGTAATCTTCGCAACATGTTCCCACTCTTTCTTAGCCTTCTCTTTGCTTAGTAGCTCAACCCTTACTAGGAAATCCTCATTGATGGCCTTCCATACCCTCTCCTACTCCTTTAAGGCTAACTCATCAATCTTAGCCGTTACCTTCAAGTCAGCAGTAGACCGAGAAATGTAGTCAGAGACCTAAAATGAGAGCAACGTCAGTAATAACGAGGCTAGAAAATTAAAACAAGAATTCCATAAATACTTACTATTCGCAAACAATAGACTGGCTTCTTGAATGCTTCCTTGGATCCGAGATTTTCTAGGCTGAGATCTATGACCTTAGTAGTTTTCCTCTTCCGGGAACCCAGAGTCTTAACAGTGAGATCAATGTGAGCCCTATTTGGAAGAAGAGCGGAGGCAATTTTTTTTCTTCTTGACTATGATCAAACCACCAAACATGTTGTTTTCCAAATCGAAGAGGGTGAATCGAGCACTAGAGTGAGTATCTTTGGACCATGTATATAACGAAGGAAAAGAATGATCCTTATGGGTAGCCATTGAAGTAGTGGTGGAATAGCATTCTTGGAGACTAGACGTTCAAGCATGAAAGATCTGTTAGTCGTCGATAGAGCAAGAAAGTTCGAAACTTTAGCTTCGGTCTCCTCAGCGGTGGGACAAACTTCTTCAAACTTGAATGCTACATCACAATAAACAAAATAAGAAAGTGAATCTCATGTGCCTCACAAAAGTAATAAGTAAATCCTACCTTTGTTGACCCAAGTCTTTGGCAAGAGATCCCCATCAAGAATAGAGTCAAACCTCACAAAAAAGTACTTATCTTTCCAACCCCCATCATTTTGTTTTGATTTCCGGATAAGAGGAGATTTATTTGGTTTGATCTTGAGAAAAAAGCGGGAGTTCCTCCAAAGGTAGAAAGATCGTAAACATGAGCCAATTTAGCTAAGACTATGCCTAGATCATTAGATTGGTTCAATTGACTATTCCGAAAAAAGATACTCCAAATGATAGGCACGGATTGGATGTATTAGATTTTAGTGGTTTCGAAAAAATCAGAGATAATACCAGAAAAATGGAACTTTTAACCGAAAGAAAATGGGTATTCGGGGAAGCATGCCAAAAACGGAGAAACAAGGTCTGGTTGAATCGAAGCATCAAAGGGCCTAAAGATTGTATCCGTGGGAAATGCCCCATTGGCTATCATGAACCCGATATCCTCATCATAAAAAAGCAGTTATCATTATAGGTGAGGATCTTTTGATTGATAATGTCATTATTAGAAGGGGTTGTGATACTGGCGCGGGAGCAAGAGATCATTTTCCCAGGGTTAAAAGATTTAAACAACAAAAGAGAAGGAAGAAGAAGGACACATTCGAAGATATCCAGTGACGATCAGAAGTAAACATGAGCAAGTAAAGAGAAATCTCTCACTATTTACCCCTATTTATCTTGGTTACTAAAGAGAGAGAATTGATTTGACAGTGTCAGCATGAGCATCAAACAGATAAAATTCTATTTGTTAGGGATTGAATTTCATAAACCTTATATTCATTTGAATAAAACTATACCTTTAAATTTTCAAAATTAACGTAAATATTTCACATGTATAATTTAGGGGTAATTGTTAGGGACAGGATCCCCAATCCTATCCAGGATCTCGTATCTCAAAAATATCTAAAGATTCCAAAATATATTTCAAGATCCTGATTATTATTATTATTAGAAAAATTTAACGACCATATTTACTGCTTATTTGTCATATGAGTAGAAATCTTCAAACGAAGACTCATTCTCAAGGATGAACCGATTTCATCAGGCTTAAGACCAGAACTACCAAGTCAAACCAACTTGTTGACAGTTATTCAATAGGATCCTGGAAATATCAGACTTTTAGTTGCTTAGAATTAACTTTAAAAAACATGTTCTAAAAACACTACACATAACTAGACTTACAACAAAAATTTTACTCGCATACTTAAATCTATTTTTGTGACTCACATTTCAATTAATACAATTAAACAATTAAGGTGACCTTTATCACCTCCCAAGGTATTGCGCTGGAGATTCTAGCAAGGATCAAGGGCATTCCTTGAAAAACAATTGTGTGATTTTGCTATCAATTCAATAATTACTTCAACTATAATACCACAACCTTTCATTCACTTTGGTTGATTTTCACTCATTTGATTTTTGCCCAAACCCGTACTAACAAAATAAAAAAAATACTATGACTCAACATAAAGTGTGAACCACTAAAGTGCTTAGTAAATACACTAGACAACGAAGTCTGAAAGACATTCGCTATTTACAAACGATTCGTAATCTAAGACGCTATCTATGGTTCATCATCTCAGAACATATGTTAACTCAACAAGGAATAAATGTGTATTTGTTCACAAGTTATGAAGAGTAGGGGTTCTAGAACCTTCCTCATATGGACGGGTTTGGGATACCCAATTAGGGTTTCTGAAGCCTCCATTTAGACGATCAAGGAACTAGATAACTGCCTTATTTGAAATAATATTATTTTATGTTTAAATTAGGGTTTCTAGATGTCTCCTAATGAGCTATAAATAGAGCCCTATACCATGGAATTTTCGGCCACTATATTCCTCCATACCAAATTCAAAAACTGATCCTCTCTCCCTCCCTCTCCTAATATTTCTAGGGTTCTTGTGTTTTGGGTGTGAACTATTTGAAGCTCGCACACAATTAGAGATTCTTTTCCAAAAGACTTTTGGATTAATCTTGTTGGAATCAAAGCTTTGTATAGAATAAAAATCAGAGGTATGTAACTCTTTAAATAAACATGTTCTACACACACTACACACAAATAGATTTACAACAACAATTTTATTTGCATACTTACCTCAATTTTTTTGACTCACATTTCAATTAATACAATTAAATAAGGAAGGTGACCATTATCACCTCCCAAGGTATTGTGCTCGAGATTCTAGCAAGGATCAAGGGTTTTCCTTGAAAACCACCTGTGTGATTTTCCTATCAATTCAATAATTACATCAACTATAATACAACAACCTTTCATTCATTTTGGTTGATTTTCACTCAATTGATTTTTGCCCAAAACCGTACTGACAACATAAAAAATACTACGACTCGACATTAAAGTGTGAACCATTAAAGTGCCTAGTAAATACATTAGACAACAAAGTCTAAAAGACATTCGCTATCTACAAACGATTCGTAATCTAAGATGCTATCTATGCTTCATCATCTCACAATATATGTTGACTCTACAAGGACTAAACGTGTATTTGCTTACAAGTTAAGCAGAGTAGGGGTTCTAGAATCTTCCTCATATACACGGGTTTGGGAGACCCAATTAGGGTTTCTGCAAGCCACCATTTAGACGATCGAGGAACTAGATAACTGCCTTATTTGAAATTATATTATTTTATGTTTAAATTAGGGTTTCTAGATGTCTCCTAATCAGCTATAAATAGAGCCCTATATCATGAAATTTTTTGCCACTATATTCCTCCATACCAGATTCAAAATTTGATCCTCTCTCCCCTCTCTCCTAATATTTCTAAGGTTCTTATGTTGTGGGTGTGAACTATTTGAGGCTCGCACACAATTAGAGCTTCTTTTCCAAGAGACTTTTGGATTAATCTTGTTGGAATCAAAGCCTTGTATATAATAAAAATCAGAGGTATATAATTCTTTTGTGACTTTAGATATATATATTAGGGTTTGAAAGTTTTTGTTGTCCAATAATATGTTGCTTCAATAGTGTTATGACATAGATCAAAGTAGGTTGCATGTACCCTTAAGAATATAAGGATTTTTCTTCATTATTACATGTAAAACCCATCACATCCAACGTTATGTAAAATCCATAAAAGTCAGGTGGGGCTCTAACCATAATAGATCGACGAAGAGGTAATGAATTGTCAATTGACTACATGAGTATTTCTTCCTCTAGTTGAGCAGCAATGTCAATTAAGGTCTCCTCATTGGTTGACTCTTGAATTTCATCAAACTCAATAGCACGCCTACTGTCTTCTTTTAATATGAGCTTTCTTCATTAAATACTCCCATTCAAGCTACAAAGAACACTTCTCACTTGGTCAATAAAACAAGTATCCAAATAACTTTTGTAGTTATCCTATCAAGTTCCATGAGTGAAGGCAACCCAAAAGGACCATGCTTATAATCAAATCAAGTACACACCAAATATAGTTATGGGCTTAGACACCTAATCCAACATTCTCTCAGTTGGATAAGTCTAATAGCTATTATTGCAAGTAAGACTTCAAAATCTGATTAGCAATCGTAGCTTTCAAAAGCTGTTGTCGAACTCTGATCTTATTAGAAATGCGTCCTTTAGATAAGGGATCAAATATTCCTCCGTTCTATGAGATATCCTATGGACATGATACATGGATTATAATCATTCTCTCTATCCAATTTCAATTTCCCAATTTCCATTTATGATGATCGACTAATTGAACAATTCAAATTAGTCCAGGCTTCTCCAAGCACTTAGGTTCTCATCACTAAATTATCTAGGGGCCCACATATATCGTTTTTATCCCATCTAGGGTAAAAGGAATGGATAAACTTTGAGTCGTATGCTTGTACTATTTACTCATCAAATCACGCACAACAATATGTTTTATAACATCAAGTTACTGATGCGTTAACGTATTATCAATGCGCAACCAACTTGAAAACAACAACTATATGTCTCCGTTTCAAGAATATAAGATATTATCGTCTCACAATCAATCGTGAAAAAAATCATGAAGTGATTAAAATGAGCGTGTGTTTAATCTAATACTCAAATTCTTATTTCAGGAGTACTCACGAACACTACATCAAACTTGTGCTATGTCTAAGCTCTTAGACAATCTACATTCGGATTCATGACAATCTTTCCTTATTACTTACTTCCATAGTATGATCGATTGTATATGTTTAAATTACCTAGTTATTTGGGAAGTAAAACATGCGGAGTGAAACACAAGAACAACCTAATCCAATATGGTCTGAAAACTTTTGAATGGAAATAAAACACTTGTTATTTAATGAACATATTGATTAGATCTTATTCATTGTGTAATGTTTCGACTAATCAACTTAGTAGATCAATTGGAAACATTTCCAATGATGCTCATTTAACAATTCCAAATCCTTTTACAAGTGTAAGAACACCAAATTCTTTCCACTACTATAATGTGTTAAGTCTAGACTTACATGCAATGATTCTTTTGTAACGTCAATGCACCAAACTCACAGAGACTTAGCCAATGATATTACAAAACATTCCACTGGATATTTGTTACATAACAATTCAATGGAAGTGAAGTCTCACATTCAAAGTAAATTCCTTTGAACATCCTTCTTGCATTAAAGTTTTTAACTCACATAGACTCTTAATATCCAACTCCCGTTATGGAAACATTTCCATATTTTCATATGACTCCCATTCTTAATAGAATCCTATCTATTGAGAATCGCGTCAATATGGTCCATCCATTATTATACTTCCAACTATCAATAAGCAACCAATTTTTGGCTAACCTCAGATTGACGTCGACAATTCTTAACAACTTTAGTCATATCCAGTTCTAGTCCTTTTTCCCTCTTAATGCCCTAGGTATTTGGAAAATTAGAACAAGTGAATATTGTTTCATATGCCATCGTTCCTATACCCAAAGCATACGTGATATGATTCATAATGTCTTACATAAAGACATGATACTTAACAAGTCTCTTGCTAAAATATTCTCAAATATATAGAATTTCCAATGTTGAAACATTTCAACATGTCATTCATACATATCCATGACTAAGTTCCATTTAAATTTCAATTTAGACTTTTAGATTTGAAATGAAGTATAATTATCTTCTCCTTTAAAACTTTCTATATAGAAAAAATTTTTAAACTCTGCATCTCTACAAATTCAGAACTTTGTTTTCTATAAATAGAATTGCTAACTTTCAACACTTAACATAATAAGTACGCTCCCACTAGCATAATTATTATGTTCTAACTAGCATGAAGATTATGCTCCCACTAGCTTTGACGTGTATCAAAAATCATCTAGACTTTTAGAAATTAATACTTAATGACTTCCTTACCAAAGTACAATTTCTAATACGAGAGGCTTTGATAAGTCTTTATCTAGACTTCTCAAGTTCATACACTCTCATTAGATAGATTATGTGTGTGTTTGAACCTTTCGAGAACTTATAGCAATAAGTTCTGGATGTTGAAACTATTTGCTAATTCTCAAAATTCAAACTACGAAAAGGGATTCCATAATCATACTCGAATTTGAGAATGCAAATATCACAACTGCTAACTCGAATGACATTATTCATCCTTTAAAATCTACTAGTGAAAGCGTTTCCTCATACTTATTTTCATGAAGCAGAGAGAAACCTCATATCACTTAGATTTTACGGTGTATATGTTCCCATCCATGTGAATGTTTCATTTCCAACCATTATCATAAGACAAGGTTCATGAAAAATTCAAACTCATATGGACTGAACTAGCTTACTCTTAATTTCTTGCCATTTGGAAGCGCATGGTCTGCCAGTGCTTCCAAGTTGTTGTGCAGCTTACCCATATAGATCAATGTACATTCACTGATCAAGGTACTTTGCCTTATGTAATAAAATGAGAACTCATAGAACTCAAATGCATAGTCAACTTAACTGGAATGGGCACTGAAACAAGATTATGTCAACACGATATGTTGTAAACCTTAGGTTGTGTGCTAGTGATTATCAACAGGTTTATTCATGATCGACTCTTGAAACTTTTCAAGACCTTTAAGACTCCTACTAACTTCTTAACATATAAGATTCTCTATCAAGGAATGTTCCTTGAACAAATATTTAAGAGTTAGTGTGGGTACTTATCAAGAAATACTTCATGTAATTGGTTTTAGTTGGTTTTTGTTTTAACCAAAACATCACAACTACCAATTTCATATGTGCAAGAGCAAGAAACATTTCTACTCCACATTTCATGAGGCATTATAAACCTACTAAGAATATGTCACTCAAAGTAGTTTCTAGGGTATGACTCTAAAACATGATCTTGGAACGAAGTATGACTCATATTCTTGATATACCCATTTCAACAATTCCTGATACCTCTTCTTAGCCATACAAATTCACTAAGGTGTCTTCAGAGGATCAATTGTGACATGGTTCCATAATCATTAGGATTATTGAGTCTACGGGTTGCGCCATTGGGCTTCATTAGTTTAGTCCAATGTATTCACAGTTTGGGCATGTCCAACCGTGCATTTTATTTTAGGGTTTAGTACTTATGGTGCATGCATGCATCATATTAGATAAACTTCTTGAACATTTTCTTTAATCGTATTGTAACCCTAGCACACCTCTACAGTAATAGGTCTTTATCCAGCTCTTCTGAGGTGTTGTTTTAATCATTTGACATCCGTTTGATCTAATGTGTGTTTGCTCTTTGGTTTACTTTCTATTTTATATGTTAAGAATCTATCAATATTACAAGAGTCTTTGACTCATCAATTTGTATCAGAAGAGGAGGTTGTGTAAATCATACGCATCTCCTATATTTGATGAATTTTCTTAGGGTTTCCGCTTTTATTGGATTTGTTGAGCCATCATTCATTCATTGACATTGCTCACAGATCTTGATATTACCATATCTAATCTTTACTAGTCTGATTCTTGACAAACATTCTAAACAGGTCGTCATGTCTCTCTATGATTCACAAACCAACCCCATCAACATATGCAATGGCATCGGATCTACCACAAGAATCCCAATATTATATACTCAAGATTACGAAGTTTGGACACATCACTTTGGGTCCTTTTTCTCACATTGGAACTGAAAGAGTTATCAAGACTCAAAAGGAATATAATGGATTGATTATTGACATGAAAGATGTTGCAAAAGATGAAAAGGCCAAGCTGCTTTGCAACATTAAAGCGATGAGGATGATCAGATTTGTAATGCAATCGGGTACCTTTCGCTTGGTAAGTACATGCACAACGACGAAAAAAATATGCAAGAGGCATAAAGAGCTATATTCTACAGATTAAGATTTTGAGCACTCCATACAAAATCTTTTGCTCTTTGAGTTTTGTGATTTCAAGCAGAAGTTGGAAGAAAAACTCATTCAGGCCTTTGATCCCTTTAATCAATTCATCAGTAAAATGATCAATCATGGAATTGGCAGAGAGGTAATTGAGCAGAAGGTCACCTTTATGAATAGCCTAAGACCGGAATGGATGGAGGTAGTTTTGAATATAAAATCCCATGAACAATTCAAAACTTATTCGTCGACGAAGATTGTGGGAATACTGAAATCACACGAAAGTGTTGTGACTAAGGAAACAAATATGTTCTCTAGTATGGGATCGTTTTCTATTCTTACCAAAGGGAAGAATGTGGATGAAAAAGAAGAAGAGTTGGATCTCTCTGAATGTGATCTAACGAATGATGAATATGCTTTAATACTCTCCAATCGCAAAAAGTTTGCTCGCAAAAAGTTCCCTACCACTAAGAACCGAAATTGGCAGGGGAGCTACAGCTCCGAAAAGGTGAAAGAGGAACCTAAAATCACTCCTCAACATGAAGAAGAGAAGAAGGAGAACAAGCTTGTTGTTGATTCTGGATATGATTGCAATTTCTGCCACGGAAAAAATCACTTTGCCAAAGATTGCATGTTGAGAAAAGCTGGCTGAGAATAAGGAAGGAGAAGACGATGAAGCATACCATTCACGCAAGATGGAGGAAATAAAGAAGAAGAAAACATCTAACCATACTATGAATGCTTTAATTGTGTGGGGAAAAATTGTTGATGAAGAGTTTGGTGGTGTAGAGGTCTAGTCTACAGACTCTGAGGATGAAGAAGTTCGTAAGCCCACACATGGAAGAACTTTTGTGGCGAAGGAAGGAAACTCTGAGCTTGGTGGAAGATGCTTGATGGTGACTGTAGGGGTGTCTCAACTGAGAGGCTATACAATCAAAGGTGAAGGTGAGGAACTGAAGGAAAGAGAATACAAGTGCTTCGCAGCCAAACCGATGGGAGAATAGATCAACGAATGTGATAAGTTGATCAAGAAGGTACAATATATCCTCGAGTCTCTGAAAATACTAGTTAATAACTATGAAAAGGAATTAAATGATTTAAAATTCAAATTTTCTAGTTTAAGTGGTAGTCTTAAACAAAATCACCTAGAAAATTCTAACCTAACTGATCAAATCAGTAGGGTGTCTTCCAAGAGTGAGGAAAGAAGAATTTGGATAGAGCAGAAGGGGGTAGAGTTAGTTAGGACGAATGATGAAGTTATTTATTTACAACGTGATAATTTGAAACTCTTGAAACAGAAAAACATTTTTTGCTTAATTGCTAAACCTTTATATACAAATATCACTCAATTGCATTTAGACTGTGAAATTGGTAAAAAGATTCACAAAATGATTTTACCCTTCCTTGAGTTAAAGGAGGATGAAGTTGATATTGATGGATATAACTGTGAATCTATTATTTCTTCAGATGAAATATATGATGCCTATAAGATTGGTCGGGACAAAATCGAGTCCTTGTGAAGTCCAAAGACCATAACGACATGTTTAAAAACCTTTTGGACAAAAATGATAAATTGAAAATAAAGACTGAAACCTTGCAGAAATTTGACTCATTGAATGCCAAGTTGAGTTCAGAAAAAAAAAACGATGAAAACACTTCTGAATTTGATGAGGAGAGTGATATGAGTGAAATATCTATAGAGTATGAAGTTGACTGTTCAGAGTTTGTCAAAAGCGAAACCGAACCTACCAAAGTTCTGATATCAGAAAATTTGGTTGAGTTCGCTCGAATCTCCCAAGATAAGCCCAAGGTTCTGAAACACGAGGCCGTGGGATACGAAAGATGCAAACTATACCTAATCAAGTATACACCACAACAGGGATACGAAAGATGCAAACTATACCTAGTCAACGAAGACAACGCTGGTGGCTGCGATGATCATTTCTGGTCCGCTCCAATCGATAATGCTGATGAGATTGTCGGTTTATCAGAGAGAACCTCATGTAGGGTTAAAGGCAGATACATGGATGAACCACTCAATAAGCCTGCAAGTTTTGATGTACCATGTACAAGTGGTACATAAAAGATTCCAAGCAAACCTGCGTAGGTGGCAAGCAAATCCTCTTCAATGAATGATGAATCTCATAACAAGAGACAAAAATCGAAAGTAAATATTCATAAGTCTCAAAAGCAACCTGCAGAACAAAAATGCCAGTGAAACAGGAGATTTCAAAAAAATCTCAATGAAAGAAAGTAGTTTTGCCAATCCCAAAACTCCAATTATGTTCTTATAGAAAAGGAGTCAAATCTCAAGGCGAAAGTATGTTCAAAGGATAATTGTGGTCAACGCACTCATTGTCAATCCTGCAGTCAGATGAACCGAAAAAGAAGTTTCCATCCCAGATCAAATGGTGACAAGAACCGAAAGCCCAACTTCGGTCCTAAATCCCATCCTCTCATTCACGACCAAAGCAGAATCCTGCAAATAATGTTAAGGATGTCACGGGAAAAGGGAAGCTAGTCTCTGAAGACAAAAAGCAAACAAACAAGACACCAGCTAACCCTAGGAAACACAAAAGATAACAAACTCAAAGTCTTCACCATCAGAAGGAAAGATGAAACCACTCTAATAAAAAGAACTTATATGGTTGATCTTTCAATTGCTATTCCCTATTTTGTAAAAGGCTCACGTGGACCCAAGAAACTCTTGATTCCTAAATCAGCTTGATTTTTGCAGGTTATCACTGACGAGTAGTTCGACGACGAATGGTACATAGATAGTGGTTGCTCGCGTAACATGACAGGAAGAAGGGAACATCTGAGGGAGTTTCGGGCTCTAAAAGATGGTGGTTGGGTCAAATATGGTAAAAACTCATATGGCACAATAAAAGGATATGGAATGGTCACAAACATGGATTTTTCAATTCGAAAGGTGGCATACATGTAAGGATTGCAACACAATCTCATCATTGTCTCGCAATTGGTGGTGGGAACTGGCTTGAAGGTCTCATTTGATGATGAAGGATAAGAGATCATTAAAAAGAAATCTAAGATGGTTCTGCTAAAATCACAGCGAAAAGGAGAAATGTTTCCATTAAATGTGAACTCGATACGTGGAAAGCCTAATGTATGTCTCCTAACGAAAGCTCATTCTGATGAAAGCTAGTTGTGGCATCGACGACTTTCGCACCTTAACTTCAAAGACATCAACAAGGTAGTTCTTTGTGATCCTGTGCGAGGACTACCACTTTTATAGTTTGACAAGGAACATCTTTGTGTTGCATGTGAAATGGGAAATCAAAGCCGAAAGAGTCATCCCACAAAATTCATTTGTCAACACAAAGATCATCAAACCTCTTGAGCTTCTTCAAATTGATATATGTGGTCCTTCGTCCATAGAAAGCATTGGTGGTAGTAAGTACATTATCATTATATTTGATGATTTTTCAAGCTTCACCTGGGTTTTCTTTCTTAAATAGAAATCAGAGCCGACTCCAAAGCTCAAGAACTTTATTAAGCAAGTGGAACTTCAATTGCAAAAGATGGTTAGAAATGTCCAAAGTGAAAATGGGCTGGAATTCAAAAACCAAGAGTTTGAAGAATTTCTTACTGAAAAGGGAGTGTCTCACAACTTCTATGCTCCCTATACTCCACAACAAAATGGTGTAGTTGAAAGGTGAAACCGTTCGTTGTGTGAAGCATCCCGAACCATGCTCAGCTTCGCTTCTCTATCTTTGTACTTCTGGGCTGATACAATTGCAGCTGCATGCTATACCCATAATCGAACCTTCCTCAATAAACGATTTTCCATTACACCCTATGAAAATCTAAATAATTGTAAGCCTATCGTTAAATGTTTCCATGTTTTCAGTTCCATGCGCTTTATCTTTAACTCTAAGGAAAACCGAAACAAGTTTGATGTGAAGGCATATGAAGGGAATCTTTCTTGGCTACTCTTTGACCTCCAAGGCATATAGTGTTTTGAACGGGAAATCGAAGAAGATTGAAGAAACCTATTATGTCACATTCGATGATAGCTCAGTGAAGAAACTTTAATCAAGCGAAAGTCGAATGAAGGAGATCTTTCTACAAAAAGTTCAAGTCACGGCTGCGATATCAAATATGTTTTAAGAATACAATGATGAAATAGAGAAAGCCATTCTATCTGAAGCAAAAGCAACAAATAATAAAGCTAATAACATGAATGAGATAATAAACAAAGCAATGCATGACATGGAAAGCGAACCTCGAAGCTCAAACGAACTTCAAAGATCGAATGAACCCACTCAAATATGTTCTAGATTCCAGGGGGAGAGTTCATCCACACCTAGGTGACCTGACTTGCCATTCTAGGGGAGAACCCATCTCCAACTATGACCCCTGAAAATCCAATCGAGGGGAGAATTATGAACTGGATATTGTGATTGTTTCATCATTTGAGGGGGAGAATAATAATACAAATGACAAAGATTCTCAATCAGAATTCGAAGAAGAAATCAATGATGAATTAGATCCTGCTTATGATCTAGATTATCCCCCACTCATAAAATGGACACGCGATCATCCACACACTCAACTGATTGGCGAATCATCTGAGGGAGTTCTTACACGCTCTCAATTGAAGGTGAAGCAAACTACTTTATTCTCTCAAGTAGAATTATGCATGTTTAATTCGTTTGTTTCCAAGATCGAGCCGAAAACAGTGAACATTACACTTGATCACTCTAATTGGGTATAGGCTATGCAAGACGATTTCAATGGGTTTAGGCGGAATCGAGTGTGTAGACTGATTCCCACACCAAAGGATGCATTTGTAGATGGATTAAAATGGGTGTTCCAAAGCAAGATGGATAAAGAAGGAACATAATATGCAACCAGGCAAGGCTGGTAGTTAAGGGATATTGTCAGGAAGAAAGTATAGATTATGAAGAAAGCTTCGATCTTGTAGCATGGTTAGAATCCATTCGGATCTTTCTGGCATACGCTGATCCCAAAAATTTTGATGTTTTTCAAATGGACATTAAATGTGCATTCTTGAATGGAGAACTAGAAGATTCAGTGTACGTTGAGCAACCAGATGGGTTTGTGAACAAGAAGTATCCTAATCATTGCTACATTTTGGACAAGGAAGTTTATGGTCTGAAACAAGCCCTGAGAGCCTGATATGAAACTCTAACTTGCTTTCTGAAATTGTCTAATTCAAAAAAAGTTTGGTTGACCCAACCTTCTTTCACAAGAAAAAGGGTGAACACCTAATGATCGTCCAAATTTATGTTGATGACATCATCTTCGGTTCCACGAATCCTAGCTTAATAGCTGAATTCAAGAAGTTGATGGAAACTAAATTTGAGATGTGCTCAATGGGTCCGATTAAGTTTTTCCTTGGGCTGAACATAAGACAGAGACCTAGAGGCATATTCATTAATCAGGAGGATTACACTAAGACACTACTGGTGAAGTTTGGTATGATGGGAGAGTCTAAAGTGAAGGTTCCAATGACATTCAAAATAAAGCTAACACCATCTCTGGAAAAACCGGCTACTGATATGACTATCTATCGTCAAATGATTAGGTCTCTTATGTATTTGACAACCAGTAAACCAGATATCATGTTTTTTGTCTGCTATTATATCAGGTTCCAAGCTAATCCACGAGAACCTCATACGGTGGCTGTGAAAAATATCTTCCGATATTTGAAGCGAACCTCATCTCTTGGTCTATGGTAGCCAGCAAAATCTGGCTTCTTTGTTCAATCATTCTCTGATGCAGATCTTGGAGGATGTGGTTTCGACCGAAAGATCACAACTGGTGGGTGTCAATTTCTTGATGGAAAACTCGTCAGTTGGCAATCGAAGAAGCAAACATATGTGTCTTTTTTTACAGTCGAAGCTGATTATATTGTTGCTCCATCTTGTACTTCACGGGTCATTTGGATACAAAGTCAACTTAGAGACTATGGCCTAAACATGAATAAAATTCCACTCTATTGTGACTCAGAAAGCGCTATTTGGATTTGTCACAACCTAGTCCAACACACCAAAACGAAACATGTAGCACTAACATATCACTTCATCAAAGATCACGTTGAAGAGGGTAATGTGGAAGTCCATTTTGTTCGATTTGCTGATCAAATAGTTGACATCTTCACGAAATCGTTATCTGAAGTAAGTTTTAATAAAATTCTCCAAGGCTTAGGAATGATGGAAGCTAAATCAGTACTGAAACTTCTTTCGCCTCGTAAAAATTGAACATGCAAAATAGAGTGAACGCTCGGTCTATTTCGACTCCTGATTTTTTGGGAACCGAAATGAACCGAACGTTCAGTCCATTTCAATTCACTACTTTTAGGTAAAGTTTCGGTTGTATTCTTTGTACGCTATGTATGTCTTTTCTTAAATCATTTATTTTCATAAAACTCAAAATATTTTATTTTCTGTTTTTTTTTCAGAAAATTCATAAAACTCAAAAATATTTTCCATTTGTTTTTATTTCTTTTTCAGAAATTTCATAAAATCCAAAAATAATTTTTTTTTTGTTCTTGTTTCTTTTTATCAAAATCAAAAATACCAACAATATCACTAAAACGCATCATGGATAAATCAAAGGATGGAACTGGGATAGTTACGAATCTCTTTATCTTTATACTAGCAAAGTGTCCCTAGAAGCATGTTGTTGTATGTTGACCAAAGTCTCAAAGCCTTCAAGTGAAGCCTTACTGATTTGATATACACAAATCAAATCTTCCCAATCAGGCTGATAATATCACTCATGTCATGAGCTACCTTACTCGTTTCATATTGAGTTAAGAGTTGTCTGCTCGGTCCTTACTATGTAGTAGAGGTACTTTCAGGTCTTTAACCTCCTTATCAGTTTTATCCATCATACTTCAATTTCATTCTTATAACCTTCAAGACTTTTAGAATTTACTACTGAGGTTTATGGTTACACAATGTCTATGTTAATGATCTTAGTTTCGTTTCACCACGTGCTATGTGAAACCAAAAATCCAATACCTATAATGAATTAAAGGTGAACTATCAAATGTTTTAGTTTTCAGCCAAGAAATCTCTTTTTTTTTTTTAAAAAAATTTGTGTGATCTTTATGAAATTATCTGACACCAAGGCTTTTCTACCCATAAGATCCAGTTTATTTTTTGTTTTGAGATTTCTATAAAACTCACCAAGTCACTGAAAATGAACAAACCGACTTGTTTTATAGACCACACTGGTCTCGCAAGTACTTCATCTACCTTTCGGTCTTATATCAAGTTTCATAGTTTGAATGAAGCGAAAGCCACCCTAATAGCCATTCAATTAAAAGAAGCCTTTATATGTTTCTTAATAAGCATTTGATCATCTTTCAACGGGAAACCACATAGACACTTCTAAGTCTCTCTTGACTTTTAAGGAAGAGATTCGTGCCCAGGATCCACAGTTTCGTGTCTTAATTAACATCACTTATATCCAACATATTATTTGCTTTATTTCTTTTTCTTTGGAACACTCTTACACGAAGATCTTTATGATTTTCCATAAGTCTTGATTGTGGTACTAATTGCTATTTCTAAGATACATTGTTCGGTTCCATATGATGTGGTGGTACAATATGTTGGGAGCGAAAGGTACTTACATATGAAGTGAAAGGATGACTCGATATTTCAAAGGGAATTTGGATCACTTCAAAATTAAAGAGAAGATGAAATGATAAGATTTTAAAGGCACGTGAATTTGAATTGTCTCCTTTCTCACGTCGCTTGACACGGTTGACACACTCTTTGGGGTAACAGTTGTCAAATCGTGCTTTTTCAGGCGATACGTCAGCAGATCGTACAATCATCACTCCGGATTTTTCTCTCTCATGGTAATTGTATAAACGGATTTCACAACTTCCTATTACGCTCTTACTACTTACTAATCCTCTCAAGCAATCTACGCCGAATTCCCTATCTAGTGTTCATCTTTCTCTTCAAGGTTCATCAATGGCGGATTCCTCTTCTGTTCATAAACACAATGCCAAGTCATCTCTTCTCATCATCAAGACAAATCAAAACCTTCTAATCGAACTATCACCTTTCTAGTATGATCCCTACATGCTCCAAGTGGTTGAATGCCTCAAATAATCACCACTAGTAATCACCCTAACAAAGGTTGAGTGTGTTCCACTGTCGTTACTTTCTCAAGTCTACTCTACAACGGTCTATGATAAAGCCAAGGAGAGGATATTCTTTGAGATCTTTAACCACAAAACCTCAATTTCTAAGGCTAGGTTTTGTCTCTTATTAGGGCTTGTTGTCAACGACTCCATGATCAAACCTGATTCCATTACCACTACTCAACTCTTCACAATGTTCTATGATATAGGGTACACTGAGGTTCTCACCACTGTGACAAAGTTCAAGAAATCATGCCTTCCTCCTCAGTGGAATGGTCTTTTTACCCTCCTCTTCAAGGGTTTATCGGAGAGGGTTGCAGGGTCTGATGGGGGGAGTAAGGTGTTTATGACCTTTCTCTACGGTTTGTACTATAGGGTCAACATGGACTTTAGATCTATCTTATGGTCTCAACTAGTTCAAACTCTTATTTCTACTTCTCGCTACTCTAAAATCTCCTATGCTAGGTTATGGACTCTCGTTACTCAATGGGTGATGGAGAAGTTTCAAGTTCCAACAATGGTGGACTCATTAGTGTCATCTATTGCTACCTTCCACACGAAGACGATAATAGTCTCTGATCCATCGAAGTTTATGTTTATTAGTTCGGTTCCGGAATCCATGTACCGATGTGTTTCCAGTGAAAGCAAACTAATGAATGAGTACAAGAAACTACCTTCTTCAGTACCAAGGTAGCTTACTCCCGAAACGCAAAGCTTGCTAGATGTAATAGATAAACCAACAAAAAGAGGGAAGATGTTGGAATGAAAAGGGGAGAAGGAAGGTTAATTCTCTAAAGTTTCAACTCCCAACAAACGAAATTCTGAACAAGCAGCTCCTTCGGATCAGAAAAAATGCAAGATCAAGAAGAAGGCACAAAAGCCGAAAACTCCTTCTTCAAGTGATTTTGACTACGTTCCATCTGACCAACAGCCCGATCCATAGTCTAGTGATGATGATGCTTTACAACATGAGAATTCGCAACGAGGAAACTCACCTCCACCCTCACCAAGTCATGAAGGTAACCAAAACTCACCTCCACCTTTGCCTACATAATTGGTTCCTATTACCATTTCTCCATGCCCTCCTCCCATCTCATCTTTAACTACAACCTTAATTCCCATTCCAAACCCTCTATTCACCGAAGTTACTACAACCACTACTACTACAACCGAACCTCAAGTTTGTGTCACTGTTACGGGGGCACGTACTTCAGAATCTGAACCCCCAATTACCTCAAAACCTCTATCTCCTCCACCCTTACAAGAATCTGATACTGTTCTTAGAGGAGAAAAAATGGAGTTTGAATCGGTTTATTTTAGCCTATCTCGAGTTCAGAGCGATGATGATGATGATGATGCTCCGGTCACGAAGAGGCATTTAAAGGATCTTAATGATAAGCTTGACCAATTGCTTTCTTCTTCCTCCTCTACTCCAACTCAGGCATACTCTGAAGCTGCAATCAAGGCTCTGTTGGCAACCTTTGTTAAGGAGCGTGATTCTACCATTTCCAATGTTGTCAAAGCTATAGATGCTTCCACTTCCTCATGCTAGAAAGCATCAACTGTCGTTTCAAAATCCACCAATGATTGCAAGCAAGCGACCGCAAAAGTCAAAAAACTAGTTTCTGATGCTCACGATTTTCTTGATTCTCTTCAGGCTGCTGCTCAGAAGAATGCTCAAATGGTGAATGCTTCTGTTCATAATCTTACCAACTCACTTCAAGCTGAAAATAAGCATTTTGAGGATGCACGCCAAGCCATCAAGACTGACTACACTGAGCTTCAATCTTCTGTCCATAGACGTCTTGATAAACTCCAGGCTGATCTTGCCATGGAAAACAAAGTCATGGATGAAATGGCTCTCAAAACCATTAAAGTCAAGACCCACGCTCTAAAGCTTACTCATGCGTTGAAAGAAAATGATGAACTTAGGTCAAAGCGAGTTGTCATCAAAAGCAGCGTTGGGGATATGCACTCTATTCATTTGAATCTTGTGGAAGTGCATGACTCGGTCCTCACTATCACAGTTCGACGCCACTTGGCTGAGATGTTAAGACCTGCTCCAGACATTCTAAGTAGGATTGAAGGTGTTCCAAAATCCATTGTCCCTCTAAAATAAGGGGGAGAAGATGTTAGCCAGGGTCTACCACAATAACCTCCAACAAGCAACCCCATATCCCAACCGAAAGTCACTGCTAAACCAAAGGGTAATGAAGCTTCAGGTAGTATGAAGGACAAACGAAAGAATAAAGGTGGTGATGAGGATGAGGTTTAAATCGAAGATGTGGTTGGAACCGAAGAAAAAGGTTCCAAAACGAAGACCTCAAAATCAAACGAAGTGAATGAGAGATTGGGGAAAAGCATCGTAAAGCGAATGAAGAAGTTGAAAGGGAGAGGAAACAAAAAGAAGCGAACGACCTTGGAATGAAGGAAATCTATGTTCCCTCTGTGGTCGATGGAAAAACTTTTGAAGGAGGTAATTGAATTTCCAAGTACACATTGGCTTGAACCGATCCTTTCATTACATCTTGAGAATTCCAAGGATTCTTAGTTTGATATGCCAATCACCCGAAAGGCATTCATATTTCATTGTTTCGATTCAACTGCTGCCACTCCCTCTCCTGACCTGAAGGTTGATCGAGGCCTGATCGAGTACTATATTGCATTCTCTCAAATGCAATACCTTACTTGGAGCAATCAGAAGATCTCAACAGTCAAGGTGTTGAAACCCACTTTGACAAGGAAGTTTATCAATATCAAATTCAAAGTGACTCGTGGCTCAGACAGTTCGGTTCATATGATCTCCCTGACAGATCTGCCAAATTTGAATCCTCGTGACTGGATACAACTGAACAATATCTTGCTGGCCAATCAACAAGATTATGAGCCTATCATCGGTCATATCAAGCGAATGCTGGTGTGTTATATTCTTGAAGTCGTGAAGATGGATCAGGAGATCGCCTCTGCCTTAAGGAAGAAACCTACTATCAAGCCGATTAGGAAGGAAAGAAAAATCAACGTGATGATGAAGGGGAAAATTGAACCACAGTTTCACATGTTCATGTTCACTAGAGGCGAAGGTCAAAAAATGCATGTTCTCTCTCGTTGACAAACACCTGTTCTCCAAATCTTTCTTGGAGCATATTCTCGATATCATATATAGGTGCAATCAGAATAGTGATACAAATATGAAGTTATTTTCGGATATGCTTCGGTGGTATATAAACTTTTGTCAAACTCTACTTGCCCTTATACCGAAGCTGTTCAAGACTGTCAAGGAAACCACCATTACTCAACCGAAATGATCTCTTGCCTCAATTGGTGCAAAGGGTGATATTGTTGAGTCTATGGGTTGCGCCATTGGGCTTCATTAGTTTAGTCCAATGTATTCAAGGTTTGGTCCTGTCCAACCGTGTATCTATTTTTAGGGTTTAGTATTTATGGTGAATCATTAGTAAATCATGACGAATATACTTTATCGTCCTTCATGGTGGATCCGACCAGTCCACATCAATGTGTACTAGATCCTTTAGTCTTTCACTTGACTCACATATATATGTGAACAAGGAATTAGCCTTAATTTCCTGAAGATCTAGATTCTCATAGATTACACAATTCAATATTGGATGATTCCAAGTTTCTGTTCAATTGAAACTTGGGCGATTAAATCTTTCCTTTTTTGGTAAATTGTGACACTACCACAAACGATATAACCAAGAATCAAATCCACTTTCAACATGCTAACAATAGAAATATAAACACCAATTTTCACAAATGCCATTGCAAGGAAGCGTAAAATAAGATAAAATCAAAAATTATTTTTATTTAAAAGAAATTGAGGAAAAACTTGTCCTTACAACGCAATTAAGATTAAAACTATGTTTACAAATATTACTAAGCAATCTATCATAACTCTAAGTAGTAGCTCAAAAAACTGATCATTGAACCATGTGATTAAAATTCATCTCTTCACGATCAGACTCACTTACTCTTCTTTTAATCTTCCTTCCTTTTTTTCGATCCTACAAAATGTCAAAATACAATCTTATCACATCATGTATTAACAATCCATAAATAGAAACTTAATAGAGTTAGATTGTGGATTTACCTGAACTAGAGTCATGCAGTTTGACTTTACTATCCTCTTGATCTTTCAGGTAGATAGGACAGCTTCGCATCCAATGTCCATTCTCTTGGAAATAAAAAAATATGCACTCTTTGGTAATGACACATGGGACTATCTCAAAATTTGCCTTTCTCTTATGATCAAAAATTTTGACCTTGGCCAATTTCTCTCTCTTTGGAGGAAAAATCATTTCCTGACTATCACCGCTTCCATCACCAATGTTCATGGAAATTTGGGAGGTAGATCTTCCAAACAAATCTGCTTGACAGGTGCGACAAAGCACTGCTACTTCAGTAGCAACTAGCAAATAAGTTAGATCAATAAGGGTCACGTCGTGATCTGTCATATACTATTCTTTAACAAACTGACTATATGACTCGAGAAGTGACTAAAGAACCAAGTTAGTTGCCAGTTCCTTTGGGAAAACGACACCTAACATTCCTAGTCTTTCAACTTGCAACTTCAGGTTTAGAACATGTGCACATACATAGTTTCTATTTTTATGTTTGCATGCCAATAGGGATTGAGTAACCTTGAACTTTTCAAGCTGACGTAACCATGGGTCAGGGAGAATCACTGGAAGAGGTGGAGGAAGAGAAGTATGATTTCTAGTTCCACCAATTCTCGAAGAAGGAAATGATTTTTCATCTTGATCGACACTTGGAACATCATCTTCAGAAGGACAACTTTTTGCAAAGGATTGAGGAAGACCATATTTGTCAAAACTTGACATCTACAATAGGGGAGAAAATTCAAGTTAGTTTATTTAATCCTTAATCTAACACCCAAATGAAATATCAATGTTAGGACCTGACACAATTAATTACAATTCAAAAGAGGGATGTCGTATTCTATTTGCAAATTATCTAAAGGTGGGTAAATAACGATTTACCAATTCCACCATGAAAACAAAATTTTAACGAATTAGGTTTTAGATGAAACTCCTAGATCATTTGAGATTCACTGAACTTTGCAATGACATGTTTAATCTCGATTATGCCCTTCAAGTTTGTAACTAGGATACCGAGGATCACAAACAATGTATGAATAACCATGCAAATTAGTTTGGTACTCTCGATGTCATTTATTGCCTAATCAATGTGTCGGTTAACCGCATACGCTCCATTGATCAATGTTAATTTACAAGCTACCAATTTCCATCCTCCATTAGTCCATATTACTATGCCGGTTAATCACACACCCTCCACTAACTGACCAATATGATGCAATGTGTAATTTCATGAGTTAGCATCAAATTCACATTTTCATAAAGTAACTAGGATTGAGGATTTATAAAAACATTTAGTTAATTTATAATTCATTATACTTTTAATAAGAATGTCCTATCTTACCCGTTCAGCTAACGACCCTCCACTAGTCAATGGTACGGTGGGTAAAAAGTGGATACCTAATGACAGTCATTTTACAGGTTGTTTTCTTAAACACCCTTATAGACTAGCTTCGAGAATGAGGCCTACTTTTCTTTTATATATATATATATATATATATATATATATATATATATATATATAAATGAAACTTTTAATCTTATCATAGTATAAGGGTGTATTTTAAGCTTTTAAAATGCTAGGGTTTTAATAAATTAAACTTTTAATTTGATTAAATCTAAACCTTTTATGGATTTATGAATTATATCTTAATTAAACATTTAATTAAATTTTTAACAATATCCATAAGGATGTATTTTAAAACTTTTAAACTACTAGTATTCTAAAAATTAAGATTTCAAAAATTAAAACTATTTAATTAAAATTTTAATTATAAAACCATAGGGTGTAATTCAAAAGTTTTCAAACTACAAGGCTTTTAGAATTTCATATTTCAAAATTAACTTTTAATTAAATTTTAAAATTCGAAACCAAAAGGATGCAATTTGAAACTATTCAAAATACTATGTTAAATATTTGAATCAAAATAATCTTAAATTATCCAAATTTAACTAAATCTTCAATTTTGATAGGGATATCAAATTACCAATCAGAAAAATCAATTTTAGGCAATAAAAACGAGTTATGGTAATTATCCTATGCAAAATCTAATTAGAAATTCGACAAATCTGGAAACTGACGAGTCAAATCATCGAGTTGGATTCTAAACTCGTTGAGGTCATGATGAACTCGTCGAGGTCATGATGAACTCGTCGAGGTCATGATGAACTCGTCGAGTTCTAGTCATAGATAGCAAAAAAACGAATTTATTGTTCTTTGGACAATTCACTCCTACACCAATTCAATTGAAAAACATCATAGGCTCTGATACCACTGATGGATTTTGAGCATAACTACAATCATATGTGAACATGCAACCCTAAGTGTTTTGGATCTACGTTTTTATGACAACCCGAAGTTGTTCCATCGCCACAACCCGTTCCGTCCGTAAAACTCGTCTTAAGCGAATTGTTCCAATTTCGTTTTTGGATTAGGTCATTTAAGTTAAGACTTTTATTTTGACCTCGTAAGTATCCAAACACGTTAGAAACACATGAAAACGTCCCAAACTAGTAATTATAAAAAAAATTAGTTTCAACCATATCGGGTTATGACAACTTAATCAGGTGCGACCAAAAGCCTCGGTTAATGTTAGTATCGGGTAGAATTCCACCTTGTATCAAATCCAAATCATATTTAAAGTTGTTTAAGCCTCATTTCAAGCCTTTTCACTCTCTCTCTAACCTCTCTCCTCAATCCAAGATCTAGATCCAAAAATCACTCATTTCAAGCTTCAAATCACCGAAGTAACTATCCTAGCTTCTAGTATAACATCCTTACCCTTCATTTTCATGTTCAAATCATGGAATAAGACCTTAAACATGTTTTTACAGCCCTGGAACACTCTTGGGCCGTGAACACATATAAATGGGGTTTTTGAGCCTTAAAACCCTTCCAAACCACCATTGGAGCTTAAATATGGCTTAAGGACTTATTGGATTGGACTTAGAACAACTTAAACTCAACATTTAGAGAGTAAACATGAGTTTACTGCCTAAGAACACGCTTGGGCCATAAACACCCTTTCATGGGTAGTAAACTCCTTTTTAGGTGTTAAAATGCCATTTACACACCTCCTAAGCCTTGAACTAATAACTAGAAGCAACCACAAACGGATTAGAAGCCTTAAACTTAATGAAAACCCTTCCCATAGGTGTTCACGGTCGTAAACCCTGCATGAATGGATTCCTGGGCCGTAAACTCCTATAAATTGGTTATATAGTGCCCTAAATTCACCCTTTGGCTTGTAAACATGAGTAAAATCACTTGTGATTAACCTATGACCATCAAAGCACATAAGATATGAGTAGGTGAGAGTTTATGGCTGTAAACTCATCAAATTTACTGCTATAAACTCATCAAATGGTCCTTATGATTGATTTAATCCCTTTCTAATGCCCTAGAACCAAACCTAGCATCACCCCTTAAAATGATATAAGGCCATTGAGCACTTAAGAACACCACTCATGAGTTTACGACCGTAAACTCATGAGGATGTGGTGTTTAGGGTGGAAAACTCTTCTAAGAGTTTACTCTTGAAGAGTAAACTCCATACCCAAGCCATATATGTCCATAAATGTCACCCGGGTCACTCCAAACACTTAAAATGAAGTGTTTTCGCAACTAGAAGTGTATATTCTTAACTAATTAGTGATTTAAAAATCTAATTAGATACATTTGTGTATCATTTAATATTACATAGGAACCTCGCACGTTTTCAACCCTCGATCCGATGTTTAGCATCCTAGTCGACACATTCCTCATCCGGTGAGTTCATACCCCTACCCTTTTTCAATGTTTTTCACTGTTTTCAGGGGGGAATACAAGCAAAGTACAAGTAATGCTTGTACTTAAAACTTTTTTTATATGTGTTGTGTTTCATCTCACATATACTTTTAACACTGACAATCATAACATATAACCGTATGAACTTGCAGATCACATTATCGTAGTATTTGTGAAAAACGTTATAAATTGTTGTACTTTATATTTTTCACAAATGGTTTTCCACAGTATAATAGTTAAAAACATAACCTTTGAACTTTGAACATGAAACTTAGTATATTGTTTTGTCCTCGGTAACACTCCACATATATACGCGAGTGGAGGATAGTCTTTGTACATAGAATTTAAATAGGATATTCTGCATTATTACTTGTAGATTTGTTATTCCTATAAATTGGAGACACGTCCTCGGAGAACACTCCACAGAGATACACGAGTGGAGGACCACCCATGTAACCAGAATCTATTAGATAGGGAGCGTTACTTGAGTGTATAGATCTATACGCTGCTGACTACCCCGCACCTGGCTGCTAGCTACAGCCGAACCAAAACGTTCAAGGGTGACAAAAGAGATTTACTTGGTAGTAATAATGGATATAGAAAATTAATAACCTTAAGAATTAGTTTACTATGTTGATAGTTTTTAAACATCTTTTACACGACATTTCGGGTTTCTAAACTAACATACACTTCACAAGGATAATCAGGTTTTCAGTATACATCTTTTACATTACATTTCGGATTGGTAAACAACTTTTAGGAAAATATAGGATTTTCCTGGGGTAATAACTATTCATAACCAGAATTATGTAGCATGACGGAAAAACTAGACATTACTTTTAAGAAAATATGGGATTTTCTTGGATAACCACTTTTTCAGAAAACACAAGGAATCTTGATCATTTTCATAAAACAAACCTCTTATAAACTCACCAGCTTTATGCTGATTTTTAAAATGCTTGTATTCTCAGGTTCTCCTTAAGCAGGTATCCCGCGTTCTTTTGCAGAAGATGGAGCGTATGGAACTCACGTCTTTCTTTTGTTTAAACTTATGTATCCATGAAACTTGTTTTACTTTACTTTCAAACTGATGTAATGAATCTATGTAATGTAATGTTTTGTGTTTACTTCGCTTACTATGTACATTAGTTATGATATTCAACATGAAGTCACCTCTACTTTGGAACGTTTCCGCCTTGGGTTTCGGGGTGTGACAGATTGGTATCAGAGCCCTTGTTTATAGTGAACTGAATATACCAAACCTTACATGGTATAAGACTATAAACATTAAGGGGCCTAAGTGCTCTGAACTAGAAGTATACTTTAAAATACAAGTATTTTCAAAAGCATACAAGTATACCTAACCGCCGAAATCTGTAACTACAAGTTGAACAAAACATAAGTAAATAGGTGTTGTACGCCGCGGTTAAACCTTGGCAGTTATGTAGTCATGTCTAGGGTCAATATGGCCTGATCAAGTATATTCATTCGAGACACGGCCAACATGTGCCTGGGAGTGACTGTGGTGTTCGGCATGCCTAAAACTTACCCAAATACCCCAAACAACGAGTCGTCATCGTAGCGAATCATGAAATACTATGGGAGTATTTCTAGATCTAACTTTGTTGTAGGAGATTCTTACTCAAGCGTTGCCCCTCGATCATTCCTTTAGTGATAGTTTATCTGCCTTGATAATTCATTCCTGCTTTATCACTTAATAGAATTGTATGTCTATCATAAAGAGATATTGTAACAACCCGGAATTTTCAGGTATTTATTTTGGACTTAATTATCGAAATTGTGAGTGGACTCGGCGAGTTGGAGCCCAAACTCGCTGAGTAGGATCACGGATTTGGGCGCGGGTTTGCGTCCGGACTCGACGAGTCCACGCTGTGTGGTGAAACCCTAATTTCCGGGGTTTGCAGCCTATTTAAAGGGCCTTATGGCCGTCATTTGTGCTCACCCAACCCTTAGAGAGAAACCCTTGAGAGCTGGAACGTTTTGAGAGAGAAAGGGAGCCTTATTGACCTTGTGTGTGTGACCTAGCAAAGAAGGAGAAGGATCTAAGCAAGAGGAAGCAAAGGAGGTTGCTATTCAGTGGATTTGAAGCTTAGAGCATCGATCTAGAGGTATGAATTCGATCCATTTTCTGATTTGTGGAGTATAGGGAGATCTAGGGTTTCTTATGGACATTTATGGAATGATTTGATGCCAAATAGTCCCCTTCTTGTGTTGAGACTCTGGATCTGGATCCATAGAGGTCCAGAGAGCCTCACTCTTCCAGCTTTATGTATAGCAATGGACTTTATGGCCTTGAGATATTGAAATTGAGACAAAAACATCATTTAGGGTCATATAGAGATTGTATGTGCATCAAGATAGTGAATTTACGTGCTAAATAAGCTTGGAGGGACTGGATCTATGGGTTAATGGACTGGATCTGACCTCATGAACAAGTTTTAGTCATTGCATGGCACGGACTCGCCGAGTCCGAAGAACAGACTCGGCGAGTAGTATGAATGTTGCCCGATCATACAACGTGTGGTCTTGCCGAGTTGGGAAGGGTTGACTCAGTGAGTTAGGGGGGGGGGGGAATCAGAGTGGACAGGTGGACTGAGTCAAGTTGGACTCGCCGAGTTGTTCTTGAGACTCTGTGAGTTGAGTCGTGGTGGCCCCACAACTCATGCCAGGAGGGACTCGTCGTGTTAGGGTAATACTCGACGTGTCAAGGGAGGATTTCAGGGAAATTAGTGTATACGCTCAGACTCGCCGAGTCGCTATACGCACTCGCCGAGTCCGGTCAAAGTTGACCGTTGACCGTTGACCAGGGTTGACTTTTGTTGACTTATTAAGGAGTAGCCAACCTTAGTTAGGAAAGTGTTAATTAGAGATGTATTGTGATTTAGGAGGACTATAGCTCGGGAGATCGAGCGCTAGTGATTTCAGGACTTACGACTTATCGAGATATGCGAGGTGAGTCTTCTCACTATACTTTACCTTAAGTAGTTAACCAGAGTTATGTGACAGAGTATCTGTATGCTATGTATGTTATGTGTTGTACTGCATTATTTCTATGTGATTTATGTTGTGCATGTTTACAGAGTTAGAACCGGAAGGTTCACAGAGTTAGAACCTGAGGGTTCACAGAGTATGGGTGCACGGACCCATAGAGTCATAGCCTCGAGTGGCTAATATGTGTTATATGTGGTATTTTGGGGAGCTCACTAAGCTTTGTGCATACAGTGTTTGATGTTATTATTTCAGGTACTAGTGACGACCGTGGGAAGGCGCCAGCTTGATCCGTACACACACACGGAGTTTACACATTTGAGATCTTGGGATTTTGTATTTACTTGAATTGGATAACTAATATACTTGTCTTATGAATATTAAATGAATTATGTTTTACGAAAAAAATTGAAATTTTTTTTTGAAATTCACGGTGTTACAGATATCCCTTATTTCATATCTCTTGATTTAATGCAACGGACTTACCATCCTCTTTTTCCTAATCATTTTAGATCGAAATGTCTTCAAAGAAAGAACCCAGTTCAAGGAAGAACAACCCTCCGTCACCACCTCCTTCTCAATTCGACCCTGTGAAGTTTCCAGTTGGCCGTTAATGCTGTAGTGACGGCCGCAGTGACATATTTGTACCATGACAGGTTCGGTGGACCAAGAAGTAACACCTACCCCCAAAACCATGAAAATGTTCAGGAGCATCAGAATGAAGGTGATAAGAGTAAGAAGTTTATTTGGAAAATGCGAAAGGGTTAGAGTTCCCAAGGACCCTCCAAGAGGCATGAAACTGTGGCAGTTCAAGCTACCACTACTCTTGTTGTTGTGTCTATAGATCAAGCACCTATCACTGGGTATGCTGGTAATCTTCCTTGGTGAGACAAGTGCAGCTACCATCATCATACTCGAGGACCATGTCATGAAAGACTCTGCAACAACTGTGGCAAGAAGGGCCACCTTACTCAAAAGTGTAGAAAACCAGTTCAACTAATCAATCAAGCTTCCGGATCGAGTACAGATTGGGCCTGTTTTGGTTATGGAGAAATCAGGCATTTCAAGCGAAACTGGCCAAAAGCAGCAACCACCAACAACATCAACAACGCCGAGATGCTTTTAGCTATGAAGCAAGAGGAGGCAGCCGCTGATCTCGCCATCGTCGCGGGTACATTTCTTCTAGACAATTATTATGCTCGCATCCTTTTCGAATCTAGTGTCAAGAAAGTTTTATTAGTCATTCATTCAAATATCTTCGTAAACATAGCCCTCGTCTAATAACCAAAAAATTTACCGTCAAGATGGTTATCGGTGAGAATGAGTGCACTATCGACTTATCCCCAAGCTGTATCCTTAGCTTGAACTGATGTCTGTTTCAATAAAGAGCTTCGATGTTATCTTTGGCATGTATCAATTGAATCCTGATCATACCGATATACTTTATTATAAAAAAGCTATTCGTCTCAATCTCCCCTCTAACCGGACCCTCATGATATATGGTGTCAAGCTTAGCTCAAACATTCGCATCATTTCCTGTATCAAAGCTCGAAATCTTCTACAAAAGGAGAGTCAAGTATTCCTATTCCATGAAATCAGCGAGAAACAAGAAGTTAAAGACCTCTAGAACGTCCCCAAAAACTATAATATTCCTGATATCTTCCCGAAGAGCTTCCGAGAATTCCTCTCGAACATCATGTCGAGTCTCGTATCAACTTAATCCCTGGAACTACCCCCGTAGCCAAATCTCCATACCGTTTTGCTCCAGCAGAAATGCAGGAGTTATCCAGTCGGCTTAATGAGTTGACCGTCAAAACCGATATCCTCTTTCCTTAATTAGATGACTCCTTCAATAAAATTCAGGGAGCTAGATACTCCTAGAAGATAGACCCTAGGTCAAGAGATCATCGACTACGAGTTCACGAGGATAATGTTTCCAAGACAGTATTCAGGACTCGATATGATCACTAAGAGTTCGTATTGATACCCTTCGGTCAAACCATTCTCCCTTGTTCATGTAGTGAGTGATGAAGACATATGCATAAATCCTCCTAAGGTCGAAGCAATAGAGAATTGGTCGGCACCGAAGACACCCGTAGAAAACCTGTCAAGTCTTGGGTTTCGTCGGCTATTATTGCAGACCCATTCAGAAAATTCTTCCAGAATCACCAAACCCCTAACCACTCCGACACAGAAAGGTGTACCCTTTATGTTGGAGTAAAAAATGAGATACATCATTCCAAGAATTGAAGTAAGACTTATGAATCACACCTAACTTGTCCCTGCCAGAAGAAACAGAGGACTTCATTGTCCTTTGCAGTACATCCAATCAGAGTTTAGATCATGTATTTAGACAAGAAGGAAAAGTTGTCGTTCACGCTTAAAGACAGAATAGAGGCACACGAAGTTAACTACACAACTCACGACTTGGAATTTGGAACAACAGTCCATGCACTAAAGAATGAGAGACATGATCTAAATGGAACCAAGTATGCGAATTTCACTGACCATAAGAGACTACAACATATCTTCAATCAGAAAAACATAAAAATAAGGTGCCCTTAGCCAAAAGGAAAGCTTAGACAGCAAGACTAAGACATTGACAATGATTATCTGTCCCCGTTTACTCGCTCAGACCTGAGAAGCCTAGTCAGAAACCCTCGGAACTGTTCCAACAACCTAGATACCCGAATGGGAATGGTAAATAACCAACATGGATTTCACCATCAAGTTACCCAGTTTTCCCGAGTGAGTACGATACCATTTGGAAATGGTCGATCCTTCGATAAAATCCGCTCACTTCCTTCCGATCAGAGAATCATTCAAGATGGAAAGACTCATGTGAACCCACATCCAAGAAGTAGTCTAATTGCAGAGTATACCTGCATCCATTATCTTTGGTTGAGATAGCACATTTACCTCAAGATATAGGCAGATTCCTTCAGAAAACTCACGGAATCAAGCTAGACATGAGTACAACTTGTCATCCTCAGACAATTGGACAGAGTGAGAGAGTTATTCAGGTCATGGATTACATGCTGGGAGCATGTGTCATAAATTACTGAGCGACTTGGGATACCCCTTTTTCCTTTGATCGATCCCTCGTATAATAACAGTTATCGCACCAGTATCCAGACTGCACCATTTGGTACCCTCCAAAGTCAAAAGTACAGATTCCCTTGTGTTAGGCCAAGGTAGGAGACACGCAACTAGCCAAGAGTTGATTCCCCAGTAGTACCCTCACAGGTTCTGAAATCATCCACAAAATCATCGAGAAGATCATCCAGATCCGAGAACGATTGAAAGCTTCACGAGATCGACATAAGACTTACGCCAATATACAACGGAAATCTCTGGAATTCCAGGCTGGAGATCGTGTCCTGTTAATAGTCTCGCCTTGGAAAGACAGGATACACTATGGAAAGCACGGAAAACTTAACTTGTGGTACATTAGACCCTTTGAGATCCTCGTTAGGATCAATCTCGTAGCCTTCAAACACCGAGTACCTTCAGAACTTAGCAACGTTTATCCTATATTTTGTGCTTCTACTCTTAATGAATACGCATCTGATAAAACCATAGAAGTCCATCCTGATGTGACCGAGAACAACGAAATACTTAAACTTCCTGGATGAACAAATTAAGATCATAGACCGAGAAATCAAACGTATAAAACAAAGTCGGATCCCGATAGTGAAGGTTCGCTGGAATGTCGAGCGGAGACCTGAAATCACTTGGGAACGTGAAGGATTTGATGAAGCAGATATATTCGCACCTCTTTCCATAACTTGTATCTTAATCTTTGAATTTCGGGACGAAATTCCCTCTAACGGGGGGATAATGTGACAACCCAAAGTTGTTCCATCGCCGCAACCCGTTCCGTCCGTAAAACTTGTCTTAAGCGAATTGTTTTGATTTCGTTTTTCGATTAGGTCATTTAAGTTAAGACTTTTATTTTGACCTTGTAAGTATCTAGACACATTAGAAACACATGCAAATGTCCCAAACTAGTAATTAGAAAAAATTTAGTTTCGACCATATCGGGTTACGACAACTTAATCGGGTGCGACCAAAAGCCTCGGTTAACGTTAGTATCGGGTAGAATTCCACCGTGTATCAAATCCAAATCAAATTTAAAGTTGTTTAAGCCTCATTTGAAGCCTTTTCACTCTCTCTCTCTCTCTCTAACCTCTCTCCTCAATTCAAGATCTAGATCCAAAAATCACTCATTTCAAGCTTTAAATCACCAAGGTAACTATCCTAGCTTCTAGTATAACATCCTTAGCCTTCATTTTCGTGTTCAAATCATGGAATAAGACCTTAAACATGTGTTTACGGTGTTGGAACACTATTCGGGCGTGAACATATATAAATGGGGTTTTTGTGCCTTAAAACCCTTCCAAACCACCGTTAGAGCTTTGATATGGCTTAAGGACTTATTGGATTGGACTTAGAACACCTTAAACTCGACATTTGGGGAGTAAACATGAGTTTATTGCACAAGATCATGCTTGGGCCGTAAACACCCTTTCATGGGTAGTAAACTCCTTTTTAGGTGTTAAAATGCCATTTACACACCTCTTAAGCCTTGAACTAATAACTAGAAGCAACCACACACGGATTAGAAGCCTTAAACTTAATGAAAACCTTTCCCTTAGGTGTTCACGGCCATAAACCCTCCATGAATGGATTCCTGGGCCGTAAACTCCTATAAATGGGTTATATGGTGCCCTAAATTCACCCTCGGCTTGTAAAAATGAGTAGAATCACTTGTGATTAACCTATGCCCATCAAAGCACCCAAAAAATGAGTGGGTGAGATTTTACGGCCGTATACTCATAGTTTACTGCCATAAACTCATCAAATGGTCCTTATGATTTATTTAATCCCTTTCTAATGCCCTAGAACCAAACCTAGCATCACCCCTTAAAATGATATAAGGCCATTAAGCCCTTAAGAACACCACTCATGAGTTTACGGTCATAAACTCATGAGGATGTGGTGTTTAGGGCCGAAAACTCTTCTAAGAGTTTACTCTTGAATGGTAAACTCCATACCTAAGCCATATATGTCCATAAATCTCACCCGAGTCACTCCAAACACTTGAAATGAAGTGTTTTCGCAACTAGAAGTGTATATCCTCAACTAATTGGTGATTTAAAAATCTAATTAGATACATTTGTGTATGATTTAATATTACATAGGAACCTCGCACGTTTCCAAGCCTCGATCCGATGTTTAGCATCCTAGTCGACACATTCCTCATCTGGTGAGTTCATACCCCTACCCTTTTTCAATGTTTTTCACTGTTTTCAGGGGCGGGGGGATACAAGCAAAGTAAAAGTAATACTTGTACTCAAAACTTTTTTTATATGTGTTGTGTTTCATCTCACATATACTTTAACACTGACAATCATAACAAATAACCGTTTGAACTTGCAGATCACATTATCGTAGTATTTGTGAAAAACGTTATAAATTGTTGTACTTCATATTTTTCACAAATGGTTTTCCACATTATAATAGTTAAACACATAACCTTTGAACTTAGAACATGAAACTTAGTATATTGTTTTTTCCTCGGTAACACTCCATAGATATACGCGAATGGAGGATAGTCTTTGTACATAGAATTTAAACAGGATATTCTGCATTATTACTTGTAGATTTGTTATTCCTATAAATTGGAGACACGTCCTCGGAGAACACTCCACGGAGATACACGAGTGGAGGACTGCCCCTGTAACCAGAATCTATTAGAAAGGGAGCGTTACTTGAGTGTATAGATCTATACGCGGCTGACTACCCCGAACCTGGCTGCTAGCTACAGCCGAACCAAAACGTTCAAGGGTGACAAAAGTCATAAATGATATTGGCCTTCCTTTGACATATCTAGTCTATAGTATGGTTATAGAACTCGCAATTTGGATAACAGAGATTTACTTGGTAGTAATAATGGATATAGTAAATTAATAACCTTAAGAATTAGTTTACTATGTTGATAGTTTTAAACATCTTTTACATTACATTTCGGGTTGGTAAACTATCATACACTTCACAAGGATAATCAAGTTTTTAGTATACATCTTTTACATTACATTTCGGATTGGTAACCAACTTTTAGGAAAATATAGGATTTTCCTAGGGTAATAACTATTCATAACCAGAATTGTGTAACATAACGGAAAAACTAGACATTACTTTTAAGAAAATATGGGATTTTCTTGGATAAGCACTTTTTCAGAATACAAAAGGAATCTTGATCATTTTCATAAAACAAACCGCTTACGAACTCACCAGCTTTATGCTGATTTTTAAAATGCATGTATTCTCAGGTTCTCCTTAGGCAGGTATCCCGTGTTCTTTTGCTGAAGATGGAGCGTATGGAAGTCACGTCTTTCTTTTGTTTAAACTTATGTGTCTATGAAACTTGTATTACTTTACTTTCAAACTGATGTAATGAATCTATGTAATGTAATGTTTTGTGTTTACTTCGCTTACTATGTACATTGGTTATAATATTCAACATGAAGCCACCTCCACCCCGGAATGTTTTCCGCCGTGGGTTTCGGGGTGTGACAGTTTTTCTCTATTGAACATAAAAATATGAACACCAAAGCAATAACACTATATACTAGCATATAAAATTTTACATTCATAGATGTACTAGGGTTAGATGATTACCTCACTTGTTATATTGTAATAACAAGAACAATCATTACTTGATCTTGACTTCTAAAAGCCTAGTGCCCCAGGTGTTGCACCTCTAACGGAGTCACAAACACCCAATGCAATGAATGACATACGAGATAGGTGAAAATAGGCTACTCTAGGGTTTCATAAAGCTTAGAGTCGAAATTGCTTATGGAAGATTTCTATATATTGTTGTCGCTGCTAGGGTTTTTTGGTGGAAACCCTAATTCCTTGCTTAAGGCTTAAGCAGCCCATGGACCCCCTCTTTAGAGTCCTTGGATGAAATCTATAGGGCCTCCCTATAGTATTTCGTCCACTTAACTCTATGGAGTCTATCAGCCTATTTTTACAATTATCAATGATTTGCGAAAACCAGCCCCTCCATTATTAATCAGTTCCTTTAATCCCAAAAATAGTATTAAATTAATTTAATCACTAATAAATAATATGATTTCCAAATAATATATTAATCTTATAATATATTAATAAAATCATTTTGAGTACCAACTTAGTATATAATAAATATATTAGGAATCAATTCCTTAAAGATCGATGAGATTCAGAACAAGTAAAGTAAGAACACAACAATGATTCAAAGGTGTTGAATGATTGACAGTCACGCCTCAGAAGAAATCTATGAAGAATTACTACTGTAGAGGCGTGATTAGGGTTATAAAATAAAAGATAAGAGTAAACTAAAATTCAATGCATGCAAGCATCTTAAATACTCTAACCTTATTAGATACGGTGGACAGGCCCAACCTATTACATAAAATACTTTAATAAAAGCCCAATGATGCAACACTATAACCCTAACAATATCCCCGTTTGCATCAATTGAGGCGAGTGTCCTTCAGTTCTCAATCCGCTTTTGCACTTCAAAAACTTTAGGAATAACACTCAATTGTGGTCTGCAAACCTGGATATAACAATTGATCATATCCTAAAAGCACTTCTTGTCACCATCACTATTTCCTTTGAACTTGTTGGTCATTTTGAAAACATGCTCGAGACAAGATGTAGAGTATAAGTGTTTATCCTCCAGGAAGAAGCATGTAACATCTCAAACATTTCAAGTCTATTTCGAATCTCTCCTCTTTTTATTATTTTCCATTTGTAGTCCCTGGAGTTGGTTGAGTTGGGCCATGAGAAGTATACGGGATAAAGTTGCAGCTTTGGGTCAAGACGGAGTACGTTAAGCGTACATAAGGGTACGATGAGCGTACTAGGTGCGCCCGAGTATGCTGGGCGTACACTCATGTACGTTGGACATACTTACATCAGGTGAAAACCCTAATATTTAGGGTTGGGGACTATATAAACAACGTTATAGCTCGTTTCCTCTTATTATCCTTAGCCTCCATATCCCAGAAAACGTTCCAAACCCTAGTTTTATGTGTGAGTGTGAGTTGGTCTGTATTTTGAACCTTTGAAGGTGAAGACATTGCATCAAGTAGTTGGATAAGGAGAATAAGACTATAGATCTGAAGATGTGTTGTGCCCTAAAAGCTACAAAAGGTAAAAAGCTTGGAACTTTATACTTGTATGATATAGATCTAGTCATTTTAGCTTTATGGAAGCATTCTTGTCCCAAAAGTTCCAAAATGGTGCATGTTATGGTTTGGACAAAATGAGTTGTCATTTTAGACCTTAGAAGAGGTCCTAAGTGATAAAAATGGTGTCCCAATAGCTATATTTGTCTCATGCATGAAGCCGGAAGGTCTTAATTGATTAAGACCATGTGTTAAGAACTTTGTGGATGTCGAAAGTGATAAAGTTCAAGATTTTATAGTTCTATGGCACATTTGGTTGATGGATCTGGAGTTTGGGCTTAAGTCCTTAAGATATTAAGCACATATTAGGGTTTTGGTGAAACCCCGCGCACGCCCACCATAATTCTTATATGCCTAGCGTATAGGGTCAACCACCTCGATGGCGGTTAACATAGAGCAGGAGTACGCCCTGCGTACCGGAGGGGTACACCGCGCGTACGTCCTCTGTTGGGCTTTCGACCTTTAGGATTCGGTTTTGTGACATTTTTTAGACTATTTGTACTTGGGCCTTGTTGGGCCCTAAATATTTGAAGTTCTGTGAGTTTTGATAAGGGTCCTATGGTAAGTCCTAATTAGTAAGTTAGGCCTAGTTGTGAAAATTGGGCCATTGATGAGCTTATGTATATGGACTTTGGGTAGTGGAATGATACTGAACCTTGGGCCTAAATTAGAGAAATGGAAAATACGGACCGTTTGGTAATTTTGAGATCCCACTTATTAATTTGTATTCATCATCTTAGATAGTCAAGGTTGTCGGTGAGGTAGTGGTTGGAGACTCTCAGTTCAGTTCTGCACTGCTTGCTAGGTGAGTTATTTTCACTATATCAACGGGGTATAAGGCACCAATATTGGCCCTTTGGATTGCATTCAGGTTTATTGCATGCTATGCTTATAGATTAGCACTCTGGTAGTTAGGTTGATGGTATGCTTAGTGGCCTGTTATGTTGGTATCCTGGTTATAGGATGTTGCTATGCTAATTGATTTATTAGAGCGGTCGATTGATATACTTATATGCTAGCATATGTTACTTTATGTGCACATGATTATTTTTCTGGTGGTTGGGTTGAGGCGGTCTTGATTTGTGCTATAGGACAACATACTCGGGGCGGTCCGGATAGGTTGTAGGCCCTGCGAGGCAGTCCAGACATGTTGAAGGCCCGGTGAGTAGTCTGGAGAGGTTGTAGAACCTTCGAGGCAGTCCAGTCATGCATAAGGCTCGGGAGCGGTCCAGATAGGTTGTAGGCCCTGTGTGGCGGTCCAGTCATGATGTAAGCTCATTATGCATACTATTTGTTATTATCTTATTTGGGTTGTATATGTTGGTATTTTGTGGGTAACTTACTAAGCCTTCAAGCTTACATTTATTGATTATTGTTTCAGGTACTTCAGGTGACCGTGGAAAGGCGAAGGCGTAACATACACATCCTCACATTTTATGACTCGGGATTTCTAGGAAATCTGATATGAAACTTTTTTGAAAACAATTTGTGAACTATGTTGGTGTTTGAATAATTTTATTTGCCCGTATTGTTTTTGAAAAGTTTAAATTTTTGGTAAAATTTTTATGGTTGTTACAAGTTGGTATCAGAGCCTTTGTTTGAGTGAATTGGAGGAACACTCGTGTGAATCTAGTCTCAAATCAAGAAAAAAAATTCAAAATGATTTTCAAATGAATTTCAAAATAAGTAAAGGGAATGTGATGTGTACTATCAGCCGGAGCCAGTAAGTAAACTCCAAAATACCATACAGTTATTTGATATCTTGATATGTTAGAACATCATGCTAGTACTAAGCTAGGGATCTTCAGGAATTACATGGTAAAATTGCCTTATTGTAGGATGTATGATAGCCTAGGGTTTTCCTTATATGAAATTGACATCATTAATGTAAGCGTTTAGTATATGCATCATACCTATAAATAATAAAGATCATATAGCCTGAGAATGTTTGGTTTGGCCATATTTCCTATTCTTGTCTGATGAAGGGATTAGGGTAGGATCAAGTATTCAAAAGTCTATAGGGTCCAATGTTATGTATGGTTAGCATACAGGGTTGCTGGAAGTTTAATGGGTGAGCTGTATGAGGTCGGTAGGCCAGTTATGAAATAGTTAGCCTTTCTCTAGAAGCGAGGGCTGAGTGATCACCATGAATGTGTATATTAGGGTGTTATGATGGTACTTGAGACAAATATGGGTAGGTGTGGAAGGTAAGGTGGGCCCGTACTACTGAAAGCACATAGCCCATATGCGTGTCAAGGAAGTCATAATCCCTTGGGTTAGTTGGGAGTTGGTTCCCAATTATTATGCAAATTACCTTGTATTTTTCATGGTATATTTTCAGTATGGTGGTTACCAGGTGGTTTGGGGTTGGATCCGGATCGGGGTCACAATCAGGAGCTGGTGGTCAGGATGGATCAGTACCGGCCGAGGTCATTGTTCATACGAGGGCGGATGACTTGGATGCCACGATGCGTGAGATCCTGCATGATGAGGTTGCTACTCTATCGTGGGCGTAGTTATCAGAGATGTTTAGGTGTATTAAGACCGCAATGTTTGAGTACTTTGACGAGCATTATGCAGCCCCTGATGAGATGGCTGCCATTGCATCAACATCGGTTGTAACGGTGGCAGGGGCAGGATCCGTCCGGGCATTTTAGTAGCAGGAATTCGACAACATGAAGTCCCCTACTTTCGATGGGATTCAGGATCCGATAGTTGCTATGAGATGGTTGTCTGACGTGAAGGGATGTTTATTCACGTGTTCATTCCATTTTGATCATAGGGTGGGGTGTGCTCTGAACCTGTGACAGTCCAGGGCGAAGCATTGGTGGAGATTGGTTACCAGATCAAACACTGATGAGCAACAAGTTGCGATTATGTGGGATTAGTTCAGGGACATGTTCAGTACCCATTATGTTCCACGGGTGGAGAGGGAGAGGCTAGCATAGGAGTTCTTAGATCTGCATCAGGGCACGGAGTCGGTGATGGAGATCACCAGGTTGTTTACTGAGAGGGTGGTGTTCTACGCGGAGTTTGCTTCTGAGCTGGCTCAGATGACTTGTTATCTGATCATGCTTAAGACCGGTATCAGATAGTTTTTTGCCAAATAAAGATGTGATACCTTGTTAGAGCTTCAGGAGGTCGCTAGGTGATGTGAGTTGGAGATTATGTTACAATTACGAGAGTTGAGAAAGACCCCAGGGCAAGCGCAACCGGTGCTGAAGCGGTTCAAGGCCGTTGATTCTAGGACGGGAGGGCAACGTGCCCACACTTGTGGAAAGTGTGGGAAGGTTCATACTGGAGCATGTCGATCGAGTACTGGATGCCACAAATGTGGCAAGGAGGGGAACTATGCGCGAGAGTGTCCCTAGCCCGCCCCTACCCTGGATATGAGGATTTTCTTTCACTGTCATTAGGTTGGTCATGTGAAGACCAACTTTCCGTAGCTAGCTGCCAGGCTGGCGCTAGCTCCAACGCCATCTACATTGAGGATCACTAATAGAAGGCAGGGCGGATCAGAGCCCCAGATGGCTCGAGGACATGCCATCCAGCTTACAGCTTAGGAGGCCATGATAGCACCAGATGTGGTGGCTGGTATGTTTCTATCCTTTTATCTTGTTGATTATATCTTTCGTATGCTTATATATGTGTATACCTGTATTAGGTATGTTTTTAGTGAACTCCTTACCTGCTTTGGTATTATTCGACTCGGGTGAGAGTCGGTTGTTCGTCTCTCAGGCTTTCAGTAGAGAGTTCATTTTGCTGGTCAGGGAGCTTAAGTGTCTGTTGGTAGTCTCTATCACCAAAAAACACACGGTTTCTGCTTCTTCAGTCTACTGTGGTTGCAAATTAAAAATATTCAGGGTGTCCTTCCCGATTGACCTGATTCCTATCCCCATGGGGGATGTCGGTGTGATAGTAGGTATGGATTGTCTGAGTTAGTTCAGTGCCATGATTGACTGCGAGGATCAACGGGTTGTAGTTCGAACCCCAAGTCGGGGAGAACTGGTGATTTATGGTGAGGGAACCAGATCGAGTTTCGGGTTTTTTTTAGCTGTCAGGGCTCGGTAGTACATTCAGCATGGGTGTGTGGGTTATCTAGCCTATCTGGTGGATGCGCGGTTCAGGGATCATCCTTCAATTTCAAAGGTCCCAATAGTCAGGGAGTTCGCTAACATGTTTCTGGAGGAGTTACCCGGAGTGCCTCCGGAGAGACAGGTTGAGTTTCGGATCGACCTAGTGCCTGGAGCGGCCCCTGTCGCCAAGGTGCCGTACTGGTTGGCACCACCGGATATGTAGGAGCTGTCGTCACAGTTGCACGCGCTGTTGGGCAAGCAGTTCATTCGTCCAAGCAGTTCTTTGTGGGGAGCACCAATACTCTTTGTGAAGAAGAATGATGGGTCGCATCGGATGTGCATAGACTACCGGGAGTTGAACAAGTTAACAGTGAAGAACCGTTACCCACTCCCAATGATAGACGACCTATTTGACCAGTTGCAAGAAGCATCGTGGTTCTCCAAGATTGATTTGATAACCGGGTACCATTAGGTTAGGGTGAGGGAGGAAGATGTGGAGAAGACCTCGTTCAAGACTCCTTATGCACATTACGAGTTTGTGGTGATGCCGTTTGGGCTCACCAACGAAACCGACGATATTTATGGACATGATGAATCGGTTCTGCAGACCGATGCTTGATCGCTCAGTCATAGTGTTCATTGACGATGTCTTTGTATATTTCAAGATCTGAGAGCAGCACAAGGAACATCTGCGGGAGTTATAGGGGGTTTTGAGGTGAGAACGGATGTATTCCAAGTTCTCGAAGTGTGAGTTTTGGTTACGAGAGGTCCAATTCCTGGGGTATCTCGTTAACCAGGATGGGATTTTGGTCGATCCGACCAAAATCGAGGCAGTTACGCGGTGGGAGGTTCTGAGATTTCCCTCAGACATCTGGAACTTTTTAGGTTTAGCAGGGTACTACCGGTGGTTCATATAAGATTTATCCAAGATTGTAGTTTTCTTCACTCATCTGACGAGGAAGGAGTGGATTTTTGGTGGGTCCCTAAGCAGCAGAGGGCGTTTGAGACCCTCAGACAGCGATTGTGCGAGGCCCCAGTCTTGACTCTCCCCGAGGGAGTGGAGGATTTGGTGGTATACTGTGGTGCATCCATCACAAGTCTAGGAGCGGTCCTAATGCAGAGAGGATGGTTGATGTCCTACGCATCGCGGCAGTAAAAGCCACACGAGACGAGACACCCCACACATGATCTAGAGTTGGGAGTGGTGGTATTCGCTTTCAAGATCTGCAGACATTACCTATATAGAGGCCGATGTACCATATACATCAAGAGCTTGAGGTACATTATGGGTCATCCAAACCTGAATATGAGGTAGCGTAGGTCGTAGGTGGCTGGATGTAGTCTAGGACTATGACTTTGAGATCCTTTACCACCTTGGTAAAGCGAACGTAGTTGCGGACGCTCTGAGCCGCAATTTAGACGGACCTTCTATTTCAGTAACATGCATGAGGGTATGTATTGGGAGAACAGGAAACTAGAGAGGAGTAAGGGTGAAAACACCCGGTTTGTGAAGGATAGCAGGGGATTGTTGACCCATTATGGTCAGGTATGGGTTCTAATGTCTGGTGGGGTTAGACAAATTATTCTGGAGGAGGCTAATAAGTCTCATTTTTCTATTCACCCAGGGACCACCAAGATGTGCCGAGATTTGTGTTTGAGTTAATGGTGGCCATGCATGAAGCGAGAGATTGCTTGGTATGTGGAGAGGTTCCTGAAGAGCAGGATGGTCAACGTTGAGCACTAGAGGCCACATGGCAAGCTACAGCCTCTAGAGGTTCCCATGTGGAAATAGGAGCTCATCACGATGGATTTTATCACCAAGTTGCCGATGACGACAAAGGGTTTCGACGCCATATGGGTCATCGTTGGTTGATTGACCAAGAGTGCACATTTTCTGGCCATTCAGGAGAACTCATCGGTCGAGAAGTTGGCTAAGGTATACATCCACGAGATTGTCACACGACATCGGGTTCTAGTCTTTATCGTCTCAGACCATGATGTTCGGTTCACCTCTCGATTTTGGCAGAAGTTCCACTAGGACATGTTGAGAGGCTATGTTATTGACTTCGTTGGAAGATAGGAATCCTACCTACCCCTTGCAGAGTTCTCATACAATAACAGCTTTTATTCCAGCATTGGTGCCCCACCTTATGAGCTGTTGTATGGGAGGAGATGTCGCACCCCAATCTGTTGTGGTGAGGTGGGCCACATGGTGATGGGTCGGACCGAGGTAGTTCTGTAGATTGCTGAGAGGATTCAGTAGATCAAATAGTAACTGCAGGCTGCTCAGATTCAGAAGAAGAGCTACGCTGACTGGTGCCGATCTGAGTTAGAGTTTCAGGTCGGTGATATGGTGCTCCTAAAGGTTTCAGGAAGAGGGTAAAATTGGGTCCCCAATATATCGGACCATTGTGAGTTATTGCTAGGGTTGGCAAGGTTGCTTATATGGATTTTATAGAGGAGCTCAGTTAGATACACAACACTTTTCATGGTTACCAGTTGCGGAGGTGCATATTGGATGAGGATGCGGTAGTGTCATTGGATGATGTTCAAGTTAACGACCGCCTAAACTATGTGGAACAACATGTGACTATTTTGGAAAGGAAGGTAAAGATTCGGCATAACAAGGAAATACCTATGGTAAAGGTGTAATGGTGGTATTGGAAGGGATCCGAGTGGACTTGGGAGCCAGAGTCCGAAATACGGGACCACTACCCGGATATATTCGCTGCAGCAGACTTCGGAGACGAAGTCAAGGTCAAGTGGGGGAGAGTTACAACATCCTGAACTTTTCAGGTCTATTTCTAGGCTCTCCTATTTTTATTATTTGCCATTTATAGTCCCGGGAGATGGTTGAGTTGGGCCATGAGAAGTATAAGGGATAAATTTGCAACTTCAGGTCAAGAAGGAGTACGCTGAGCGTACATAGGGGTACGTTGAGCGTACTAGGCGCACCCAAGTACGTTGAGTATACTCACATCAGGTGAAAACCCTAATATTTAGGGTTGGGGATTATATAAACACCCTTATAGCTCATTTCCTCTGATTATCCTTAGCCTCCATATCCCTGAAAATGTTCCAAAACCTAGTTTTATGTGTGAGTGTGAGTTGGTGTGTATTTTGAACTTTTGAAGGTGAAGACATTGCATCAAGTAGTTGGATAAGGAGAACAAGACTATAAATCGGAATTTGTGGTGTGCCCTAGAATGTCCAGAAGGTAAAAAGCTTGGAACTTTATACTTGTATGATATAGATCTAGTCATTTTAGCTTTATGGAAGCATTCTTGTCCCCAAAGCCACCAAATGGTGCATGTTATGATTTGGATGAAATGAGTTGTCCTTTCAGACCTTAGAAGAGGTCACAAGTGATATAAATGGTGTCCTGATAGCTAGATTTGTCTCATACATGAAGTAGGAAGGTCTTAATGGATTAAGACCATGTTTTAAGAACCTTATGGGCATCCAAAATGATAAAGTTTGAGACTTTATAGTTCTATGGAACATTTGGTCGATGGATCTGGAGTTTGGGTTTAAGTGCTTAAGCCATTAAGCACTTATTAGGGTTTTGGTGAAACCCCACATATGCCCAGCATAATTCTTGTACACCCAACATATTGGGTTAACCACCCCTATGCCGGTCAACATAGAGCAGGAGTATGCCTATTATATCGGAGTGGTATGCCCCGCGTACGTCCTCTATTCGGCTTTTGACGTTTGGGCTTTGGATTTGGGCCATTTTTTAGACTATTTGTATTTGGACCTTGTTGGGCCCTAAATATTTGAAGTTGGGTCAGTCTTGATAAGGGGTCCTATGGTAAGGCCTAATTAGGAAGTTAGGCCCAATTGCGAAAATTGGGCCATTAATGGGCTTACGTACATGGACTTTGGGTAGTTGATTAATATTGGGCCTTGGGCCCAAATTACAGAAATGGAAAATATGGACCCTTTGGAAATTTTAAGATCCCACTTATTAATTTAGTATTTGTCATTTTAGACAGTCGAGGTTGTCTGCGAGGTAGCGGTTAGAGACTCTCAGTTTAGTTCTGCACTACTGGCTAGGTAAGTTATTCTCACTATATCAACAAGGTCTAAGGCACCAATGTTGGCCCTTCGGATTGTATCTGGGTTTATTGTGTCACACCCCAAAACTAAGAACGGTGGAAATGTTCTGGGACGGAGGACGTCATGTATAGTATCACAACACAGTATAATAGTAAACAAGTAAACGACATCATCCATTGCATTAAATATATAATTTTAATACAAGTATGTTCTATAGTTTATAAGACACCAAAATATGGACCAAAATAAAAGATGAGTCTTGTATGCGCTCCATCTTCTCAAAAGCTGGCATTGGTACCTCTCTACTGATGACCTGAGAATAAAAGTTATTTTGAAAGAGGTTATCAACATTAAAGCTGGTGAGTTCATAAGTATTTAGTGTCTATGATTGTATCAAAATGTTTGAAACATTGTTTAAAATACAAGTTTGTAAACATTTGTAGTAAAAGTATGTGAATGTTTGTAAGTGTTTGTAAAAGTCTGTAACTCCTAGAAAATCCTATATTTTCTACTAAAAGTAGCCTTCTACCAAGGCACAATTGTTTTGTATGTTTGTTTCTTGTAAAAGTGTGTAATTTTCCAAAGTGTAACTATCATTATCAAAATATAGTTTGTACATTAATGTTTAAGTTAAGTGATCACCAAATAAATGTAAAGGGTAAATTAATGTAGTACTTTAGTGTTGTATTATAATAACTATTGTTGTACTAAGTACCTTAAACCGGATTTATATCAAGGTATTATTTGATTAATTGTACCATACTATCGACTATGAACACGACAATGTAAGTCATCAAAACAAATGACATTTGACACTCGAAGACCTCAGGTCCCACTGTAGCTAGCAGCAAGGTGTAGGATAGTCAATCCAGTATAGATCTATATGCAAACTCACGCTCTCCCTCCAGGAGATTATGGTTACAACTCAGGCCATGGCAATGAATACATGCTCTGATACAGTGGATCACATTTATGTTATAGTATACTTGTATATGTAATGTATGTACTTGTGTAATGAATGTATTGTTTCTCATCATAGTATCATTGTATAGTTTCTCGTAATAGTATCGTTGTATAGTTTCTCATAATAGTATCGTTTTATAGTTTCTCATAATAGTAAGTGTTGACTCATGAATGAACCGACTCTTTGTATGCTTCATTGGACTAGAAGTAGTAAGTAGTATAACCCTAAACTATACCTATTATAGTTTACTAGTATACTTGTTTGTATGACTGAATGTACTGAACCGAGATAAAAGTCATTATATCTCTACATATATACATAACATATAACTAAGGATTCAACGACACTCGGACAAACAATCGGGTACTTTAAGTCCACAACCAAAGAAGGAACGGGAAGTAAAGTGAGTTATCAGTCCTAAGTCCTGCAAACCTTATTTATATAACTATATATGCAGTAGACATGGTTTTAACAATATATAAGTTTGAAAACTATAAGAGAAAGGTATGGTATACAAAAGTGAATTTGATAAAGAGTTTAACATGTAAAATATTTTGATAAGCACTTTGAAGTCATGTGTTTAGTAAAACAGTTTGAAAGTATATTAAATCCGTCGATTGATAGTTATTAATCACATGTGATTGACATAATATCTATGATATTCAACTTGTATTCCCCCCCCCCCCCCCATAAAATCATTTAATATCATTTAAAAGGTTGGTTAAGGGGTATGAACTCACCTGTAGTGAGTAGATCATATGGAAGTTTTGGACAAGGTGCTAGGTGTCAAGTGAAGATTTCAACACACATAATGATCCTAGTTAACATATAATAAAACATATATGTATCCAATTAGTCATTTAACAAATAATTAACCAATTTAAGACACCCTAGGACATGGAAACACTTTGATTCAAGTGTTATAGGTACCAAAGGGTTGCATCTAAAGGTTGAATGGCATGTCATTGGAGTTTATGGCCCAAGGACCACTCCTTATGGAGTTTACGGCCCAAGGTCATTTCCCCCATGAGTTTATGGCCGTAAAATCATGGTACTAAGTGTCATTTGGTGTTTTGAGGTCTTATAAGTCAAGATTGAGCATCCATTGATCAAGTCCAATCCTTAGGAAGCATTAGGGGCACAATATCCCCACATTATAGAGTTTACGGCCTAAAGAGCATTTCCTTATGAGTTTACGGCCATAAACTCTATGGGGACTTGGTTTCATTGATGTTTAAGGTCCTAAACAATTCAAGGAAGGATCAAGACTAGCATCCAAGGATTAGGAAGGAACTAGGGTTCATTTAACCCCACTTATAAGGGTTTACATCCCAAGAACATCCCTTGGTCGTAAACACCTTTGATGTTGTGTTTCTTGGTGTTCTCCCAGTGTAAACAAGTTCATTTCAAGCACACAAAAAGCTAGGGAAAATGTACTTACAAGGTAGAAGCTTAATTGGGTGTTTAAGGTCCAAGAACACTAGTGTGTTCTTGGTGTTCTTGGTGTTTTGAAGAACACTTGAAGATCTAAGTGAAAATCAAGAATGAATGGATGAAATGATGTATAACAACTAGATGTTAGGTTATAACAACAAATCAAGTTAAGAAACACTTACGTTTTCCAAAGATCGGGTGAAGGGTGGGATGATACTTGAGAGAGAATGGTAAGTATTCTTGAGTTTGGAAGTTGAGAAGTGAAAGATTGGAGAGTAAACTCATGCCTAAGGAATGAGTTTGTGGCCTTAAGGAAGTTCAAGGCCCAAACCCCCTTTGTTTGGCCGTGAACACCTAACTAAGATGTTGATTGTTCCATTGTTACCCCGATATCCTATAAACTACTTCCTTTTATCCGTTCGTTTCAAGAATAATTATTAAAAATACTCAAACAGACTTTAAATCAGCTAAAAATTATCAGAAAAGTATTTAACTTTTAATTGATGTGCTTGATTGTAGGGTTTGTACGAATGAAAATTCCGGGTTGTCACATATTGCATGTTGTGCTTATTGATTAACACTCTGGTAGTTAGGTTGATGATATGCTTAGTGGCCAGTTATGTTTGTATCCTGGTTATAGGATGTTGCTATGCTAATTGATTTATTAGAGTGGTTGATTGATATACGTATATGATAGCGTATGTTACTTATGTGCACATGATTGTTTATCTGGTGGTTGAGTTGAGGCGGTGCTACTTTGTGTTCTAGGCCAACATACCCGGGGCGGTCCGGATATGTTGTAGGCCCTACAAGGCGGTCCAGTCATGCCGAAGGCCCGACGAGCGCTTCGGATAAATTGTAGGCCCTGCGAGGCGGTCCAGTCATGCTGAAGGCTCAAGAGCGGTCTAGATAGGCTGTAGGCCATGCGATGCGGTCCAGTCATGTTGTAGCCTCATTATGCATAATGTTTTTTATTATCTTGTTTGGGTTGTATGTGCTGGTATTTTTGGGGTCACTCACTAAGCCTTCGAGCTTACATTTATTGATTATTGTTTCAGGTACTTCAAGTGACCATGGAAAGGTGAAGGCGTGACGTACCCATCCTCACATTTTCTAACTTGGGATTTCTGGGAAGTCTGATATGAAAATGTTTTGAAAACAATTTGTGAACTATTTTGGTGTTTGAATAATTTTATTTACCCGGATTTGTTTTGAAAAGTTTAAATTTTTGGTAAAATTTTTGTGGTTGTTACAAAGCACGCCTTGTGATATTTAGAGTCATTACGTTCATGTGCCTGGAACACCATGTAACAACCATCCTTGTAGATCTTCCCCAGTTTCATCTTATCAAGATCTTCAGGACCTTGTTTGGGAACAACTGAAGTCTTCATTCGCAGAATAGCAGCAATATCAACATCCATTGTACCCACTTCTCGAATGTAAGAAATGATCATCAATTTAAGATGGTTGATCACAGGTTCGTACTTTTTCTCCTCACGAATAAGCAGATTGTAGAGCATAATCTAGTCATAAGGATCGATACATGACAGATCTGCGAGAGTGAACTCATAAAAATGGCTTGCAAAACCTCTGATAACTTTGAATTTGGCGTTTAGGAAGCTGTCAGTCTCAATTGGTCCATTAGCCTTTACCGTCGTGATCTTGCTCGCACTCAAGGTCTCGTATTGGTGCTTAATATATTTGAGGTAGAATTCAAATAGAAGTTGATCATCACCAGTGTCAGTTAAGGGAATGTTTGCAACTTTGATGAAAGAGCGAAACTTGAAAGCTTTTGAAGTCATTGGTAGATTAAGTTGTGAGTCCTGACTGTTTTGAATTTCAAAGGACACAACAGGCTCTAACCAATATAGTCTTGGCATGTCAACAGCTTCGTATTGAAGATGCTTTAGATTCCATGCATGGAACAAAAGCTTTTTCCTCTGGAGTGTGACCTGAGCTTCTCTTTCTGCCTTCTCCTTTGCTTCAGCTTCGCGAATGATACGTTGATATTTGTGTATCTCCACTTTGGGACCCTTTAGCCTTTTCAATTCTACTTCATCAAGCTATTCCTATACTTCCTTGTCAATGATGGGATCATCATAGAAAACTTTCTCTTTACCCTTTGGCTCTGTTTTGCTTTTGACAACAAGAACATGCTTGACTACAGTTGGTTTTTGTTTCACAACATTTGGCTTTGTTGTTGGCTTTGGTGTTGGATTTATTGTTGTTGAATTTGGCTGGTCTCCCCCTTGTTTTGGACTGTTGGAGGATTCCAAAACACCTTCCAAACGATGAAGAATAGCGAACGCATGTGTCAGATTTTCTCCCATTTGTTTTTGCACATTGAGGGGAATCATCAGATCCCTAGATTCAATAAGATTTGAGAGCAAGGCAGTGACATCAGAGATGCACCTTTTCATAACTACCTTCTCTTATAACAGATCTTGGACCTGTTTTTCCGATTGTTCGAGCTTCAAAGAGAGTGTCTTAACTTTCTTAGTCTTCACAGCGAGGGCACCCATTATTTTGCATTCCATGGCTAGATCATCTTGAATCTTAGAGAATTGAGATGAAATGGAAGACTAGAACTTCTTGTGATCACCTTTAAGACCAATGTGGATGTCTTTAAATTTTGCTCGCTCAGACTTGAGAGAAGTGTTCAGGCTAGAAATAAATTAATTTGCTGCAGCTGTGTTGGACTCAAATGATTGTTGAAAATTTCCATGAACACCTTAGCATTAGAGACTAGTTTATTGACTTTTTCGGTCATTTGGTTGCACACCTTTGTAGATGCATCCACAACAGTAGTCATATTTTCCATATTGGATGAATGTTCCTTGGTGAGAGTCTCAAGGATGGACTTGACAGAGGCTTGAGAGTAGTCGTCAGAAGGCTTAGAAGCTTGAAGCAGCGAATGAAGCTTGTCGTGAATGGCTTAGAGTTTCCCCTTCGTCACAGGAGCATCATCATTAACCTCAGTCCGGATAGTGAAGGGATTGGAAGTAAAGCCCTGGAAATCATCCTCACCATCCCCATAAATCATGTATGGGTCATCAGTGCGAAAAAGGGAAATAGGTGGAGAAACATGAGTGTTGGTGAAACCTAAGACTCTAGCTCCCACATCAGAAGCGTTGACCGAAACAACAAGTGTGGCTGATGTAGTTGGTGGTGGTGTGGATTCAATGAAGATTGGAGTAGAAAGAGGAATATTGGTTTGTTGGATGAAGAAACGGGTGGAGGGTAGGGTGCAATAGTAATAGGTGTAGTAGTAGTTTTAGGAGAAGGAGGAGGAAAAGGAACAGAGTCATTGAAGGTTTGGGTTACGTCAGGGTTCGTAGTCTCTCCTTCGTTGCGAACAAGAGGCTCTTCATTGCGAACTTGATCTTCTTCATTGTGAACGTGCTCTTCCTCCTCATTAAGAACAGGTTGGTCTTCCTCAATATCCCAATATCCGATTCAGTCTCAGATTCTAAACCTTCACTTTCACTTGGAGTGGGAGACTTTCGCTTGCGAGCAGGTTATTTTCGTCTTTTAGGAGCAGCAGTAGAAGACGTTGCTAGTGCCTTTCACTTTTTTGTAGGAGGTTCTGAAGTTGCAGAACATCCCTCCTTATCAATGGATTTCTTCCCTCCCTTCTTGGCACCCTTACCCCCTTTCTTATGTTTTTCTACATCTGCCAATATTTCTTGAACTTCTGGGTTCAAAGGACGAAACCCAAAAGGAGTTAATTTTCAGTATCCCTCCAAAATCTTGCTCGCAACTAGTACATCTCGGAACATAACTTGCGGAATAGATCCAATGAAAGAATACTTTGAGGAATCGGAGATAATGATTCCAGTAGTATGAAAAGTGGAAACAGTTGCAATCAGTGCATCAGCCGTTAAAGGAATATTAAGCTTGTTGATGGACATGCGAACAATAATGGTCCAGAAACGTGCACAATAGGGTAAATCTCTTATGACGTGTGGTAGAGTGGGAGCTTTGAATGACTTGAGCCCAAATAACATACCCATAGTTGATGTTTAGACCTATGTAGAGACTATACGTGAGTGCCATGAACATCCTACTGGCAGATTCGGAACCAGTCACCCGTTCATAGAAACCTTTGACCAGCACAGTAAAATGGCCTTTCCATTGAGGAGGCAAATTTGGTTTTCTGAACTTCGACACAATAGTTAAGGTTTCTTTGTACCCCATTTGGTAGAACATCTCCAAGAGAGCAGCGCTAGAGATGGTTTCTGGGTTGATCATATCATCAGATTGACGAAGCCCAAGAAGATTGTAGAAACGGGCTTTGGAGACAGAGGCAGTACGGTTATGGATTTTGAAGGAGATCTTATGCTCCACCTTGATGTATTTGGTAGAGGTATAGGCCTTAGAGAGCATAGACAGTGGGACGTTCTCTATCTTGGTAAGAGCAATCGTCAGTGGGGAATACTTGAGACACTCAATGATCGAAAGCATGAATGGTTTATACTTGCATGGATCCAAATCAATAAACAGGTTCTGGTGTTGTTTGAGAGTTAGGAAAGAGGAGTGAACGGTCTGATCTTGAACAGAGAGGCTTTCAGATGAACCTACCATTCTAGAGAGCTTGACGGGGAAGAATATGAACAGTAGAGAGCTTTTGTCTGCCGGAAATCTTTTGATAGGATTTTTTTAAGTGATAATGAGAGATGAGTCTACAAAATCTATATATACGGTTCGATTTGTGAGGAAAATCCGGAGAGAGGGTACATCAGTTACTGAAACGTCGCATAAAAAAGCGCGAATTGACAACTGTTACGTGTCAGACCCATGTGTCATACGGCGTAAAAGTAGTTGTATGTTCAAATTTCCATGCACCTTTTTGAATTCTTATCATCAGGAATTGCCGCGTCATCATCAACCTTTCACAAAACATTCTTTGACCTTTCCATTATTAACATTCGTTTTTAGAAACGTTGGGTTAAACTGCAAATCCTAAAAGTAACATTAAGAACCACGAACAAGACTTTTGGAAAATCTCAAGGACCTTCATGCAAGAGTGTCAAAGATAAAGAAATAAATCAAAATATATCTAAGGAATTTCGTGATGTCTATATAAAGACACAAAATTGTTGATCTTGGGCATAGATCTCTTCCTTCGAAGTCAAGAGAGACTAAGAAGTGTCTGTGTGGTTTCCTGTTGAAATATGATCAAATGTTTGATAAGAAACATTGAAAGGCTTCTTTTAATTTGGCTAAATGGGTGGCTAAATCTCCAACCAAACAACGAACTTTATATAAGTACAAATGTTGGATGAAGTACTCGTGTGACCAAGGTAGTCAGTTAAACGAGTAATCCTGGAATTATTTTAGTGACTAATGGAAACTTTGAAATCTCAAGAAAATAAAAATGTATCTTATGGTAAGAAGTGACTTGGTACAAAAACACTTCATCAAGATCTCGTAACAGAAAAACAAATTTCTTGGTACAAACTAGTGTAGTCAGTTGAACGAGTAGGCTTGGAATTATTTTAGAACACTTAATTGTTCACCATTAATTCGTGTAAGTGTGTTGGATTTCAGGTTTCACTCAGTTCGTGGTAAACGAAGATATGATCGTTAACATATAAATTGTGTAACCATAAACCTTAGTGGTAGTTTTGAGAGTCTCAAAAGTTATATTTATGAGTGCGAACGTAAGTGAAGAAATATGAAGATTGTTCCAGAGAAGTGAATGTACCTCTGCTATATAAAAGTGATTAAGCAGATAACTCTTAACTCAAGGTGAGAAGAGTAAGGTAGCTCATGACTAATGTGAATTTGCATCCTGATTGGGAAGAATCGATTGGTAGAATCAATTTATTAAGGCTTCACAATTGAGTCGTTGAGGCTTAGGACAACATGCAGCAGCATGCTTCTAGGTACATTTAGCTAATACATAGATAAAGAACTTTATACCTGCCCCATCATACGAATTGATAAATGTCACAGACATCCTCCATGAGCTTTATGTATGTCTAATATTTTTGGTATTTTATAATTTGTGAAACACAAAGAAAATATTTTTTTAATTTTGTTTTTCTGAAAAAATAAGACAGAACCAAATAAATTATTTTTGGGATTTTGAGATTTTCTAAAAAAGAATTAAACATAGAAAATATACAAAAATGAAACAAAGATAAGCAATAATATACACAAAGTATAAAAGGATATAAGAAACCAAATCACGAATGAACAGTGGATTGCGAACTACTATGAACGTTTGCACCGATTCGCATTGATACCTTTATGAGTATGAAAGTGGTTTGGGTACAGATTCAGCTTCCATCATTCCTAGCCCTTGAAGAGTTCTATTAAAGGTTGTTTCAGGTAAGGCCTTTGTGAATATGTCAGCTAACTGATCAACGGATCTTACAAAAGGTATCTCAACGTTTCCATCTACCACATGTTCCTTGATGAAGTGGTACCTCAGTGTTATATAGTTCGTCTTATAGTGTTGCATCGGGTTATGAAAAATGCAATTTGAGGTTTCAGAGTCAAATTAATGAGGGATTCATTTCATATTGAAGCCATAATCATGAAGTTGGCTTTGAATCCAAATGACATGGGATGTGCAAGAAGCTGCAACTATGTATTCAGCCTCAGCTATTGATAATGATACGCATGTTTGCTTCTTGGACTGCCAACTAACTAGTTTCCCATCAAGAAATTGGAATCCACTAGTTGTGCTCTTTCGATCTAAACTACATCCCCCAAGGTCAGCATCTAAAAATTCTGAATGAAGAATCGCGAGTTCGCAGGATACCATATGCCTAAAGATGAAGTTCATTTTAGGTATCTGAAAATATTCTTGACTGCCACCATGTGAGGTTCGCGATGGTTTGCTTGGAACCTAGCATAATAACAAATGGAAAACATAATATATATTCTACTAGCTATTAGATACATCAATGAACCTATCATTTGACGATAAAGGGTCATATTTGCAGCTAGTTTATCCAGAGATGGTGTTAGTTTCATTTCGAATGCCATTAGAACCTTCGGTTTTGAGTCTCCCTCCAGTCCAAACTTGGTGAGTAAGGTCTTTGTATAAGCTTCCTGGTTTATAAAAATGCCTTCCTATCCCTGTCTAATATTCACTGCAGGGAAAAAGTTAATTGAACCCATTGAGCTCATCTCGAACTTAGTTTCCATCAACTCTCAGAATTCGGCTGTTAGGCTAGGATTAGTAGATCCGAAGATAATGTCTTCAACATAAATTTGGACGATCATCAAGTGGTCATCCACTTTCCTGCGAAAGAAGGTTGGGTCAACAGAACCTTGTTTAAATTTGGACATTTTAAGGAAATGAGTTAATGTTTCATATCAGGCTCTAGGTGCTTGCTTTAGACCATATACTGCTTTGTCTAGAATATAACAATTATTGGGATACGTTTGATTCACGAACCCAGGTGGTTGCTCTGTTTATACAGCCTCTTCAAGTTCGCCCTTCAAGAATGCACATTTGACATCCATTTGAATTACTTCTAATTTCTTAAGTGTTGCATATGCCAAGAAGATACGAATAGATTCCAACCTTGCAACATGTGTGAAGGTTTCTTCGTAGTCAATACCTTATTCCTGGCAATATCTTTTGACAATAATTCTTTCTTTGTTTCTGATCACATTCCCTTCTTTATCCAGCTTGTTGCAAAATACCTATTTCAAACCAACAACAGATGCTTCAGGTAGAGTGGGAATTAACCTCCAAAGTTTGTTTTGTTCAAACTCATTGAGCTCGTCTTGCATCGCTTGCACCCAATCAGAGTGATCAAGAGCAACGTTGACGATTTTGGGTTCATTCTTGGACACGAATGAATTGAACATACAAAATTCTACTTTAGAGAGTAATGCAGTTCATTTCGCTTTTAATTTAGAGCTCGTAAGAATTCCTGCAGAAGATTCACCAATGACTTGGGTTTTTGGGTGATCTCTGGTCCATTTAGCAAGTGGAGGATGGTTTGGATCATAAGAGGGATCTAATTTAGTGTTCACTTCTTCAAAAGTGGAGGATATTTTGGATCATAATAGGGGTCCAATTCAGCGTTTACTTCTTCAAATTCTAATTGAACGTTCGAATCGTCATTCGCATCCTTATTCTCCCCTTAGAATGACGAGTGGTCCTCTTCTTCAGGAACTAAAGAATCCCCTATGAATGGAGGTTCGTGAAGCATTGTGGGAGGTGAGTAATTTGCATTAGAGAGTGGTTCATAAGAGAAAGATGAAGCGAAACCCTCCCCCTGCAATGGAATGTCTGTTTCTTGAGAAGTAAAAGGCTCCCCCTGAAAAAGATGCATTGGAGCTTGAATCCTCCCCCTAGACTATAGCACTCGTGTCTTAAGGTACTTTCACAATTGATGACTGATTGTTCATATCTTTTTCATCATCATTGATAATCTTCGTCAATTCGTCTACTTTATTGTCATTTGCTTTTGCTTCAGACGTGATAGCCTTCTCTGGCTTATCAAAAAGTAGCATGAATTTGTCATAGAGATTTGAGATCGGAATAGTGGCTGGACTTGGCTTAGGAAAGATTTCGTCCAATTAATTTTCTTTCGATGGAATCCTCTTCAAGTAGTTGTCATCGAAGGTAACATAGTAGGTTTCTTCTATCTTCTTTGAACATTTGTTAAGAACCCTATATGCCTTAGAGGTCAGCGCATATCCCAAGAACATACCTTCATCATCTTTCGCATCGAATTTGTTTCGTTGTTCCTTGGAGTTGAAATTGAAACATGTGGAACCAAATAAATGGAAAAACTTGACATTAGGTTTAGGATTATTTATTATTTCATAGGGATTAATAGAGAATCGCTTATTCATAATGGATCTATTTTGGGTGAAACAAGCAGTCATAGTTGTATCCATCCAAAAATAGAGAGGCGGACATCCGAAGGTCAGCATGGTTCTCGCAACTTCACACAGAGAACAGTTTTGCCTTTCAACTACACCATTTTGTTGTGGAATATAGGGAGTATAGAAATTGTGCGAAACTCCCTTTTCAGCTAGAAATTCGTCAAATGCTTGATTTTTGAATTCCAAGGCATTATCACTACAAACATTTCAAACCAACTTTCGCAGTTGAAGCTCAATTTGATTTATGAATTCTTTCGGTTTTGGAGTAGCTTCAGCTTTCTGTTTGAGAAAATACACCCAAGTGAACGTGAAAATTTATCAATTATGACGAGAATGTACTTACTACCACCAACACTTTTATTTGAAGAAGTTCCACTAATGTCGATATGTAGAAGTTTGGTTGGTTCAATGATTTTCGTGTTCACTATGGTTGGATGACTTTTCATGCTTTGATTCCCCATTTCGCAGATTGCACATAAATGATCCTTATCTTACCTCATGAGAGGAACCCCTTGCACATGATCACCAAGCACCAACTTATTGATATCTTTGAATTTGAGGTGCGAAAGTCTTCTAATCCATAGTCAGCTGTCATCAGAGTGAACTTTCGTAAGTAAGCATATGGCAGGCTTCCCTCATATTGGGTTCAGATTCAAAGGGTACATTTGTCTCTTTCACTGCGACTTTAAGAGAACTGTCTTCGTTTATTTTTCAATTATCTCAGATCCTTCATCGTCAAAGGAGACTTTCAAGCCTGTCTCTACAACCAATTGGGAAACGCTAATTAGGTTGTGTTGTAATCTTTCCACACACGCCACCTTACGAATTGAAAAATCTCCATTCGTTATTATCCCATAGCCTTTGATTTTTCCAAACGAATAGTTTCCATACTTAACATTTCCACCATCTTTGAGAGATCGAAACTCTCACAACTCCTCCTTCCTCCCAGTCATGTGACGCGAGCAGCCACTATCGATGTTCCATTCTATGTCAAACTGCACGTCACGACAAAATCAAGCTGATTTAGGAACCCAAAGCTTCTTGGGTCCTTGTGTGAGTTTTACGGAAAGAGGAAAAGTGATAGAAAGATCAACCATATAAGTCCGTCTAACTAAAGTGGTTTCATCATTCTTAGTTATAGTGAGAACTTTTATTTTAGTATCTTTCATTTTCACTTCTTTTGAATCAAATTTCTTTTTTTATGCTTGACGAATTATTTCATAACATTCTTAGGGTTAGTAGTTGATTTCTTGGTTCGAGTTTCAGAATCCGAGACCAAAATTCCCTTTCCCTTTGACATCTTTGGGTAAAGCTTTTGTGGGTTGAGAATAATGAGATTTTGGTGTCTTAATGGCCTTCTTTGTGAGAAAAGGTTTTTGACCATAGTTCACTTTTGTTCTCTGTGGACTGCAGGAATAACAGTGCGAACATTGACTCGGATTCTCATGCGAACGAGCTTTTGCATTAAAAGATTTTTCTCTATGAATGTATCTGGAATTTTGGGATTGCCAAAATTGCTTCCTTTCATTGAGATTACTTTGATATCTCCAATTTCATAAATGTTTTTGCTATGCAAGTCATTTAGAGGACTTGTGAATATTCACTTTGGGTTTCACTTTTATTGCATGAGATTATTCCTTTTGGGGTTTGCTTGAATCTTCCTTTGTTCCACTTGGACTTCCTTTCTTATAACTGGAACGATTGTTCATCGGTTCAATAGAATTTCTGTATAGGATCAGATTTGAATGTTCCTTTGTTCCACTTGGATTTGAATCATACATTAAGTCCAAAGACCACAAATCAAATCTTTAGACTTAATGTATGATTCAGTTCGTTCCAGTCCAACCGTGTATGCATCAAAGGTTTTGTCTAACAAAACTATGGATTCACATTTGTAACAGTCGGCGTCTATCTCATCTTCCTTTAATTCAAAAATGGTAAGATCATCTTGTGAATTTTCTCACCAATTCCACAATCAAGTTGCAACTGAGTAATATTAAAATAAATCCTTTTAGCAATTAAACAGAAAATGTTACGTTGTTTCAAAAGCATCAAATTTTCTCATTGCTAATAAATTAATTGATCCCTAGACTTAGACAACTCTGAATTGATCTTCTCAATCCACATTCTCTGTTCATCGCTTTTCGATGAAACCCTGCTGATTTGATTAGTTAGGATAGAGTTTGTAGACCCAATTCTTTTTAAATTATCACTAATGTTTGAAAATGTGAACTTTATGTCATTTAATTTAGTTTTGTATCTTGCGAACCTCATCACCCTCCGAGTTTGTTGACCAAATTTCAACTCCTCCAAACTCGTTTTCAACAACATTTTCTTGCACAATCCAAGCAGGCCTAGACTTATCGGTAGCCTTTTTCTTCTTGATCTCCTCTAACTTTCACATGTCGTAGGCCTCGTCATCTTCTCCTTCCTTCTTTTCATTTAACCTTCCTAGCATGCATTCCTTAGCCAAATGATTTTGGCCATGAAATAGTTGCAGTCATACCTGAAATTACTCACAAGTGCCTTTTCCTTCTTTTTATCCTCCTTTTGAGAAGCACTTTTTTTCTCCTCTTTCGCCCTTTCAGAGTTGTAGCTGCTCTGCCAGTTTCGATTCTTGTTTGATGGGAATTTCTTCCTTGCAAACCTCTTACGATTTGAGACCATTAAAGCAAACTCCGCATTTGTAAGATCACACTCAGAAATGATCAAACTCAGACTCTTCCTTTGCAATAGTCTTGCATTTTGCGAGAAGAGCTAGAGACCCCATACCAGATACAACTTTTGCAATTTTCGACACCTCGCTTTCATGTTCCTTAAGGATTGCAACTAGCTTGGCTAAAGAATAGCTTTTAAACTGCTCGTGCGCTTTGACTGTAGAAACAACTGCCATCCACTCAGATCTAAGCCCATTCATAAAAGTGACCCAATACCATGTTTCGTTATCCTGCTGAGAAGACGATTGTAGTGATTGAATGTCTGGCCCAGATTCTCTTCTGGCCTCTGCGCGAAAGCACCAAACTCTGAAAGCAGAAGTGTTTGTGTAGAATGCTCAAGATCCGCATCCGTGGAGTAAAGTTCCTTTAGCCTTTCCCATATAGCTTTCGCAGTATCACATGAGTTAACCAAACGGAAGGCATCGGCATGTAAAGCTAATATGATGATCCTCATCGCTTTGACGTTGCTAATTAGTTTATTTTTGTCATCCCGAGGAACATCCTTCACGTCAAGAAGCAGTTGGTTGTATTCTTTCTAATTTTGTATAGTTCTTTTGGTTTCAGTATGAACGAACATACCAAGAGTAATGGCTTCCCATCTTATATAACCATTATCATCTAAACCAAGAACATAATCTTCAAAGTGAAGGGCCCAAACTTCAAATTCATGAGGGAAAAGAATTGAGATCCTTGTAGTTGAGCCAATACTGCTTGAAATATTCAAGGAGTTAATGTGAGAATCGTCGTGCTACATGATGTTGAATCCTTTTATACCTGCTATGAATCAGATGTGTAAACTATAACAGATAATAGGGTAATATTAAGATCATTGTAATCTATCAAAAGCACAATAAATACAACTAAACAACATCCTATATTAACAGAAACCCTAATATCTCAACAAACAGAATAGATGCGTATAGATTACACATTCTCCTACTCTGATACCAATTCTTAGGAATGAATTCCTTAAAGATCGATGAGATTCAGAACAAGTAAAGTAAGAACACAATGATGATTCAAAGGTGTTGAATGATTGATAGTCACGCCTCAGAAGAACTCTATGAAGAATTGCTAGTATAGAGATGTGATTAGGGTTACAAAATAAAATAGAACAGTTAACTAAAACACGATGCATGCAAGCATCTTAAATACTCCAAATCTATTAAATACGGTGGACATGCCCAACCGTTTACATAAAAGACTTCAATAAAAGCCCAATGATGCAAAACTATAATCCCAACAAAATCCTACTCTCTCTTTCTACTAGTCATCATATCAAGTTGCATAAGTGAAGGCAACCTAAAAGGACCATTCTCATAATCAAATCAAGTACACACGAAATATAGTTATAGACTTAAACACCTAATCCAACAGATCTCTCCAACCAATGTAACATGCAACTTTCATCTAGTTTTCACGATCAAACAGGTCTCTCAAGCACATGCTTTTATCCTTCAGTTCCTCCAATACTGAGCGAATGTGAACATCACATCCAATATAAATAACAAATGGATTAGTTGTATTGATAAGCTAAATGATTACGCGAATTGGATTTTGTTGCTTAAACCAACTCATCCTCCAAGTCATTCAAGTATTTTGGGTAGTTTCTTTTTCATTGGATCTTCTCTTGAATGTAAGAACAATCAACTTCATTTGGATCATTGTTTAGAATAATTTTAGAATCTGCCTTTATATTGAGACCTTAATTAAACAATGAAACCACAACTTTCTCGTTATTTTAAAGTGAAAGCATCATTTGCTCGAAGTCTTTACCATCTTCAGTTGATGTAAAAGGAGCTTGGGTCTCCTTTTCAACAATCTCAACTTCAATTGCCCCCAATATTTTAGAATGCTCCATAAGGGTCATATTGACGTTTCTCATATTAAATTTATTACAAATGGTTTGTAAGAATATGGAAGAGGGTACAAAATCAAATCTATAGCTTGTTCCTTTGGAATGTCAACACCCATGTGACATAGTATGTCAATGTACGATTTCACTTTGTCTATGTACGCACACATAAAAGCTTTTTCTTTGTATTTACATACAAGTAAAGCCTTTTTTATGTCAAATATTTCTACCCTCATGAGGATAAAAATGGATGAGGGTTGCTCTTGAGGAAGATAGGATGAAAGAGCGTGCGAAAGACGAGGGATGAACGAAAGGAAGAATTATTATTTCCAAACATCTATTATGAGAAATAGTTTTAGTTAGTTGATTTCAATCCTTAATATTTTGATCGAAATGTAAGTCTAGTATCCATATATTCAATTCAAACTTAGAAAAGGATGTCATAATCAAATTGCAAAATTTATTTTAGGTAGGTAAGTGTTGTTACTGATTCCATTCTATATGAAACTCTTAGATTTTTGAAATTCATCGAATCGAATCAATGGCACACTTAACCTCAGATTATACTCTCATTTTTGTGTCTGGAATATTGATGATCACAAACGATATATGAATGACGATGTAGACCCGCATGATACCCTTGATGTTGTTTACGATCTCTAGTTAATGTGTCGGTTAACTACACATGTTGCATTAACCACCATAAATTTGAGTTTGTACCATGACTTCAACTTTGTAGTCCCAACTTAGTGTGTCGTTTAACCATGCACGCTCCACTAGTGACTCACAAAGAAATGAAGAGTGTTTCTGTGGGTTAGTATGCTATTTCATATTTTTTTCTAAAGTAACTAGAGTGGGATTTTATAGAATTTTTAGTACTTATATTATATTTTTAATCAAATTAGTGTCCCATCAGAACCCTTTTGACTAACGAACTTCCACTATGCAAATAAATGGTTGTTGAGAAGGATATTCATTCGATGATCATTTTATAGGCCGTCTTCTTATACCTCTCTTATAGCATATCTTCATCAATGAGGTTTACTCTTGGTTTGATTGGCAATATTAAATCTTATATACATAGTATTAACTTACACAATATATAAGGGTGTATTATTTAACCTTTTAAAAATACTAGGTTCAAATTTTATGATTTTTAATTAACTATTAATTAATTAAAATTAAACTATTTTTAATGTTTAATGATAATATTTTAATTAAATAATTTAAATTTTGTATAATTAAATATATATCTTAACTAACTCTTTAATTAAATAATATTTAATTTATCTCGTCCTTTAATTCAAAATTTTGGGTTTATCAATTACCTAGTTTATAGGTTTTAAATTTTAGGCAAGTAAACATATAATGAAATTAGTAAAACGTTAAAGATTTTTGGAAAAAAAAAAAAAAACAAGAGGCACACAAAAATTGAAAAAGCTAAAGGACTATGGATATTTGAAAATCAAGTATAACCTGATTTTTCTACTTTTTTTACAAATGTTATTATTGACAAATCCCTAGGCTCTGATAGGTATTCTAGGTTACAAAAATAAATCAAAGATAATTTGCACAACATAATTTACATAAAACAATTTATGGGCACGTGAAACGTATAGATCTATGGTTTTTCTCATAATAGCAATATACATTGAAAAAACCTAATCTAACCTATGCATAATCTAAATTCATAGAGTTAGTAACATACCATTGCGATTTTCAAAAATAGCAACCTACTTTTCTTAAGGATCTTCCTTGGAAAGAAAACACCAAAAGCGTCATGCCTCTAATGGTTCACACCCAAAACCTTAGAAACTATAAAAGAGGATTTCGAGAGAGGGGAGGGAAGGAATTTCCGGCTAGGCTTCTCAAAGGAATAGATGGTCAACAATCCTAACCCTAAGGGTCCTATTTATAGGTGCTAGGATACGAAGATAAACTCTGATTTGAATATTAAAAACAATCCATTTTAATCTGTATTCAATTTAGTTTCCTTAAGAATTTTGTTGATCTTGATTCGTTGATTCTTTCCAAATTGATCTAATCCAACTTGCCATGCTCAAGGCATAAGAATCATTAGATCTGGTACATGTCAGGGCATATATGATCGATCTCATAGAAGAAGCATATGGGACAAGACTCATAACCTCTAGTTCAATAGTAAAACTAGGATATTAGCATTCCTTAATGTTATTCCATATTTTAATAAGCATGAACTTCTTTCTGAGTTCTGCATTGTCGAGTTTCCTCAAGATTCCATGTACTTTTGCTTAATCAAATGAATCACTTTGATCTATCTCCATAGATCCTTGTTATGTATGTATTCTATATCTACCATGTATATCACAGCGAAATAATTCTCATACCAAGCAAATTTTTTACATTTGCTAAGTTAGAATATAGTTTCCTATGAATTGTACATAGTTTATGTACCAAACATGGGTGACTACGATGCTCCTACTAGCATTGACATATATATGGTTTATCTATTTTTTTCAAGGAAAAGATTCCACTTACTCCCACTAGCTTTGACATATGTATGGCTCATCTTTATTTCTCAAAATTCAAACTCCTTGAACTTTCTTATTGAAATCGTGATCCCACTTGCAAGATGCTTATTTTGGTCCATAAATAAACTTATCAACGTTACACATCTTTCACAAGCTATCTTGGTTTAATTATGTATCTTTTCCTAACAATGCTTGTCTTTTCTTGAAGATCCACTTACATCTAATCATTAATGCCAAGTGCTTGATCTACCAAGTTTCAACATACATAGACTGAATCTTGCTCTCTATTTCCTCCTTCTATGTTGTAGCCTTTAGGGCCTACCATAGCTTTCGACATCTGGTATACTCTTATTGCTCCATATCAATTACTCATTTACCTCAGTAATATAAACTCTTACATAACTAGTGTATGATGTCCTCTATCAAATCTATAAGTAAGAGGTGGACGTATGTTGGTTTCCTCAATAGGTCTTTCAACCTTGAATTGAATGCCAGGTCCAACTTAAGGCTCTTTGTTGGTTGAATCTCAAATCTTATCAAGATTAATGTGGCTCCCACTAGCCCTTTTAGAAGAATGCCCTTTGAGCAACATACACTTTGTTCTTGAAAGGTTTGTTAAACAAATACCAAAATGCTTGACAGGTTCTCCAACAAGATAACACATATATTTCTAAGTCCTTAATTATTGAGCACTTCACGACAAGTGTAAGCCTCATAATTGTAAACTTACATATGTGCAAGCGAGGAGTGAATCCTACTTCATATCTTATAGAGTGTTTCATGAACCTCCTTAGTTGGTACAAGACCAAAGGACTTCTCGTAACACTATTCATGGTACAATCCAATAATTATTAGCACACATTGTGTGACTCATCTAGTACAAAATCAATGAATGACTTGTTTCTTTATCCAACTAACACTCCTTGTGGTAGTGTTTTAGGTGGAGATAGATCGTAAGACTCTTTCACAATTCCTTAGAAAATCAATGATTTTTGAATGAGATTATCACTATCCTATTGCTCAGTTGATTCACAACTTCATTTTATGAGAGATCTAAATACCTAAAATGTTTTAGACTCATGTTCATACGAAGTTGGTCTTACCATGTATTGTGGTCAATCTAAACGGTCTATTAGTGCAAACCAACTCCAATAGATATTCACATCACCCCGTAATGTATTCATCGTCTATCTTGATAAACTTTGCAATTATCATGAGACTTGAGGCCAAATGATATCCAAAATATGATCTAACTAGATACTTGGTAATGCATCTCTTATTTATTTATCCAACACTATGAATCCACAAATATATTTCACCCAAACCTTTTGGATGTATTTAAATCAATACGTATTGTGATCAATCTGAACGATCCATAGGTAAACTAATCTCAACAGTTATTTGCACCACAATAATACACCTTATTCAAATATTCGAATCAATTTTGAACTATTGTTACTATACTAGTTTCACAGATTTCATGACTTTCTTTTAACATGTTAGAATGCTCCACATTTAAATAAGTCAGAACTATCTCCTAAATCATAGTATAAACAATTTCAATTATAATACCATAGACTAAACATTTGGGAGAGTTGTCTTTTGATCGCACGAATAGTAGCAAGGGTTTGACATTCATGATCATATTACCTTCTCCATTTTTCGATCTTCTTACTTCATTTTTGTCACTACACATTCTTGCAAATGTCAGTACTTAATCCTTAGTAAAATAATCAAGGATTGGAAGTAATGTTCCAATGGAATTGTAAATCTATATATTTGATTGAATATCAAACATGTTAGAACTAGTTATCTTTTGATCCTATGCAAAGTAGCAAGAGCTCGTGATCCATGATGAAATTTAACTTCTTCATGTTTCGGTCCTTTCACCTCAAATATATATTTTAGGCATATATGCTTTCTTAGTCCTTTCTTTATATGGAAAAGAATAGCTATTAGAACATGCCTAAGAATAGGCCTTCCTTTGTTGTTGGGATTTGGGCCTAGATTAGGTTTACCAACACAAATTGCCTTTTAACCCATGGGAAATTGCCTTGTTTCTTCTTGACACTTCTATGCATGAAAGTAAAAATATGGGAGTAATTATAAGTTTGAGTTTCTATGATTGGCAATGTTAGTTCCAAAAGGAAACCTCAACATGCAACACAACTCCTTCATGGGCATCCGAAGTTGCTCATATCAAAATCAGAATGAACTTATTATATGTACATGTCAACTAGTTGATTAACCTTAGTTAACTCTTAACTCAAGGAAATTCCATTTTCCTTCAATATGTCAGATTACAATGTACATTTGATAACTGCTCTTTCTGATTGATTAGAATGCAGTAATTAGATGAACCTCGGGAAGAGCTTAGTCAAAGGCTTGATCTTTTCTTTTCGTTTATGAGAACTATTCACAAACTACAAATTTACACAAGATTGATCATCATAATAGTTAATCCTTTAAGAAGTTTTAAAGTAGTATATTTTAGTGGATAAGGTTATAGACACTATTCAATATCAATTTCGATTATAGTTGGTTTTACTTATCCTTAGAAAATAATTACACTAAATAAATTATTTAAGAACACTAGGATCCATATCTGGCTTCATGATGTGTAATGGGATGTCGTAAACACACCATAAAGTTATTTAGGTAGGTAAAGCCCTTTTCCAATTTCGATCACCATGAAATTCCTAGATCTTTGAGATTCACTGACTATCAATGGCATGTTGATCTTGGATTATATTCATCTCAAATTCAATGACGAGGTCGTCGCGGATCACTGAATAGATGGTGCATCTACCATAAAAATTGTGTTGTCCTAGACTCAAGTTATCCTTGAGATTTACGAGTTTCACATCATTCTCTAACTATACCATTAAATTGTTGTGTCGGTTAACCACACAAGCTCCATCAACAAATTACAAAGAGAATCTGCAACTTTTTGGATAACATAAGATTCACGTTAAATAGATTGTGAATTAACCATGCAAAATCGCATGGTCCCCAGCTCAAGTTACACTTGAGATACACGAGTTCCATATCATTCTCAACTATACTCTAGATTGATGTGCCGGTTAACTACACAAGCTCCTCCAATATAATATAAAGAGAATGTGTTCTTTTCATGGATAATATGAGACTCTCATTATATTAATAAAACATGATTTTGTTTTATACTTGTTTTAGAAGACTTTTAGGTTGACCATTATCACTATAAAACCCTTTCGGTAACTACATTCTCAAAATATAATAGGGCAGTGAGGGTGGTAAGCACAAAGCATATTAAAACTCACCTTATTAGGAATCATAGAGACGTCCTTAAACCCCTACATCATGATGGGTGAGCCTAGTCATGGTAAGACTGATAATGTCAATATTTAAACATGCAAGGACACATGTTGTAACTTTCTCATATATATAATAGATACAATTTTAATATGTATAAATACAAGAGGTAAATTTAAAGCACTTTAAATTTAGTTGTCTATTATTAATTCTAATTAATTGCGAGGATGTAATATAACAATTAATAAATCATGAAGGGTCAATATTCAAATTTATAAATCTCTATTATAAATAATATTAAATATTTAAGTTCACTATTTAAATAATAAATAAATATTCTAATTTAAATAATCACGTACAAATAATATTTATCAATTTTCCAGATATAAAACATTTTAAATTTGGTATATATCCCTATTTAAAAAACCTTCAAATTTGAAAAAAAAAGGAAACCCTAATGTGGGCTGCTCACGTCCTGAGCATAAATCCCTTAAGTCGTGAGCTGCCACAAAGGGTTTTCTCAGTTACAAATTTTCCAATTTTTCTTCTTTCATTCAGTTTCAAACAAGCATTTACATAATGTATGGATCTAGGGTGAATGTAATCATGAACCAATGGTTCTGATACCACTATTGGATTTTCTACGCATCAAATACACTCTAAACTAGGTAGCGGAAAAATCGAAACTACGGTTAACCAAAGTTTATATGTAACCTATGGATCTATGGTTTCATGCTAATTACATCTACCCTAGAAAACGTAAATACAAAGAAGAAAAACATACCTCTTATATAGCCATTGATCTCCGTGCTTGAGATCTTGATCCTGTCCTCTACGAAGTTGCTTGGATGAGAGGACCCAAACTAGAATCCCTCTACTGTTATAACACCCAATGACACCAAAGAGTGGAATAAAAATAACTAGGAGAAGGGTCTATTTCACAAACCCAAAGAGGGTTAGAAATTGTCCTGAAAAGGGGGAGGAAGAGGGGTTGGCGAAATTTCAAGCGAAAGTATAAGGAAGAATGAAATCCCTAAGGCCCTATTTATACCCTTGGATCCCTTCGTAGCTTTTCTACTCCTTCCCATGTGGGATGGAATACCTAGAGTGAATTTCAGTCCTTTTCCCATATGGGATGAAGTGAATTCATCCAACCCTAATTCCATAAGGGTTCTTGAACATTCCTAATTAACCAACTATTCATTAATGAATATTAAACCCTTTAATTAATTAAACTATTAATTAATTCCCAAAATATATTTTCAATTAGTTTCTAATTAATTATTAACCATAATAATTAATAAACCAATTTTGTCTTTATTTATTCTAATCAATATGGGTCTTGAGAGCAAACTATAAGGACATTTTTATTATTAGAAATATTACCAATAGCTAATGACCTTGGACATTCTTTCCAACATGATCATCCACTTGAACATCATCAACACGTGGAGCAAGATCATCTACTTAAACATCATCAACATGTTGAGCAGGATCATCCACTTGAACTGGATCTACTTGAACATCCACTTGTATTGGATCTACTTGAACTGATTCTATAGTACCTACTATACCAAAGTGTAGTTAATGAGTTGGATGTTTTAGTATAATTAAATTGTTTTAATAACATAATTTTTTTTCTTTGAATTAGCTTTCTTATTTTTTGGCCTTGAAGTGGATGCAACATCTTATGGTATTGTAGGACACGTTGATCTATTATGGCCCTTTTCTCTGCAAATGGTGCATCTTATAACTATACTTGCTTTTTGAGATAGTATGCCTTATTGTTCCCTTGTTTTTCTTATTAGATCGATCCCTTTTCGTTTTAAGGGTTGGCTCCATACTTTACCATAATTTTCTATCAAACCACCCTTTATCTCATCCAAAGCATATCTCCTAGCATTTCTATATTAAGTCACACTAAAAATCAAGTTCAAATTTGTACTTACCCTGCTTTCATTTTCCTTATGCTTATTTTGGGATTCAGCAAAAGTTGATTCTTAAAATGCTTTCCAATCCACTTATATGTTACAACGGAACCAAGTTTGAAGACTTTTGAGCAATTATGGTCATCAATTAAGGAATTAATCTTGGAAGACCTTTCACTACTCATCCAGGAAGCCCACATTCTAAAATGACAAGAGGGGTTCTTATTATCTTTACAACATCTTAATAACAACCTCTGACTATCATTTTTCTCATAATAAATGTTCTAGCCATTCTTCACTGCATAGTTAGTCACACAAATTTTCAATTCCAGAGGGTTAGAGAATCTCATACCTAGAATTGGCACAATTCTATCCCATTTCTGGTTCTCATTAAGGATAGAGTACAATGTTTGTCATCCCCATTGTTGGTTTCAACCGCATCATTTGTATCCTTACAAATACTTGACACCCGATGCAAAAATTCATCACCAATAGTCTTGTCAAGAGAAGGAATACAATCATCTGCTTCATGATCATATGGAATATCATCAAAAAGTTGGGAATCGGTGTCATGATCCGGGTCTTATTCAGAATAATTCCCTTAGTCATCCTCTACTACTTCCATATTAGTCCAATGAAGTAAAAGTTCATTTTCATGATCTATATACACATTCATTCATAAACCATTTTCATCACTATAACTCGTTTCAATAAACTCAAAGTAGTCAGCATCATTCTCAATTCTCCTAATACCCTCTGCTAATGGTTCATTTCTAGTGCAGTAATATACATTATCGCAACTGCCTTCAATCAACTTTTCAATGAACAAAATAAACTCTTTGAGATCCATTGCACTAAAATCGACATAACAGATTGAAACAACAACCACCTTTTAAGTACACTAATGGTTTTGGTGTGAACAAACAATTATAATGTACATAAATTGTCAAATATTTACGACGCTTGCAATCGGAGGCCGTATTCTTCACTATAACACTAACATTCACCGGTTCTCTTCAATTTCGTAATCATAATCTTGGATTGGATTGTTGTCTTCAATTTCACTATGAACCTTAAGTTTAAGGAGAAAGGGGGTGAAAAAGAAACGGCGATGACATGTGTTCTAATTCCATGAAATATGACATGTCATCCACAATTAAACATTTTAAAATAAGCATACCGGCAAAACATGTTATGACCTGTCACGAGAGTTTTGGTGAGCACGAATAATAAGTTCAATGGTATAATAAGGAGAATAAAAAAAAATAAAAATAAAAAAAGATAAGGAACCAAATGAGAAGAAGTCCAACACTTTCTTATCCTCTTAAGTTATTTTTCCTTTATGCAATGAGGGAGTGTTTTTGATTTGCTTATAAAAGGAGAAAAGTTACTGTAAGTTTGGTTTTGTTTGTTTAAAAAACTTAATTATCGCAATATGCTTGTAATTATTTGATTTTATTTGGGTTATTTTTAGGTTGTAATTTTGGTTATTAATATAATCAGTCGATCAAAAGAAATTGATTAAGAAATTAAAATAGTTATGTTTTCACATTTTAAGGTATTTCTTTGTTAACGTGTGTATACATTGTTTGTGTATATGTAGGTGCATATTAATTAGACTTTATAGTAGTGACTAGTGAGTTGGAAGAAGAGAAATGGGAATGAATGATAGGTGTCTACTCTTGGAGACAATCATTCGAAAAACTTGCCACGAAATATGCCGTAGCTCTTAAATGACATGTGCAAGTAGGGTACTTCAATTTTTAATCCAATAAATTTTAACGGACCAAAATACACTTGCGAATGAAATATTTCTCACTGTTCGGACAGAACAATGTTACGTTGTCATAATCAAAGTTTCGGTGTCACAGTACGTTGTGTTCTTCAATACTATTTAAGTTTGTGAATAAGTGGTCATGAAATCAAGACCACAAAAACCTCGGATTATTAAAATCTCTATATTGTGTACAAAGGTATTATAATCAATTTCTTACATTTTTTTTTTTTGAATTATTAGAATTTTAAAGTTCTCTAAATGATATTTCATATAGTTTTTAATTTACTTAGAAACGCTATCATTGTACTATAAAGGTTATAGGTTACATTTAATTTGGTTAATTATATTTGTAGATAGAGGAAAAGTATTTAAGTTTCCCTAAATGTACGTATACAAGAATCCACTTTATGATGTCAAATCCTAGTCGTTTGCCCCATATGACAGTAACATTTTGTCCTAGATAACTTTCCATCAAACATAATGACCTACGTCTAGAGTCTAACGTTGTAGTGGCCATAGTTAATTGATTTTTTAAGGTTAACTTCTAATTTAATTTTTTACATAATATCTCCCATAAGTAACCTATCTTATAATTTAAAGTTATAATTTAAAGTTATTGTTAGCCACCTTATATTTTCAGTTTGACCTTTAAATAAATAACAATTTTAATAGTTAAGCATATTCTAATTCTAATAGGTTTTTTATAAACTTAACTAGTTTATTATCATCTACCTAAAATATTTTTATCTCATTTAATTAATCATTTTTTTAAATACAAATCATATCTAATATGAAAATGTAAAATACAAATATATCAACTTTTTATTTATATACTTTATATATGAAAAATTATTAAGTTTTAGTTATAGAAAAACATTGAAAATATTATATAGTAGTAATAAAATGAAATATGTTTTAAATGGAATAATATTATATTAACCACTAAATATATATTGAGTGATCAAAATAAAAAAATAAAAAATATTTACTTCAGTGGTCTTAAATAATTATTTTAAAAAACCAAATAGAAATACATTATAAAAAAATATTTCATTGCTATTATTTTCATATAAACTAGCATTAAAGTCATAATGTGTTGTTATACAGAACTTGTATGTTACATAGAATTAATTTGCAGTTAATGAAACCGAAAATTTTAAAAACAAGGGACCAAACCACAAGGTAGCTCTTTTGCTATATATATATATATATATATATATATATATATATATATATATATATATATATATATATATATATATATATATATATATATATATATATATATATATATATAAAAGTTCGATCGAGTGAGAAATTAAAATAAGCAAGGACTCCAAGGATAATTTTTTTACGGTAGAATTTATCCAAAATCATATGATTCAAGAATGATTTGATTCAAATTATTATGATTGAAAATGTTATGATAAAAAAGTAATATGATTCAAAAAAATACGAGATAAATGTTATGATGTTTAATATTCTTTTTATTTAAAATTTAATAATTCTTAATTATTAAAAACTGTAAATCGCATTTAGTTTAAAAAATTAAAAAAATCAAATTAAGCAAAAAAAAATCAAAAAATAAAGAAAAACACTAGTATCTTCAACTATGTAGTAAATCTATTAAAAAAAATTAAAAGAAAAAAAAAATGAAAACATTAAAACCGAGCATGTATTTGTTCAAATTTTTTTAACGAAAAATAAAAAAATAACAAAAATAAAAAAAAAACGAAAAAACTAAAATAAATGAAAATAAATAATAAAACTCACTTAAATGACATTTCATGGACGTTTGTCGCACGTGATTAAATCCTCAAGTCCGTATTAGTTACCACGGATGTGGGTCGCATGCGAACTCATCATATCCAAGTATTGAGTTTAACATTTGTACTATTGATCAAATGAGTGGTGGAAAATTATCATTGCAATTCTCCTTATTTTTTAGCCTCCACCACACTGGATCTTATATATATATATATATATATATATATATATATATATATATATATATATATATATATATATATATATATATATATATTTATATATATATACTCTTATGATTACTACTTTGAAATGTAAATCTTTATAAAAACGAGTACACTACACTTTTAAGTATATACCAAACATACTCGACTTTTGCAAACTTTATACAAATCATTATGCATAGTGATTTATCCACTTATAAGTTAGGGCTAATAGCTATTTGCGTACCAAAGTTAAGGGCTTTACAGTGAGACACTATTCATTAGTTAAGTCTAAATATTTAGCATACCCACACTACTATTACCGTTAATCTTCGAAGCGAGATACGTACACACACACACACACACACACACACATATATATATATATATATACGTGGTTGACATGCCCACCTATGGTTGCTAGCTAGAACCGCGACCGATAAATCAAAGCAGGTGATAAGTATCTATTATTGTTACTACGACTTACAATGAAGCGTTGTAGGGGGTACATTCAATCACATAGCTTGGTTATAGGACTCACTATAAACATTAACCATAATCTTTCTCTTTCACTACAAAACCATAGATTTGGTTTCTCTCAAAACAGTTTTAAGTGTGGATTTACTTACGCAAAGACATCTTTTGGTTTCAAGGGTTATTCAAAGACTCTTTACAAACACAGTTTTAAGTATGTATTTACTTATATAAAGACATCTTTTGGTTTTCAATGGTTATTCAAACACTTCTTACAAACAAAGTTTTAAGTAAGGTTTTACTTACAAAGAAAACACTTTTTAGACTTTTTAAAGGTATCAATGTTGTTAGTAGAAAACCTAAAAATATCACCAAACTTTTGTTGAACCTCAAAACTACATGTATTCTTAGGGAATCAGTAATCAAGCAATTCAGATGGTGGATTAGTCATGGATTTCAGGCTATCTAGTTTGCTAGTTTTGTTATGCATATCTATCTGTTAAAGGATATTTATGTACTATACTATTATCTGTAAGGACTATTTATTCAACATCAAGATGAAATAAAGATGATGTTTTGTTATTGTTGTACTTGTGCTATATATTTAGTTTAGCTGTAATCCATGAACTAAGTCGCATAGCCCGACATGTTTTGCTACCTTGGTAGGGGGGTGACACCGAACCTTATATGGAGATCTCGAAAACTCCCAGATCATAGCTACCTCTAATATCAAGAATCCCATGCATATGTACAAAAAGTAATTCTGACACTCCATTCATAATACCGATTCTCTATCTAGAAACAAATGGATTGCCACATACCTTGCCTTTAAGTCCACAACCATCAATTCATCACGAGAATCATTCTTCAATACAAGAGGCATCATCCTCATAGTCGGGATACATCAGAGACAACAAAAGTATTTTGTTCCTGATTCATTTCCCTTATCACTAATGGAATCAACTAGCACCTGACCTAACTACATTCGAATTAAATAGACCCTTGACCTCATTTGAAGAAAACCATACAACAATTATCCTATTGTGCAGTCCCAGACCGCCATACTTGTTGTCAAAGAAAAACGCAATTATCTAATCTCATGTTGGGTCTACACCCAACTCTGAAAATCACATGTATGCTCTCTTTCTTTCCTCTGAACATAAAATGCTGGAAGCACATAACCCTCATCGAAGATAATGACATCCCAATCCATCTGTCAATCATTCAATCTACGACTTCAATCCTCAAGCCGATCATCACAATCGCTTCCTTCTTGAGTCCCGTGACTCGACTGGCACTACCTTGAGCATGACTCTCAAGACCTAAAAATCAACTAACCCACCAAGGTCTGCACCATTCAAACCAAAACTGACATAGCAACTGATCCCCAAACAACTAACCAGACCCATCCTTAGCCTGAATAACCATAACTGATAAGGATAGAAACACATTTCATTGGATCATGGTGCCAAACCATACAATCTACCCCCAACAGCTCCTTAGAATCCCCGAAATCTTCCTTGATTCGACTACGGATCATGTGCTTTCAGTAGTACGAGCCTAATACTACCTTTGACACCTATCCGTACTTTCCTTAAGAATCGTTTAGGATCATCTAAGTAACTACTCATGTCAACTACCATTTGCTCCAATAACATATACCCACTCTCAAACAAATATACACTATTAAACAACGCACCAATTCCTCTAAGGAACTTCCTAGGCTCTCCTAGGATTCCTACATCACCCTGCCATCAGCTGCTGAAGAACCCCTACTAATATCAGCTAACTACTTCATGAATACAATTACATGCAATAAAACTTAAATAATCATGTGAATAAAAGACCCAATACTAAAAAGGTTAGACTCAAACAAGAGTTGTGTAATAGGGCCAAATCAATTACTCTAGAAGTATTTAACCTTTGCAGCATGTAAATTAACATATTTATTTAATAGTTAGCTCACATCAATATGATTCCAACAAATCATAAAGCAACCAGGATTTGGGTACTAACATTATATAGGCTATAAAAGATAAAAAGGCATCGTCCAACTAACCTGCTTCTGCAATGCTTGGAACTTCTATCAACATTGCTAATCTTCCTAGATTCTCCTTTGAGGATCTCTTTTACGAAAATCCTCACACAAGCACATTCTGACATTCTTCGTAGGCTTTCCTAGGGTTCTTTTCACATGAATCCCTACCATCAGTTGCATAAGAGACTCCCTCTAATAACTTATAACTACCTCACGAATACACTTACATGCCACAGGCACTAGATAATTATTTTACTGCAATGTCTCACACTACAACAGTTGGACTCAGACAAGAATTGCACAATAGAGTTAAACCTAATATTATAAAATTTTCTAATCCCTGCAACATGTAAGCTAACGTATTTGCTTAATAGTTAGCCGATATTATTGGAGGTTTCTAAAAGTACAAATCAAGCAACATTCGAGCATCGAGTAATCTAAACCAGTGCATCGCCTAAATAGGCCATTCTATCCAACATCTGAAATACATACTAATATGCAGTTCCACAAGCTCAATCAACTTGCATATAAAGGCATCTCTCGTAACACTCTATCATGCAATACTGAGCAAATGTTTAACCCTAATTTAGACTGCAATTCTCACATACTTATACCAAAACAGTAAGTATATCACATGTATAGGTATTTTGGGAAAATTTACTTGAGCTCGGTAGATTACACGAATTGCACCCGTTTTTCGTTATAGAAATGTTCGTAGAAAATTTATCTATTTTTCGAAAAGATTACCAAATTCTTAGCTTGAGTTCAGACACACCCAAGAGTGTGCCCAAATCCCTCAAACAAAGGCTATGATACCAAATTGTAACATCCCAAAAATACCAAAGTGAAAATTTCATTTTAAATAAGCGAAAACCATTCAATCATCATAGTATTCGTAAACATTCAGTGCAAAATAAATCCCTAGGGGATGCAGTGCGATTAAGACGAGCCTTTCCTTTTTAAACCAGAAGTACATAAAACATTTTAAACATAAATTGTAAGCACAAAGCTTAGTGAGTTCCCCAAAATACCCCATACCATACATACATATCAACTCGAAGTTGTAATGGTTCTATTTCAACTCAATTAATGATTTTTAACTGAACGAGTCTACTTCACCCTCGCATCTCTTTCAACTCCATCAATGTTTTTCAACTAAATGGGTCTATTTCACCCCCAAGTCTATTTTACCCCTCATACATATAACATGCAAGCATACCAACAAGAGTCACAAAGACAACAAGCACATAACGAATGGTTTTATTTCACCCCCCAAGTCTATTTAAACCATACTTACATAAAGCATATAGTCATATCAGCAAGATTCACAAGGACATCTAACTTCCTACACACATAATCCAATGGGCCGACATTGGTGCCTTCGACCCATGAGGAGGGTGAAGAGAATCACTTGAAGCACTCAAAAACATTTCAACAGCTACTGCAAAAACAGAAAAACCAACCCAAGCTTCATAAAGCCAAACCAAAACCATCCCTTAGTCAAATACTCATTTCTACCTAAGTTTGACCAAAAGTTACACGGGTTAAAAAGTCAATGGTCAAGTCAACACAGACGGCACCCACGTCGTGGCAATTCCTTTTCGATATCGTGGTCACGTCTAAACAAAATACATGTCATGAATCTCACCACCAATCTATGGGACTCATTGGCCATGCCATGGCTGCTGGTTAGAAAAGCATTTCCCATCTTTAAGAGCTTAATCCATAATGACCAAAACTCATAAAATCAGATCTGATTCCTAATAGCTTCATAATGGGTTAAGTTTCCACCTTTATCCTTGTAGATGGTCCAAACAAACAAAATATATTCTTTAAGTCTCAAAGGGACCAAAAATGCATCTTTCTTAACTTACTCCATTAAGTCCAAGTCACCAACCTTCATATCTGAATCAATATGATGTTTAGATGGATAAAGCTTCAAATTTTTTCCATAATAAAGGCACAACCTTTCAAGATCTAAACTTGATGCACTAAAATGAAAAAAAATGCTAACACAACTTGCATGGCTTAATGAACAAGTAACAAAGCACAAATTTCCCAAGAGTGTTCCATATAGCTCAAAACGTGTTAAAGTTCTTCCAACTTCCGGAACATAAACTCAAGGGACTAAAAAGTGGCAAATAAGTCAAATAACTAGATCTTTGAAACCAATGAGAAAGTTAGAAGATTTTTACTCACAATGGTACAGTAATGAAGTCACCTAGTTGGATCTGTACTTGAACCCTTATTTTATAGACTTTACCACTACCTTGATCTTCAAGATTTAACCTTCCCATGGAGAAATAAGCTCATAAATGATGTCAAGGGTCAAAAAAAGTAAGATGAGGCTAGGGTTTCTCAAGGAATGATCATAGGTAATGGAGGGTTGTAACAACGTGAATTTTTAAAACAATTTTTCATTTTTCAATAACATAAAACTCATTCAATATTCTCAAATCTCAAATTTAACAAATGCCACCATGATAAAACATATCCCAATATCATAAAGTAAATCTTCTGCCAGTGCATACAGATCATGTCAATGCCTTCCCTTGTTCATCGCTAGAACGTAAAACACATAACACATAAAACTCTAAGCATAAATGCTTAGTGAGTTCCCTAAAATACCACATACATGAAATACTCCACTCAAGGCCATAACCCTATGGGATCTTCCGATCCATGTGTCTCAGAGGACGTCCATCCCAACTTTAGTAGACCTTCCGGCCCTACCCGTATGACCTTTCGGTCCTCATCATCTTGACCTTCCGATCCATACACTATTGACCTTCCGGTCTATATCATGGTACTCATATCATAGCATAACACACACATATCACATAGCAACACATATCACATACTCTACATAGAATATAATACATTCCGGTCACACATAGTTACCACTCTAGGTAAAGTATAATGAGAAGACTCACCTCTCAGGATGTCTAGTAAACCTTCTGGCTTGATAACCTCGATCAAGCCTCCACCTAACACATAAGGAAAACATCTCTAATTAATACTTTCTCTTAAACTCATCTCTATAGAATGGGTAGAAGACCATTCTACCCCTCCCTGACCTCTCTTGAATCAGTATGACCAAAACCCTAAGGTTAACTGAAGTCAACTCTACTCAACGGTCAAACTTTGACCTGACTCATCGAGTGCACTCAGGTGACTCGGCGAGTTCATGATTTTCCTCTAAATACTCCTAAGGTCTCACCCGACTCATCGAGTTAACCTTTCACTCGACAGGTTACTACTGGTCACGAATCGCGGGCCAACCCAACACAACTCGTCGATTCCTCTTATGGACTCGGTGAGTTTCCTCCTTGGCCATACTCAAATGACCTTCTGAGGTTAGATCTGTTTCCCCAACATGTAGATCTGACGTTCTAGCACCCAACAGTCACGTAAAAGTCCAGACTTTATACACATGAAACACACATATAACTCTATATGGTGAAATAGCTCTAAAAATGGCATCCAAGATTCATAACTCCAATGGAACTGCATAAAGTTGGAAGATTGGGACTCTCTGGACCTCTTAAGGTCTAGATCCAATACTTATTTCACATTGGGACCTCATATACTATAAAAGAAAGGGTAATAGAAAACCCTAGATTCAAGGATTCTTCACAAAATAGAAGAACGGGTCGAATTACTACCTTATAATGGAGATCCCTGCTTGAATGTCTCAGAATGACATCCTCCTTTGGTCTTTCTAGCTGAATCCCTTCTCCTCCTTTGCAAAAATCATACAAAAATACTTGGTTTCATCATAAGAAGTCACCCTTGGATACAATGGCAGTGTAGGGTTTCTCACAGGAGATATGAGGCGCACCCAAGGTCATAAGTTCCTTCAAATAGAATCCAACCCCAAAACTTACGGTTTTCTCTGCCCAACACCTACTCGGCGATTCCATACTTAAACTCATCGAGTCCTCTCATTAAATACCCACAATCAACTTGACGTGACTCGGCGAGTTAGACTCTCAGCTCGTCGAGTCCCTCCTAAATCCTCAAAATTGCAACACAAACTAACATACCCGAAATACCGGATGTTAAAATTCTCCCCCACTTAATTTTATTTCTCCCTGAAAATCGCTCCTCAAACCACATCGAAAGAAACCAAACGTCTGAGAATCACCCCTGAAATAATCTCACACCAAAACGACGTCTTCCTCTATGGATACCTGGACCTGACCAGGAACTCCTAAATTAGGAACAAACCAGCCCCTCTGCCGCTGAGATATCCCTCCTGACTTTCAACTAAATACCCAACAATCCGACACCGATCACCCATCCCATACATACCAAACAAACCCAAATATACTTCTATAGTCGAAAGGGGCACATTACACCAAAGAATCATCTCATGCCCTGAAATCGAACCCTATCGGCTCAAAGAAATTTCAACACTCTGCCATCAGATAAGAAATAAACACGCTCCTACAACATGTCCTATGACATCTATAATCATAAACCCCAGCTTACTCTCAATGATCCTTTCTCTACCCTGGGTATTAGGTCATCTCTCAACCAACCATTAACTTCCAAAGGTTACTCATATCATGTTCCTAGTGTCTCATTGACTTCCTTCTAACATCAACTATCTCGGCCCAGTGACACACAAGTCACAAGTTCTCTTTATCTCAAACGAATACCATACTCCCATCAAAAACTCACCTCACCCTCGAGCTTAGGCGAATTAATACTCACTTGCCTCATGCACCTACTGGTAGTTCCCGTAATAACGAACTGACCCCACCAGGTCTAAGATATCGGGTGACAACAATACCCCTCAACCAATAATACATATCGAAATCCAAAATCTCATCTTGCCTAACCAACACACTACCAAAGCCAAGCTCAAACTCGAGAGTTTGGTCCGACCCAAAGTTGGAACCACTTGTCCTAATGAAACAATCATCTCATGACTCAAACTACAATCCGCGCTAATACCACTTTTCCAATTCCTCCTGTTGCGACAACCATCGCTCAAGTCAGAATATAATGATTCCCGAAAAATATGGGGACCCCAGTCTCTTCCCTAGTTCGACCTCCAGGCACCCTAAAACTCAACTATTAGGGCTACTCTAGCCCAAAACTCTTCGGCGTCGTGCTCAGATCAAAGAGTACTTCCTCATAACCACCTTTCGCTGACTAGAGAGTACTACAGCTTCCCGTTGCATCGCAACAACCTCCCTCTAACTAGTGAGTACTACGGCTTCCCGTGTATCACAACAACCTCTGACTAGTGAGTATTATGGCTTCCCGTAGTATCATAACAACCTCTGACTAGTAATTCCTATGACTTCCCATAGCATCACAACAACCTCTGACTAGTGAGTACTACGACTTGCCATAGCATCACGATAACCTCTTACTAGTGAGTACTACGGCTTCCCATAGCATCACAACAACCTTTGACTAGTGAGTACTACGGATTCACGTAGCATCACAACAACCTCTAACTAGTGAGTACTACGACTTCGCGTAGCATCACAACAACCTCTGACTAGTGAGTATTACGGCTTCCCATTGCATCACAACAACCTCTCATTCTCAAATTACCGTCACCCTGCGTCCACTAGCACATGATCGTGGACTAACATAGATAGGTGCCCACACTTATCCAAATTACACATCATTACTCATGATGAAAACCGCCATCTCCAAGACACATCTTCCCGTTGCAATTCTCATTCTTAAACAATTCCTCCTGATGCCAATACCTAAGGGCTCCCACTGGCACCACAGATACTCAATACACCACTTGCAGTCTCAACCCAAGACTCAACATTAATTCGAACTTCAGGTTATCATACTCGGGTACCTCAGCAATGACCACAGAACCTCACGACGTACTGCCTCAACCCCTGATCTCCTTCTTTCAGCATCATACATAGATACACCTACACATTTCCTTAGAATCTCACAACAAATCTTCATTTCACAACAGGCCACTACTGGGTATCCCAACTCTCAATTGAAACATGAAAGAATCGTCAATGACTCAGAACATATTGGCAACAATCTGAAACTTCCTTCTATATTGCTCAAAAACTCATGCAATAATACTCATAACGACCCTGAAGTTGTTGCTAAATCAAATCCTCCTCTTTACGAACCGTACAACCGCTCATACAATGAACCAGAGTTTTCTCCGTTGTCGGACTAATCTTACGAGCCAACCATCTCGAGTTCATCATAATAATTTCGAAGAATTCCTAACCACCTCAAGGTCTCCGACCAACGGCTACTTGCCGTGGGGACACTCATCCGTTCACAAACATGCACTACATGCATTATCTCGCTCTACGTCATGCCTCGACCACCAATACCCATGATCTCATGAACCTGCACCGCAGGTCTCTATATCCAGTTCTCTAACCGCTTTTGAACAAATCCCAGATCTCCTCAATAAAGTGCCCGGTTCTCCTCCACTTAGGGTTCGAGCCAACACCAATTGGCGCACTAACAATCTATCTCACAGACTGTTTCCACCATTAACATCGCACCTACTCCTGGAAGGTGCTACACAACGCTCAATGATCTCCTCGATAGGGGTAAAGCAACTCCAATACCCCGAACTTCAGATGAAATTTTAGAAACTTTTCATCATGACTACCTCTTAGTCATCAAGAATCTCATACTATTCCACTACTAGGAATCTCTATCGTCCAGTAAGAACCCTGACTCTCAGTCTGGAAATAATGAATCATCATACTCCTCATCCTCAACTTCTCAACCAACGTTCCATTACATGGATCATCACAAGAATAGGGACTCCATTCCCACACTAGATACCCATCATAAACAAAAGGGCCATCCTCCCGATACACTCTTCTTGTTCATCTGATGCTACAACTAACACACACCCTACTATACTCAAATAGGATGCATCCTGGTCCTTGACCATCTCAGTCTCCACTGACAACCTGCTCATGACATATCATTATCTCACGGTAGATATACCGCCCGATACTCTGGTGGAAGATCACCATTAATGTCAACCCACATGGTATACTCCCAAACTCTGAAACCCAAATCTCAACACTTCTTACGTCTCCCACAGGAAACGGAAATAGCACTACTCGGGTCACAGTAAACGACATCTCTATTATCGGATGATTGCTCAACTCAGGCCGCAATCCTTCATAAACACCATCTCTATTCATCCTTGAGTCATGCGACTGCATCTGTCATCTCAAAAAAAAATCCTTGAATTTATCTCAACCTCCCTCTCAAGGGATGCTTCTTTTGAAACTCATTCAACATGGCGCTTAGGCCTGATACCCTGTCGCATCCGATGTCCACCTAATCCATCATGACAAAATAATCCGGAAAGAGGTACAAGCATTATCTGCTACGAATCATGATACCTGAACCATGACACCACCTCTCAAGCTGCCACGCACCATGGTACTCGAACTATGACATCACCTTTCGGTCTACTACCAATCATGTTACTTGAACCATGACATCACCTCTCGGTCTACTACCAATCATGGTACTCAAACCATGACATCACCTCTCGTTCTGCTACCAATCATGGTAATCGAACCATGACATCGCCTTTCCTGTGGTTCAGCCTCCTCCATGTCCTGAGTCCCCAACTCAACCTCCCTCTTCCAAGAATTTTCCTGGAGCTCGGAAAATGTTTGGTACATCGAGTTCGCAACGAACTCCTGAATATATTTCCTTAGAATGCTCAGATATCGACTCATGTGTGCCTGCTCAGAAGACACATGCTCAGGGCAAAACTGCACCTTCTAGTGAAACATTTGTGTAATCACAGTCATGAACTCCATCCCCATCCTAAAGGACAAGGTCTCATGTGCCATCCGTTCCCTCTCCACTGGGGAACCTAATCATCTCGAAACATGGTGGTGAACTTCTTCCAGGTTACCGCTGCAATCTCTGCAGGAGTGAAGTCTTCTGACACACACTTCTACTAGTCTTTCGCTCCCAAACGGAGCTGGTTCAATGCGAACCGTACCCTCAAATGTTCCGTATAGGAACAGGTGTCGAAAAATCCCTCAAAATCAGAGGCCCACCTCATCGTGAATCATCCAACGAATCTCGTCATCACTAACCCTGATGTTCTCTGGTGTGACGTGTACTCACCAAGATGTCTCTAAAACACAACACAAAGATACCAAAGATTTCATTGAGTATTCTCGCACTCGATCACCCAATATTGCTTGTTCCTTGGTACCCTAAGGATTCTTACTTGGACTACACACTGATCTGGTGCTTCCACTAGTACGGGCCCTATACTACCATCCACATCACAGCAGTATTCATTCCAAGTCCTCCACCTAGGATCCCAGATCACAAGTACTCTACTTCTCTCTAAGCATCGACTACCCTTCGGTAGGCCCCTCGAAAGATCCTCACTGCTACCTACTCACTCTCAAGCATTTCATAGCGGCAGTAATCTGCTAGGCTAAGGAATCACAGATCAGGCCACTCTAGTCCTAATATGAATACCTAGCCTACTCTAGCATACATAACATTTCATATCATATGTCATAACACATAATGTAAGGGTATTTTGGGGAATGACCGTTCCGGTGCTAACTGATCGTACACACTGCTTGTTTCTGCAATCTCAAATTCTTTAACTTTTTAGAAAAATTGTTTTTGTATTAAAACCTCCTCAAATCCTCAGTTTGAGTTTAGATACGCCCAAAGGTGCATCCGAATCCCTCAAACCAAGGCTCTGATACCAACTTGTAACAACGTGAATTTTCCAAAAACAAATTTTCATTTTTCAATAACATAAAACTCATTAAATATTCTCAAATCTCAAATTTAAAAAAATGTCATCATGATAAAACATATCCCAATATCATAAAGTAAATCTTCTGCCAATGTGTATGGATCATGCCGGCGCCTTCCCGCGTTCATGCTAGAACTTGAAAAACATAACACATAACACTGTAAGCATAAATGCTTAGTGAGTTCCCCAAAATACCACATACAAATCATATGCCACTCAAGGCCATAACTCTATGATATCTTCTGATCTATGTCTCTCAGGGGACTTCCATCCCAACTCTAGTAGACCTACCGGCCCTACCCGTATGACCTTCCGGTCCTCATCATCTTGACCTTCTGGTCCATACACTGTTGACCTTCAGGTCCATATCATGGTACTCATATCATATCATAACACACACATATCACATAGCAACACATATCACATACTCCACATATCTTATAAGACCTTCCGGTCACACATAATTACCACTCTAGGTAAAGTATAATGAGAAGACTCACCTCTCAGGATGTCTAGTAAACCTTCTGGCTTGATAACCTCGATCAAGCCTCCACCTAACACATAAGGAAAAGATCTCTAATTAATACTTTCTCTTGACCTCATCTCTATAGAATGGGTAGAAGACCATTCTACCCCTCCCTGACCTCTCTTGAATCAGTATGACCAAAACCCTAAGGTTAACTGAAGTCAACTCTACTCAACGGTCAAACTTTGACCTGACTCATCGAGTGCACTCAGGTGACTCGGCGAGTCCATGATTTTCCTCTAAATCCTCCTAAGGTCTCACCCAACTCGTCGAGTTAACCTTTCACTCGACGGGTTACCACTGGTCATGAATCGCGGGCTAACCCGACACCACTCGTCGAGTCCTCTTATGGACTTAGAGAGTTTCCTCCATGGCCACACTCAAATAACCTTCTGAGGTTAGATCTGTTTCCCCAACATGTTGATCTGACCTTCTAACACCCAATAGTCATGTAAAGGTCCAAACTTTATATACATGCAACACACATATAACTCTATATGGTGAAATAACTATAAAAATGACATCCTAGATTCATAACTCCAATGGAACTGCATAAAGCTGGAAGGTTGGGACTCTCTGGACCTCTTAAGGTCCAAATCTAGTACTTATTCCACATTGGCACCTCATATACATCATATACTATCCAAGAAAGGGTAAAAGAAAACCATAGATTCAACGATTCTTCACAAAACAAAAGAAAGGGTCGGATTACTACTTCATAATGGAGATCCCTGCTTGAATGTCTCAGAATGACATCCTCCTTTGGTCCTTATAGCTGAATCCTTTCTCTTCCTTTGCAAAAATCACACAAAAATACTTGATTTCATCATAAGAACTCTCCATTAGCTCCAATGGCGGTTTAGGGTTTCTCACAGGAGATATGAGGCGTACCCAAGGTCATAAGTTCCTTTAAATAGGCTCTGACCCTGGAACTTAGGGTTTTCCCTGCCCAGTACCTACTCGGCAAGTCCATACTTGGACTCGTCGAGTCCTCTAATTAAATACTCGGAATCAACTCGACGTGACTCGGCGATTCTGACTCTCGATTCGTCGAGTACCTCCTAAATCCTCAAAATTGCAACACAAACTAACATACCCGAAATCCCTAATGTTAAAAGGTTGGTCATAAGAGGGTTTCTCATAAGTTAGGGCCCTTAAATAGGGCTCAAAAACGAAAAATTAGGGTTTTGATATGTTGCGATAATGTCCTGTGTAACATAACATACGTCATGCATAGGTTATTAAACCCGCATCCAATATTTCACAAACTACACCCTATGTAACTTTCCTATTTCCTATGTAGCAGCTACACCATGCATAAATTTCCTACACCATGCATAGGACAAAACCCCTATTTCCACTCAACTTCAAACATCCATAACTTCTTCGTTATAACTCCATTTTTGGCTTTCTTTATATGCACAGAAGGGTATTGAAGAGCCCTAAATCTATATCTAATTACGTTTGACTACAAACATACCAAAATAAAATCCTTAATTCATGAAAAAAGTCTTAAACATCACTTTTCCCATTTTACCCTTCGACTCCAAAACACAAACAAAGGGCTTGGATCACATAACCAATATAATCAACACCTAATAGGGTCTAAACTCTGTTACCTTGAAGCCCAAGGCCTTTACTTGACACATTTATTTTCTAAAATTCTTAAATCAGAAACCTCTCGAAGCAGGATGTTACAAAATTCCACTCCTCCAAGCTAATTCAACAATCAAGCACTCTTGATCTTTTCCTCTAAGCTGAAAACTAAGGGTTCCCTTGTTATTCACATCCACATTAAAGTTGAAGATAATTATGGAGAATAATTCCACACATATCTCCTTAAAAAACGGTTCTTGAATTTTGAATATTCGTTCCCAACCATTACAAATGAAGTGAAATTTTTTCCTGATGTGGACTTTTGTTAAAAGAGGCTCAACTTCTAAAGCAAGTATCAAATATTCTACCCAATTTCAATCTATAAACGAAGTTGTGATCATTTACCTTTTCCTCAAATCTGAGTTAATAATGCTCCAATTTTTTAATCTCAGTTTCTGATGGCCAATCAAACCATTAACGACCGCTTCTCAGATCTCAGATTTTGTAAAGAATACCATTTAATAAAATCAACAAAAGGAAACAAACTCCAGTTCTTTAGAAATTAGGAATAAAACCGATGTGGCCAGTTTTCACGACATGGCGGATAAAAAATTTGTACCATGGCTGCAGAACAGATCGAGAAAAACTTCCTTATACAGTAAAAAATCCATCCTCAAGTCAAAGTTTCACTTGAAATCGATGGGTTCGAATAGTTAGCTATGAAGTTATTCGTAAAATGACTAAATACCACAAATTCTTAGATTCCAACTAAAATATTCAAGAATCTTGACATTATCATGTAGATGAGAACTTAGATTTAAAGTTGGAAAGCATAAAAATGAAACACATACCTGTTGGGGAAGATTGATTTTAACATTTTGACAATGAATGGACAATTTTTATGAAATCGGATCAGATTATGAAGAACACTGTGTATGATGAAAAAGGGTGGGAAAAGTGAAAAGTAAATCTTTAAGTTTGAAGGATAAAAACATTTTCACCTGGGTAGACTACGAGATGGGAAAGTGTCACCAAAACTGTCAGAAGTGTAAAATCCCAATTTTAAACAAATTTTCAAAACCAAATTACCACAATCCCATATTTAAGAAAATTCAAAGAATGAAATAACAGATATCCAAGGTAAAAGCTAAAAAATATCATGAAATAAAATAAAAAGAAAGAAAGAAATAAAAACCAAACCACCCTTAGGTTGCCTAACTCCACTCTAAGTTTTCTTCAGTGATGATCCAGACTCCTTCCACTCTAAGTTTTCTTTGGTGGGAATGGAATCTCTTTGAATCCTTGCATTACCAGCATGCTGCTCCTGAAAGCATCAACTCTGCTATGATATGCCTTCTTCAAATTCTCTTTGTATTTTTTCTTAGTATTCTCTTCATGATTTTTTTTCACTCCTTTATTTAATCTTGTCCATGTCTTCTTGCTTATATTATGTTCTTTCAAACTTTTCTTCTTGTTGTCCTTAAGCTCCTTCTCTTATGTGGTCTTCTTATGCAGATTAGTAAAGGTGAAGGTTTCAAATTCGTTGGAACATATGATCCTTGGCTTAGTGCGCTTTACTACTTCTTGCTGAACATTCGTCTTTTCTATAAGATTGCACCTACTCGTCATCTCTTCTTCCATCATCTTATGTAATTCCATAACTCATTTTCTTCTTCATCATCTTGGCCCCATTCACGAATTTCTTCCATAAAGAATTCTTCTTTATTAGCATCGAAATTGACTGATTTCGCCTTTACTCTAAATGTTATCTCCTCGTACCCAACTCGTACTGCGAGTTTATAATTATAAATGTCTACTAGAACATGAGCAGTACTTAGGAAAGGTCTTCCTAAGATTATTGGCCATTCTTCCTCCTTTTTCATGTCGAATACTATAAATTCGACTAGATACACAAACTTTCCAACCTTGATCAAGACATCTTCATTGATCCCTCGTGGTTAAATTATAGAATGATCAGCTATATGAATAACCATCCTAGTGGTCTTCAACTTTGGCAAGTCGAGCTTCTTGTAAAATGAATAGGGCCTGATGTTGATATTAGCTCGTGAATCAGCCAATGCATTTGTATTGGGATACCATCTTTAACATCAACTAAACTTTTATCATTAAGTATCACATTTGAAATCTTATCTATCTCATACTGGTTTCTTATTTGACTTTTCAACAATTTCTCGTACTCGGGTATTTTTGCAATAATCTCCATAAACGACACGTTGATCGAGACCAAATTTATTTGTTCCATTAATGTAACATCCCAAAAATACGGTCCAAAAATTTCGTTTTAAATCGTTTAAGAAAAACTATATTTCATCAAACATCATAATAACCAAACCACAAGTATCAAAACGTCATAAATCATGTATCTCAAAAAAATCTCATATCATCAATCAATGTGTCAAATCATATGTCAAAATATCATAGTAGATCCTCCCAGACTAAAACTGCGGTGTGTGCCATGCAGTCATCCGGAGCTCGTCCCCTTACTAGCGGAAGTACCTGAAATCAAAACTAAAAACTGTAAGCACGAAGCATAATGAGTCTCCACAAACTACCACATACCATACACATACATGCAACTAAGAGATATGGACCCCGCCCACTCTCATGCAGCTTCGGTCCATGCCTACACTCTGATGTCTAGGAGATTCAGGCCCCACACACACTCTGTTGTCTAGGAGATTCAGGCCCTACCCACACTTTGCTACTAACATGCATACAAGTATCACACAGAAAACAAGTATATCTATTCCTATCAAACAGTCACATAACTATACTCAAACAATACTATGAGATTCGGTCCCCGCCCACACTCAGCTACTAACATATCACATAAACGGGCCGACCTTGATGCCTTAGACTCGTTCCTACTGAAGGAAACTCACCTCGCGAAGCTGACTACTGAAATCTCGAGTGAGGAATCTCCAATGGCTGCTCCAAAGACTCCCCAACTATTAATATCACAATAACACTTACCCAAACCAAATAATCCTTATCAGGGTGAAATAACCATTTACCCCTGGTCAAAGTCAACGCTTTTGTCAAAGTCAACCTTCTGGTTGACCCAACTCGCCAAGTATCTCCATTAACATATCGAGTCCTAGAATCCTAAAATCGCGATCTAACTCGTCGAGTCACCTCTTGACTCGCCGAATTTCTAGGCTACTCTTGATGGCGATTCATCAAATCAACTCGTCGAGTCCCTTCATCAACTCGTCGAGTTCTGCCTTAAGCTAAAACGGGACAACATAATCCAAGTCGTCGAGTTCCTTTATGGACTCGACAAGTTCCTCTGTCTTATTGGCCATCTTAACAGATTAAGCCTTTACTCTCAAAATCCAACCTCCATAGTGCATCTACATACTGGAAATGGCCTTTTTAAGGGTAAAGTTTTCAACTTTACCCGTTAATATCCATCTTAATGGGTTTAGCAAGAACCCTAGTTCTTTTAGGATATAGATCTTTGTTCAACAACCTTATCACTCCAACCTAATGCATAAAAACCCAAATCTAGGTCCTAGATACCAAAAGAACACGTAAAGCCTCAGACTTTCCTTCTATGCATGGCCTTTTTGGGGCACAAGAAGGCCATAACAACACCTTAGAGTTTGCATGGGGGCTTCATTGGCATAATGTTTATACCTTTATGCCTTAACAACCCTTAATGACCCAGATCTGAAAGGATCCTTGAGTGGGACATCCAAACCCCAAGGGTCAAGCTTCTTAACAAAAACCCTCGAAAAGTGGAAATAAGTAGATCTAATGAATAAGTGGTCAAGGTATAGATTTGATTACCAGAAAATGAAGGTAATGAGACATTTTTTCTGGATTTATAATCTTCTCTTGGAGTCCTCAAGCTTCTTCTTCTTATACAAGCTTCAAAACATACAAAAAAACTTAAAATGGCTCACACACTCACACAATGTTCTAGGATTTCGTGGATTAGGGTTTGGGACTTGGAGGATGGAAATGAGGCCATAAGTTAGGGATTAGATTGCTTAAATAGGGTGCAAAACCCCGGAATTAGGGTTTCATTCTCGCATTCCTACTCGCTGAGTTTAGGGCTCTCAACTCGTCGAGTAGATGGCTTAAAACCCACATCCAACTCATCGAGTAGCTCTCCAAAAAATAAATAAATTACAATTAAATGCATACCATGAATGAGGCGTTACAATGAATTTCTTATGTTCTTGCTCTAGAAGATTACTCCGGGTTAAAATTGGGTACTCGAGTAATGGATGATATATATCAACTGGGAAATCTTTTGGAATTGTTTCAAGTTGTTGCGCCATGGTAAAGATGTTAGCACGCCTTGATAACTGCACATAGTTTGAATTTTTGTCTATCAATTCCTCTTTGGTTTAAGCAGACTACATTTTGATAGTACCTAAAAATACTAAGGGTACTTTATTTTCCTCATATTTAGTTGTGGTCGCCAACACTTGTACTTTTGAAGTTGACCCACAATTATTAATAACCAGCAAACTTTCTTGAAAGTGTTTATTTAGTTTACCCACTTGTGTCTCCAAGTTAACAATAGATGTTTGCTGATTTCTTAGGGTAACATATGTATTTTCATGCCTCTTTTCACTTGCTGCCATAAATCTATCAATAATGACTCGAGATTGGGTTTCTTCTCAATTAGAAATTTCTCTTTTTGATAGAACCCACCACCTTGTTGTTGGTATATGTATTTTTTAAGGCATTCTTCATATGACCGCTTGAGTAGAAAAATTGAGCTTTCCTGTTCATCAAACATATCACCGCTTGAGTAGAAAAAATGAGCTTTCCTGTTCCCATTTTCATTTAACTCAAAATCCTTAGAATGATATGGCCAACCATAAATATTGCATCCGACTTATATCACATGAATTGATTACCCTATTTTTATGATTCTCCTATCCATAGTCTCTTGTTTTGCAAGAATTGAAGCTAGATTTTATTTTCCTTCATACATACTCACCTTGATTCTAGTAACATCTTCTCTTGGGTTGTGAGAATCTTGTGAGTGTTTAGTGAATTCTGTGATAATGGCTTTGTTAGTAGTTGTATCCTTCTTTGTCATTGGTCCTTAAGAGTCTAGCAGTTGTCTCGTGCTCACAATTATCCCATAATAGAAAATTAAAATCTCTTGCTGCACATTGAGATGATGTTGAGGGAAATTTTTTTATCATTCTTTTATATCATTTCCATGCTTCATATAATGATTCACCGAAATTTATTGGAAGTGTGTGATATTTTTCTTCAATCTATCGACCTTTGAAGGAGGGCTGAATTGCCGAATAAACTCTTCTTTCATCCCATCCCATGTAGTGATGTCTCATGGTGCTAATGACTCCAACCAATCCTTTTCTATATCTTTTATTATGATTGGAAGCATTCGCAACATAGTTGCATCTTTAGAAACGTTCGGTACATTGAAATGATTTTCTATTTCCAGAACCTCCTTAATGCGCTTGTATGCATCTTCATGACTCTTTCCAACGAACAAGATATCTTTTAGTATGTTAAGGTTATGCCATTATGGCTGGAACTTCGGGTATCACAATGCTTGGACTAATGTCATCTCGTATATGCCTATTATACTCCTCTATCGTCATTGTTGTTATGTTTTCCATTATGTTGTCGAGTTGTCTTCCCTCACTAGGATTGTCTTCTTCTAAATCACATTTTCTTCCTATTTCGTATCCTTCTCCCCTATTTTTGGAGTCTTCTTGAAAATTATAAATTTATCGTATTTGAAACTGCTACTTGATTCTTCTACTTTTTTTTATCCTTTTTCTTGTGAATTGCAGATTTTGGATCATCAAGTGGTGGTACAATTGAAAAAGTATATACCCTGGTCATGTTCTACTGAAATTAAACTAAAACAAACGTGTAAAACAATTAAAAACTAAATAAATTAAAAACTGCACTTCCAGTTACCGCTCTGTAGAAAGTGAATCACCACGCCGCAGTCACTGCCTTCACAGAAAACTGAATTTAAACAGAAAATTAACTTCTTACAGATTTTACCCCACAAAAAAGGATGAATTAATCGATAGCAATGAAAACTTTAATTAACAAAACCACTCCCCGGCAAAGACACCAACAAAGTTGATGTTCTAATTTCTTATATCAAATTATATTTAAATTTGTACTTATTTTAACCAAAATCACTACACAGTTAGGCAAGTGTACCTAGTTGCGTAGTAATGTAGTAAACTAGGTACATGATCGAACACATGGAATGGAGTTGATTTAGAAGTTATATCTGCTAAAATTTAATCTAATTATTAAACTAAAAACTGATGGAAGGAGTTTTTTTTATCTAATTTTGCAAGTTTAGAAAAACTTAATTAACTATTAACTAGAAAACAATTAAAAACAAATTTCAATCAAAAGAATTAAGAGACTTTCGTTTAACTATGAACCCCTTTCTTTTCCTATGAGTAATTTTAACTTTGGATTACTTCTGTTGGTTACGAATTTTATAATTACTAACTCTCATGGTCAGATTAATTAGCTTACTTCACTTAAGGGTACTTAATCACAGTGGTCATGTAGACTAAGGACACCTAATTGACTTATTGAATATTTGGACTATGAATGCCTAGATCTAGGTTTGTCTTCTTATGGTAGGTTCGGACAAACAAACAATTATTATAGTCAAATAATGCTCTCTAACACAATTAAGCAACTATCTTTATTACTCGTACTAGGACATTGTTAATCTCTAGTTCTAGAGAATTAATGGTCATAAACAAATTGGAATTCAAATGCATGCAATTAATGGCAGGTTAACTATGCAAAATTTGAGGGAAAGGTAATAGAGATAGAAATATTAACATGTAAGGATTAATCTAGCAAACACAAGTAAGAACCAACGTTAATAATCCATAAATCTAATACTAAATATTGTAAATAAAGGTTCATCTGCACTAAATGAAAGCTAAGGGTATTAGCCCATGATTTCCAAATAAAAAAACTAAACATATAGTTAATTAAACTAAACATCATGCAAACTAAATGCTTGAGTCGGTTTCTTGGTAATTACTCTTCTCGTCTCTTCCTCCTGGTCAAAAATAGGTCTTCTAGCGTTTCTCTAGAATTGTTCTCTCCAAAATTCCATCTCTACGACCTTCTAATTCACCATTTGTATAGAAGTAAAAATTCCCATAAATTAGCCATCATGCCGTGGCCAATTGCTTGCCATGTCGTGGAAATAGTTTCCTTATCGTAATCAACAAGGAATCTACTATAACCAAGAATCTTTTAGACCTTACAGTGTCGGCCAGAGTTTACCATGACGTGGTCACTCTCATGAGACATGCTCTTGAAGCTTCTTTTTTCTTTATTCGCAAGCTTCACCCTCCATCTTCTAGTTTTTTTTCTCTATTTTTGTTCATTTTCTTCAAAAATGTCTTATTCTTGCTGAAATATGAAATTTATGCAAATAAGTACCAAAAGTCCTCATGTTCAGGCCAAAATATGACTAATATATAGTCAAATAACTCGTAAATATATGTATAAATATGACAATATCAAAATACCCTACAATTGCGTTTTGCTTGCCCTCAAGGAAAGCTAATTTTAATATATCACATAGAACATTGCCTACAAACATCACAAAACACAATCCAAATTGAAAATTTTAATTATGCATCACCTTAATGCATGTATTTGTGTCTAAATCCTAACTATTTCCCATGCCCTAAATACTCACAGCCCTCATAAATGTTCCTAGGGGTGTAAAAAAACCCAAACCCAATTAACCTGATCCGACCCGAACCTGAATAAGGTAATTAGGGTCGGGTTTAATAGGGTTAGAACTCTTAACCAAGTTTTAACCCGACTAACCCGAATTGTTATTAGGGTCAGGTTTAGGGTTGATTTTTTCAAAAAAAATCGGGTTAACCCGAATAACCCGATTAAGAATTTACTACCAAAACTTTTTTTACTGCATTGAATGACATGAATTCAAGATCCCATGAGATTTTACAACTAATATATATTTCTTATCTAAACAAACCAGAGAATAAAATTACTATGTATAAAGATGTATAAAATAGTATAACTTTCCTCTCCTTTTAATGCACTACGGTTGTGTTGTAATAGTTTTACCAATTTTATTCACCATTTACATTACTAATATGGTAAATGAAACTCCAAAAATTCATATCATATAACGAATTTACATTTTAAGTCCCTATACGTGTGGATTATGTATTAAAATGGCACAACATAAATTCATTTTACATTTCAACCTCAACTCGACTAACTAGACCCTACTAACTCGAAACCCGATTAACCCGAACCCGACTAACCCATACCTTACTAGGTTCGGGTTTTGGGTGATATTTTTTCTAGAAAAACCCGACTAACCCGACCCGCTTAACCCGAAACCCGATCAGGTTAACCCGATTAACAGCCCTAAATGTTGCCCACTTATTTTGAACAACATTCATTTTGTGTGTCCCTCTGAATATATCCTCAAAAGACTATCTTAACATCAAGATATTTTTGTAAAGTTCCCAAGCATACATATGGTAAAATAACCTAGAAAGAAAAATTACAATTTTGAATAACATGCCTTCGACTATTGAAATTTTTTTCCTTATTTCTTCACTTTCTTCATCTCGAATCTTCAATATTTGAAACTTTGAGCTTCTTTACATAATTCTTGATCTTGATATTTTGTAATCTCTTAGTTACTGAAAAAACTTTTGCAACTTTTTTTTAACTAAAAACCAAAAATAAAAACATATGCTTAAGCAAAGGAACTAAACATCAACCCTTATTGGTTAAAGGAGTTAGTCTAAAGTGGGTACATGATGTTAAAATTTTTATGTTCATCAAACTACTCAAGGATGCATTTTTGTCTCATGATATCACTAAGACTGGGAAGCCACAAATACACTGTAACATATTGGCTCAACTAAATCTTAGAGTCCACATCAAATCATCCCACATAACACTAGCAAAATATCCCTAATGTAATAATATATTTAAAAAAAATCTATTAGATTTTGTTTAGGCAATTCTTTCAAGCCAATAAAAATTTTAAATTTATATTATTTTTCAACTTTTATGCTTGAAAAATTTTCAACTGCGTACCCCATACGTTTTTCATACAACGCCCTTATCGTTTGCAAAAGATAATACGTAAAACACTAAAAAGGGAGGAAAAAGGAATAGAATCCCATAGGGTAGTAGTGGCGAGATCAAATCAGTAGTCATGGGATAAATTTTATCAACTTGATTCTTGTAATTTGAAAACTAAATGGTTGCTTCCTTGTAATATGTCGACATATGATTCAAGATTTCCATCATTCAAAAGGTAGTGTGTAGGATTGCATAAATTTGCAATTCGCAAAATCCATAACGTGGAAAACTGTCAAGCACAGAGAAGAATTTCAAAATACATTTTCAAATAAACAATCCCATGTGGCGTGGCGAATGGTGACCATGTCATGGCAGTCAGGATGCCTATATCCTATCATGATTTATGAAACCTCCACGTCATGGGAATGTGTCGACCATGTTGTGGCAATTGTCGAAAACAACTTGAAATGAAACCTAAGTTGTTATGTTTTCTCAAAATGACTTCTTTATCCACATCCCACACTTATGAAAAAATGTGGCTCTCTATGTCTACTCTTGCTCTCAGCTAACCTCTCTCTCATACGATAATTTATAATATGCTCAAACCAATCAGAGAAAATTCCTAGAGTGAAGCAAAGAAACAAATGTATAATTCATTTAACACATCAAAAACAAAAAAAATAAAAAATAATAGGATAGTCATCGTTCGTCCTTGTCATCACTATGTCCTCTACTTGTGTGTGATCCCATATCATTGACTCCCTACAACTTGTACCCTCAAATTGTCTAAGTACAATCCAACTTTCTTTTGAAAAGGTTCCATCAGGATTTCTTCTTCTCGAGGATGTTTCTTCCTCTTGTTCCCACTCCCAAATTGCGTTCTTTGAACTCTAGATTCTTTAATCATCCAAATTGTGTCATCCATTGGTACTGAATAGTGATCTTCTCTTATGTCGCAAATGATTCTGTCTTCTAGAAAAAATTGGGGCAACAGTAAACAACCTTCAATCTCTGAAAGCATCTCAAGTAGTTGTTCTTCCAATATCCCATAAGATCAAGCTAACTTTGTCACTAAATGACCTCCACAAATGGGTCGTCTAGAATGCATATTGACTACTTTCTCAGTAAGCAATAAATCCAAATGATACGAGATATAACAAGATATCACCGAATTCAGAATGCTCAATAAAAAGAAAAGATCTCTCTCTTTAAATCTATCCTCGAATTCCTTTTATTTGATAAAAAAGGTGATCATCTTATGAATGAATCTATGCATTGGAGATTTTATAAGTCTTGCCAGTATATGATCCATGTTTTATGTATCATTTGTTAAAGAAAACCAAAGGTGTTAAACAAATAGTTCTATTGGTAAATCAACAAATGACTCCTTCAGAAAAGTTGTAAACGTTGGGGTTATAGCATCCAAATGATCATAAATTTCACTTCTCCAAGAAAATTCAACAATCGAGCACTCGTAGTCTTTTCATCCAAGCTGAAGACTAAGGGCTCCCTTGCCATTCACATCCCCATTAAAGTTGAAGATAGTTGTGGATAAGAATTCCACACAAAGCTCCTTAAAAACCGGTTCTTGAATTTTGAATAATTGTTCCCAACAATTGCAAATGAAGCAATAATTTTTCCATATGTGGACTTTTGTTAAAAGAGGTTGAATTTCTACAGCAAGACCTGAATCTTCTACCCATTTCCAATGTATAATTGGAGCTCCCATGATTTCCCTTTTCCTCAATTTGTTGAATCTGAATTGATAAAACTCCAAGTTTTCATTCTCAATTTGTGAAGGGTATTCAAAGCATTAGCAAGCTTGTGGATCCATTTGAAAATCCCATCCTACCTGATAATTGGAAGACTTCTTAGATCTCATCTTCCGCAAAAGAAAAAAACAACAAAAGGCAAAAAAAACTCAAATTCTTTAGAAATTAGGAATAAAAATGGATGTGCCTAGTTTCCACGTCGTGGCAGATCAAAAAGCCGCACCATGGATGAAGAAATAATCTAGAAAACCTCGATTACTCAGCGTAAAATCCATCCCTAAAGTCAAAGGTTTCACTTAAAATCAATGGGTTTGAAACATTAGCTAACAAGTTCGTCGTAAAATGACTAAATACCAAAAAAAAAAAATTGGATGCCAACTAAATTCAAGAATCTTGACATTCTCATGTAGATGAGAACCTAAATTTAAAGTTGGAAAGCATAAGAAGGAAACACATACCTTTTGGAGAAGATTGATTTCAAAAGTTTGAGAAATTAATGGACCATTTTGATGAAATCGACTCAAATTATGAAGAACATGTCATGGGATTTGAAAGTGGTAGGAAAAGTGAAAAGTAAATCTCTAAGTTTGAAGGCTATTTTTTTCACCAGGGTCAAAGATCACATCATGGCATCAAACTAGCCATTTTGTGGTAAAGCTCTAGCTTTACGAAAAACATGAAAAATTGTTCGGCCATGACACGGGAAAGTGTGAACGATGCCATGGTGAGTATAAAACTCCCATTTTAAACTAATTTTCTAAACCAAATTACCACAATCCAACATTTAAGAAAATTTAGAGAACGAAATGACAGATGTTCAAGGTAAAAAGTTGAAAACTATCCTGAAATATCAGAAAAATAAAGAAAGAAAGAAAAACCTAATCAGCCTCGGATACCATCCACTCTACTTTTTCTTTGGTAAGAGCGGAATCTCCTTGAATCCTTGCATCGCTAGCCTCCTCTTCTTGAAAGCAACAAATCTCTGCCAATATGCCCTCTTCAATTCATCCTTGTCTTTTTTATTAGTATTATCTTCATGTTTTCGTTTTACTCCTGTATTTAGTATTTTCCATATCTTTTTGCTTATGGTATCTTCTTTAGAACTTTTCCTCTTGTTGTCCTTAAGATCCTTTTAATCCTTGTTCTTCTTATGAGGATTAGTAAAGGTGAAAGTTTCAAATTCCTTGGAACATGTGATCCTTGGCTTAGCGTGCTTTACTCTTCTTTCATCCTATCCCATGTAGTGATGGCTCCTGGTGCTAGTGACTCCAACCTTTTCCGTGACTTTTAGTGTGATTGGAGGCATTCTTAACATAACTACATCTTTAGAAACGTTTGGCAAATTGAAATAATTTTCTATTTCCAAAACCTCCTGAATGTGCTTGTACGCATCTTTATGGTACTTTCCAAAGAACAAGATATCCTTTAGCACATTGAAGATATGTCACTTAAGTTCAAAGTTCACTTTGGCTGGAATATTTGGTGTCACAATGCTTGGACTGACGTCATCCCCTATCCGCCTCTTGTACTCCTCCATTTTCATTTTCATTATGTGTCCCATTGTATTTCTATGTTCTCTTCTTTCGCTTGGATTGTGTTCTTCTGAATTGCTTTTTGTTCCTAGTTCGTGTCCTTCTACCTTCTTGTTAAGAGTCTTCTTGAATGTTGAAAATTTATTGGATTTTAAATTGCTACTTGATTCTTCGACTTTTTTGTTCTTTTTCTTGTGAAATGCAGATTTTGGATCATCAAGTGGTGGCAAAATCTGAAAACTAAATCCACGGTCATGTGCTACTGAAACAAAACAAGAACAAACATGTAAATTTAATAAAAACTAAATAAATTGATAACTACACTTCCAGTTACTACACTGTAGATAGTGAATCACCATGTTGCGGTCACTTCCTTTACAGATAACCGAGTTTAAACAAAAATTTAACTTATTACGAATTTCACCCCACAAAAGGACCAATTAATTGATATTGAAAACTTTAGTTAAACAACCACTCTCTGGCAAAGACGCCAAAAAACGTGATGTTGTAATTTCTTGTATCAAATTATACTTAAAGTTGAACTTATTTTAACAAAAATCACTACACCATTAGGGAAGTGTACATAGTCACATAGTAGTGTAATAAAGTAAGTATTGTGTCGAACACAAGGAATGGAGTTAATTTAGAAGTTAAAAATGCTAAAATTTAATCTAATTATTAAACTAAAAACTGATGAAAGGAGATTTTTCTCTGATTTTCACGTTCAGAAAAACTTAATTAACTATTAAGTAGAAAATAACTAAAAATAAATTTCAATCAGAAGAATTAAGAGACTTTCGTTTAGATCCGTATCCCCTATCTTTTCTTATGAGTAGTTTCGACTATGTATTACTTCTGTTGGTTGCCAATTCTATAATTACTAGTATTCACTCTTAGACCAATTAGCTTACTTCAATTAGTGCCACTTAATCACAATGATCATGTAGACTAAGGACACTTAATTGATTTTGTTGAATATTTGGGATATGAATGACTAGATCTAATTTTGTCTTCTTACGGGTAATTCAGAAAAACAAGCATTTATTATGGTCAAATAATGCTCTCTGACACAATTAAGCAACTAACTTTATTACATATACTTGGAAATGGTCAATCTCTAGCTCTAGTGATTTAATGGTTATAAATTGAAGGTTCACTTGATCGGATACAAACAAGTATAAACACAAAGAAGGGTGACAGAAAAAAGACAATAGAAGAACAACGATTATCACAAATATGGTTTTTCACTAAGAAAAGTGTTCTCACAAAGAGAACGATGCACAAAGCAGTCACAAAGGAGATCACCAAGATACATTAGGGTTTAGCCCTAATGGATGACTATATAAGATTACAATAAAAATAAATCCCTTCATTTTAGGGATGTAGTCTAATCTACATATAGTCTAATCCATATCTATAAGATTGTGGAGCAGATATCTATTATATAAATATAAAGGTATCTATAATCACAAAGTATCTAACCAACTAATATACAAAATAATCTAACTTTATACAAAACTATCAGGCAGTCGTTGATGCAATGTAGATGTTGGCATTGGTGTTGGTGGAAATCGTGTGAAAGGTGTTTGAATCATCAGATCTTAAGGGTTGACTGTAAAATCTCCCCCTATCTCATGATGTCAAAAATAATCGTCAAATTTTTTTTAGTTACATACTTGAGTTGCCCCTAATTAAATGAGTGCTTCTGAGAAATACTTTGAAAACCTTTGTCTATAGCTCACTCTGAGAAGGTGTATGAATCTCCCCCATTTTGGCAACAACAGTATCTACGGGAGGCATTGAATCATCATAGAATGAAGTTCAACAAGACACAAATACAATCTCCTTCTTAGAAAGAACTCTCTCGGTTTATCATTGTTAGTTATTGTGGGGAGTTCTTAGAAGAATCACCAGCCTATTCAGTATTGTCCATAATGGTTGTGAGGCATTTAATATTTGCCACATTAGCTTTTATTTTACCAATTTGTTGTCATAAGGACTCTATTAAGTTAACCATAACGTTAAGTTGAGAAAGCACTGATGCTTGAAAGTTTAAAGAGCTAGACTCCCCATGAAAAGTAGTAGTAGTATAAAGAGTAGAGATCAGAGGGGTAGAAACATAAACTTGTTGTGGAGGTGATAAAGGAATTTTAGCGGTATATTGAACATGGATTGACTGTAAAAGAGAAGTGTTAACTTGAGGTAAAGGTTGTTCTTTCTTTGAAACCTTGGAAGGAGAAGATGATGGAAATTGCTTGTGCTTGTTTAGACTTGAAGGAGGAACACTGACAGGAAGTGGAGATTCTACTAATGGTAGATCAAAACTGGACCCAACATTACCAAAGTTGTAGAGAAATGGTGAGGATTGAACATTTAGAAGATATGGATTCCTCATCATCAGACTCATAATCATCATCACCAGTGTCACCTAAAGAATTGATGGATTCTTTATTACTAGTTTTTAGATCTGATATAGGCTCTCCCTAATGTTCCTAAACTTCATATGTTTCTCAATCCAATCCAACATTAGATCAGACAACTGAGGATCTCCATCGACATGATCAATGGTAATGATTCTTGACAATAGAACATTAGTTGGAATAGATTCTAAGTGATTTAAGTTATATCCCACGCCAACGTCTTCCAAGAGCAGAGCAAGCCATATTGCATATGGAACAGATGATGGTACATTCAACCAATTTATCAAAGAAAATTTGAGCGAAATCCAATTTCTTTTATTGAACCAAAGCATACATAATGCATAGTTCAAACAGATTTAACTGGTCTAGACTAAAAATTTTATGACCAAAACATTTTCCAATCACTCATGTAAAATATTTCCAGCTCGTAGGAAGAAGCTGACGAAGAACAAACTAAGTTAAATCATACTTGCCATACTGATAAGAGAAATCCTAATTGTGATGAGGTAGAATTGATAGGCATCTGGATTTACAAGGGGTTCTTTCATAGTCCACCATGTGAGGAAGACGAAGAACTTGACAGATGGTGGTCGTAGAGATGGGAACCCTAAAATAACCATTTCCAACAGTTCCAGAGATAGTTTGGCCACATGCATCAATAGTGCAAGAATACTAAAGCTCACATTTTTATTTTAGGAAGAAGGGCCCAGGAACATCACTAAGTGCATAGCACAATGCAAAAAATCTTGAAGAAATTGATGAAATCTTCCATTCCCAAATCTTCATAATGAGGAGGAATAGTGTCAGAGACGGCATCATTGTTTGCTTGAAAAATATTTGGTGTTTCATGAATATTTGGGGAATTGGCTACATTTGCAACAGGAATGAAGAAAAATTACAGATTTGGATCCATTGATGATCATCGAAGTAATTTTAACAATTTTGCCGCACTCGAGACAATGAATAAGATTATCAGGATATGATCCGTTTATTGAAAATCATCCCACATTCCACGTAACAGTAACCAACAGAGAGAATGTTGTAAAATCCTTGAATCCCACAATAACAGTTGAATTTGTGATAGTAACCATTAAAAAGTTACCATTAACATTGGTGTTTCATAAGGCCAACAAGACAAGCATAGAAGCAACAAGAATCAACATATCAGGTTTGTGGTGAAAGCATAGTTACGATTGTGATGTATCCTAATAACATGTGATTTTACTTCAAATTATTGACTTAGTATTGTGGAATTTTGTTAGTGTATGGTTTGTTACACTTAATCATACATTCCCTTTATTTGAAGAATAGGGATAAGCAAGGAGAGATGTGTGTAATACAATTTGCTGTTTTAGTGTACCCTTCGACATAGAACATCGAAGTTTTATCAGTTAGTGGAAAATACAATGAATCATTAACTACTTTATTATAAGATTTTTAGGGCGATAATGAATAAGTGCATGTAATACATCATGGTACACGATATACCAATCAACACAGATTTGTCAAGTTCTCATCAACATATGGTAATCACAGAAGTTTAAATAAGATAGGGAAAGAATGGATCGGTGCGTGTGATAAGCAATGGTACATTGCTTAACCATCGGAATAGTGCTTTCTAGTTCTCATCAGTGTATGGTTTCATACCCCGAATCATAAAGCTTTAATGAAGAAGTATGGTAAGAGCAGGTTGGTGTGTGTGATAAACTAGATACCTAGTCTAACCATTGGCGTAGATTTTTCAAACATGTTATTAGTGTCTGGTATTTCATAGTGAATCATTAATTTCTATGGAGAAGGTTTGTGGGATAGAAATGGAATGTTTCAATCATGTTGAGGTAAAATCAACGTGAATCATAAACAGTGTCAGCTCGTCAACAAGAAGTGGTTTAACTTCCTTATCATAGAATTAAGTTGTAGTCTAGAATCAAGGATTCATAATTAATTTTATTAACATGGTACAAGTCAGAGTAAGAAAATAGATAAATGTAAAAAAAATAGTCAAAGAAGAATAAATCAAAAAGGAAATGTGCAGCTTTTTCAAAAGAATGATAAAGATCTAGATTTTGTAGATCCTATGAATGGAAGGGTCATTAATGATTTTCTTTCTTCCAATAAATCTAACCTGCAACATTTGTCTATAAAAGAAAACACAAACAAGATTAAGCATGTCAAACATATCACAACGTAAGAAGAGAAGAATTCCCTTATTCACTGAAGTATTGCAGATAGACTCTAAATCTCATATTTACCAAAAATAAAAGAGGTTAAACAATGTAGTATTTATAACAAATGAGTTATATAGTTATAATATTTATGACTTTCATGTTATGAGAGTCGTTAAGACTATACTCGAAGGTGTCATGAATCATGATTGAAGCGATGAGTATGATTGTCTTGACAATGTATTCTTTAAATCTCTGTTAGGATGATGTGAAGATATGGTAGATTGAACTTAGATTGACTGTAAAAAGAGAACTGCGAACTTGAGGTAAAGGATGTTCTTGCTTTGAAACATTGGAAGAAGAAGTGGATGAAGGATAAGATGATGGAAATCGTATCTGCTTGTTTAGACTTGAAGGAGGAATACTGATAGGAAGTGGATATTTTGAAGATGGTAGGTCAAAACTGGACCTAACATTACCATAGTCGTACTAAGAGGGTAAGGATTGAATGTTTACTTGTGTCTCAGTAGCTTGGACCAAAGCATCAATCTTTATAGTATCAATGCCAACATTAGAAGATATGGATTTCACATCATCAGACTCTTCATCATCATCGCCAATGCCATCAAAAAAATTGATGGATTCTTCATTATTTGTTTCAGGCTCTGACATAGGGTCTTCCTAATATTCCTTAAATTCATATTGATTCTTAAACCAAGCCGTCGTTGGATAACACAAATGAGGATCTCCATCGACATTATTATCGTTAATGATTGTTGAGGATAGAACAAGAATTTGAATTGATTCTTTGTGATTTACATTGTATCATATACAAGCACGTGCCAGGAGCCAAGCAAACCATCTTAGATATGGCACATGTGTTGGTATCTTTTTGTTGCTGATACATTCAACTAATTGATCAAAGAAAAGTTGAGCGAAATCCAATTTCTTTTCTCGAGTCAAAGCATATAGAATGCATAGTTCAAACAGATTTAACATATCTAGACCACCAATTTTATGACCAATACATTTTCCAACAACTTCTGTAACATACTTCCAGCCAGTACAAAGATTATGAAGAAGAACAAACTTAGTAGAGTAACATTTGCCATCTAGATAAGAGAAATCATAATTAACATGAGGTAGAATCGACCGAAATCTGGCTTTAGAAGGAGCTCTTTCATAGTCCACCATCTGATGAAGACAAAGAACTTGAATAATGGTGGTTGTAGAGTTGTAAAACCTAGAATGATCATAGTTCTAGAGATAGTTTTTCCGCTTTCATCAACCGTGTAAGAATAATAGAATCCGCACACTTGCTTTGGGAACAAGGGCTCAGGAACATCCCTGAGTACATAGTGTAATGGACAACTATTGAAGAAATTGACGAAATCTTCCATGCCTAAATTTTTATATTGAGGAGTAATAGTGTCAGAGAAGGCGACATTCTTTGCATGACCAACAGTTGGTGTTTCAGGTGTAGGAATGTTTTCCCTCATGTTAGTATCATTCTGGTTTGGGATTTGACTGCATTTGTAGCAGGAATGAAGACAAATAGAAGAATTGGAGACATTGATGATTTTCGAAGTAATTTCAACAAATTTGCAGCACTTGAGACAATGAAGCAGATGATCTAGACATAAGTTTTTTTTAGGGAAAATCATCCCATTTTCCACATAATGGTAACCGAAAGAGAGAATGTCATATAATCCACGAATCCTATAATAATAGTTAAATTTATGATAGTAACCATTAAAAAGTTACCATTAACATTGGTGTGTCATAATGTTAGGAAGATAAGGATTGCATCGGAAAGAATCAACATATTAGGAATTATGACGAAATCATAGTTTAGATTGTGATGTCTCCTTATAGCATGTGATTTTGCTATGAATAATTAACATAGTATTCCAAAGCTTCATCAGCGTCTGGTTTGTTACGCTGAATTATAAACCCATTTTATTAAAAGAACAAGGACAATAGAAGAGACATGCGTGTAATACATTTTGGTGTTTCAGTGTACCCATCAACATAGAATGTCGAAGTTTTATCAATGTATGGAAAATACAGTGAATCATTAACCCTTTTATTAGAAGATATTTAGGGAGAGAATGGATAGGTGCGTGTAATACATAACGGTACACGATAAACCCTTCGGCACAAATTTTTCAAGTTCCCATCAACATCTGGTAATCTTAAAACTTTAAAGAAGATAGGGTAAGAATGAAAGAATGAGAAAAGATGCATAAGAGATCTTCATGGTACTCTTCCTCCTATTGTGTATAATTACGTTCAAACCTACAAAACATCTAAAGAAATTTGGAATACACTGAATCAAAAGTACTAGGGTAGTGAGAAGACCAGAATCAGTTCAATCAAGCAATGTTTGATTGAATTAAAGGAGTTTAAGCAAAAAGATGGAGAATTGATCGAATTATGCTATGATCATCTAAACGAGCTCATCTACAAGTGTAATAGGTATGGAATTACCAAGTTTGCTATGAAATACAACCCTACTTTCATAATGGGGCTTCACAAGGAGTGGAGGAATATAAGCTTAATGATGAAGACACAACAAACCTTAGATTTTTTTGACTCTCAATGATCTTTACAACTTGTTGATAACTCACAAAGCTGAAGTGAATGAAATAGCTGAAGAGTCAAAGATCAATTTGGGAGGTCCATTAGCAATGGTTTGGAAGGTGTCAGGAAGAGTAGGTGAGATAGAAGCTACTAAGAAGGAAATTTCTGAAGATGAAGGTCATATCATCAACTCTGATGACAAAGTGGTGGCTTTTTACTCCAACAACAAAGTAAAGAGGTTTTATAATAATTCATTCAATGCAAAGTTGAAAGTTGGTGAAATGAAGGGAAGTAACACTGGAAAAGTTAGTGATGAGAAGAAGTTTGAGAAGAAAGAGGATAAGGGTGAATATTCGAAAAAAGAGAAAAAGTTAAAGGGTGATTGTAAGGGTTGAAATATTGTAAAGAGTCAAAGTGTATGTTTTATGATTTCGTATGTATTTATTAAGGCACTTATTTGGTCAAAACCTAATGTTTAGCCCTTAGTATATTTTGTACTTTCAGTATCCAATAAATAGGGTATGAACTTGAGTGTAGGTAAAAGAGTTTTCCTACTTCTATTATCTGATTTTGTACTTAAGTTCTTTGAAAGTAATAGAAGCTGAAACCAGATCATATTTACATCGTGTGTTCTTTACTTGATCATTACTTGAATTACTCTGATTTACATTCGATTACTCGTTACAATTCTACTACAATTGGTATCAGAGCAGGAATCAAAGTGCAATGATCTGATTTTCATTTGAATCGTTTGCTTTTTAGACAAAAGTTTTTCTCAGAAGGTTCCGCACATTTTGATTCTGAAAATAATCTTCGATCTATAGTTTTGTTTAGATTTTGTGTTCGAATTGTATAATCGGGTGATCGGTTTCAAGTTTCTTAAAGTTTTATGAAAATTCTCATCCGTAGAACAATGGCAAACATCAACATGAACACGATGACATCGTATTCTCATCTTCTTGGATCATCAAAAAAAATTCCAATGTTGATTTTGGATAACTACGATCAATGGGTGGATCGTATAGAAGACTATCTCAATGGATTGGATGAAGAGTTGTGGAATTGCATCAACGGAAGTGTTCAACCACCACCGAATTCTCAAAGTTTAGGATCATCTGGATCAACTTCTGCAATAGAAGAACAAGCAACAAGGCTAAAAAACAACGAGAAGCGTTTTATGAGAGAACTGAGAGGTGCTTTGCCACCTGTTGTGTACAACTACATTCGTGGTTGTAAAACTGCAAAAGTTATCTGGAATACTCTTAAGGATAAGTATCAGGGAAGCGAGAAAACGAAGATTAATTCAGTTAAGCAGTGTCTCATGGAACAGAAGGAGTTCACACAAAAAGAGAATGAAACGATTGAGGTTTACTATGATTGTTTTAATGAATGAATCTATTGATGCAATTGCTTTGGAATCACAAGGTCATTTGTCGAGTTCAATCTTGCTTTTGTTATGGGACTTAATAAGGACTGGAGAAGTGAAAGCATGATGGAGAAGAATCAACAAAGCTTCGACATTTCATTGTTGAATGATGTGTATAATCAGCTGAAAAATCACGAAATTGAAGTTAATGAAATGGCGGAAGAGTCAAAACTCAGCTTGGGAGGTCCTTTAGCTTTAGTTTCGAAAATATCTGAGAAGGAAGAAGAGGAGAAAGATGAGTCTGATGAAGAAGGTTTTTTGATTAACTCTGATGATGAAACGATATCATTTTACTCGAACAACTAACTGGAAAAGTTTTTCAAGAAACCGTTTAATCCGAAGGTGAAGCAGAGTGAAGTAAAGGGAAACTTTGTGAGCAAGTCTGGTGCTGAGGAAAAGAAAAAGTTTGAGAAAAATGATGAGAAGGTAAAAGAGTCGAAGAATGAAAAGAAGCTTAAGGGAGACTCAGGTGTTGATTGTCATTACTGCAATGGAGCAAATCATTTAGCAAATGATCGTATGCTTCGTAAGAAGGATGATAGGAAGAATAAAGTCAAGGACGAAGCTTATTATGTTGAAAAGTTGGAGGAAGTTTGTGCAAAAGCTAAAAGGTTGTCTTTGGTTGCACGAGGAGAGGCTGAAGAGGATGGGACATATCAAATCTGGTCCTCGGGTTCTGATGATGAAGAAATGCGAAATCTAACTCATGGAGCTATGTTCGCATAGTTTGAGAAGGACGAGAATGAAAAGGTGATTGGTCATTATTTCATGATTAAATCTGGAGAAAAACCACCAATGACCACAAAGGTACGTTCTATTCTTCAATATTTTAATATTCCTCTACAAGCTTATGATTCTGAGATAGTTGCATTTGATGATATTGTTGCTTATTTTGATACTATTGTTGTGTCTGCTAGTAACGAAGCCAAGAAATTAAGTACGCAACTACTAGAGACCCAAAAACTTCTAGATTTGAAACGTAGCAGGGTAGAGTATTTAGAATTGCAAATAAAAAATGTTAATAATGATAGAGAGAATTTGGATAGAGAATTCGGTAGAGTATTTAGAATTGCAAATAAAAAATGTCAACAAAGGAGCTTACTATTTGGAAACCAACACAGTGGTTTATCCGAATTTCAAGTGCAATGATAATGTTTTATTTTCGAATCAAGTGTTTGTCACTACTGGGAATGTTGAAAATATAATACTATAGTTCAAAAAAATGGTTGAAGAAGATAACAAGAAAACATCATACGAAGATTCTTTTCAAATCAAAGCACAGTCGAAAATAATCTAACAAAGAATTCGTATGTTTTTCAAAGACAAAAACCACAACGAAAATGGGTTGAAAAACGAGAAGTTGCAAAAGAAATTTTGAAACAAGAATCAAGTAAAACAAATGAGAATGTGAAACTTAATTCACAAGAATTTAAAGATCTTGTTGACAAATTTTTGAAAGAAAAAGGAATTTCAAAAAGACAGGAAAGAAAGAGAATGTTTTGGAATATTAAGACAAATGAAAAGCAATTAAATTACCCAACAAAAAAAAATCCCGCTCCATCAATTTCGTATGAAAATCAAAAGTCAAATTCAAAGGATTTTCCAACGAAGTTTTCAAAATCATCATCACCAAAGATTTTTCAAACAAATAATTCTGAAAAGCATTGTTATTCACACAGTCATCAAAAATTTTCAAATTCACACTCATCTTTCATAAAATCAACAAATGTAAACAACAGATTTTCTTCAAAAAGAACAAGTCAAAAGTTTGAGATTTTTCAAAAATATGAGAATGCTTGAAACTTTGAAAATATTTGAAAAGTTAAAAATGCTCGAAAATCTAAAAACAATAAAAAATATCGTAAAGGAATTTCCAAAACAACTTCAAATTTTATTCCACAAAAACCAAAATTTCCAAATCCATCTGCACAACAAGCGACCAAAGTTTCATACATGAAAGGGAAATCTGAAGTCGAAATCATGAATCATTGGCTTGAAAACAATGGGAAAAAGTATCAATCTGGGAAGTTTTGGCAACAGCAAATCTCAATAGAAAGGCCTATGAACAGTATTTGAATGATACTATAGTTGGTAGTTCATCTTCGAAAGAATCAAATACTCTAACTCAAGGATGGAAACCAATCTCAAAAGAAAGATAATCTACGAAACATGAGAAGAAAGTTGTTGAAAGTCCAAAACTATTGAAAAATTATATTTCGATATCTTTAAATGATGATGTCGACTTAACTGATTCTTGTAAAACTAAAGTTTGAAGCTGGGCTTTCAATTCTAAAATTCCTTCTTTCTTTCAAGCTAATAACCAAGGAGCCAAACAGCCTTGGGTACCTAAATTCTTCCAATGATTGCAGGTGCTATGTGATGAGAAATGGTATATTGATAGTGGTTGCTCACGTCACATGACTGGAAAGAAGGAGAATTTGCGTGATTTTCAAAGTTTAGAAAATGCTTGTGTAGTGAAGTTTGGAAATAATCACAAATGTCAAGTTAAAGGTTGTGGCAAAGTAACGAATGGTCAATTTACAGTGAATCGTGTTGCTTATGTGGAAGGTCTTCAACAAAATTTGATTAGTGTATCTCAACTTTTTGTAGGCACTAGCAATCAAGTTGTGTTTAACAAAGAAGGAATCATCATTTCAAAAGTTAAGACAAACGAAGTATTGTTGAAATCAAAAAGATATGGAGATATGTATACCCTCGACATCAAACCCATAGTTGGAAAACATTATGTATGTCTACTTTCGAAAGCTCCCACAAATGTTAGCTGGTCATGGCATTGATGTTTATCCGATTAAAACTTTCGAAATATAAATAAATTGGTTACAAAAGATCTTGTTCGAGGTTTATCTGTGTTAAAGTTTGATAATGATACTTTATGTGCAGCTTGCGAACGAGGAAAACAGCAACGTAAAGGGCATCCAATTGTCATTGATTCAAAAATTGTTGAGCTGTTGGAACTTCTTCATATTGACCATTGTGGACCTTCAACTGTTGAAACACTCAACAAGAAATAGTACATTTTGGTTATTGTTGATGATTTTTCACGATTTACGTGGGTGTATTTTCTCAGATTAAAATATGAAGTTTCTCATACAATGATCGAATTTATCAAGAAAATTAAGATAAATCGGAAGAAGAATGTTCGAAAAATCAAAAGGGATAATGGTTCTGAGTTTAAGAATAAAGTGTTTGATTCATACTTAACGGAAAAAGGAATTTTGCATAACTTTTCTTCTCCCTATACACCTCAACAAAATGGAGTGGTCGAAAGGTGAAATATATCTCTTTGCGAAGCGGCGAGGACAATGTTGACATATGCGAATCTTCCTCAATACTTATGGGCATATGCAATTTCGTCAGCATGTTTTACTCAAAATAGATCTTTCATTCATAGACGTTTCAATATAACTCTGTATGAAATAATCAATAACCGAAAACCTAATGTCAAATTCTTTCATGTTTTTAGTTTTAGGTGTTTTATAATGAATCTTAAAGATAATCTTTCAAAGTTTCAAGATAAGGCTAATGAAGGAATATTTTTGGGATACTCAAACAATTCGGTTGCATACAGAGTGTTAAGCAAACGAACTCGTAAAGTTGAAGAAACATTTAATCTAACTTTTGATAATTTCTTCGTGAAACAAGTTGAAAACAATTTGAACAAAAACCAATTCTTAATTAATCAACTGATGAACCTAAAGAATCTAATTCATCTGACTTTGATTATGATTTAATTCTTGGTGTTCAGGACAAGGCTTTTCATGCTGAAGTACATGCTGCTAATAATCAAACTCATGAATCTTTGAAACATACAGATGATTCGACAATCACCTCAATTTCAACTGTTAATGCCGAAAGCATGCAAGATGCTCAAGTGGAAGGGGAGCACTTGACTACATCTTTAACTATTGAGGGGGAGCATTCTTTCAAGGGTGAGCATGATGATACTGAAACTATAAATCTTGATCAAAATGATGAATTTCATGATCTAAATGATAATATTTCTGTTGCAGGATCCGAAAATGAAGAGATGCATGAAGATGCACCTTTGGACTTTGATCAAGCATATCCACCACTTGAAAAATGGACAATAAACCATTCGAAAGAGCAAGTGATCGGGAATCCACATGATGGAGTTTTGACAAGAGCTCAAATTCGAGCGAAGAATGAGGTACTGAATACTCATCAAGAATTTTGCATGTTTAATGTTTTTTTTTCAAAATAGATCCAAAGATAGTTAAGGTTGCCATGGAACACTCATATTGGGTTGTTGCAATGCAATCTGAATTGGCTGAATTTGAACGAAACAAGGTTTGAAGATTAATTCCTAAACCTAATGATGTTTCTATTGTCAGATTAAAATGGATTTACAAAAACAAAACCGAAAAAGATGGGAATATTATTCGAAACAAAGCCCGATTAGTTGTTAAAGGTTATTCGCAACAAGAATGTATCGATTATGAAGAAACCTTTGCCCCTCTCGTAAGACTCGAGGTTGTTCGAATATTTTTGGCTTATGCAGCTCATAAAGATTTTGATGTTTATCAAATGGATGTAAAATGTGCATTTCTTAATGGTGAACTTGAAGAAACGGTGTATGTAGAACAACATCCAGGTTTTCTTAACGAAAAACATCCTAATCATGTTTATATTTTAGATAAAGCTGTATATGGGTTAAAACAAGCACCTAGAGCATGGTATACAACTCTTACCAGTTTCTTAAAATAGTCGAAATTTAAAAAAGGATCAGTTGACCCTATATTATTTTGAAATAAATTTGGCAATCATCAAATTCTTGTTCAAATTTAAGTCGATGATATTATTTTTGGCTCTAATGACCCTGCTTTGTCTAGTGAATTCGAAAACCTGTTGAAAAGCCCATTCAAAATGAGCATGATGGGTATAATCAATAATTTTCTTGGTTTAAATATTCATCAAAACAGAGAAGGAATTTTCAACAATCAAGAAAAATATACAAGGAATTTGCTAGAAAATGTTGGATGATGAATAACATGAAGTTAAGAGTACCAATGGCAGTTGGAACAAGGCTAATACCTTCGTTAGACAAACCTGTTGTTGATCTTACTTTATATAGAAGTATGATAGTTCATTGCTTCATCTTACAGAAAGTAGACTTGATATCATGTTTTCTTTATGTAACTTTGCTAGATACCAAGCAAATTCAAGAGAACCACACTTGACTGCAGTGAAAAATATTTTTCGTTATCTCAAGGGTACAATTTCGTTAGGATTATGGTATCCTTTGAAATAAGGATTTTTCAATCAAGCCTTTTCAGATTCGGATCCTGTTGGATGTACTCTTGATAGGAAGAGTACAAGTGAAGGATGTCAATGTTGGAATAGTGTCTAAGGCTGCAACTATATTAGGCAAGTATTTGACTCGATTGTGCATGGTCCTTTTGGGTTGCCTTCACCATAACAACTTGGTAGGATGATTTATTATGAGAGAATAGATATTATTAATATATTATGAGAATAATATAAGGAATAATAATATAGTTATTTGATTAATATTAGTCATAGATTAATTAGTATTAATTTGGTGACTTAAGGAGATTAATTAAATAAGAGGGTATAAACTGTCAATTGTTTGATAGTTAAACTTTAGACTGTAAACCCTTATTGGATAAAGGGTTGGACAAATTCTAGGCTAGGATAAGTGCTAAATTCGTCCAAGGCATTATCTTGGACGGATTTGGATTGCTTTGAGTAATAGTTATCCAACTAGGGTTTAAGCTGTAACCCTTAAGGAGGCTACAAGTATAAATAGACCCTATGGGATAGAGAATTCGACACATCTTCTAAATTAAGGATACTCTGGTCGAATTCCATCCCTTCTCCTCTCTCTCAAATCATCCTCTTTGCTAGTTGGTGTTTGTAAGCCATTAGAGGAGTGACAATTGTGACTCTAGAGCTCCAAGACAACAAGATCAAACAAGAGAATCAAAGGTATGTTTCTAGATTTGTTTTTGTGTTGTTCTTACACCTAATATGTCATTAGAAGCTTTGGATGGAAAGCATGTTTAATAGAGAAACCTAGATCCGAGCATTAGGGTTTGTATGCGCACTTAGGAATGTTCTTATGTACAAAACCCATCAGTGGTATCAGAGCCTTGATTGGTTTCTATTAAATTGATGCTTGAATGTTTGAATCTTAACTGAAAAATTCGATTTTATGTTTCTGAGTCATGGACTCGGCGAGTCCCATAGTGGACTCGGCGAGTTGGCCTGACTCGGCGAGTCCAGTATGGGTACTCGGCGAGTCCGAGCGTCAGGATTAGCCAAAAATGGGATTTTTTCATATTTATCTTATGGAAACTTACCTTAATCATATTAGATGAACCCTAATCCGATTTTCTGATATATATATATATATATATATATATATATATATATATATATATATATATATATATGATCTAATTGAAGATAATTATCAATTAATAAAATATTTGATTTCCTTATATGATAATTATTAATTAAATATGGATAATTATGTGATTTAGATTATTTGTTATTTGATCCTTTATGTTTTAAATGTTTAAAACTAGTCCTCAAGTGTTGAAATTTATGTTTTGTGATTAAAAGTTTAATTTAGACAATTTAAATTTCAAACCCTAGAATTTTACAAGTTTAAAATACAACCCTATACTAATATAATATTACAAGATTAATATATATATATATATATATATATATATATATATATATATATATATATATATATGTATGTATAACTTAAATGATAGTCTTACCGTTAGTAGGCCTCATTCACGAAGTCGGTCTATAAGGTGGGTATAAGGTTGCGGCCTATAAAATGGCGCTTAATGGGTGTACACTCACACCCACCGCTCGCTTGATTGGTGGAGGGTCGTTAGCCGAACGGGTAGGATAGGGCAACCTCATCCTCTCATTAAAAGTATAATAAGAAATACAAAGTAACTACATGTTTTATTAAAATTTCCCAATCTTAGTTACTTTAGGAAAAGTGAATTGATGCAATCCCATGAAATTACACTTTGCACCTTGCTAAGAAGTTAGTGGAGCGTGTGTAATTTACCGACACACTAATTGGTTCTAAGAAAAGGTGCCAAAGGGTGATTCATTGTTTATCATAGTTCGATGGAGCGTGTGTGGTTTACCGGCACATCGAATAGGTTATCGTTACAATGAAGGCACCATGTGAATTTGCATGGTAATTCACACCCGCTTTGTGATCCTCGGTATCCCAATCACAAACAAGAGGGGCATATCGATATTTAAACATGCCATTGAAAAGTTTCAATGAATCTCATCTGAACCTAGGAATTCTCAATACATTTAGGACTTAAAGTTATGTTTTTCAATGTGGAGAATTAGTGAATCGTCATTCACTTACCTTCAAATTGTTTGCATATTAGATTACGGCATCCCTTTTCTAATGTGTAAATATTGTTGTTGGATCCTAGCCCTAATTTCTTATTGGGTGAATATTAGGGATTCATATTCTAATCAATCTTTGTCCTTTCTATTTATAGATGTCGAACGCCAACAATGCTACTGCGAGTTCTTTCACTTTGATGAGCCTTTGTCAAAAGGTCACCTTTGATGGAACGAACTTTAGCGAATGGATAAGATACATTCGCACGATTGCTCGCTATGAGGATAAGGAGTATGTCCTCGATGAGAAGCTCGTGAAAATCAACCCCGAAATTGCTACTCCCGCCGAAATCACCGCTTTCGAAACTCACGAGCGTGATGCAACGAAAGTGCATTGCATCATGATCGCGACTATGAACTCCGAATTCCAAAAGTCCTACGTGGACATGTATCCGTACGAAATGCATCAAGACTTATTGGATAGATACCATCAAAACACGAGACAAGAGCATTATGAGATTTTCACGAACATGATTTCCGCTAAGATGGGTCATGGAGAGTCTCTTACCGTGCACTTGCAAAAGATGCAAAGGTATGTCGACCGCCTTCGCAAGTTAAATGTTGACTTTGGGGAAGACTTGGCAATCGACATGGTGCTTCACTCTTTGCCTCCAAGCTACAATCAATTTAGGATGACCTATCACATGAACAAAGAAGAGGTCACCCTAAGCAAACTCCAAGGTCTCTTGAGGGTCACTGAGAGCAACCTCAAGGACAAGTCTGTTGCACCAACTCCCAATCCGCCCGCTGCTCCTGTCTTGGCAATTGGACAAGGAAAGGGAAAGAAGAGGAAGGCTTCATCAAAGAACCATCGCAAGGTGAAAGCCCAAGATGGTGCCTCTTCTAGTGGGACCAAAGTTGATCCTGCTAAGCCCTGCTCCAACCCGAAGGAGGCAGAGTGCCACCACTGCCACAAGATAGGACATTGGAAGAGAAGCTGGTCGGAATACCTGCAATCCATCAAGGAAGGAAAGATCAAGCCATCTTTCGCAGGTATATATACAATTAAATCTAATGATTCCCACAATACTTCTTGGGTTCTTGATACCTCTAATGTGCAGGGACTAAGAAGAAGTAGAGACGTGGAGCATGGAAGAATAAATCTAATCATGGGGAACAAAATATCGTCGCCTGTGACCAAGATTGGAGTGTATTCTTTAGTGCTAAGGAATAGTTTATCTTTAGATTTGAAAAATTGTTGCTATTCTCCAGAAATGGCTAGAAACATCATTTCTTTTCATGGTTTGTTTAGACAAGGTTTTAGATTTTCTTTTAATAATGAGAATGGTTCTATTTTAGCTTATCTAAATGGTGTCTTTTACTTTGAAGCTATACCATGTAATGGAATTTATGAAAATGTTAGATTGTTGATAACTTAGGAAATGATGTTTTGTACTTGGATTCTTCCAATACTATGGATAAGGCATCCTTATGGCATTGTCGTCTTGGACATGTCAACAAGAAACGTATAGCCCAACTCCAAAAGGATGGAGTGTTGGAGTCATTCGACATTAGGGAAGATGACACATGCGAGTCTTGTTTACTTGGAAAGATGACTAAGTCACCCTTCGCTGGTACATGCGAAAGGGGTGAGGGTCTATTGGACCTCATACATAACGATGTGTGTGGACCGTTTAGATCTACCACGAAGGATGGTAACCGCTTCTACGTGACTTTTACCAATGACTATAGTAGATATGGGTATATCTACTTAATCAAGCAAAAGTCAGAAACTTTTGAAAAGTTCAAAGAGTTCAAGAATGAAGTGGAGAATCAATTGGGAAGGAAGACAAAGATGCTTCGATCCGATCGAGGAGGAGAGTACCTAAGTCTTGAATTCCACGATTATCTCAAGGAGTGTGGAATAGTTTCACAATTGACACCACCTAGGACACCACAATTGAATGGTGTGGCAGAAAGGCGTAATCGAACCTTGTTGGACATGGTTCGCTCTATGATGAGTCGTGCTTCTCTATCTATCTCTTTTTGGGGGTATGCCTTAGAGACTGCCGCCCATATCCTTAACCGAGTCCCTACTAAGAAGGTTACCAAAACACCTCACGAGATGTGGATGGGGAAAGCTCCCTCGTTGTCACATATCAAGGTTTGGGGTTGCGAGGCTTTCGTAAGACGAGATACTCACAACAAGCTCGAACCTCGTAGTGAGCGATGTATTTTCATCAGCTACCCGCAGAAATCCTTTGGATATCTCTTCTATAGACTGAAGGACAATGTTGACTTTGTTGCGAGGAGAGGAGTTTTCCGAGAGCGAGAACTCATAGGCCAAGGAGACAGTGGGAGGCAAATCGATCTTGAAGAGATTCAAGAGTCGATAGATGAAGGAACCTCAACCGCTGGCACTCAAACCGAGGTGGAAACTCCGGTTGAACCGATTGACATATCATTACCTCTTAGACATTCCGAGAGAGTTAGGTTTCAACCCTAGTTGTATGGTTTTCATATTACTACCGAAGGGGACACGTATATTAGTGATAGTACACTAATAAACCTTGATGAACCTAATAGCTATAAGGAAGCCATGGCAGGTCCGGAGTCTACGAAATGGAAAGAGGCAATGGATAGCGAGATCCAATCCATGTATGATAACCAAGTTTGGAATTTGGTTGATAATGTGCCTGGACGTAAGACCGTTGGGTGCAAATGGATCTTCAAGAAGAAGATCGACGTGGATGGAAAAGTACAACACGTATAAAGCGCGATTAGTTGCGAAGGGCTTTACTCAAACTCCCGGAGTCAACTATGAAGAGACCTTCTCACTAGTTGCGAAGATAAAGTCTATTAGAGTGATGCTAGCTATTGCCGCATTTCATGATTATGAGATTTGGAAAATGGATGTCAAGACTACTTTCCTTAATGGAAAGTTGGCTGAGGATGTTTACATCGATCAGCCAGAGGGGTTTGTGGATCCGAAGCATCCGAATAGAGTATGTAAGCTTGAGAAGTCCATTTATGGACTAAAGCAAGCGTCTCGCAGATGGAATCTTTGCTTCGATGAGAAAGTCAAAGAGTTTGGATCTGTACGAAGCGAAGATGAATCATGTGTATATGTCAAAGCCAGTGGGAGTATAGTAAGCTTTCTCGTTCTATATGTCGATGACATATTACTCATAGGAAATGACGTCCCGACTCTGCAGGAAGTTAAGTCCTGGCTTGGGAAGTGCTTCGCTATGAAGGACCTTGGAGAGGCTTCCTATATTTTGGGAATAAGGATAGTAAGAGAAAGAAGTAAGAGACTAATAGGACTTAGTCAGAACACTTAATTAGAGAAGGTACTTAAACGTTTTAGTATGGAAAACTCGAAGAAGGGAGAGTTACCGATACAAACCAATGCCAAGTTGAGTAAGACTCAAAGCCCGAGTACCGAAGCCGAGATAGCTGAAATGAGCTGAGTTCCATACGCTTCCGCAGTAGGCTCAATCATGTACGCTATGACTTGTACTCGCCCTGATGTAGCCTTTGCTTTGAGCATGGTTAGTAGATATCAAGGGAACCCTGGCAGAGCTCATTGGGTTGCAGTGAAGAATATCCTTAAGTACCTTCGGAGGATGAAGGAATGGTTCTTAGTCCTTGGAGGGAGTGATGACTTGAAGGTGCGAGGGTATAGTGATGCCAGTTTTCAGACCGACAGGGACAACTACCATTCGTAGTCGGGCTGGGTCTTTACCCTGAATGGAGGAGCAGTAACATGGAAGAGTTCCAAGCAGGAAACCGTAGCTGATTCAATGTGTGAATCAGAGTACATCGCAGCGAGCGAAGCGTCGAAGGAGGCAATATGGCTAAAGAACTTCATTGGAGATCTTGGAGTTGTACCTGCCATAAAGGAGCCCATGCAGATTTTCTGTGATAATGAAGGTGCGGTTGCCTTGACCAAGGAACCGAGAGATCATGGTAGATCACGACATATCGACAGAAAATATTACATTATTAGACATCGTGTAGAAGAAGGACAACTCGTAGTGAAGAGAATATCATCGGAAGATAACCTAGCAGATCCGCTTACGAAGCGACTGAGTAGGGTTAAGCATTTGCAGCATGCTAGGAGTATTGGGCTGAAGGATGATATTAGCATAGATTAGATAGTATTAGAAACGTGTAATAGATAAATGTAATTAACATTTGATGATTAAATAAAGGAGTTTTATTTATAAGTAATGTTATTGTCTTATGTTAATTGTTTAACTATTGTTTCACTTTGCATGTTTTGACTTCCAGAATAATTGAGTTTATTAAGAATAATTGAATTGTTCAAATAGTCGACAATCGTTCATACGTCGGAAGTAGATATGAATGAAGATTGTCATGAATAGGTATGTAGAGTGTCTAAATGGTGTTAGACATAGCAAAAGATTGATGCAACGTTCATGAGTGCTTATGAACTAGATTTGAGCATTAGAACAAACTCGCGCTTGCTGAAATCACCTTATGGAATGTGATAGTAAATGGGTGATCGCAAGACGATAATATCATATAGTCTTAAAACCTAGATATATGGTTTGTTATTGGTTAATTGATTGTACATTGATAATGCGAAAACGCATTGGTAACTCGATGTTATAAAACACATTGTTGTGTGTAGTTGGTTAATGAATAAGTAAATGCATATAAATCGAAGTTTATCTGTAACTTTTATCCTAAGAAGGTAAAAGTGATATCTCGGCCGCTCGATGATTTGATTTGACTTATGTGCCGGGCCCGGTCAAAACTGAATTGATGTGTTCGACTAAGTTCTATGTCAAATAAATCAGAAATTGAGAAACCAAATGTTGGACTAACTATTCCATAGTATTGTCAGCATGATATCTAACAGAGGACTGTACGATCCCTTATCTGAAGGACAAGATTGATTAGATCAAAGTTTGACAGCGTCTTTGAGAGCTACGATTGCAAATCGGAATGTACCTGCGCATATAGTTACTAGACTTATCCAAGTGGGAGACTGTTGGAATAGTGTCTAAGGTGAAACTATATTAGGCAAGTATTTGACCCGATTGTGCATGGTCCTTTTGGGTTGCCTTCACCATAGCAACTTGGTAGGATGATTTATTATGAGAGAATAGATATTATTAATATATTATGAGAATAATATAAGGAATAATAATATAGTTATTTGATTAATATAAGTCATAGATTAATTAGTAATAATTTGGTGACTTGAGGAGATTAATTAAATAAGAGGGTATAAACTGTCAATTGTTTGATAGTTAAACTTTAGATTGTGAATCCTTATTGGATAAAGGGTTAGATGAATTTTAGGCTAGGATAAGTCCTAAATTCGTCCAAGTCATTATCTTGGAAGGATTTGGACTGCTTTGAGTAATAGTTATCCAACTAGGGTTTAAGCTGTAACCCTTAAGGAGTCTACAAGTATAAATAGACCCTATGGGATAGAGAATTCGACACATCTTCTAAAGTAAGGATACTCTGGTCGAATTCCATCCCCTCTCCTCTCTCTCAAATCATCCTCTTTGCTAGTTGGTGTTTGTAAGCCATTAGAGGAGTGACAATTGTGACTCTAGAGCTCCAAGACAACAAGATCAAACAAGAGAATCAAAGGTATGTTTCTAGATTTGTTTTTGTGTTGTTCTTACACCTAATATGTAATTAGAAGCCTTGGATTGAAAGCATGTTTAATAGAGAAACCTAGATCCGAGCATTACGGTTTGTATGCGCACTTAGGAATGTTCTTATGTACAAAACCCATCAATTTCAAACCAACCCATGAAGCTAAATAAAAATATACCCTTCGATACTTCTCTATAAGTATTCGACTATAATTCATCGGAAACCGCACAAGCTATTGATTATCTCTCGTGATAATTAGAGAAGCGATCTTTGCGTGGGATCTAACTGCCTTTCTGTCGAAATTTTATTTTCAACATCACACAACTCAAATTTTTTTTAATTTGTTTCTCACCTTTTTCATTGGCACACATTGCACTCATGAAATCCTTGAGGTTCTACATAATACCAACTCAGGTTGATGATTTCGCAAGTCTGGCATATGACTTCGCTTTTAAACCCAAAAGTGAAAGAGCCCAACCTCCATGCCAAAGGTTTTTGATACTTATCCACTAGGTACTTTTGAAATGACGTTTGATGTGACGGTTTGGTTACTGTGTGCTTTTCTAGGGTAAAGTTCTCATCACTTTTTCCTGACATTACGTGCTTTACGGCTATGGCTACAACTTTCAAGGGACACATGGCAAGGTTATTAATGCTAACCATTTAGGATTCAAATTGAGGTTACATATAAAAGGGGATTTGGGGATTCATTCTAGCTTTACGCTCATAAATTATTCTCAAAAGATTTATGCTATTATACTCTCTATTTCTTCAAGTTCTTTTCAAAACCCTAACCATGGTTGTTCATCAATCACAAACCACAGACGATGTCTCGTCTCAACCACTATTAAAGTTTCAAATCACAAACTACAAAGTTCAAGGTAATGAAAGTATTTATCCAGAGGGATTATAGATGCTCATCGTGGCTCTTAAGAGTTATGTGTTGTCTACTGCTATGTTAAACTCTTTTGTGGTACCTATGTCTTGGTTATCATTAGCTGGTTCCACTGCAACATATAGCAAAACCATGATGATTGTTACCTTCCATATGATGAATGACAAGAAGTTTAGACTATCCAAGAAGTTATTCGCACAAATTCTGAACATCCCTAATTCAGAACCACTATACAAAGTTATGAATGAACAAGTGATTCACATGTTCAATGAGATGGGTTATCAACCTACTCTCACCAAGATTAGTGAGCTCAAGAAATCTGGGTTTCCATGTATTTGGAACTTTCTCTTTGGAATCTATCTTTGATGCTTGACAGGTCGAAGTGTGGGATTATATAAAGCAAGGTTGGAAATATATGCAATGGTGGCTGGTGTTTATTATGGCCTACAAGTTGATTATGCTACTCAACTGTGAGTTAAATTTGTTAAAAGTATTGGGAATACAAATGCCAAGGATGGGATTTCATGTGCTGGGTACTGGAGCCTTATTCTTCAGTTTGTGTAACAAAAAGAGGGTATTCTATTCCCTGAAAATGAAGAAACTGTTGGGTTTGCATTGTATCCGTTTCCTAAAACTGTTGAAGATGATGTTAGATTTTTTCCAAGTGTTGCTACAATTCCTGATGCAATGCTTCGAAAGGTTGATCCTATGAATCCTTTCTTGTTGAATTACTTAACGATAATCAATCCGGATGTTGAAACTGGGGTGTTATCCACAAAGACAATTGATGGTTCTTTGAAGAAAATAAGAGGATCTAAGAAGGAAGTTCAGCCAAGTCCTTAGAAATTTGATCCAGTTGAAAAAGAGGCGAAATCTCCAAAAAAGGACACATTGAAAGTAAAAGCTTCGAATAAAAGCTCAAAGCCAATTACTACTGAACCTGTTAATCCTTCGAAGGATGTGGAGCCTTTGAAGACCGATGTTCTCAAAAGACTCAAGAAAATGGCTCACAAACCTTGCCATTCTCCTGAAAGATCAGGAAGTTTTTCTCCATCCTGTGTCAGCAAGCCACAAATTGGTCGAAAGGGTGTTCTCAGTTGTGAAATACCCATACCGGTTTATCCACAAACAAAGAAGAGACGAGCAAAAGATATGGCGAACAAGATCTCAAAGAAACAAAGGAAGCAAAGGAAATTGATCATTCACGATGATTCAATGGATGATGAGGTTGTACCGGAATCTCCATTGGGAAATGATCAGACAGGCCCTTTTTCACCTATGAGGGATTCTCTAGTTAAGTTAATTATCGAGGAGATTGGAAATCCTGATGGCACTGTAAAAACTTCTACAGTGGACACAGCCATCAATCAAGGTGAGCAACCAAAGATTTTGACTCTTGACTAGACAACAATCATACCATCCGAGGTTTGGAATACCGATTCATTTCATGAGGAGGTTCGAACCTCAAGCATCACTGCAAACGTATCTGATACGGGTGCAAATTTCAACAAGGGTGATGGAGGTTCGACAAATGAAGCCCAAGGTAACCCTTCTCTTGTTGTATCATCTACTTTCGAATATTCCAATACTGATACTTCAGTTTCGTTACCACCATTCATTGTTCCCAATACATCTCATATCGTTTCCTCTAATCATTCTCATACTTTTGATACCATTATGCAACAACCCATTACTTCCTTATTTCCATCATATTCTACCGAAGAACGCATAACCGTTCATGACGATGAAACTGATGATGATATTTTTGTTGGTTCCTTTGCTGACATCGAGTATGATCTTCATGATGAGAATAATCTTGACAACATGCTCATGTCTGGGAAGTAGTTCAAGATCTTAAACAGAAAACTCAACTCTTTACTCCAACTGCAAGCTGATGCAGGGGTAAACATTCAGTTTCTAGAGTTGAAGTGGATGTTATGTTGAAAGCTCAAGAACTTCGTCTGCTCAACAAGATTGATAAGTATGACAATAACAATGAATTAAAGGTCAAAACTCATCCTGAGACCTTTAATTGTGAATTGAAAGATTTGAAAGCAGTTGCCAAGCAACTTCATGTTTTGTTTGTTCAGGATGTGAAGACTGTTAGAGAGGATGTCAATCAAAATATTGATGAATTAAGATCAAATGTTGCTAAGGAGTTACAAGAAGTGACCAATAACTACTCTTCGATTCTCGAGAAGGTAGATAATATTGCTGGTGTAGTAACCAAATCAGTTGAGTGTTACAATTCCATGCTTTCGAAGATGGATGCACAAGTTGAGTCTAATATAAAGCAGTTTGGAAAGATTGATTCATTGTTGGTTAAGTTGAAAGCAATGGTTTTGATGTCTAAGTTTTTCACTCAAAATATTTGTTTGTTTGAGTCGAAAATTCATTCTGAATTGGGTCCACTTTCTAAACTATTAAACTCACTACCAACAGATATCCCACCTGTTGTTACAGGAGTGAAAGGAGGAGAAATAAATGTGGTTGTGTAAGTAAAGGCGAAGGAGCATCTGGGAAGGTGAGTGGAGATGTAAAAGTTGTGGGAAAAGTTCTGACAACTCAAATTCCTACAACTTTTCCAAAGAAGACTGGTCTAATTATTTTGACAACTACAACAACAAAACTCTGGCAAAAAGGATTGTTATTGGTTGTTCTAGTTCATTTTCAAACCCAACACCCACTAAAGCAGATAAAGGGAAAGGAAAAATTGTTGTTGTTGAACAATCAAAGGAAGAGAGAAAATCAGCTATTGAAGCTGAAATGGAAAAATAACGCCATATTCAACGTATTCTAAGACTTCGTCAAAATGATCCTCCAACTCTGAATAATGGTGATCCAAGGAAACTACATAGCTATGAGAATATTGAAGCTATGGTAGTACATGGAGAGATGCATGACTTTGAGAAGAAGCCAAAGAAGAGTTATGCTAATGAGAACTTAAATATGAATCAGCTGGATTTTCCCATCAACAAGATGATGTTTGTTACGTTGTAATATCAGATTGTTGACAAATTCAATGACAAGGAAGAGTTAAAGAAGTTAAAACTTTGTTTTCAAGATTGTTCGAATTTTGAGTATATCTAAAGATGTTCTATTTGAGTGTGTACTTCAAAATTTTTGATATCGTGGTCTGAGCAAACAACACGAATTTCAACCTCACTATTGTTGACCTTCCTCTCATGAATCTGAATGACTTAATCACAGTCGTAAAGATTCTTAAGGTCACCAATGAAACAAAACTCCAGGGTACAAGCAAAGAAGATTATTTGCTGGGTCTTGCTCACATCAAGATTTTCATATACAATTATTTTGATTGTTTAGCATTGATAGATATTGAATTATCTTTGACAATAGGAAAAGAGATAATTGTATCTCAATCAATCTTTAAGAGTAAAGTTGATTTCCAGCCTTATGATGATGAAGAGATTTGTCTAAATCCATTTGGAATAGTTTTTGTTGGAAGAAGCAAGAAAGGAGGAAAGACGAAGTATTTGTTTCAAGCTTTTGATGTCGAAAGATATACTACAACTCATTATATGAACTTGATGGTTCGTATGAATAACTGCAAGAAAAACAATGACAAAGATAACGCTGATTTGAAGATGGTGATGAATTGGTATGCAACAATTAGAAGTTCGATGCATCAAGCAATCCAGATATTAATGATTTATATTTGACACTTCTCATGAAGGGGGAGAATGACGGGGTTCGAAGGTTATGAGATGTCGAAATTGTCTTTTTCATTTGTAATATCGAATATTGTAGTGTATTTTAATTTAAGGACTACTTTTGTAACGATCTTAGATGTCGAATGTCCTTATACTTTTTGTGCTTTCTGTTTTCCCTATAAATATGGGAAGTATACTTTTAGAGATGAAGAACTTTTCCCTGATTGTAATCATTTTCTCTTTTCCTCTTCTATTCAACTTATCAAGCAATACAACTTGCCAAACTGATTATATTGATATCTTGGGTTTTAAATCATTTCATACTATGATTCCGTTTGATTACTCGATTCAGTCGGAACTACATAGATTGACTCAAAACTTCATATTTAGCAAGAACAAAAAAGGTTCAACAATGTAGTCTTTCTAACCAATGAGTGTTGAGGTTATAATCTTTGTAACCTTTGAGTTATTCCAAGACTATACTCAAAGGTTTCATCCTCTTTGAATCATGATAGAAGTGATGAGGACCATTTTCTGGACAATGTGTTCTTTGAATCTCTGATGGGACGAGTTGAGGCAATGGAGGTGTCCATGAAAATTAGTGATGCCATGCTACCTAGCTTCACTTCATTTCATTGCAATAGAAATACTCTTCAGGAAAGGGCAAGATGAGTTTCCAGAGAAATAAGATCAGGCACAATTCTTCCTTAACTAGAGTTGACCATAGAACGCTCAATGCCGCACAACCTAACAATCAACTTTTGGATGAAGGGTGTTGGTGTTGAGGAAAAGATGAAAAGATGAAAAGCCAACTTCAAAAGATTATCCTAAACCAACACGAAGGGAAGGTAAGAATGAATAGATTTCTTCTCTAAAAGATTAATAGTAATGGTCAACATTAAAGAAGAAATAGATTATCTTGTGACAAAGAAGTAAAGAGAGAAGAAAAGACATAGTAGACATTAGATAAAAATATAAAATGTTCACTAATTTGGTAGAACAAAAGCTAGAGATTGTGTTTCTTAAAGCACGAAAATTATGTTTCAGTAGTTATTGAAAACGAAATAAAATAAAATTTGTTTAACAGATAGAATCAACTGAAAATATAAACATTATTCTTCCTGAATGAAGAAATCACAATAGAACTCCTTGAATCCATAAATTTTCCTCTCTCCTCACTAAAGAAGCCTTATAACCAGTGTCTCACATTTGATAGATTGAGATGAGATTATTTTGAAGGCCTTCAATGTAATACACATTCTTCAGATCCATGAATTTGAATTTGAATACACCAAAACCTTTTATTACTCCTTTGTTGTTGTCTCCATAAGTAACTGTAGGGCCATCCTCTTTAACATAATAATAATGAAGAGACTTGATTCTTGTCATATGTCTTGAGCATCCACTATCTAAGCACCAGATATGCTCCTGACCCTGTAGTGTTCAGTAAAACAATGAGCACTCGCTGACCCATTTTGCAATTGGTCTCTTAAGACACAATAGATTATAGCATTCATCAGGATGGAAATTTAAGGAGTTTTCCTATTTGATCCATTTTTTATTTCGTGAATGATATTATCAGCAAGTTTGGTGTTCTCTTTAAAAATGCTCTCACTGACTCTATGAGAGGAGTCTCCACATCTATAACATACCTAATTCCAAAGTTTTTTCTTTAAAACTAGAATTCTGATTTCTTTTATTCGACTTCTGATGAGTGTAATCCTATTTATTTAATTTAAAATCTCTTTCTTTTGTTCTAGAACTAGGTATGCAATTGATCAATGAGAGAAGACATCAGTGTTAGATGATAGTGAGCGACAATCAGCTTCAAGATCACTAAAAATGCAATGAGGATATTCACAAAGAATTTCATTCACTGAGTGAATTTTACCACTAAAAATGGGAAATTTTAGGAAAACATCAGCATTAGGCAACACATAATGATGATTAGGATGTTGTTGAGAGGCATTAAAAGTAGAAAGGTGAAATTTACATTTGGTGTGACCATTAGAATCAGTTATCCAAAAATTTTCAATCTAGGTTTGATTTATAAAAGAGTTACTGAAAAATCTAGTTTTAAAGTCCTTCTCATGATCACCAACATTATAAAAGGTTTGTTCAGTTTCAATATGCTTGAAAATAAAGACAACTTCATCGATATTACCACCAAGTATTTTCTCACACGGATTCGGAATTTGATCATTAACTATTTTAGTTACTTTAAAATGAGAAGGTGCCTAATTACTTATAATAATTTGAATGTTTTTGTCATGTTCATTAGATATTTCTTTTTAAATGAAGACAATTTTATTTGATAATAAGAGACTATCATTTTCTTTATTTAAAAAGAGAGAAAGGATTTTTAGTGGCAATGAGCTTTTTTTTAAAGATTTCATCTCAGATTTGAGAGTGATTTTTTCTTATTTAGATTGAAAAAGATCAAGATGAAAATAATCAAACATATCAAAATCATTAGTGTGAAAGTCATTGATGCAATCCATTAGACATTTTCCTTTTGGCTTCTCATCATTAGAAGATTTTTCTTCATTGTACACAATAGTTAACTTTTCCATCATCCCTTTGGCGGACTCACAGTTTTGGACCATGTGATAAATGTGATCAGGAAGAGAGTTTCCTATGGCAGTTCTTGCCTCCACGTCTAATCATATCAGTATTCTATCATCTTTACATTAACCGATCTTTGGCTTCAACTTCAATCCATTGACGATCTCAATCATGTTACTATCCATGATCTCGAGAACAATCAAAGCTTAAGTCTTCCATGAGGAAAAGTTGTTTTCACCGAACATAAGAATCAATTTTGAAAGAGAGGATTTTGGGATGTATCGGGATGAAGATATTGTTACTTGAATGTATTGGTAAACCTGATCTAATACCAGTTGAAGGTTCGCTTAATTAGCGTAACACTTGAATCCATGTATTTTCCTTTTAAGTCCTGGAATTTTTTTTTTGTGAAAGAGGTCCCTTCGTACGTTGTGCGTACATCTATGTACACTTAGTATACATGGGCTTGGCAAATCGCAAGTCTGAGCCACGTACCTAGGGCATACGGGGCCAAAGTTAAAACCCTAATCTTACGGCATAAGCCATATTTAAACACATTTATGATTCTTGGAATATCACCCTTATCATCCTCTACTGCTTTTCAACGTCCCTAAGATGCTAGTTTCCATTACGAGTGATCTTTGATCTTTAAAGTGACTTTAGTGGCATTTTTGGTGTGTTTGCAAGAAGTAGTTAGTGAGCAAGCTTTGGACGTGGTTGAGCTTCAAGATCATGAATCTATAACAACTTATGAGGCTTTTGAAGGTAAAAATTTCATACCTTGTTGATCCTTTTGATAGTTGGAGTTAGGGTTTGTTAATGAGCTCTTTTGGATCTATGGATTCTCTTTTGTGAGTTTGGGCAAATACAAAAGCTAGAAAGGCTAGATCTCAGTCCATATGATGAGATAGAGTCATAAGAATACTATCTTGGAGAATGTTATGAATCCATGCATGAATCTTGGTCATTAATGAAAGTTTTGATGAACAATTATGGATGTTGGATGTTGATAAGAGATGTTAAGTCATAATGTTGCCAGCTTTATCCCTAGGACCCCACTAATAACCGAGATATGGAGATTGGGGTAACTGGTTGCATGGATTAAGCACCAAATAGCATAAGGTGATGAACAGTGCAGTATACTGAGTGTACTAGGATGTACATAGCTCATATTGCATGGCTATCACGTACGACAAGCGTACAGGTAATTACACCGCGGCTACGACCCAATGTGCTTTTGGTCGTTTGTTGGAATTTTTGGTTATTGGGCCCTATTTGGTTTTGGTACTTGATCTGTTTAGAGTAGGTATGCCATTATTGGTTTTATAGGATACAAATTACTTGTGTGTTATATGTATGAAAGACTAGGGTTTGGCCCCTGACACCTATATGAAAGATTACGATCTGTCCCCTGGCAATTGCGTGAAAGACCAGGATCTGACCCTTGGCAATTGTATGGAAGACCGGGATTTGGCTCTTGGCAAGAATTATACGTAAGACTATGGTTTCCTGCATAATATTAATTTGTATGTTGGTTTGTGGTACTTTGTGGAAAACTTACTAAGCATTTGCTTACATGTTGTTTTTATGGTTTCAGGTACTTTCGGTAGTAAAGGGAAGGGCCCAGCGTGATGGCATAGCATTCTCTCCCATTATTTCCACATTTTGATATTGTACTCTGTTGATGTGATTTTTATACATTATGATGGTTTTCAAACAGTTTTTATACCGGTAGTACTTGTTTAAGGATTGATAAATTTTATCGTGCTTTGGGGTCATTACAAATTGGTACTAGAGCCTTGATTTGAGGGATTCGAACACACTCTCAGGTGTGTGAGAACTATAATTGAGGAAATGATAACCTTTTCATAGTAAAAGAATTGAAATTTTTCTAAAAAAAAGGTTTTCTTAAGAAAAAAAGGAAAGAGCAATGAGTGCGATGGGCCGACCTCAAGTAAGTGTTCCCCAAATTACCCATACTTATGTATTATGATTAGTATGCTCTATATGTACAATTGCATGCTAGAGTAGGGCTAAGGATACCATCAGGAAGTATGTGATAGAATTTCCTGACTTGTGTGATGCCTTATAACCTAGGAAAAATTGGATGCCATGTATTACTTAGAATCAATATAGACTATGATGTTTGCTAAGTGTATGCTTTCAATGTTATATACGATTAGGATTGCATAGCCCTAGAATGGTGAATTCTGTCTCATTTCCTATTCCTTGTTTGGTTGTGGACTTAGGGTTGAAACTTTATTTGTTAGTCTATGTGATTTTATTTGTGTATAACTTAGATGCATAAGGCAACCTGCAGTGTTGATTGAGGTTTCTGGTTCTGTGAAGATTGAGAAATCCTAGAAGAGGTTTCTAGTTCTGGATTAGGATCTGATTCGGGTTCAGGTTCAGGCACTGAGCTGATTAACGAGAGGCTGTGTGAGCTTATTGTATCCGAGGTTACTCATGGCATCCTTGATACTAACCTGGTGATTTTCGGTACCATAAAAAAGGGAATTATGGAGATCATGAAGGAGTAGCTTAGGTCATTTCAAGCCGAGATTTCCGTGGGACAGATTAGGGCTAAGGACCCCATTGCTAGCCGTTGATGGATCGCTGACATGGAGAATAGAATGCTCAGCGCACGAGCTTATGTCCCAAGGCGATAAAGTTGGGATTCACGTCATGTTTCTTGAGGTACAGAATACGAGACTGGTGGGAGTAGGTCACCAGATCAGTTGGGACGGCAGCTGTTACAGTGATGACTTTGGTGGATTTCATGCAAAGGGTTTATCACAAGTTTGCACCAGCCATTGGCGTGCAGCAGCTGGTGAGGGAGTGTTAAGACCTTCACCAGAATAGAGAGACTATGGCCGAGATCACCACCAAATTTAGGGAGAGTGCATTATTGGTTCCACAGTATGTTGCAGATGAGAAGATGAGGAAGACGACATGTCATGCTATGTTGAACGATGATATTAAGGAGTTTATGAGCTTTCCGTGGTGCAAAACCATGAATGATATGTTTAAGAAGGCTTGTGAGCAAGAAATTGAGTTGGAGCTCCGGAAGAAGAGGAAGTCGAAGTAGGTATATACAGTAGTGGGCTAGGCCAAGAAGCCCAAGACCACTGATACTCACAGCAAAGGCCAATAGGGCTAGGGTCGATGTCTCATGTACGGCAAGTTGCATAGTGGAGCATGTCGATCTACAGGCTCCAGATGTTTCGGTTGTCGCAAGACAGGTCATGTGAGCAGGGACTGCCCCGAGAGGGCTTTGATTTTTGTTCCATTGCAACCAGACCGACCATAAAAAGCCGATTGCCCCAGACTGAATGGAGGAGTGGTGGTGGCTGTCACACCCCCGAACCAGACGGCGGAAACGTCCGGGGGCTGTCGTGACTCAATTGAATACCATAACATTGAATATATATGAAACATAACAACATTCGTCACCATTCATCAACATAGTACAACCAGTAGTGTTTACATATCATACATTGTTTAAACATTACATTCCCCAAAAATTAAGTTGTTCAATTCATACAAAAATAAACCGCAACCGTCACTGGATATGATTTCCCTTGATTCACTGGCTCCCTGAGAATACAAGTATTTTGAAAAACGTCAACATATGAAATGTTGGTGAGTTCATAAGTAGTGTTTGAAATCGAATGTTTGTATTGTTTGAAGAACCACCAGAAAATCCGATATTTTCTGAAAAGATAAGTTTTCGAAAACGTTTGTGAAGATCCATAGGTATGCTTGTTCGTTTCTATACTTGTAAAAAAATGTTCATTGAAAATGTATGCATTTCAAATCAGTTCGTATTGAAAACCCTAGGAAAACCCGATGTTCTCCTAGTTCCTTGAATTACGTGATGTTACATTGAAACCATTGCATAGCGTATAGTGTCAGTCCCAGGCGACGTTGGAAGGTTTTCGAGCAGGATTATTTACTACAAACCCGCGTTACACAAACGCCCAGTTTATAGTTATACTAACGACTCCGAAGGCGTCGTCAGTACTAATCGCGTTATCCAATCGCCCTGACTAGGTGTAGTCCCACATCCGAAGAGAAAGAGATCACGAAGACCCCGGTAACTCCATTAGCCGGTTGGGGATAAAATGTACGAGGGGTCCCCGACCTGCCTCGCATGAAATGTAGACTTTACTAGCAATACCAAAGGACCCTTGGGGACCGGTGGTATACAAGCCATTGAAAGTCCATTTACGTTGTGTCGGATCGGTAAAACCCAACACACCGTAAAAAAAATGTCTTCGGGCCTTAAGATCAGGTCATTGGGCTAGCTAGGCTCAACGAACAAGATTTTACACTTGTGGGGCCCAAAGATGGTGCGTAGACGTCTGTGCACACTCGCATGTATATGTATTACCAAACGTTACTTGTATGAATCGTAGTGTCGTAGTGTTAGTAGTTGTAGATTTCTATTGGCTCGAGACCGAGCCAATTCGTTTAACAACGACTTTTGGGTATTGTAATGTATTGTATTTCGTCGATAGTCGCGGTGCAATTATTTGATCAAATTGTGTACATTGAACTAGCCTTGAAATATTCCTGTTTTCAGCCCCTCATTATTTGTAAAATTTACATTTTCAACCCTTTTATTAAATACTTCCCGGTTTGGTCCTTAAACTATTTTTCTTGACATTTTAACACCAAAAATTATTGAAATTAATATTTTTCAGCATATTTTTCATAGAAAACAGTTTAAGTCCTTGAAAATGCAGTTTTCTCGGTTTTAATCCCTTCTTTTCGCAACTTTGACAATTTTGGCCCAAATTGGAAAATTTTTGCAACTTTGGTCCTTTTTAAATTTAAAAAGCATTTTAAACCTTTGAAAAGGATTTGGAACACTTATAGTCTGCTGTTTTACAGAATGTTACAGTTTTGGCCCTCCAAAACAGAAAAATTCGCATAATGGGCCTTATTGGGCCGAAATTTTCATTTTTAGCCCATTAAGCTTGGATTTTATGTTTTTAATCCCCTAAATGAGTATATTTCCAGAAATTTATTTATGGAAACTGTTTTGGCACACTTCATCCATCAGAATCTGTGAAATGTCAATTTGGGCCCTTATTTTTGCATTTTTCACATTTTAGGCCCAAAATTTGTGTTTTTAACCCAAAGAAAATTATTACTAAACCACTTAGCCATTTTTCTTGAAATACTTTGTGTTTAGAAATATATTTGAAGCTAAAATCATTTAACACAAGATATATCTCGGTTTTGATGGGTTTTAATGCTAGATCCAACATAAAAACACATAAAAGCATACATATAAGCATGGAAATCATACAAGGCATACAAAACACATATAGATCTACACTTTCACTTGTATTCCCCCCCCCCCCCCCCCACAAAACTCATAAAAACAGAAAATAGGGGGTATGAAGCTCACCTTGGGGTGTTGATTCGGTTTTGCAAGGAAAAATGGAAGGAAAAATGAAGTGTTTTTGGCCTTAGCTCCCTTTGATGAAGATCTCGAGTTTGAGATGGTTCTAGGGTGCAAGATCACGATTTTTGCATGGATTAGGAAGAGATTTTTGATAAATAAGGAATACAAGTCATAGATCCAAGCAAAACCTTACCTTAGATGATGATTTTTGTGGAAGAACTTCCTTGAATGCTTCCTATTTTTCGAGATTTTGGAGAGGGAAGAAGGGAGTGTTCTTGAGTGAATCTAGAGAGAATTTGAGATATTTTTGGTGTGTGTATGTGTGTATGGCCGAGAATGAGAGAGAGGAGAGAAGAGAGGTGATATTTGAGGTGATGTGCATGGAGGAATGGGAAATATTGCATGGATATCCTTTGGATATTAATGAGGTGGCATGCATTAAGTCAACACTTCCATTTCTCTTTGGGTTTGGGCCTTTGGGCCGAGATTTTTGAAAGGGAAAAGAAAATTTTGGGCTTTTCTTCCTTAAGCCCAAAATTTGAGTTAGTTAGAGTGTGTTTTATGCTTAAAAGAATGTAGTATGATTTTTATATTTTTATTGGACTAGTTTAGGTTATTCATGTATCAAGGCTTTCAATTCATTTCATTATAGGCCCAACATGACCTAAAATGTTAAATTAAATAAGTGTGGGTCCAATTAGAGCCCAATTAGGGTTCTAAGCCCATGATAGTCTAATTGGAAGCTTATTGGTCCCTTTGGAGCCAATAATGAAGTTCTAGTCTAAAATAGACTTAAAAAGCACTTCTAGGGTTTTCCAATTGTTTGATGACTACTTGTAGTACTTGTATGATGTGTTTGATTGAAGTTTTTGATTCACATTAACTTGAATGTATGGATTACATAGCTCAAAATTTTCAGTTGTGACATCATCCCCCCGTTAGAGGGAATTTCGTCCCGAAATTCTATTTGAAAGCTAGATTTGAGAATGCTAGAATAGGTGAGGGTACTTCTGCTTCATTTGATCTTCGCGTTCCCACGTGAATTCTGGCCCACGCCTTGCGTTCCACCGTACCTTCACGATCGGGATGCGACTCTGCTTAGTACGCTTCACCTCCCTGTCCATGATTTCGATTGGCTCTTCGACGAACAGGAGATTCTCATTGATTTCGATTTCGTCAAGAGGAATGACTAGGGTTTCATCTGACAGGCACTTTTTCAGATTAGAAACATGGAACACTGGGTGTACACCGTTTAGCTCTGCAGGTAGTTGTAGTCTGTATGCTACTGGACCTATTCGGGCGACGATTTCGAAAGGTCCAATGTATCGCGGGTTCAGCTTTCCCCGTTTTCCGAAACGTATAACCCCTTTCCAGGGTGAGACCTTCAACAATACTCGATCACCGACCTGGAATTCTAAGGGCTTTCGCCGTTTATCAGCGTAGCTCTTTTGCCGGTCACGCGATGCCTGTAATCGAGCTTTGATCTGGACAATCTTTTCTGTGGTCTCGCGAATGATTTCCGGTCCCGTTAATGCCCTGTTTGACGTATGTGCTCTTGCTAGCTGGGTGTCACCTACTTCAGCCCAACACAACGGTGATCTACATTTACGCCCGTACAGTGCTTCGAAAGGGGCCACCTTAATGCTCGAATGATAACTATTGTTATATGAAAACTCGATCAACGGTAGGTGGGTGTCCCAAGACTTTCCGAAGTCTATCACACATGCACGAAGCATGTCTTCAAGCGTCTGAATGGTTCGTTTGCTTTGACCGTCCGTTTGTGGGTGATACGCGGTGCTCATATCAAGATGAGTTCCCATGGCCTTGTGGAGCGACTGCCAAAAGCGTGACGTGAACCTACTGTCCCTATCCGAGATGATAGATTTTGGCACTCCATGAAGTCTTACAATCTCTCGTAGGTACAAACGCGTCAGCCTCTCCATCTTGTAGGACTCTTTGATGGGCAGGAAATGGGCAGATTTCGTCAGTCGGTCGATTATTACCCATATGGTGTCCAATCCGTCCGACGTCTTGGGCAGCTTGGTCACGAAGTCCATAGAAATCCCCTCCCATTTCCACTCAGGGATTGCCGGTTGCTGTAACAATCCGGAAGGTTTCTGGTATTCCACTTTTACTTTGGCACACGTAAGGCACTTACTAACATAAGTTGCGATTTCCGCCTTCATGTTAGGCCACCAATAGTGCTGCTTAATGTCCAAGTACATCTTGTCCGAACCAGGATGAATGGAGTATCGTGTCTTGTGGGCTTCCTTCATAACGATCTCCCTGAATCCTCCGATCTTTGGAACCCAAATACGGTTCATGAAGTAGTATACCCCATTCTCTTCGACTTCCAGGTTCTTCTCCATTCCGCGTAATGCCTCGCTAGTTCTATTTTCCGTTTTCATAGCTTCTGCCTGGACCGATGCAATTTGAGTGGTCAGATGAGACTGAATGGTTATCGAGTGCGTTTTCGTACGGCGATTTGTGTACTCCTTCCGACTTAATGCGTCAGCTACCACGTTGGCCTTGCCTGGATGGTACTTGATCTCACATTCGTAGTCGTTTAACAACTCCACCCATCTTCGTTGTCTCATGTTCAGCTCCTTCTGATTCAATATGTGCTGGAGGCTCTTGTGGTCTGTGAAGATGGTGCACTTTGTACCGTACAGGTAGTGCCTCCAAATTTTTAGGGCGAAGACCATGGCTCCCAGTTCTAGGTCATGGGTTGTGTAATTTACTTCGTGCGTCTTTAGTTGACGGGACGCATATGCTATCACTCTTCCACGTTGCATGAGAACGCAACCTAAACCTTGATTTGACGCGTCACAGTAAACTACAAAATCTTCCGTTCCTTCGGGTAGAGATAGTACAGGAGCGCTACAAAGAGCTTGCTTCAAGGCTCGAAACGCAATCTCTTGTCGGTCTGTCCACTTGAATGGCACACTCTTTTGCGTAAGCAAGGTAAGTGGCTTGGCGATTTTAGAGAAGTTTTGGATGAATCTCCTATAGTAGCCTGCTAGGCCTAAGAACTGACGAATTTCTGTGGGCGTAGTCGGAGTTGCCCATCCTTCCACAGCTTTGACCTTAGAGGGATCCACATGAATTCCATCTTGGCTAACTACGTGACCGAGAAAATTCACGCTCCGTAGCCAAAACTCACACTTAGAGAGTTTGGCGTAAAGCCTTTCCGATCGCAGCGTCTCTAGGACTTGTCGGAGATGTTGGCCATGCTCCTCTTTGCTTCGAGAATAGACGAGGATGTCATCGATAAACACAATGACGAAGTTGTCCAAGAACGGTCGACAGATTCGGTTCATTAGGTCCATAAATGCGGCGGGTGCATTTGTTAGACCGAAGGGCATTACGACGAATTCATAATGTCCATAGCGGGTTCGGAAAGCGGTTTTAGGAATATCTTCTTCTCGGACCTTGAGTTGATGGTATCCGGACCGTAGATCTATTTTAGAAAAATAGCTAGCTCCTTGGAGCTGGTCGAATAGATCATCGATTCGTGGGAGTGGGTAGCGGTTTTTTAACAGTGAGTTTATTCAACTCTCGGTAGTCGATGCACATTCTGAAAGATCCGTCCTTCTTTTTGACAAAGAGCACCGGAGCTCCCCACGGCGAGTAGCTAGGTCGGATAAATCCCTTGTCCAGAAGCTCACTGAGTTGGCTGGTACCGGCGCAGTGACAGCGTGAACTGCCACCGTTTGCTGCTTTTTAGAGGTCTCGGGACCCTGACGCCCCTTCCTCTTGTTGTTCCATCCTTTCTTACCATCACTCTCCTTCTTCTTCTTAGTCTCTACCCGTTTCTCGCCCTTTTGTGGTTATGATCGTATAGCCTCTTTGCCAATCTCTTCGCACTGTCAAAAGTTTCAGGGTTCGCAGCTATCACATTCCCTTGAATGGGGGATGTCAGTCCCCAAATGAATCGTTCAATCTTCTTTCCCTCTGATGTGATCATACCCGGGCACAACAGAGATAGTTCGCTGAATCTCGATATGTAAGCATCGATGTTCCCATTCTGCACCGTGAGATTCCATAGTTCCTGCTCCATCTTCTGTATTTCGCCTCGGGGGCAGTACTCAGCCGTCAACATCTCTTTCATTTCTGTCCAGGGAATAGAGTTGGCGACAGGAAGTGTCATAGCTTCTACATGACCATTCCACCAAGTGAGTGCTTGGTCCACGAAAGTGCAGGCCGCGAACTTCACTTTCATCTGCTCGGGGCACTCGCATATCTCGAATACCGACTCTACCTTCTCGATCCATCGCTTCAGGGCGATCACTCCTCCGGTACCGTTGAAAGTTCGGGGTTTAGCGTTCGCAAAATCCTTGTAGGTGCACGTTTTAGTGAGTCCTTGGTTCGTCCCGTTGTTCGAACTTCCGGATCCTTGCCCGTTACCTCCTCCGTTGTTTCCTCGGTGAAGTTGTGCCATAGCCGCTGTGACTGCAGCAGACACGGCTGCCTGGAAAGCAGTGGAGTCAACTTCCGGCGGGGTTGGTTCGGGATTTCCGCGAGTAGCTGGGCGAGGCATCCTTCTGTCACGAAACGGAAAGATGTTGAGTGCACGTGGTTTCCGTGAGGTGGCGACTCTACTAACTAGGTGTATGGTACGAACCTAAACGTTACTATCATCAAGCATACAATCATAACGTCTCAACACATAACAACTGAGAATATCATAGCAAAACTCACAAAAGTTTGTTAATATTATCCGCATTTAGTACAAGAAAATTTGCTCGTAGGAGCATACATAAGTAACGCTAATCCGACAGCATAACTGCTCCATGAGTAGTGTAGTCACTTAAACATAGAGCCGGAGTACATAACATAGTTCCTAATAACCTACTATGATAAATCTATTCCTAACCGCGTTGATCTGCGTCAGGAGGGGGTGCCGAAGATGTGGATGCTCCCTGAAGACGAGCCACTAGGCGTTCTGCATCCTGAAGTCGAGATTCCCACCTTACCTGCCTCATGTGAAACTCCCGGAGGACGTCGCGCGTCTCCTGTTCCGCACGCTCGACCCTAGTCCACAACTGGCGTACTTGATCAGCAGTGCCCTGAGCAAGGTCCCCGGTGTCCCGTAGTCGTCTCACCATGACTGGTAGAGCTCGGTCGGCTGGTCCTCCGTCCCTCAAGTCAAAGAACTCACGTGACATGCCAAACGGGGGTCGCTGTCCCTGATGTCTGCTCCATCTCCAAAGATCAATGCCCCAAGGAGGGGTAGGTCCAGTGGGTCCCACACGATAAGCAGGCACCCTGATCGGGTAAGGGGGGTCGATGACTTCGGACTCTGCGTCCGAATCACCCCCTTCGCTGTCATCGAGTTCCTCTTCGAAATGTTCTTCGTCTTCTTCGGGTTCGGCAGGCTCGCCCTCGACTTCCGCCTCCGGTTCCCCGTCAGATTCCTCTTCGGGGTCCTCCTCAGGTTCTTCTTCAGGCTCTTCCTCAGGCTCCTCCTCCTCCTCTAGCCACCCGTTGTTTCCCTGATTAGGGAAGTAGGGGTCTCCCGGGTGATGAAAACCAGCCATGCTGTCTGCGCGAGTACGTACATATGCTAACATTATCCTAGGATGCTATGACTATTGTACAGACTAAGCAAACATTCTCTTTTTGGGTGATAAAGGGTATAGTTTTAGGTTCCCTGGCTATCCCGATCTCATCAAGACGTGTGTTAGTTTTACTTTGGAGAGAATGTAGTTGATCAGGCTACATTCACTCCTTGGTATCACTAAGAACAGTCCCGAATTAACCGAGATACCAGTATTATTGTGTTTGATTCAGCGTTAGGTTCTTATCCCTAATGCAAGCAAGTGTGTTTTATTTACTTGTGTCGTTCAGAGTTATGTTAGTCCCTCTTTTTGGTTTATAGTTGCATATCAATGTATGGCTCGACATGCTAGTTCACTATAAACAAAGCTCTGATACCAACCTGTCACACCCCCGAACCAGACGGCGGAAACGTCCGGGGGCTGTCGTGACTCAATTGAATACCATAACATTGAATATATATGAAACATAACAACATTCATCACCATTCATCAACATAGTACAACCAGTAGTGTTTACATATCATACATTGTTTAAACATTACATTCCCCAAAAATTAAGTTGTTCAATTCATACAAAAATAAACCGCAACCGTCACTGGATATGATTTCCCTTGATTCACTGGCTCCCTGAGAATACAAGTATTTTGAAAAACGTCAACATATGAAATGTTGGTGAGTTCATAAGTAGTGTTTGAAATCGAATGTTTGTATTGTTTGAAGAACCACCAGAAAATCCGATATTTTCTGAAAAGATAAGTTTTCGAAAACGTTTGTGAAGATCCATAGGTATGCTTGTTCGTTTCTATACTTGTAAAAAAATGTTCATTGAAAATGTATGCATTTCAAATCAGTTCGTATTGAAAACCCTAGGAAAACCCGATGTTCTCCTAGTTCCTTGAATTACGTGATGTTACATTGAAACCATTGCATAGCGTATAGTGTCAGTCCCAGGCGACGTTGGAAGGTTTTCGAGCAGGATTATTTACTACAAACCCGCGTTACACAAACGCCCAGTTTATAGTTATACTAACGACTCCGAAGGCGTCGTCAGTACTAATCGCGTTATCCAATCGCCCTGACTAGGTGTAGTCCCACATCCGAAGAGAAAGAGATCACGAAGACCCCGGTAACTCCATTAGCCGGTTGGGGATAAAATGTACGAGGGGTCCCCGACCCGCCTCGCATGAAATGTAGACTTTACTAGCAATACCAAAGGACCCTTGGGGACCGGTGGTATACAAGCCATTGAAAGTCCATTTACGTTGTGTCGGATCGGTAAAACCCAACACACCGTAAAAAAAATGTCTTCGGGCCTTAAGATCAGGTCATTGGGCTAGCTAGGCTCAACGAACAAGATTTTACACTTGTGGGGCCCAAAGATGGTGCGTAGACGTCTGTGCACACTCGCATGTATATGTATTACCAAACGTTACTTGTATGAATCGTAGTGTCGTAGTGTTAGTAGTTGTAGATTTCTATTGGCTCGAGACCGAGCCAATTCGTTTAACAACGACTTTTGGGTATTGTAATGTATTGTATTTCGTCGATAGTCGCGGTGCAATTATTTGATCAAATTGTGTACATTGAACTAGCCTTGAAATATTCCTGTTTTCAGCCCCTCATTATTTGTAAAATTTACATTTTCAACCCTTTTATTAAATACTTCCCGGTTTGGTCCTTAAACTATTTTTCTTGACATTTTAACACCAAAAATTATTGAAATTAATATTTTTCAGCATATTTTTCATAGAAAACAGTTTAAGTCCTTGAAAATGCAGTTTTCTCGGTTTTAATCCCTTCTTTTCGCAACTTTGACAATTTTGGCCCAAATTGGAAAATTTTTGCAACTTTGGTCCTTTTTAAATTTAAAAAGCATTTTAAACCTTCGAAAAGGATTTGGAACACTTATAGTCTGCTGTTTTACAGAATGTTACAGTTTTGGCCCTCCAAAACAGAAAAATTCGCATAATGGGCCTTATTAGGCCGAAATTTTCATTTTTAGCCCATTAAGCTTGGAATTTATGTTTTTAATCCCCTAAATGAGTATATTTCCAGAAATTTATTTATGGAAACTGTTTTGGCACACTTCATCCATCAGAATCTGTGAAATGTCAATTTGGGCCCTTATTTTTGCATTTTTCACATTTTAGGCCCAAAATTTGTGTTTTTAACCCAAAGAAAATTATTACTAAACCACTTAGCCATTTTTCTTGAAATACTTTGTGTTTAGAAATATATTTGAAGCTAAAATCATTTAACACAAGATATATCTCGGTTTTGATGGGTTTTAATGCTAGATCCAACATAAAAACACATAAAAGCATACATATAAGCATGGAAATCATACAAGGCATACAAAACACATATAGATCTACACTTTCACTTGTATTCCCCCCCCCCCCCCACAAAACTCATAAAAACAGAAAATAGGGGGTATGAAGCTCACCTTGGGGTGTTGATTCGGTTTTTCAAGGAAAAATGGAAGGAAAAATGAAGTGTTTTTGGCCTTAGCTCCCTTTGATGAAGATCTCGAGTTTGAGATGGTTCTAGGGTGCAAGATCACGATTTTTGCATGGATTAGGAAGAGATTTTTGATAAATAAGGAATACAAGTCATAGATCCAAGCAAAACCTTACCTTAGATGATGATTTTTGTGGAAGAACTTCCTTGAATGCTTCCTATTTTTCGAGATTTTGGAGAGGGAAGAAGGGAGTGTTCTTGAGTGAATCTAGAGAGAATTTGAGATATTTTTGGTGTGTGTATGTGTGTATGGCCGAGAGTGAGAGAGAGGAGAGAAGAGAGGTGATATTTGAGGTGATGTGCATGGAGGAATGGGAAATATTGCATGGATATCCTTTGGATATTAATGAGGTGGCATGCATTAAGTCAACACTTCCATTTCTCTTTGGGTTTGGGCCTTTGGGCCGAGATTTTTGAAAGGGAAAAGAAAAATTTGGGCTTTTCTTCCTTAAGCCCAAAATTTGAGTTAGTTAGAGTGTGTTTTATGCTTAAAAGAATGTAGTATGATTTTTATATTTTTATTGGACTAGTTTAGGTTATTCATGTATCAAGGCTTTCAATTCATTTCATTATAGGCCCAACATGACCTAAAATGTTAAATTAAATAAGTGTGGGTCCAATTAGAGCCCAATTAGGGTTCTAAGCCCATGATAGTCTAATTGGAAGCTTATTGGTCCCTTTGGAGCCAATAATGAAGTTCTAGTCTAAAATAGACTTAACAAGCACTTCTAGGGTTTTCCAATTGTTTGATGACTACTTGTAGTACTTGTATGATGTGTTTGATTGAAGTTTTTGATTCACATTAACTTGAATGTATGGATTACATAGCTCAAAATTTTCAGTTGTGACAGTGGCATCTGTGCTTGCCACTTTGAGGATTACCGATGCCCGCCAGGGTAAGGCGAAGGCTCTTACGATGAGAAGCAGGACTTTTCATTTGAACACTGATGAGGCTCGTGCAATGTTGGATATAGTTGTTGGTATGTAGCTTAAATCTATCTTTTATTGCTTTCTTGTTATGCTTATATTTGCTATGATCGTGTATAGGGACCTTTTTGGTCAATGGGTTGTCTTCTCATGTTTTTTTTTATTCGGGTCCTACCTTATCCTTCATATCTCTTTTCTCAGTAAGAAGTTTCGGGTCTTTCCGGGGACTTTTGACTCCCCTCTGGAGGTGGAGATCACAGATGATCGTACTGTAAATGTTGCGAGGGTTTTCCGAGGTTGTTTTCTTAACATGTTTAGTGAGAGGTTTCCTATTGATTTGGTACTGATTCCCAAGTGAGGGAGAACTTCTCATTCCGGGTGAGAGAGCTTCGCATGGACCAACTCTCTGTTTAGTTTGGAGGGCTAGGAGGTTTCTGTAGCAGGGTTTTTCTGGGTTTTCGGTTATGTTTCCCAATGTTTTCCCTAGGGAGTTCCTAGGAGTGCCTCCTAAGAGGCAGGTTGAGTTTTGGATTGATATGATGCTTAGTTCGGCTCTAATAGCCAAGGCGCCATATCGCCTAGCACTACCTGAGATGCAGGAGTTGTTTACGTAGCTGCAGGAGCTGCTAGATAAGGGTTTTATCCGTCTGAGCAGTTCCCCATGGGGGAACCGATTTTGTTTGTGAAGAAGAAGGATGGTTCGCACAGGATGTGTGTTGATTATCGGGAACTGAACAAGCTAACGATGAAGAACCGGTACCCATTTCTGATGATCGACAATCTATTTTACTAGCTTTAGGGTGCCTCATGGTTTTCCAAGATTGATCTTTGGTCAGGGTATCATCAGATGAGGATTAGGTATGAGGACGTACAAAAGACAACCTTTAGAACTCATTATGGTCATTACGATATTGTGGTGATGCCTTTCGGGCTCACCAATTCCCTAGCATCATTCAAGGATCTCATGAATCAGTTTTACAGGCTGATGCTGGATCGATCGATGATTGTTTTTATTGACCGTATTCTGGTCTACTCCAAGATCAAGGAGCAGCATGAGCAACAACTGCGAGAGGTGTTCCATAAACTATAACTATTATAGTTTATAAGTGTGTGTTCTACTAAAATGAAAACCTTTGCGTTTTAAAATCTCTGGTAAATGTTTGTAAATTTGGAAGTAATGTTTTTTTGCATATTTACTAATTTCATGTAAAAATACATATAAATGGTAAGAAAACATAATAAGCGATTTATATTTTTAAACACAATATTTCCTGTGCTTTACTTGTATTCCCCTCTAAAACAATTGAAAAACGTGAAAACTTAGGGATATGAACTCACTTGATTTGATGAAACCGCGAGTTATTGCTGAAAATTGGGGTCTGCGCAGGCAGAGTTTCAAACCAAAAAACTCATTTCTCAGGGGCTTCGGGTGTTCTGGGACTTTCTTCCAATGCTTGGGAGGTTTAGAGTGGCTTTAAGAGGGTGTTTATAGTGAACGAATAAGTTGCTTGGGGGGATAGTGCTTTGATCAATCCATAAGTTTCCTTCTCATTAATAATGTTGTAAGCAACGTTCTTTGCAAATGATAAACACACCATACCAAGTTCTTGTTGATCTAAGAACTCCTAATCTTTCTGCTTCATAAGGAACCGCTTATATTCTGACAAAGGTTCATCTAAATTCTTCTTGTAGAGGTAGTCTTCCATTTGCATTTTCAAGAAAATGAAATATTTTCCATTTAACTTGTCTATCTTAACTCTCCCTTCTTCATCCATAGATATGATACTAGTATGTTGGGTGATAAAAAATAAGTTAAGCACTTCAGACATATATCCAATAAACTTCGGTGAACTTGAAAAAAAATTATGAAACATGTAAATCAAATTAATAGAAAATTTAACAAGGTTTGGTCAAGGTGACCTACATCCACCTCCGTCACATCTATTACAAAATACACACACACACACACACACATATATATATATATATATATATATATATATATATATATATATATATATATATGTAATCTTTGATGATTAGACATATATGTATAAATATGTATAATCATATATGATTATAACTTTCCGCCATATTGTAACACCCATAAAATTCATGAAAAATTTAAACTTTTTAAAACATTCAAAATCATCATTGTTTACAAATTGTTTCCGAAAATAGGTTCATATCATAGATATCCCAAAATCATGAAATAAAAACATGAAGAGGTGCACGATCATGCCTTCGCCTTTCCGCAATCCTGAGAAGTACCTAAAACATAATCCAACAACTGTAAGCCCAAATCATAATAAGTTTCCCCTTAAATACCAATACATAACAAATAACACAATAGTATAACAACATGCAATGGTTCTACAACTTTACAAACTGAATTAACCCTAAGCCCACATCATAAGCCCGGATTGCCTCACAGTCCCACAACTTATGTTTAGCTTGCTCTCTGGCCAGGTCAATCAACAAACTGAATATTGCTAAGCCTTCAATACGAGTCTGGCATGCCCAACCTGACCCTCAGCTCGTATCTAGAATGCTCATGAGTCCTCAGTATGAATCGGGCATGCCCTCCCTGGCCCTCAGCTCATATCTGGTATACTCCAGGGTTTGTTGGTTATAGCACAAAGTAGTGCAACCTCAACCAAACCCACATAATATGTCGACATATAATAGATAATATTGTAAACATATAAACATGCAATTCACAGGCAGTCCTACAGATCTACCAGACTAGCATAGCAAGACTAGCATGCATAATTATAACATACTTAACATATAAGCAATATCAGGTTATCAAACAAATGGGCCGACGTTGGCGCCTTTGGCCGAATAGTATAGTGAGGAAGACTCTCCTCACAAGTAGCTGAACTAATAAGATCTAACTCTGAAACTCAGCTTCCGATTCAAAGTCTACAACCATCATGTTCAATCCATCAAATCCTAAAAATACCCAAAATGCCATCAAAAGTCAAACTTTGTCAACCAAGGCCAAATTCAAAGTCAACAATCAAGGTAAACAATCCATGTTGACACAACTCATCGAGTGTATATACCAACTCGTCGAGTTTCTTCAATACGTAAAGAAACGGGGAAAACCCAAGCCAAGTTGCCGAGTTATCATGACAACTCATCGAGTTCCTACAGTTTCCAGAAAAGTGGGAAAACCCAATCCAACTCATCAAGTTGTTAGGACAACTCGTCGAGTTTTCCTAGCTTAACTCATTCGATCCTTTTTCATCCCTTCTAACGTTCAAGAATGTAGATCTGGAACCTAAAAGCTGCACAACCACGTAAATTTGCTAACTTTACGTCCATGCATAACACCAAGAGGGTAAAACACTCAAATAAGGATTATTAGGGGACTTGGAGCATTAAGGGAGCTAAATCTAGATAAACCTTGAAACTTTAAGCCCAAGGAGGCCACAAAACATCCGGATCTGAAGTTATAACTTCAAGACATGCTCAAACCAAGAACAAATCCAAAAATTAGCCTAGAATGACCATAAACTTCCAAGGAAGAGATCTAAGCAATAGGTGAGCAAGTTTTCATCTTTTTACCTCAAAAGTGTAGGTAAACTCAAGAAGATCCTATATCTAAAGCTTCCCCCTTAAAGCTATGCACCACTAACTTCAATCTTCTTCAAGAGAACACCAAGGAAACACTCTTTAAGCTCACACACACTAAAAGTGGGAGAGAAAACAGGAGGCTAGGGTTTCTGGACAGAGGGAGCGATTTGGGAGCCCAACAATCAGACTTAAGGCCTTTAAATATGGTGCAACACCCTAAAAATTAGGTTCTCATATTTAGCCACCAACTCATTGATTTTTCTTCTCCTACTCATCGAGTAGGTCCAAAAAGATCCGCGACCCATAGACTTTCAATATGTCAAGTTGAGGCCATCAACTCGACGAGTTCAAAGGAAAGATTGCCCTTTTATATAAAATTCTCATACCTGGGAATCGAAATGTTATAACTCTCCCCGACTTGAACTACGCTTCGTCCTCGAAGCCTACTGTGGTGAACAAATCCAGATAATGCTCCCACATCTCTACCTCCGGCTCCCAAGTCCATTCGGATACCCTTCGATGTTGCCACTGTACCTTTACCAAAGGTACCTCCTTGTTACGCATAAGCTATACCTTCCTTTCCAAAACGGACACCGGCCTCTCAACATAGTTCATGTGCTCATCAACCTGAATGTCATCTAATGATACCACTGCATCCTCATCCAGAACGCACTTCCGCAACTGTGACACGTGGAAAGTGTTATGAATCTGATTAAGCTCCTCCGGAAGATCCAATCTATATGTAACCTTGCCAACCCAAAAAATAATCCGGAATGGTCCAATATATTGAGCCCCTAACTTTCCCCTCTTCCTGAAGCAAATCATACCCTTCCAGGGTGAGTCCTTCAGCAACACCATGTCACCGACCTGAAATTCCAACTCAGATTGACGTCGATCGGCATAACTCTTCTTCTGAATTTGAGCTGTCTGTAATCTCTACCTAATCTGCTGAATCATCTCTGAAGTTTATAGAACTACCTCAGACCGACCCATGACCTTGCGGCGAACCTCGCCCTAATAGACTGGGGTATGACACCTCCGACCATACAAAAACTCAAAAGGTGGAGCACCAACACTGTAGTGGAAACTATTTTTGTAGGAGAACTTAACAAGAGGTAGGTAGGAGTCCCAGCTCCTACCAAAATCAACGACGCAGGCTCGCAACATATCCTCGATAGTCTGAATGGTCGGCTCGCTCTGGTCGATGGTCTGCGGATGATAAGTTGAGTTGAAATGATGCCTCGTGCCCAGTTCCTCGTGGAACTTCTACTAGAAATAGGAGGTGAACCGAAAATCACCGTCTGAAACAATCTAGACCGAAACCCCATGGCGAGCAACAATTGATTTCATCACTAACTGACGAGCTCTCCCGGATTTCCAGAAAATGCGCACTCTTGGTCAATCTAGCCACGATGATCCAAATAGCATCAAAATCCTTTGCCTTTTTTGACAAATTAGTGATGAAATCAATCGAAATTTGATACTATTTTCACATGGGATCCTCCAAAGCTTGCAGCTTTCCATGTGGCCTATGATGCTCGACCTTTACCATCCTGCAGGCCAAGCACCACTCAACATACCAAGCGATCTCTCTCTTCATGCACGGTGACCATTAACTCAGTCTCAAATCCTGATACATCTTGGTGGGCCCCAGATGGATAGAAAAGCGAGACTTATGAGCGTCCTACAACACAATCTGTCTGACCCTAATAGACATAGGAACCTACACTCGACAGCAAATAGGTCAACAAACCATGACTATCTGACACAAATATGGTGATCTTACCCCTGATCCTCTCAATCTTCCAATTCTTCTCTCGAACACCCTCAGACTGAGAATCCCTTATCAAACCCACAAGTGGAGAATCCATAGATATCCTCATACATGCCACCTCAACAAAAGGTCCGATCGACTTATGGGTTAGGGTATCTGCCACCACGTTCGCTTTACCTGGATGGTATAGGATCTCACATTCATGATCCTTGACCAAGTCCAACCACCTGCGATGCCTCATGTTCAGGTTCGGCTGATCCATAATATGTAACAAACTCTTGTGATCCGTATACATAGTACAACGCACCCCCATAAAGATAATGCCTCCAAATCTTAAGAGCGAAAGCCACCGCTCGCAACTCAAGATCATGCGTGGGATATCGCATCTCATGCGACTTCAACTGCCGTGAAGCATAAGCTTTCACTCGTCCTCTCTGCGTGAGTATTGCCCCCAAGTCGGTGATGGATGCATCATAGAAAACCACAAAATCCTCAATTCCCTTTGGGAGAGTCAAGATTGGGGCCTCGCAATGTCTCTGCCAAAGGGTCTCAAATGTGGACTGCTACTCAAGGTTCCACCGGAAATCCAACCCCTTCTTCATCAGACGAGTGAGAGGTACTGCAATCTTGGAGAACTCCTGAATGAATCTCCGGTAGTACCCTGCTAACTCCAGAAAACTCCTGATATCCGAGGGAGACTTTGAAACCTCCTACTGCATCACCGCCTTGATTTTGGCCAGATCGACCAAAATCCCATCTTGGTTAATGAGGTGTCCAAGGAACTGAACCTCCCATAACCAGAACTCGCACTTCGAGAACTTCGCATAAAGTCGTTCTCGCCTCAAAAAAACCTAGAAGCTCGCGAAGATGCTCCTCATGCTACTCTCTAGTCTTGGAATATACCAAGATATCATCAATAAACACGATAACAGAGCGATCAAGCATCAGCCTGTATACCCTATTCATCAAATCCATAAATATTGCAGGCACATTGGTAAGCCCAAATGGCATCACCATGGATTCGTAATGCCCATAACGAGCCTGGAACTCGGCCTTCTCCACATCCTCCTCCCTCACCCTGAACTATTTGTACCCAGACCTCAGGTCTATCTTGGAGAACAAATATGCTCCCGTAAACTGATCACGAGATCATCAATCTGCAGAAGGGGATAACGTTTCTTCACTATTAACTTTTTCAACTCCCTATAATCAATGTACATCCGGTGCGAACCATCCTTTTTCTGGAAAAATAAAGTTGGGGCTCCCTACAGAGAACTGCTCGGATGGATGAACTTCTTGCTTAGTAGCTCCTGCAGCTGAGATGACAGCTCCTACATCTCAGGTAGTTCCAATCGGTATGATGCTTTGGCAATAGGGGCCGTACCTGGAACAAGGTCGATCCTGAACTCGACCTGCATCTTAAGAGGCACACCGGGTAACTCCTCCGGATATACATCTGCGAACTCCCAAACAATAGAAACATCAACAACTGATACTTGATCCCCAACCTGCGTATCCACCACATAAGTCAAATAACATGCACACTCATGTTGAATATATTGTCGAGCCCCGGCTGCCGAACAAAACCCTAAACCCAGTCTCGTGCCTTCTCCATAAATAACCAGTTCTCCCCCCTTGGGGCTCGAACTACCGTACGCTGACCCTCGCAGTCAATCATGGCACCGAAACGACTCAGCCAATCCATGCCCAATATCATGCAGATGTCTCCCATAGGAATAGGAATCAAATTGGTCGATAAAGAGATTCCAAAAGTCTCCAGAATGCAACCCTGATAAGTCAAAACAGCAGAAACCCCGTGTTCGTTGGCAATGGAAACTCACAACAAGCGCTCCAACTCCCCTAAGGGAAAAGCAAACTCCCTACTAAAAGACTGAGAGACAAAGGACCGATTCGCACTAGATTTGAATAACACAAGAGCAGGAAAAGAGTTCACTAAGAGTGTACCTAACAGAGGTACAAACATAAAACAATCATAATCAATAATACAAGAGATAGAAACATACTAGTCACAACATCTGGTGCTGCTTTGGCCTCCTTGGCAGTGAGCTGGAAAGTACGACCTTGAGCATCAGGGGCTCCGCCCTACCCTAACTCCAATTAGTGATCCTCAATGTAGCTGGCACTGGAGCCTGTGCCAGCCTGGCATCGAGCAATAGACAGTTGGTCTTTGCATGGCCAACCTAGTAACAATGATAGCAAATCCTAAAACTGAGTGATGGAGCCTGCTGGCGGCAATCCCTCACCATCTAACGTTGTCGGCCATAATTATGGCACCCAGAAGATGACTGAAAAATACCCTCACGCGCCTTATCACACTTTCCACATGTACGACCCTTCCAGCCCCCGGATCTGACATTAGCTATCTTAAACTGCTTTGGCGTAGGCTGCGACTACGTCGGGGCCTACCTCTACTCTCAAAACTGAAGCTCTATCTCAAGCTCACGCCGCCTAGCGGCCTCTTGCAACTCCAACAAAGTATGAAATTGTTGGGTGGAAAAAAAAATGTCGAATATTCGTCTTGAGCATGCTCAAGTAACGGGTCATATGAGCTTGCTCCAATGCAAACTCAAGGCAAAACATGGCCATCTCAGTAAACATCTGGGTGACCTCCATCACCGACTCTGATCTCTGTCTCAACTCCCAAAACTCCTAAGCTAACCTCTCATGCTCCACCCAAGGAATGTAGGAGTACGAAACATCTCTCTGAACTGATCCAAAGATACCGCAACCCTCTACTCATTAGAGTACGATCCTGTAACAAGTCTCCACCAATCCTTCGCTCCGGGTCTTAGAAGGTTCAGAGCACACCTGACCTTCTGGTCAGCAGGGCATGAACATGTGAAGATACACCCCTCTATATCACATAGCCACCTCATGGCCACACTCGAGTCCTGGACTCCATCGAAAGTTGGGGGCTTCGTGTTAGCGAAGTCCCGATACGAATGGCCCGCCCTGGCCCAACATATGCAGCATCTACGACTGTGGAGGCTACAACAGTAGCAGCCACGGTAATGGTTGTGTATCTCTCATCAAAAAGCTCCATCATAACAGTGTTGATAGACCCAAACATCTCCGAAATCATACCCCAGACAATGGTCACAACCTCCTCATGGAGGATCCTCCTAATCCTAGCATCCAAATCCTCTGACGCCATCTGACTGTCAGCCCCTGATCCTGACTTGGATCCAATATCAACCCGTATCGTAGTCACCATACTGAAAATACACCAGGAAGATATCAGATAATCCATATAAATAATGGGGAACCAACTCCTAAAGAAGCCCTAGGGGTTGCGACTTCCTTGCTACGCAAACGGGTCCTATGCTTTCAGTAGTACGGGCCCATACTACCTTCCACACCTATCTGTATTTGTCTCAAGGATCATCACAACACCCTAACAATACTCATAAGCATAGATGAACGCTTGACCCTCACTCCTAGATGAAAGGCTAAATATCCCACTTCTAGCCAACTGACCCGTCACAACTTATCCATGAAACTTCCACCAGCCTTGCAGCTCTCGCGTATGCTAGCCATACATAACATTGGACCCTATAGACATTCGAATATATTATCCTACCCTAATCCCTTCATCAAACAAGAATAGGATATAAGGCCAAACCAAACATTCTCTGGCTATAAAATCTTAGTTATATATAACTGTGATGCATACACTAAGCAACTACAATAATGATGTCAATTTCATAAAAGAAATGCCCTAGGGTATCAGACATCATATAATCAAGAAATTCTATCATGCGATTCCTGAAGATCCCTAACCTATCAGTATCATGTTATTCTATCATATCACAATATCACATAATAGTATGGTATTTTTGGGTCTTCTTACTAGCTCCGGCTAACGTACACACCGCATCCTCCTTTAGTATTTTGAAACCCATTTAAAATCATTTTGAAAATCTTTTCTGTAGTTTGAGACTGGATTCACACGAGTGTTATTCCAATTTACTCAAACCAAGGCTCTAATACCAACTTGTAATACCCATAAAATTCATCAAAAATTTAAACTTTTTCAAACATTGAAAAATCATCATTGTTTAAAAACTGTTTCCAAAATAAGATTCATATCAGAGATATCCGAAAATCAAGAAATAAAAACACGAAGAGGTGCACGATCATGCCTTCGCCTTTCCGCGGTCCTCAAAAGTACCTGAAACATAATCCAACAACTGTAAGCCCAAAGCATAGTGAGTTACCCTGAAAATACCAATACATAACAAACAACACAATATAATAACAAGATGCAATGGTCCACAGCTTTACAGACTGGATTACCCCTGAGCCCACAACTTATGTCTGGCTTGCTCCCTAGCCTGGCCAATCAACAAACTAAATACCACTAAGCCCTCAGTACGAGTGTGGTATGCCCGACCCAACCCTCAACTCGTATCTGGAATGCTTATGAGTCCTCAGTAGGAATCGGGCATGCCCTCCCTGGCCCTCATCTCATATCTAGCATACTCCAGGGTTTGTTGGTTATAGCAGAAAGTAGTACAGCCTCAACCAAACCTACACAATATGTCGACATATAACAAATAATATTATAAACATATAAACAGGCAATTTACAGGCAATCCTACAAATCTACTAGACTAGCATGCATAACTATAATGCAGGTTATCAAACCAATGGACCGGCCTTGGTGCCTTAGGCCCCATAATATAGTGAGGAAGACTCTCCTCACAAGTCGCTGAGCTGATAAGATCTAAATCCAAAACTCAACTCCCTACTCAAAGCCTACAACCATCATGACCAAACCATCAAAGCCTCAAATAACCCAAAATGCCCTCAAAAGTCAAACTTGGTCAACCATGGTCAAATTCAAAGTCAACAGTCAAGGTCAACAGTCTATGTTGACCCAACTCGTTGAGTGCACATACCAACTTGTCGAGTTTCTTCAGTACTTAGAGAAACGGGGAAAATCTAAGCCAACTTATCGAGTTATTAGGGAAACTCGTCAAGTTCCTACAGTTTCAAGAAAAGCAGGAAAACCCAATCCAACTCGTCAAGTTGTTAGGACAACTCGTTGAGTTTTCTGAGCTTAAGTCATTCAGTCCTTTTTCATCCCTTCTAACGCTTAAGAATGTAGATCTAGAACCTAAAGGCTGCAAAACCACGTAAAGTTGCTAACTTTACGTCCATGCATGACATCCAGAGGCTAAAACACTCAAAGAAGGCTTATTAGGGGACTTGGAACACTAAGGGAGCTAAGTCTAGATAAAGCTTGAAACTTTAAACCCAAGGAGGCCACAAAACTTCTAGATCTGAAGTTATAACTTCAAGACATGCTCAAACCAAGAACAAACCCAAAAATGAGCCAAAAATTACAATAAACTTCCAATGAAGAGATCTAAGCAATACATGAGCAAGTTTCGAATTTTTACCTCAAAAGTGTAGCTAAAATCAAGAAGATCATGGATCTAAAGCTTCCCCCTTCAATCTATGCACCACCAAGTTCAATCTTCTTCAAGAGAACACCAAGGAAACACTTTTTAAGCTCACACACACTAAAAACTAGGAGAGAAAACACGAGGCTAGGGTTTCTGGACAGAGGGGCGATTACGGAGGCCAACAATGAGACTTGAGGCCTTTAAATAGGGTGCACCACCCTAAAAATTAGGGTTTCATATTCAGTCGCCAACTCACCGAGTTTCTTCTCCAACTCGTCGAGTTTGTCCTAAAAGATTCGGGGCCCATAGACTTTCAGCACGTCGAGTTGAGGCCATCAACTCGACGAGTTCTAAGGAAAAATTGCTTTTTTATATAAAATTCTCATACCTAGGAATCAAGATGTTACACATATAATCATTTATGATTAGACACTATCCCTCCATGCTGGTACACTTGAGCGTTAAAGCGAAGAAGGAGAAAATATATGGTTGAGATAGAATCTGAAGTTATTTTTTTTTTTTTCATAATCTCAATAGAACCTCTCTCCCCGTCTCTATCTCTCTCCATATATATATATATATATATATATATATATATATATATATATATATATACACACACAAAAAAAAATAACTTATTAGATGATTTAACAGTAAGATGATTTACAAAAAAAAACTCAAAAAACCACTTTCATGATTCATTTTTAAGTAAATTAAAAATAAATCAACTTTTATGACAATTGTAATGAATATCAACAAAATAATCGTAAAAATTAAGCATTAAGTTGTTTTTTTGGGATTTTTTTTGTGAATCATGTTATATTTTATTCATCTAGTAATTTATTTGTTTTTTTCGCCAAAAAATATGTAAAGAAAAAATTTCTTACCTTCCTATGGAAAAAGAACTTTTTTTTTACCTTTTATATATATATATATATATATATATATATATATATATATATATATATATATATATATATATATATATATATATATATATATATATATATATATATATAAAACTGAGTTTGGATGCGATATATGAAAATGTAAAGATGTAATTCGACCTGGCCTCAAAAATAGGAATGGCAATGGGGCGGGTTCGGGGCGGGGCATGGATTCCCAAACCCACCCCGATAACTTTCGGGTATCTTATCGGGGCGCCCCATTGGGTTTCGGGTTTCCCCGTTGGGTTTCGGGTATCTTATCGGGTTTACAACAACTGATAACGAAATCTTTATTCTCTTTTAGGGTACCCCAATGTCTTATAAAATATACATGTTCTAGCAACTCTTTTAAATTAAAAACATGATGCATCACTTTAATAAAATAAACTGGACGTTATATAAAAAATTATTTGATTTAAGTTTTGTTTAATACGTCAAAACACATAAAAATGATCATTAACACCAGATTGTTAATAACTAAAAAAATTGTCCACGATAAGTATTTTATATTTGAACGTGTACAATTAACAGCAAAATTTTTTGAACATATTATATATATATATATATATATATATATATATATATATATATATATATATATATATATATATATATATATATATATATATATATATATATATATATATAATCGGGGCGGATCGGGTCGGGGCGAGGATAACCCACTCCCTGCCCCGAACCCGATAAAAAACCCGATAACGACCCGTTACCCGACCCGAAATGATCGGGTTTCGGGTTTCCCCGTCGGGTTCGGGTTTTTTTGCCATCCCTACTCAAAAATGTAATGTAGTCTAAAAACTCAATAATATACATCACTTCAGAAACGTTTGAATTAGTAGGTTTGTATTATGTCAATTCTAAAATAGTTTTCTTTCGATACCAATAATTCTTCATTGAGCAATAATATTCTTTAAACTCTGGTTATAAACTAAAGGGTGTATAGATGTCAATGGGAAACAGGTGTCATGTGCATTTATATTTCTTAGCAATTTATACCCATGATAGGGTGTAGTTATATTTTTACTTACAAAATTGTTTCTAAACCATAACCATTTACTATTGCCATTTACTATTGAGTATTTTTCTTTATGCATGAAAGTATAAATAATAACGCAACCTAAACTTGATTTGAGAAATATTTCATCCACAAAGCTTTTGCATTTGAGTAGTGATATTATACCTATGAAAACCACCGCAGGTAAATCAAATGGCTGAGGGGTGTTGTTTACCGCCGACAATGGTTGCTTATAGGCATGCTGCGAGTAAACATTTTACGACACCTCATAGCCTAACTTAAATTGTTTGAACAGAAGCTCTCATTAATTGAACAGGTCGATCCCCCGGCATTACCGGGGTAATACCCCAAAAAAACCATGTAACCAAAAATCATTCTTAAAATAAGAAATACTTATAAATTTTTATAAATAACTAGAAAGGATTCCCCGGCATTACCGGGGTCGGAAGATATTACTTTGTAAAGTAAAGTAGCATATTGAATTGAATTGAGATAATCTAATAAAGGAAGATAAATAATGTCATCTAATTACATAAGTAAAGAAATCTAAACAATTATTTCTTACAATAAATGAGGAAAATAAAGAAATGGTGTCACAAATTGAACTTTATTGCCATGTATGGCAGGGGCCGGAAAACCAATCCAGAAAATATAGACCATTGTTTTTTGTCCGTTAATGTGAGGGTAATTTGTTCTTTTCAGGTAATAGAGACTGAATTTGTGACCACGGGTAAACCATATGGACCATTTATGTAATTTTGGCGGTACTGGTGGTGGTGGTGATGGCAGATGGTGGGTGACTTTATGGTATTGGGCGAGTATTTTCTAATAAACAAAACATTAATTTAAAACGAAAAAAAGAAATATAAATTAATAAAAAAAATTGGATTAGGATTAGAAGAGTAATTTTGGTTTCCATCGTTCTTCTCAATGTGTTAAATCTGGTAAACCACATGGAACAAAAAAGACAAAAAGGAAGCAATGACCACCATATAGTTAAGGGACCATTTTTCAAACCAAAGTGAAAAGGTTGTTTGTGAACAAAAGCATAAAGGTGAATGATCAATATTGTAAGTAAAAATACTAATAATATGTAATAAAAGTTGAAGGTTATGAAATATTTAAACAAAAGTTAAAGGGTTGTTTGTGAACAAAAGCATAAAAATGAAGGATCAATGTTGTAAATAATGGAGGACCAAAATAACCAAAAATATGCTACTTTACTGTTAAAATTTTCATAATTTTAATATATATATATATATATATATATATATATATATATATATATATATATATATATATATATATATATATATATATATATATATATATAATCCAATAAATCTCATATCATTTAGAATTGAGACAATCACATTATTAAAATATACGAAATTAAATATCTTTTTATTTTTCATTTTAATAGTTTTGCTGCACATTTGAAATGATGTAAAATATCATAAAATATAATTAATTTTATGAGAATACGACACTCGTCACAAATTCAAATTGATACAAAGATAAATACACAAAAAATGTATTTAATTTCTCTTAAAATACATATCATTTTAAGACAAATATCACAAAAACGACATTTCATTGCTCTGTTATCCTCTTTTATCTATTTTTATTAATAGTTTCTCAGCTAAAATCTCGGTTTCTGATAATTATAAAAAAGAAAGAAACTTGTAATACATAACCCTTCCGGTAAATATTCTAACCAAAATTACCCAATTATTTTAAAAAGGCCACGTGTCTATTTTAAACTTATAATTAAAAGAAAAAGAAAAATACACACAAATTCAGTTTTGATTTTCTTTTTTAGTAATCCTGCCATGAATAGTTGTCGGAAAAAAATGTGCCAGAGGAAGTTGAAGGTAATATAGACAACGGCTCCCCGGGGAAATATCCACCATCGCACTCCGCCGGCCACGGTGTAGATAATGAGTAGTAGTCCCACCCTGAGTCCACAAACACGTAATCGTTCCTTGACTCACCCGAACAATAACTCTCACTCAAACACGGTAGTTCAACAATCGCGTCTAGTTCCTCCGCCGGTGGCGGCATTGTCGACACCTCCTCAGAAGCCGAAGTTAATGTGGAGACAGCAGAGTACGACGATGAAGATGACGTGGAGGGGGTTGACGGGGTTGTTGTTGTGGTGGTGATTGGGTTAAGATGGGTCATAGCTGCGGCTTTGGTGGCTGCCGCTTGGACATCACGGGGAGAGCAAGAGTCCGGTCGTGGTAAAACTCCGGCGAGCTCCGGGAAGTTAAGGATCGCCGACGAGCCTTTTATAGAGAGTGCAGCCACGTCGTGTGCACGCGCCGCCATTTCTGGATCAGAAAAGGTGCCAAGCCAGATCCGAGACTTCTTTTTGGGTTCTCGGATCTCAGATACCCATTTGCCCCATGCCCGCATACGAACCCCTCGGTAAACCGGATGCTTACTGTTGTTTTTGTTATCAGATTCTCTGTTTCGTTTTCTCATTTTCCGAGGGAGTTCAGCTATTGCTGCGGTGATCATGAAATCTTGAAATGGATAGTCCGATCGGATCCCAGTAAGAATGAAGGTTCGGAGTGTTCAAAGTAAGGTATTATTGTGAGGTGTAGAGGTGAGGAGGGAGAAATGAAGAGGGGTTTACAAGTGTTGAAGTCTTAATGCACCCATAATTGTTGGTATGAGTCCATGAATATATATACTATATATATTTATGGAGAGAGAGTGAGAGAGAGGTAGACAGTAAGACAGAGAGAGAAAGAGGAAAAAGCGAGTTGCATGTAGCCACCAAGGTTTGGAACGTCACTAAAATCTTAGAAATTTGGAAAAATAACTCGTTAATATATTATTAATAATACTTTTGGATTTTCTTTGGATTGAACGTGTGTTATACTATTATCAATGCCAAGCTGTAAAATGGGACATGATAATAAATTCTAATGCTCTTCAAAATCTATTTGAGGGTCATTCTCCCACCTACTAATAAAGCTTTTACTTTCTCTTTTAAAAGTTTAGTCGTGTATTTGTCAGATCTATGTAATCTTTTCAACCTCGTTAGAAATGACCTCATCACCCGCTAACTTAAGTTTTATACAAATAAAGTAGATACAAGTAAAGTAGGTGTACACTTATACTATATTATATGGATTAATTAAAACATTAAATCTAAAATTTTAAATATTTAAAGACTTTGAATTTATAAGAAAATAAGAAAAATAATAAATTATTAAAATTGAGTTTTTTTTAATCTTTTAAATTTAAATAAATAAAATAAAATAAAATTATGAGCTTTAATTTAAAAAAATTTGAAATAAGAAGGTAAACCCAATTAATGAAATAAGTATATTCATTTATTATAATTATTACATTAAAATATTATGTGAAAATTTTTAAAATAGAAAAATCATAAAATAACATATGAAAAAAATTAAGTCAAAATAACCAAAAAATAATATTTGACAAATTAAATTAGAGTGTAACATGTGATATTTTAGTATAATATTTATTACGTTTGGTACTTTAGATATATAAATATAAGTATTATATGGTTTTTTTATTTTAAAAATTGAAAAATAAAAAACATAAATTAATATGTGAATATTATTTATTGAAAAAATATCACAAAATAACAAATATCAAAACTAATAAAACTGTGACAAGTGGTGAAAACTTCATTTATAATAAATAGATTTAAATCCTAGTGACACATAATATCACCTAAGAATTCTATAATACATTTAGAGTTTTTTGAGACCGATCACCTAGAGGAATATCATGCATTTTCCACGTTGAAAAAGTATGATATAATCAAGTCATCATTACCCACTTTGGTAGTTTGGCTCCAGGAAACATCGCTTGGGAAATTATCTCTTATAAGGCAACATGAAATCTTTCCATACCAATAATAAGTAAGTAAGAAAATATAAGATCACTTTGATGAATTTGAAATTGGATGAGGGAGAACCACTTAGAAAACGGAAACCATATAGAAGAACTGAGGCATGGATAAATCCAACAATACGATTTAACAACAAATCCCATTTTTTAGAGCATGTCATCCAAATAATTCTAGCATAATCATATGAATTCGCAAATATTACAACACCATAAGTTTCTTTCATGCTCCTTATGCCACTCGATAAATTCATTTAACATCAAAGGTTTGACCAAAATTTGATGGCCTTTAGTGAACGTTGATTGATTTGGGTTAATAACTTCTCAAATAAAATTACATAATCCATTAGCCAAAAGTTTACCAATACTTTTATTTTGGAAACCATTAAGTCTTATATTTCGGTAATCTTCAACGAACTTCAGATCTTAAACTACATGGACAGTTATAAACGATGACTTGCATATGTTGGGAATGGGACTCGACTCTTAAAATTGGATCATCAAATTAACTACATCATCCTTGAAAATCTCCCATAAGCGCTTGTTGTTGGGGTTATTTTTTGTAGCACATCGAAAGTGAATATGATTGAACTACTATATACTTTTTTGGGTTGATAGAAAGCTAGTCGAAAAGAGAGATGAATTCTTATAGGTATAGTGAAACAACCCTCACATGAATGGTTTTTAAATTAGTTGAATATACCAAAATATTTTAAGTTCAAATACTCCAAAAAAAATTGGTGTGTGGAAGATAGGTACTATAAAAAAAATAAACAACGTTAACGTTTTGAAAGTACAATGTCAACTAATAACCAAAACACATTTTGAATGAACCATACAACCTGTAGCCTTCAAAATATCTATGTTATCTTCTAGACATCTAACTTTATGGTCTTTAATACGAGCACATGTCAAAATATAGTTTGGCAATAGAATGCCTAGTAAGAATACTCAAGATTAACTCATTTTAAATAAGTTGTGATGACAATAAATACATTCGAATCAAACCTCCAAAATCAAATTAAAGTTAAATAAGTTTCCAAAGGTTCAATAATCTCAAAATTAGGGTAATATGGACCCAAATACAATGTCAAATGGGTTTAACAACTCACAAACCGAACTCCAAGGTGTAATAACCAGTAATCCAAATTATAGGTGTTTAATAACTCATATCCCAAAGTCAAATGGTTTAATAACCCATAATCCAAAGTCAAATGGTTTAATAACCCATAATCTAAAGTCAAAGGGTATGATTGTTGGATCTATATATTTAAGAATTACTTTAGAATATTGTTTGCTAATAATATATGATCATATATAGTCATACCTTTAACAAGTTATCACTTATTGAATATTTACTGTTAATATCATTATTAATAAATAATCAATTCTTGTAATAAGTTACAGAATAATTATTATTTTATGAAAATAATATTTATGGAGAGAATAACTAGACATTATTCATATTGTATTTGAACCTTTGGGAGTTCATACATATATAACAGATATAACTTGTAAACTTAAGAGATAATGCTTGATGAGTTGGATACATCAAATCCCACCTCTCTACTTATAAAGTTGTAGGTATGAAGGCATGAGAGGTTGCTTGCAAGTCTTCTTCTTACACACATCATATCTCTTTGATGCCATACCTTCGACTTATGTAATGGTATGGGTCTTGGATCTCATGTGAGGTTAAATAAGAGAGTGTAAGAGTTGCATTTGTGCTAGTTTTTGCTCTCTTCTTTGTAAGGGCCAAATTCACTCCCCCATTCTCCTCTTCTTCTTGTCTTTTGAAGCTTAGTGAATATTTGGTGCTTAGAAGTGTTTCGCCTTTAGTGTTTATTTGTGATATGTACTTAAAGGATTAATAAGTACTTCATACATGTTGAGAACTAGCATTCTTGGTGATATCTACTTGTTGGTGGATACATTATAGAGAAACTATGAGTTTTTGACATCTTCATAACTCCCCAAAACCAAGTGGGATCAAAGTTTTTAAAGGTTATATTCTAAGCATCATTTGGTTTTCATAATCTTTCTAGTTCATGTAATTGGACCCTCTTGGTGGTTATGTCAAAGTGGTCTAAAAATAAGCTAGTTATGTTAAATTCTTCCAATTTCCGCTTAAAATTGTTTTATAAAAAAGTTCATTTTTAGATTCAAAAAACTCATCAGTGGTATTAGAGCCTTTTTAGCAACACGTAGTTTTATAATTAGTATTTTTATGCAACCATTTTTTTATGCTGTAACACCTCAAGTTTCAAACCAAAATTTTCATTTTTAATTTACCTGAAATATTGTTCATAAACCAAACCATCAAAAAATCACAAGTATCAAGTACAAATCATTACTACAAATATCAAAGTGCCACATAATGCCCAGTAACAAAATATCCCAGGGAGTGTGTACAATCAGACCTTCGCTTTCCCGTGATCCTCAGAAGTACCTGAAACACATATAATCAATAATTGTAAGCACGAATCTTAGTGAGTTCCCCAAACTACCACACACAATACATCACAAATAAAAACTATGGGTTATTAGCAACCCTGGAGACAACCCAAAGTCTCAGTAAGCAAACAACACGTCATGTGGGTTATCAACAACCCTAGAGACTACCCGAAGTCTCAACACATATAAACCACACATACAAAATAATAGCACTTAGACCTAGTTGTACATCACATGTAAGAATAAGTGAGGAGACTCACTTGAACTGATGACCGATAAATCTCATTCCTGAACTGCCGGAACAAGACTCCGCCTAATATACACAACAAGTAACCCTTATCAATTAAGGTCATTAACCTGAATCACTAGTCTAACTCCCATAACTATGCCCCTTAAGGGAAAAAAATACCATATTGCCCCTCTATGGAGCAAAACCCTCAACGTTTGACTACAAGTCAAAAGTCAGCAAAACTCAATAGTCTCGAACCAGCATGATCGGGGTCATTCCTGGCTACACGGGGCGAAGCCATTAGTAAGTCCAGCATACATCTGAACCCTAAAATCTTAAATAAAATGTCTTATTCCTTTAAGACACTTATTCCAACCCCATATTTGACCTCTAAAGATTGACTTAATCCATAAACTCTCTGACTTTAAGCACTTGCATGGCTAAAGGGGGCGTAATATTTAAAACCCTAACTTTCATAACACTCAAGGTCACTTCACTCATGCTTGGGCCAAAGAAAACAATCAAGAAACCATTTTTATGAATCAAGACACTCTAAAACATCTAAATGGACAACCAATATGCTTTGGAGTACCTCATACAAAAAAGGTCCAAGCTTTGGGACAAAAAGCTCATAAATACCTATCTAAATAGATCTAGAAAGAACATCAGCAAGGTATGGACTTTATACCTTCAAAAGATGCACAAGGTCAAGGAGTTTTTGGATCCACAAGCTTGCATGCAACACTACCTGCTTCAATGACCTTCTTCCTCAACAAGAATGCACAAAATTACAAAAAGGATTCAAGATCTTAACTCTCAAGGCTGGGGTTCGATATTATGGTTTAAAGAGAATGGAGGCTGATTATGGGAGGTCCAAGGGTGAGATAATTTGTTTAAATTAATAATGATGAAAACCTAAAAGTTAGGGTTTGACATCAGCTCAAGTACGTCATGCGTACTCCCTCGTATGCGTAACGTAAACTGCTTCCGCACTGACTCATTTAAAGGATTAAGTCTGGTGTACATGTCTAGTACCCCCATGTAAGCCGGAAATCCTCAATACTTGAATTTATAAAATAAATAAATTGGTACCTCGACATTTAGGATGTTACACATGCATTTGGTTGTATTAATTTGTCTTAGAAAAACAAAGTGTTTGTTTGTATATTGAAACTTCCCAAAACTTATAGAATTTCTTTTCATTTTTAATAAAATAAAGCCATTCATTCCATTTCATCAAAATATCATCATAGTATCAAAAGCAGTTTCAACACAAACATCAGAGTACCATAAATCAAAAGTGTGGAATTTCCATTGGATGTGATGCAATCAAGCCTGGATCTTCCCATTTCTATCAGAAGTACCTGAAACATTTAAAATTAAAATCCTAAGCACAAATCTTAGTGAGTTCCGCAAAAAAATCACATACCATACATATTAAAATACAATCAAGATGACATATTTTAACCAACTAATGTATTTCAACCCATTTGAATGTTATGTTCATCCCACAGTCATACACTCACTTCCGTTGATGCAGTCCTCCAACATTCTTTTCTGCTATCGTCCTCCCATAATCTTTCATACAATTGCCATGGTCCTCCCATGGTCTTTCATTCAATTACCATGTTCTTTCATACAGTTTCTATGGTCCTCCCATAGTCTTTCATGAAAAAGTCACAAAGACAATCTAGCATACTACATAGTATAATGAGAAGACTCACCTTACAAATCAAGGTAGACTACACCACAGATTGCAAGATTTTTAGATTGGTACTACACACCACCTTATGTAAAAAAAAGGTGAAACCTTAGTCTAACATCTAAAACTGTCAAGTTGAATAAAAGTCAAGCTAGTCAAAATTCAATGGTTAACGGTTAAAGTCAAACCTATAGACCACTTCATCGTGGAAAGGTCTTGGCCATGTCATTGTCTGCTCCATCAGGACCGCAATGGATTAGCTCATTGCATCGTGGTCAGCACCTGACGACGCCATGGTAATGCTGGCAGATCCGTCCTCCTATTAAGTCCATAATATGTTAATTCATTCACCTAAACTTTCTGGAAAGCTTCTTTCCACCCACATGATTCATAGAAATCCTAGTTTTATGGACATTCATTTCCAATGCATGTACCACAGCAACTTAATTTAAAATGGAGATAAAATGAAGCCAACTTCCATGCATGGCATCAACAATAGCTAAAAGTCCATAACTGAAACATAAGTTATACTAGGGTTTTAAGCCCCAGTCACCGCCACCTCAATAAAAGGAGCTAACCACGTAGTGGTCATTAAATGACCACCGCTCCGTGTTCCAAGCCCTACTATGTCGTATTAATAGGAAAACCCTAAAACTAAAACATTGCAGAGCACAAGATTTATACCTGGAAATCGGGTGTTACATATATGTCATTTGATCTTGTTATGTCTAAACAAGAAATTAGGACCATTTTGTTGTGTTTGATTGATATTTATTTATTCATGAGATGTAATATATTAATATATATATATATATATATATATATATTTGTTTATTTTTTATGTAATAAATTCGTTAGAGTAGTTTTATATTTTTACCAAATGCAAAATGTTTAAGAAATGACCATCTTTGAACCTTTGCTATGTCTTAGCCACTTGAGACAAGAATCCAAACCTTAAGCTTCTACTCTTAGTTCTAGCCTTAATTATGGTCTTACTAGTTTAAATGTCATGATCTCTACAAAACATGGTGCCTTGAAATTATTTTTGCAAGCAAGAGTCGTCTTGACAAGTATGCGATTGAAGACCTTTTGAAGTGGCCTTTAAGTCCTTTAGGAATGACTTAATAATTTTTGTGTTGGCTCTAAAAAACTATTACTAGAAAATGGCTTGGTTTGTAAACTTTTAATGCATGCCTCTAATGTTTATTTTATGTTGTTATATGCTATGTTTATGTATGAAAATGGTGTTTACATGTTAAAGAACATTTTATCATAAATTAACATCACTTGGAGTTTGAGAACTAAATATTTAAAAGATAACACAAGATGTTTATAAATGAGTTTTTATTAAAGGGTTTTTTATAGTTGAGTTTTTTTTTAAAAGTGATTTCTATTGTAAAACTTTTAATAATGTAACATTCGGGTTTTCAAGGTATTGTTTTACTTTATTTTAATGAGAATTGGACGGCCACGACATCGTGGACGCACCACAACGTGGCATGACCCGGATTGACAACAACTTCATTTAAGTTGCCACGACGTGGGGAGTGTTTTGGGTGAAAACCCTATTCTGCAGAATTGGTGCCCTATTTAAGGGCACTAACTCCTAGGGTTGTCTCATTTGGCAGCCTTCACCCTCAGAGAAACCTTCCCCTCCTAACCCTAACCTCCATTATTAACCTTGAATGATCTTTCGGTGATTTTATCTCTTTGAAGAAGAATAAGTCTCCTTTGGTTGTTTCTGGACCATTGTAATTCATAAAGTTCCTATCTTTCTCCTTCAAGCATGCTAGATCTAAGCTTTTACCCACTTTTCTCCATGCTTGGGCTCGTTTGGATGCATGGAATCCATAAAGTCAGCAACTTTATGGATCATGAATGCTCTTGAGTAAACATAAATTTTAGATCTGAAGTATGATGGTGGATTAAGATCAATGCATAAGATTTTTTTGTTTTCTATATATTTGCATTGGGCATGTATGACTAAAAGACATTGATCTTTGTGATGTATTAGACCTTAGGAAGGTTAGTAGAAAGTTTAGATGTGAGGCTTAACAGATTAAGAGTTGAATCTGTTAAACTGTAGGAGCCCAGTTTCCACGACATGGCATTGGTTGCCACGACGTGGCGACTGGAGGGTCACCTGACTATTTTGTCTTGTAGTTCCCACGACATGGCCTTGGATGGCCACGATGTGACGACCTGATAAAGTTATTTTTAACCGTTGAATTTTTTTACCATGGTTGACCTTGGTCAACTTTGAGGTTTTAGAGTGTAGATTAAGTGGATACTTATTTGTTGTTATAGAGGTGTTCTCTAGTACCTATCTTCAATGTGTGAGGGCCATTGTGTTTTATTTGCTAGTTGTGAGGTGACTCTTCTCACTAATTTTACCTGTTTTATATATATGTTTATGAACAAATGGGTCTTTATTTCTGATTGATGTCTTATCTGAATTGTATTACTGATAAATTTTGGATTGTTGAGAATCCCTAGATTTGCATATAACCCATGAAACGTGTTGTTAATCCATAGGGCATGCTGTTAGCCCACTGGGGTTGCTGATAACATATAGTTGTTTTTTAATGTTCTACTGTATGGATATTTTGGGAAGGACTCACTAAGCTTTATACTTACAGTTGTGGATTATATGTGTTTCACGTACCTCGGATGATCACAGAAAGGTGAAAGCATGATTGTAAACTTCGGCTTGTAGATCTTTTATGATTTCCATATTTTAGTACTCTGATTTATGATGATTGTATTAATATACCTAGGATTTCTTGTTTTGGTTGTTATGATACTTGGACGTTTTTGCTACAATAAAAATGAAAAGTTTGTTGTGAATTTTGAGTTGTTACAGGTTGGTATCAGAGCCCTGGTTTGAGTGAATTGGATGAACATTCGTGGGATTTTAGACTCAAACTAAGGATTTGAAAGTTTTACAAAGAAAATGGATTTATAGAAGGGAACGAAGAAAGCAAAGTGTAAAATCACATGGAGCCCAAGGCAGTGATCTCCCAAAATATCCATAATTATGTTATATATTGTATTGTAGTGGTTGTTATTGAGCTGATAAAAATGCATGCTAGTTCGTAGGCTAAAGATCCCTCAGGAGTTGCAGGATAGGTTTGCATGATTTTGTGATGCCTTATATCCTAGGAGATTGCTTGTGGATGCTCTACTAGGGTTGAAGCTAAAATTGCTAATGACTTCGTGTAAATTGCATGGTTGTGCATAGTTAGAATTTAATAGCCTCAGAATGCATGGTTTAGCCTTACTTCTTGCTCTTTATTTGGTTGTGGATTTGGGGTAGAATATCTTATTCGAATGTCTATTGAGTTTGGACTATGTATAATTGGTTTAAGCGGGGCTATGGCATGGTTAGTGGAGACTTCTTGTGGAGCAGGGAAGTAGCTGAGTAGGAACCTTAGATGGTTGTGATTTGGGACTTGGAGAGGGGATCTAAATCAATTATGGATATGTATTGATGGTATTATGGGCCCGTACTTTGAAATCACAGGATCCATGTGAGATTTTGAAGGAATCTTGAGGGTACTACAGAGGTTGTTTGGTCTATTTGCTTGCTAGTGCTTTTAGTATGGTTTTGACCATTTTCTTTACATATTTCAGTATGGTGTATACCCAAGGTTCAGGATCTAGCGGCCCAGAGATGTAGGGTATCAGTGATGATGAGATCCACAAGATCATTGCTACAGAGGGTGGCCATAGTATTTAGGGAGGCCATCTCGATGTTTTTCAGGTCTATTAAGACCACGGTGATTGAGATGTTTGATGAGCGTAATGTCGTTGTCACTGAGGTTGTTGATGCCACAACCACCACAACGATTGTCATCGTGATACCTCAAGGGGTGATTCGATATAGTACCGAGAGTTCAAAAACACGAAGCCCTTAAAGAGCAATAGGATTCATGATCCAATTGCGGTCATGAGGTGGATTATGAATACGGAGGGATGTTTTTATTACTTGCTCTTGTTCGAATGATCTGAGGGTTCACTTTGTGCTGAACCTACTTTGTTTGGGGGCGAAGGACTGGTGGAAGTTTGTGACCACTAGCTACAACCCTGCAGAGCGAGCTACAGTGACATGGGAGTGATTTTTGGAGATGTTTCAAGAGGAGTATGTTCCCTTGGTGGAAAGGAAACGGTTGGCTCAGGAGTACCTGTCGCTTCGGCAAATGATAGATATGGTGACTAAGATCACCAGGATGTTCCATGAGGGAGCTTTGTTCGGTCCAAAGTATGCATCTGCTGAGTAGGCACAGATGACCCGATACTTGAGTATGCTGAAGAAGGATATCAGAGAGTTCGTGGCCAACTCCCAATATCGTACATTTCCCGAGATGCAATATAAAACCAGAAGGAAGGAGATTGAGATGGAGTTGCATGTGATGGAAACTGAGGTGGATACACAGTGGAGAGATATGAGATCGGTCCAGTCATAACCGGAGACTAAGCGGGAAAATCCCACTGATTCGAGGGCAGGAGGTCAGAGGAGCCACACTTGTAGTATGTCCGACAAGGGTCATGAGGCTCCCTGTCGGTTGGGATCGTTATGCTACTTATGTGGCAAGGACGGTCACTTTGAGAAGGAGTGACGAAGGTTTTGTGAGTTTGTTTCAGCTACAACCAGAGAGGCCATGTGAAGGTCGAATGTCCACTTCTTGCAGCGAAGTAGGTTCAGAATACTGCTCTTATGACCCTATGCATCATTGGCAATAGTGGAAGGTCGAGGCCCCGAAGGCTAGGGGTCGGGGTTTTCAGTTGACAGCAGAGGTGGCCAGATCAGCACCCAATGTTGTCTCTAGTATGTATCTATTTTATATTTCCACTGAATTATTTATTGTATATGCTTAAGTTGTAATTCTTTTAGGAACTTTCATTGTGAACTTTGTACCTGCCTTGGTGTTATTTGACTAGGGTATGAGTCGGTCTTTTGTCTCTACACCTTTGAAGGTCGCTATAACTTCCAATTTTACGATTATAGCTTCTGAGGATTACCGGGATTGTGAATTGGAGATTTTTGGTGACGGGTTTCCGATTAACCTTACCCCTACTATGATGGGAGATGTATGTGTGATTGCGGGAATGGATTGGATGAGTCGGTTTGGGGAACTGATTGACTTCGAGAATCAGTTAGTGATGATTTTCAACCCTAATGGAGGTGTGTTGACCATCTATGGTGTGGGTAATAGGGTTGGATCCACCTTTTGTTCCTCTACCAGGGCGAGGCAGTGCCTTCAGCATGCATGTATAGGATATCTTGCGTATATGGTTGACACGATGGTTGAGAGGGAGAAGTCAGTTTCCGATGTCCCTATTGTGAGGGAATTTCCCGACATTATCCCAGAGGAATTGCCTAGCATGCCTCAGTAGAGGCAGTTCAAGTTCATGATCCTTCTGATCCCTGGTGTTGCCCCAAGTGCAGTGGCGCTATATCACCTTGCGCCACCAGAGATGCAGGAGTTATCCTTACAACTATAGGAGCTATTGGGAAAGGAGTTTATTCAGACGAGTAGCTCATTATGGGGAGCACCGATTGTTTTTGTCAGGAAGAAGGATGGCTTTCACCAGCTGTGAATCGATTACCGAGAGTGGAACAAATTGACTTTGAAGAATCGGTATCTATTACCGCAAATCGACAACTTTTTTGATCAGTTACAGAGGGAATCTTGGTTTTCCAAGATTGACTTGAGGTCCAGTTACCATCAAATGAGGGTTCGGGAGGAGGATGTTCCGAAGACGACTTTCTAAACTCGCTATGGCCATTATAAGTTTGTGGTCATGCCTTTTGGGCTCACCAATGGACCAGTAGCGTTCACGGATCTCATGAACTGGGTGTGTAGGCCAATGTTGGATTGTTTAGTGATTATTTTCATCGATAATATTTTGGTCTATTCCAAGTCCAAAGAGAAACATAAGGAGCATCTGCGAGAGATTTTTGGGGTTCTTAGGGCAGAAAGGTTGTACAGACAACGCCAAGCTCTCCAAGTGTATGTTTTGGTTACGTGAGGTCCAGATCTTGGGGCACCTCGTCTACAAGGATGGTATATTGGTTGACCCTACCAAGATTGATGCAATTATGCAGTGGGAAGTTCTAAAATCTCCATTTGAGATTCGGAGTTTCCTCGGGATAGCAAGGTATTATCGGAGATTCACCAGGGACTCATCTAAGACTGTAGTTCCTCTCACTAGACTGACTAGGAAGATGCCACTCTCTAAGGGAGTTAAGGATTTTTTTGTATACTGTGACGCATCTATCATGGGCTTGGGCACAATACCGATACAAAGAGGGCACGTGATCACTTACAATTTGAGGCAGATGAAGCCTCATGAGATGAAGTATCCTAGTCATGATCTGGAGTTGGGCGGTAGTTTCTGTTCTCAAGATTTGGTGTCATTGTCTATATGGAGTATGATGTACTATTTACACAATCCATATGAGTCTGAGGTATCTGATGGATCAACCCAATTTGAATATGAGCAAGTGAATGTTGCTTGACATAGTGAAGGACTATGAATGTGATATTTTGTACCATCCGGGTATGGCCAGCATGGTAGTAGATTCACTAATTTGCAAGGTGGATAGTACTCTGATTCAGGATGTATGTTTGAGTATGACAGTAGCGACACCAATTTTGGAGATGATAAGGGTTGCTTAGATGAAGGCTATCAATGACGAAAATTGGAAGATTGGGCGGGTTATTGGTCAGATGTCATCTTTTGGATTATGATATTCATGGATTGTTAACACTTCATGTCAGTATTTGACTGCCTTATTTGAGTGGGGCCTGACAGATTTTGTTGGATGATGCACAGAAGTCGAGATTCTCTATCCACCCGGGCGCGACAAAGATGTGTCATGATCTGAGACGCAATTATTGGTGGCCTTGTATGAAGAGGGATATATCTTGGTTCATGGAGCGGTGCTTAACCTGTTGGCGGGTCAAGGACGAGTATCAACACCCTCATGGAGTTGCTTAACTCAACAAAAGAGGTCTAAAATCCAACAAAGGGACCAAACTAGAAAACCCTAGCTATATCTAAAGATTAAATGGAAAGGTGCAAGCTTTTTACCGCCAGAAGCCTTGCAAGATGACCCCAAAGCAGATTCTTGAAGCACCAAACTGATCCAAGCTTGCTTGAAAAATCTCCTTCTTGAAAGAACTCCAAAATGGCCACCAAAACCTTCTTCTTAGGCTCCAACTCTCACTCACACGCTAACTCATCTATAGAAAGACGAAATTGGGCTAAAGAGACTGATAGGGTTTGGTGCAAGAGGCCAAGGGACGTTTAAATAGGGGACAAGTCCAGGATTTAGGGTTTTGACCCTCTGATGCGTACACCCGGTGTACCTTCACGTATACACAAGGTACGTAAGGCTCCTCAATGATTAATCATGCAGAGTATGCTAAGCATACCAATAGGTACACCCAATGTACTCAAGGGACCAATTATGCAAAAATATAAATTCTTGGCGGTTTCAAGACATACCAGTTTTTTGGATGTTACACACCTGATTCAAATAGCACTAAAGCAGGCACAAAAATCACAAGAAATGTACCTAACAAAATCATAATAATTAGCATGCATAATGTAAGAAAACATCAATATAAAGGAACACATACCTGCAAGAAAGTTGATGTCATCCTGGCCTCCTTTGGTTTCAACTGAAAAGCTCTCCCTCGGGCCTTCAGGGCCTCGACCTTCCTCTGCAGACCATCAGTAATGTGCAAGGGCATAGGAGCATGAGTTAGAACTGACCTTACTGTAAGTAGTGGAAAATCGTCCTTCATATGGCATGGTTGCAGCTGTAGTAGACTCAAAAGCCTAACAGACAATCCTCGCAAAGTGTCCCTCCTTTCCACATATGTAGATTATTGTCCTTGCCCGACATGGACCCTCATGGCCCCTACTGCAGTTGCTAAAAGTGTGGCGTCTCTTACCTCCTAGTCTTGAATCTATGGGTTTGAACTGCTTAGTCATCGAATACGACTGCACTAGCATCTTGTCTCTCCATTATGTCTCCACCTTAGCCTTTCTCACTAGTGTCTCCAGCTCAAGTTCTCTCCTCCTGGCACTGGTCTGCAGCTCAGCCAATATTTGATACTAGGTGTTCGTCATGAACTCTCTGATATCCTACCTGAGTATGCTAAAAAGTTGGGTCATCCACACCTACTTAGAGGATGTGTACTAAGGGGAGAACAGGGCCCTTTCGTGAAACATCTTGGTGATCTCAGTTACTATCTCAGTCATTTTCGTGAGCAACAGGAACTCCTAGGCCTACCGCTCCCTCTCCACCAGTGGATCTCCTGATCCCAAGTCACAGTTGACCGCTCCGCTGGAGAATAGTTTGTTGTCACAAACTTCCACCAATCCTTCGCTCACATGAGAAGAAGGTTCAACGTGAAACAAACCTTCAGGTTCTCCAAACAAGAAAAAGTGTAAAAGCATCCTTCGACATCTGAGACTTGTCTCATATCAACAATTGGGTCCTTGACCCTGTCAAAATCATGAGGCTTTGTGTTGTTGTACTCCCGATACAACATTAAATAACCCCTATATCGTCTAGCAGTAGCAACATATGCAGTTGCTATGAAAACATCAACCTCATTGATGATGGAATAACACTCATCAATCAAATCTATCCTAAGGGTTTTGATATACCCAAACATCTATGGAATAATCTTCCTGATTTCCACAATCACCTCTGCGGCAACGATCCTACAGATCGCATCATCACTGGTACCCGGCCTCTCCGAGTCGCTGGAACCTGAACCTTGAGTACGCATCACCACACTGAAAAACGCAAGGAAAAGGCCAAACCCAGACTAAATCATACACACACATAATACACACCCACAAGCTCCTCAATACCCCTAGGGTTCTTCCTAAATCTTATACGGATCCTGTTCTTTAAGTAATGCATACCCATACTACCTTCCACACATATCCGTAGTTGATTGATGCTAACCTCCCAAAGATCTAAGTCACAAACTCACTATAAGGTAGGTGTATCCACAAACGCACACCTAAGGATCACAATTAAGCACCTAGATACTCATTTTAGGTTCCTTCTTGACCGCCGCTCCACATCGCAAAAATCTCTATTAAACTCGCCAATTTCTCCGCGTATGCCAGTTATACATAATTAAATACTCGATAGATGGTCGAATAAATGATTATAGCTCAAGTTTACAACCAAACAAGCAACATGAAATAAAGGCTAACTATAAAACCCTAAATATGTACAACATTAAAGCATACATAAAGTAATTAATAATCTTAGTCTCTATTCTAACAAAGCAACAAAAGTAATATTTAAGGCAAAAGGCATCACAATTCATTCAAATCTATCATCCACTTCCTTAGGGAACCTTAGCCTATCTCTAGTACACATTTTTAAAAGTTCATGTGTTAAATGTGACTCAAGCATTTGGATCATGTTCATGGAGCATTTGGAGCACTTGGAACTCAATGGAGCACTTGGGGTTCATGGATAATGTGACAAAGGAATGAATCATCTGAGAAAAGGAACGGATCGTACAGAAGGGTGTTTGGAGCACCTGGAAGAGGTTTGGAGAAACAAGGGAACCTTGTTGCGCCATATGTTAAAGGGATGGGCCAAGAAGGATGTCATTACGCTAATAAGATTCCTTCTTGTGTCATTATGCTCCCTCTTGCGCCATGAGGATCCCTCTTGTGGCATGAGGTACTCTTGTTGAGCCCTGGAGTATGCTCTTGCGCCATGCATGGCCTTTTTGTGCCATGTGTGTTCCTTTTGCACCAAGGTAGTGTTGTAGCTCCAATATTGATGTTCTTGTGCCACACTTTAAGCCCGTTGGGCCATCCATATTCCTATTGCGCCAATTATGGTGCATGTTGGACCATCTTGGTCCATGATGAGCCAAGCATGCTACGAAGTCCTGTATAAAGCTCAAGATGGTTCAAGGATGCTCATAAAATGGTATTACTCAAGGATTACACCATGTCATGCTATTGTGATGGATGTTGGGCCATTAATGTTCATGATGTGGCACTTATACATCATGATACTCTAGTATGACACAAGTTGCTCCATCACGTGTGTTGCTGATACTCATGGGTTGTATGATGTGGATGGATGTTCCAAAAGATGATGCATATCGAATTGTGATTGGTTGAAACCTTTCGTGGGCCCATGAGATAATGGGCTTGTGCAATTAGGGTTTTATGCCTGATCCCTAAAGTATAAATAAGTGTGCATGCAGAGTCATTTGAAGTGTCTTGTGTCTTGTATCTTGTATCCTTAGTGAGTAGGACGATTTTCTAGTGAATTGTACTTGTAACCTCTATTTGAGAACTCTGAAATAATGAATACTCTCCTTATACCCATGGACGTAGGTCACCATGACCGAACCACATAAATATTGAGTCTTTGTGTGCTTATAGTTTTGCTTGTTATTCGCATTACTTCCTAACAAGGGTCATCAGAACTTGGCAAGTGGCATCAAATTTTCTCTTAGTCTTGACAAGCATCGCCCGTTTCCACTAACAAGTGGTATCAGAGTTGCAGTTGGTGTTCTGTTGATTGACGATGGCATCTTACAAGTTCCATTTGGAGAAGTTCAATGGTTCGAATGATTTCAATTTGTGGAAGGTGAATATGAAGGCTCTTCTAGTTCAACAAGGATATGTAGCGACACTAGAAGGAGAAGCGAAACTGCCAAAGGACATGGCACCTAAAAGGAAGGAGGATATTCTTGAAAGAGCGTGTAGTGCTATTTTGTTGATTTTGACAGATGAAGTACTGAGAGAGGTCGTGGATCAAATGAGTGCTAAGCTTTGGGAGAAATTTTGTGACAAGTATCAAAACAATTCTCTGACGAATAGGCTATACCAGAGGCAATGTTTGTATAATGTTAGGATTTCAGAAAGCACCCAAGTGAAGGATGATCTGGACAACTTCAATAGGATCATCTTGGACCTACAAGCTATGAATGTAAAGACTAAAGATAAATATCAAGCACTTATCCTACTATGTTCACTGCCAAATTCTTATGAGAATTTCATTGATACCATGTTGTATGGTAGGACAACAATCACTGTGAATGATGTGAAGGATTATTTGATGTCCATGGAACTGAAAATAAAAGTTTCAGTTGGAGAAGAAGTTTCATGTTCTGATTTATTTGCAGCTACAGGAAGAACATCATATAGAGGTGGAAGTAAGAAAGGGAAGTCAAGTTCAGAATCTAAAGCCAACATCAAATGTTATAACTGCAAGGAAAAAGGGCACTTCAGAAGAGATATTCCATAGCTAAAGAAAAAGAATAATGGTGTATGACTAAGAAACAACATTGCAGTTGTGGTTCAAGGAATTTCTGATGTAAGGGATGATGGTGAAGTTTTGAGAATTTATACATCTAGTTTTTCTGATGCTTGGGTCTTGGACTTTAGAGTATCCTATCATATGATATGCAATCATGACTAGTTCAACTCCTTCAAAGAGTATAATGGCACAGTGAAGATGGGTGATGATCGGGTGTGTAGTATAAAGAGCAGTGGCACCGTGCAGATCATGATGCATAATGGTATGGTCACGAACTGGATTGATGGTTCATCCCATAGCTTCGAAAGAATTTGATTTCTCTTGGGACTTTGGCAATGGATTGAATGAAGTATTCTAGAAAAAGTGACTGGTTAAGAATCTCCAATGGTGGTCTTGTAGTTATGAATGGAATGATGAATCCTCATGGGATTATATTCTAGATGGCTATATGGTTGGGGGAACGGTGAGTGTATCCTAATCCTTGGATCAGTATGATGATGAAAGAAAGTTTTGGTATAATAATTTGGGGCATGTGAACGTGAAGGGTTTGTTTGGTGGAGATGCAACTGGAAAAGTTGAATCTGGTGAAGCTTGTGTTCAAGAGATACAAAGCAGGGTGAAGTTCAGTTCGGTTTAATACTTAATCAAGGAGATTCTCGAGTGTGTTCACTCAGATCTATGGGGTCCCTTTCCTGTGAAGTCTCATGTTTGATGTCAATACTTTGTGACTTTTATCGATGATTACTCAAGGATGACGTGGGTGTAATTTCTGAAGATAATGGATGAAGATGAAGTCTTTGGGCGGTTCAAGGATTGGAAGACGATGGTTGAGAAACAAACTGGGAACCATGTCAAGTCACTTAGAATGGAAAATTGGTTGGAGTTATGCAAGGCTTTGTTTGAAAACTTCTGCAAAATAGAAGGTATAGTGAGACATCATACTGTACAGCGAACACCACAACGGAGCGGAGTGGCGGAACAGATGAGCCAAACACTGGTTGAGCATGCTCGATGTATACATTTATCTGCTGATTTGTCACAGAAATTCTGGGCAGAAGTAGTTAATACTGCTTGCTATATGGCGAATAGATCTCCATCAACTGCAATTGATTATAAGACTCCTCAAGAGGTGTGTTCCTGGAAACCCTCTGAGAACAATGGTTTACAAATGTTTGGATTCTCTATTTATTCTTGTGTGGATGATGGTAAACTAGAGCACTGGGAAATGAAGTGCATATTTCTAGGATATGATTCTGGAGGGAAAGCTCATCGTTTGTGGTGTATAGAAGAACAAACTCCATAATTCGTTATTAGCAGAGATGTGACCTTTGAATATGGTATATGTAACTAGAGAGGAGGTGGTACAGGTGTTGTGGGGAATGATCATGATACTACCCAGAACTATATCAATGCCATTTTCATTATTGATTGTGTTTTTGTTTACATTTTATTCAAATTTATATTTTGTTTTATAAATCATAATTATATTAAATGTTTTTAGCATATATTCAAATAAATAAATATTTTAAATTTAAACAATCAATACAAAAGTTTAAAAAACTTTAATATTATTAATTTAATAAAGATAAAATTTTAAAAATATTTTGCCTGTGGTTTCCACGGGTTGTAACCTAGTTATAGAATATAAGCACGGGTTTCAAGTAGCACATACTAAGCAATTTATAAGGCTACTAGGCATCCTAAATATCACTTAATTCTAACATGCAATTCGTGAAAAGATTATTAGCCTTCATTCTAGCATGCATTTCTAACAGATCATATATATCAACATATATAGCAAGTATGGATGTATTAGGAATCACTTCCCTTTCTAAGCATCGACTGATTGTACGCATCACATCCCTTCACTTCGTGTAAAAATCAATTTTCAATTTTTTTTAAAATCCTCAAATTCTTAGTTTCAGTTCTAAACCACACGAATGTTCACAAGAATCCCCAAAAAACCAAGGCTCTAATACAAACTTATAACGTCCCGAATTCCATCAAAAAAATTTCACTTTTAAAATATTAAAAAATACTCCAAAAACACATTTTTCATTAAAAGATCATACTTTTACGTTAATTACACATAAAAGATAATTATAGGAACTCTAAAACATAAGTATTTCTTCGATGCGAGTACAATCACACTGGAGCCTTCAAAGGAACAACTTGAAAAACATTTATTCAACAATTGTAAGCCAAGGCTTAGTGAATTCTCCAAAATACTACATACCACTATATATATATATATATATATATATATATATATATATATATATATATATATATATATATATATATATATATATAGACACACACAATGCATACAACAAATGGCCTTTAGCACTAAGCTAGTCCTCCCCTTTGACCTTCTGCATAAATTTGGTTCGTCAATTTCGCCTTCTGCATAAAGCTCGTCCACCTAAATGTATTAACCTTCAACACAAAGCTGGTATGCCCTTAATTTGCAACATGATATCTCGATATATATATATATATATATATATATATATATATATATATATATATATATATATATATATATACATACACACACACACACACTCATACACTCACATACACACACACACATATATATATACATATATATATATATATATATATATATATATACTGATAACAATCAAAACGGGTGTTACATGAGCTTAATACACAACCCTCATCTTTTTTATGTTTTATAAATCTAGGCATAGTAAACCATCACACTAGCCACACAAGGGATAACTTGCCCTGCTTACGCATGTGATGGATTTCTACAAATAACGAGATCCCAACTGATGTGGCCATGCATGTCCGTGCCAACTAAAGTGTATGAACAAACAGGATTCTTCAAAACTCTTTCAAAACTATCCATATTTTTTTTTATAAAAACAATAGATATTTAAAACTAATTTATGTGAATGGAAACAAGTATCATTGTTACATATGTTGAAACTAAGTCATATGATATCAAGCCAAAACCAATACATAATATATGATATCAAACCAAAACATAACAATTAATATAAGGATATGTACTCTCAGTAAACTCACCTTAACAGATGGAAATGCTAACACACTTATTTCAGGGTTTTCATTCCCTTCAATCAACACCTACTAATAAAAAGTAAGGTTACAAAGCAACCAAACTTCCCCTACATAATTCTTTGGTTTATTTGATGCTTAAAACATTCATTTCTAAACTATATGGAAACAGTGGAAGCAATTGAAGGTCAAAAGAACGAGCGAATCACATGATTTTGTTCCTTAATATGTGATTCTAATCTCAACAATGGAAGTGAGATGCATAGATCGAACATGATGTTTACAACTGTAACAGCCCGATGTCAAGGTAATTTCAATTTCAATCCTATGTTTGAGTAATATTGCATTTGACCCCCTTAAAGTTTAAAAGATTGCAAATTTGGCCCTTAGTGACATTATGGTAAATATTGGAATCAAGGTTAGTATGTTAGGCGTACGAAGTGTACGTTGAGAGTACTATGGCGGACCCTAGTATATTGGACGTACATCTCATATGCAGGGTGTATGCACAGAATGTCCAAACCTTAATTTTTAGGGTTTTTGGCCCTATATAATCATCCTTAAGTCTCATTCCCTCTCCACATTTCTAGCCTCCAGTACTTAAAACGTTTCTTGCAAAACCCTAGCCCCATTTATTTCTTATTTATTGTGTTTTGGTGTGTTCCAAAGGAAGAAGAAGGTCGTGGTAAAGCTTGGAGGCTAGGAACCAGTTGGATCTGGAAGTCGTGCATCATTCTCCATCTCTAGAGGGTAAAACATTCCAACCTTGATGGCTTAAATGATAGATCTAGCTTACATGTTGATATTATGAGCTTTTGTCCAAAAATAATGACTTTCTTGTGCATGGCATGCTAGAGAACATTTGGGCTGTCCTTTTCGACATTTTTCCAGATCTAAAGTCATAAAAATATGATCTTGGTCCCATAGTTTTCCCCATACATGTTGTTAAGAGCTTTAATGGTTAAGAGAAGTTAGGTTGTTTGTTGTTGGGTTTGATTTAGACTTGTAGAACTATAAAGTTTGAAACTTTATGGGTTGGAATGATTTATGGGACTAAGACTAAGGTTTGGACGTTGTGACTTAATTAAATAATCCCTTAAGTGGAAGTTGGAAAACCACCGTGCACGCTGGGCGTACTAGGATTTACGTTGGACATACGCCAAGGGGAGCATAGATCTGGAACGCGAGTACACGGGGCGTACGAGCCGAGTACGCTGGGCGTACGAGCCGAGTACGCTGGGCGTACTCGGTCTGGGTAAACTTTCTTGACCATTTGACTTTTGACCATTTGACCTAGTATAACCCAAAGGGGTATTTTAGGTAAATTGGATTATGTTTGAGATTTGGTCATTTTGATGATTAGGTGTCTGTTTGAGCTGAGATTCAGAGTCAGGACCTCATCAGCTACTGTTCAGACCGTGAGGTGAGTTTTCCTCGTTGTACTTGCAGGTTGAAGGCACCAAGGTCGTCCCATTGGATTAGATATATTCTTATGTGATAGTATTTTATCATGTTATAGTTATCTGTAACATCGGTGTCCTGGTATATAGGATGTTTATCTGTTATGTATATGTTAACATGTTGTGTGTGGTTAGGTTGAGGTAGACTAATGTAGATTGAAGTCCACGAGACACAAGGCTTCTTGGATAGACTGTAGGCTTGAGAGGTGTACCAATTAGTCTAAAGGCCCATAGACCAATCCAGATAGGCTAAAGGCCCGATGAGGCGTTCCAATCATGTTGAAGGTTCTATGAGCATCCCACATAGTTTATAAGCCAGTGCGATGTTCCATTCAAGTTGAAGGCTCTATATGCATGTTGTTTTTTATTATGTTTATGTAGTGGTACTTTAGAGGAGCTCACTAAGCATTGGATATTATTATATGTTAGAACAGCATGCTAGTGATAGGCTAGAGATCTTTAGGAATTGCATTATATAATTGCCTGATTATAAGATGCCTAATAGCCTAGGGTTCTTCCTCATATGAAATGACATCATCGCTATAGTTTCTTAGTGTATGCATCAAAATTGTACATAGCTAAGATTTTATAGCCTGAGAATGTTTAACTTTTCCTTATTTACTGTTCTTGTTTGATAATGGGCTTAGGGTAGAATCAGCTATTCGACTGTTTATAGGATCTAGTGTTATGTATGATTAGCATACACGAGTGTTGCAGGGTTGGTGGAAGTTTCATAGATGATCTATGTGGGGTTTACCGACCAGTTACGTAATATTTAGCCTTCCTCTAGGAAGAAAGGATAGAGTGTATGCGTATGCTAGTGTTATTGTTAGGGTCATTGTGATATTCCTCGATAAAAATACGGGTGAGTATTTAAGGCAATATGGGCCCGTACTACTAGAAGAACAGAACCCATATGCGTAGCAGTGAAGTAACAACCCTTAGGGCTTTGTTGGGTGTTGGTTCCCCTGGTATAATATGCGTATTATCATATATCTCCCTGGTATATTTTCAGTACGGAGATGACGAGACGATTTGAGGCAGGATCCTGATCAGGATCGGGAGCTAGTGGCCAGGATAGGCCAACCTTGACTGAGGAGCGAGTTAGGGAGATCATGCAGGAGGAGGTTGTTTCCCTCTTTCAGGCACAATAGCGAAAGATGTTTGGGTCTATTAAGACCGCTATGGTTGAGTACTTGGATGAGCGTTACGCTACACTTTTTGAGGCTGTTGTTGCCACAACCACAACAACAGTTGATGTTACCATGATTAGTGATGGGAGAGCCTTCCAATATCGGGAATTCAACAAGATGAAGCCCCCGATGTCTGATGGAGTTCAGGATCTGATCATATCCATCAACTGGTTGTCTGACATCGAGGGATGTTTCTTCACCAAGATATTTATGGAGAATGCCACTTTTTGTCTTGAGATTGCTACTTCTGAGCAAGCTCAGATGACCCATTAATTTATCATGCTCAAGATGGACATCAGACATTTTGTATCCACTCAAATTTATGGTTCATTGTTGGAGTTGCAGGAGGTCGCCAAGCGGCAGGAGATTGAGACAGAGCTCCAGACAAGGGAGCAATCATAAGCCCCGACGCAGTCACAGATAGCACCAAAGCATTTCAAGGCCAGTGATACTAGATATGGGAGTCATAGGAGCCACAATTGTAGGAAGTGAGGCAAGGTTGATAAGGTCGTTTGTCGATCATCCAGTGTATGCCACAAATGTGTCAAGGAGGGGCACTATGCAAGGGATTGTTGCCATCTGGCCCCAGTTCCAAGTACCAGGATTTGCTACCACTGTGACCAGGTTGCCCATATGAAGGCCAATTGTCCATTTCTCTTTGCTAAGCTGGAGTAGGCCTTGGCGCCAACTACTTTGAGGATCACCGATGGGCTCCAAGAGAGGGCGAAGCCCTCGAGGGCTTGGGGTTGTGCTTTGCTGCTCACTACGAGGAGGCCAGAGTAGCTCCAGATGTCATGACCAGTATGTTTCTATTTATTGTTTTGGTTATTATGTTTTATGTTATGCTCATGTATATGCCCCTAATAGTTACATTCTTAGTAAAATCTTTGGCTGCTCTTGTGTAATTTAACTCAGGCACAAGTCGGTCCTTTGTATCTCGATCTTTCAGTAGGGAGTTTGATATGCCTATTAGGGAGTTAGAGTGTCTGTTGCACTTTTCTATCACCAAAGAACATGGGTTTTCTACATCCGAGTGTATCATGGTTGTAAATTGGAGATCTTCGGGGTGCCTTATTTGATTGAATTGAGCCATAATCCCATGGGTGATGTATGCGTGATAGTGGGTATGGACTGACTGAGCAAGATTGGTGCCATGATTGATTGTAAGGGCCAGTGAGTGGTAGTTCCAACACCAAGTGCAGGGGGAACTGATTATAAATGGAGAGGGCACCATGGTTGGTTCAAGGTTTTGTTTGGAATCCAATGCTCGATAGTATATTCAGCATAGGTGTGCAGGTTATCTAGCTTATGTGATTGATACTCGGGTTGGGGAGACGACTTCAGTTTCAGAGGTACCAGTTGTCAGGAAGTTTGCTAATGTTTTCCCAGAGGAGTAGTCGAGTGTGCCTCCTTAGAGGCAGGTTGAGTTTAGGATTGATCTGGTGCCAGGTGCGGCCTAGATTTCCAAGGCGTCGTACTGCTTGGCACCACCTGAGATGCAGGACTTTTCATCTCAGCTTCAGGAGCTTCTAGGCAAGTAGTTCATCAGACCGAGTAGTTCTTTATGGGGAGAAATGATATTGTTCATCAAGAAGAAGGGTGGTTCACACCGGATGTGCATTGATTACCGGGAGTTGAACAAGTCAACGGTGAAGAACCGTTATCCCCTTCTGCAGATTGATGACCTCTTTGATCAATTATAGGGTGCATCTTAGTTCTCCAAGATAGATCTGAGATCTGGGTATCATCAGGTGAGAGTGAGAGAGGAGGACGTGGAGAATACTGCATTCTGGACTCGTTATGGGCATTACGAGTTTGTGCTGATGCCATTTCGGATCACCAATACGCCTGTTGTATTCATGGATTTGATAAATCAGATATGCAAGTTGTGGCTCGATCGATCTATCTTTGTGTTTATTGATGATATCTTTGTGTATTCCAAGACTAGAGAGCGGCATGAGTAGCACCTTCGAGAGCTTCTGGGGGTTTTCAGGAGGGAACAACTTTATGCCAAGTTATCTAAGTGTGAGTTTTGGTTATGAGAGGTCCAGTTCCTTGCACACCTCATTAACCAGGATGAGATTTTAGAAGATCCGACCAACATCGAGGCGGTGATGCAGCAGGAGGTTATGAAATCTCCCTTAGGGATCATGAGTTTCTTGGTTTTGGCAGGGTACTATCGGTGATTTATTCGGGATCTCTCTACGATATTGGTACCCCTCACTCATCCTATGAGGAAGGCGTGGATTTCCGATGGGGCCATGAGCAACATTCGGCAATTGAGACTCATTGGTATAGGTTATGTGAGGCCCTAGTAATGACCCTACCACAGGGAGTCTAGGATTTTGTGGTAGTATATGATGCATCCATCACCAGTTTGGGGGCGAACCTTATGCAGAGAGGACGAGTGATTTCTTATGCTTCACGGTAGTTGAAGCCGCTTGAGACGCGATATCACACGCATGACTTGGACTTGGGGGCAATGGTGTTTACCTTTAAGATTTAGAGATATTATCTTTATGGGGTCCGTTGTATTGTCGATATGGATCATAAGAGTTTGAGATATCTTATGGATCAGTTGAACCTAAACATGAGACAACATAGGTGGCTGGACGTGGTTAAGGTTCATGAATGTGAGATCCTTTACCATCTAGGTAAAGAGAATCTGGTAGAGGATGCTTTGAGCCGCAAGTAGGCCGACTCTTCGGTCAAGGAGGTGTGTATGAGGCTATTCATGGATTCTTCGATTTTAGGATTGATCGGAGAGGCTCAAGCATAGGGAGATCGAAAGGAGAACTGAAAACAGGTAAGAATCAACGGTAAGATCGACATGTTCGTCACTCATAGTCGAGGGTTATTGACTCGGTGTGGCTGGGTTTGGTTTTAGTTTCTAATGGGATTAGGCAAACAGTGTTGGAGGAGGCTCATAAGTCTTGCTTATCTATACACCCTGGATCCACCAAAATGTATCGAAATTTGAGATTGAGTTACTGGTGTCCATGTATGAAGAAGGAGATAGCCTGGTATGTTGAGAGGTCCTTGACCTGCAGGATGGTGAAGGCCGAGCATCAGAGGTTGCAGGGCAAGTTTCAGCCTCTGGAGGTTCCCATGTGGAAATAGGAACATATCACCATGGATTTTATCATCAAGGTGCCAAAAACAGGAAAGGGTTTTGATGCTATATGGGTCATTGTGGATCGATTGACCAAGAGTTCCCACTTTATAGCCATCCGGGAGAGCTCTTCAACCGAAAAGTTGGCCGATTTGTATGTTCGGGAGATCGTTGCTTGGAATTGGATTCTAGTCTCCATTTTTTTAGACTGGGATGTTCGGTTCACTTCATGTTTCTGGCAAAAGTTCCATGAGGAACTGGGCACGAGGTTACATTTCAGCACTGCATATCATCCAAAAGCTGACGGTCAAAGTGAACGGACCATCAAATCAGGAAAAGGCTGCAAACCACTCAGAGTCCGCAGAAGAGCTATGTAGACCGGAATCGATCAGAGTTGGAGTTTCAGGTCGGTGATATGGTACTCCTAAGGGTCTCTACATGGAAGGGTGTGATACACTTCACGAAGAGGGGGAAGTTGGATCCTTAGTTTACTGGACCTTTCGGGTGATTTCCGGTGTTGGGAAGGGGGCTTACAAGTTGGATTTGTCGAGCGAGCTCATTTAGATTCACAACACTTTCCATGTATCTCAATTGTGGAAGTGTGTGTTAGACAATAAGGTAGTGGTTCCGTTGAGTGATATTGAGGCCGATGAATGCCTGAATTATATTAAGATATCATTGGTTATTTTGGATAGAAAGATGAAGGTTTTGCATAGCAAGGAAATATGTTTGATAAAGGTTGAGTGGCAACATCAGAAAGGCTCCGAGTGGACTTGGGAGCCGGAAGCTGAGATGCGAGAGCATTCTGCTGATTTATTCGCCACAACCGACTTCAAGGACGAAGTATAGTTCAATTGGAGGAGAATAGTAACACCCCAATGTTGAGGTAATTTCAATTTCAATCCTATGTTTGAGTAATATTGCAATTGACCCCCCTAAAGTTGAAAAGATTGTAAGTTTGGCCCCTAGTGGCATTGTGGTAAATATTGGACTCAAGGCTGGTACATTGGGCGTACGGAGTGTACGCTGAGCGTACTAACGCAGACCCTAGTATGTTGGGCGTACATCTTGTATGCAGGGCGGACGAAAAGAATGTCCAAACCCTAGTTTTTAGGATTTTGGCCCTATATAATCATCCTTAAGTTCCATCCCCTCACCTCATTTCCATCCTCTAATACTTAGAACATTTCTTGCAAAACCCTATCCCCCTTTATTGCTTTTTGAGTGTGTTTTGGTGTGTTCCAAAGGAAGAAAAAGGTGGTGTTAAAGCTTGGAGGGAAAGAACAAGCTTGGATCTGGAAGTCTTGCATCATTCTCCATCTCGAGAGGGTAAAACGTTGTCACCTTGATGGCTTAATTGATAGATTTATCTTACATGTTGATATTATGAGCTTTTTCCCGAAATAATGACTTCCTTGTGCGTGGCATGCTAGAGAACAATTGGGATGTTCTTTTGGATGTTTTTCTAGGTCCAAAGTCATAAAACTATTATATTGGTCCCATATTTGTCCCCATGCATGTTATTAAGAGCTTTAATGGTTAAGAGAAGTTAGGGTTTTTTTGTTGGGTTTGATTTAGAAATGTAGAACCATAAAGGTGGAAACTTTATGGTTTGGAATGACTTTTGGAACTAAGATTGAGGTTTGGACGTTGTGACTTAATGAAATAAGCCCTTAAGTGGAAGTTGGAAAACCACCACGTACGATAGGCGTACTAGGATTTACGTTGGGCATACACCAAGGGGAGCCCCGATCTGGAACGCGAGTATGCGGGGCATACGAGTTGAGTATGTTGGGCATACTCGGTATTGGTTGACTTTCTTGACTGTTTGACTTTTGACCATTTGACCTAGTGTGACCCAAAGCAATATTTTGGGTAATTCGGATTGTGTTTGAGATTTGGTCATTTTGATGATTAGGTGTCATTTTGAGTTGAGATTTAGAGTCAGTACCTCATCAGCCAGTGTTCAGACAGTGATGTGAGTTTTCCTCACTATACTTGTGGGCTGAAGCCACCAAGGCTGGCCCATTGGATTATATATCTTGTTATAAGATAGTATGTTATCATGTTGTAGTGATATGTTAGATCGGTATCATGGTATATAGGATGATGTTATGCTTAGTGATCTATAAGATCTATCTAATTGTTTATTGACTGGTTATATGTATGTTTATCTGTTATGTATATGCGGACATGTTGTGTGTGGTTAGGCTGAGGCGGACCAGTGTAGACTGAAGTCCAAGAGACCTAGGGCGTCTTGGATAGACTGCATAACTTAGATGCGTACCAATTAGGCTGAAGGCCCAAAGAACGTTCCAGATAGGCTGAAGGCCTGGAGAGGCGTTCCAGTCATGCTGAAGGTTCTAAGAGAATCCCAGATAGTCTGTAGGCCGGTGCGGCGTTTCAGTCAATGTGACGCCCCGATTCTCATGTATTAATATTATGGCTTTAATTTTCAAGTTTCAAGGTCTTCTCGATGATTTGGGTGCCCTGAATAGTCGAGCAGCAGCAGGTTTGGGGCCACGTGTTTATGTGACCAACTAGCCGAGTCGAAAGAGTGACTCGATGACTCGGAGCTGGAGGGTGAAACCCTAATTTCCGGGGTTTTACACCCTATTTAAGGAATCATCTGCCTCCCCTAGTCCCTTACAACCTCTTGAGAGTTCAGCAAACCCTATTTCGTGTGAGAGCTTCATTTGAGTGTGTTTGTTTTGTGCTTTTGAAGGTAGAACTTGTGAAGTGAGCTTGAAGGTCAAGTAGCTAGCAGTAAGGAACTTGTGTGGATCTACAAATCTATCTCAGTTAGCTTCATTTGAGGTATCAATTCATGAACTTTGTCTCATTTCTTGCTAGATCTCTTTAGAAGAAATTTAGGGCTTTTTGGCTTGGTTATGAAGCTATTGTTGAGTATGAGTTGCATCGGAAGTTGCAACTTCAGATCTGAATGCTCCTTGGGATCTAGGTTCATAAAGTTTCTAGCCTTGTCAAGTATGAAGCCTTCCATTTAAGTTAAACCCCATTTCAAGTTTGGATTTGGCATTTTGAGTCGTTAGAACCTTGCATGAACGTGAGGTTTGCAACTTTACGTCATAACCATGCCTTGGGAAGTTGGATCTGCAGTTTAAACCCTTAGCATGGGTTAAAAAGCATATGTATGGATGAAGGACCAAAGGGAGTCGGCGAGTGGCATGGTCGAATCGATGAGTCTAATGAAGATTGCCGTAGACTCAACGAGTCAATATAATGACTCGACGAGTCTGATGAAGATTGCTTTCTGCTCGGTGTGTCAGTCGAGTAACTCGGAAAGTTGGCAAGTTATTCAAGGAACTCGGCGAGTAGCTGAGGGTAATCGACGAGTTGAGGTCAACATGGGTTATTGACCTTGGCAGTTGACCTTGACTCTGCCTTTTGACTAAGGGTTGGCTGTTGGACTTCTAGGATATTTTGGTAAATTATGAGCATGGTAGGGACCTTGAGTCAAGAAGGTCATGATGGGTACTCATATATTATTTATGGTGTGATAGTGTGGAATTCCTGGGGAGACAGCAGTCAAAGATTTGCAGTACTTCAGCACTACTCACGAGGTGAGTTATCCTCACTATATCAACAGGGTCTAAGGCACCAATGTTGGCCCTTTATGGATTGTATTCAATTGTGGCATGATACGTTTATCGGTTTGCATCCTGGTAGTTAGTATGGTGATATGCTTATCCTTAGTGACCTGGTTAGGTCAGTGTCCTGGTTATAGGATGACCCTATGCTTAGTGACCTGGTTAGGTCTATATCCCGGCTATTGGGATGTTGTTATGATTAGTAATCTGTTGGATCGGTTTGACTGTTAGATGATATGAGCTAGCATATGATATTTATGTGCTCATGTTTGTTTGATTGGGGGTTGGGTTGAGGTGGTCCTGCTTTGTGCTGAAGGCCAACATACCCGGTGAGCGGTCCGTATAGGTTATAGGCCCTGCGAGGTGGTCCAGTCATTACGAAGGCTTGGTAGCGGTCCAGATAGGTTGTAGGCACTGCGAAGCAGTCCAGTTAGTCTGAAGGCTCATTATGCATGTTGATTTGTATTTATGGATGTGATATGATTATGGTTATACGAGATTGGTATTTTGGGGGAACTAACTAAGCTTTCGGTCATACAGTTTCAATTTATTGTTTCAGGTATATCAGGGGATCACGCCAAGGTGAAGGCATGAACGTACAACTCCTAGTGATATGTTTATGTTTCTAGGTAAACTTTGATAATATACATTTTGAAAACAAAGTTGTAATGATTTTAATGGTTTGAAGTGTTTTTAAAAGTTCAAATTTGTCTTGAAATTTTTGGGTGTTACAAGTTGGTATCAGAGCCTTGGTTTGAGTGAATTGAAGGAACATTCGTGTGAATCCAGTCTCAAACTAAGGAAAAAAGATTTTCAAAATAATTTTAAATGGTTTTCAAGATAAGTAAAGGAGGATGCAGAGTGTACGATCAGCCGGAGCCAGTAAGTAGACCCCAAAATACCATACAGTTATTTGATATTGTGTTATGATAGAATAACATTCTAGTACTCGGCTAGGGATCCTCGAGAATTGCATGATAGAATTGCCTGATTATGTGATGCCTGCTATCCTAGGGTTTCTTTATATGAGATTGACATCATTATTGTATGTATCACGGTTGTACATAATTAAGATCTTATAGCCCGAGAATGTTTGATTTGACCTTATGTTTTGTTCTTACTGATTAGGGATTAGGGTAGGATCGAATATTCGAAAGTCTATAGGGTCCAACATTATGTATGGCTAGCATACACTAGTGCTACAGGGTTGGTGGAAGTTTCATGGATGAGTGATTTGTGCGGGACCGGTAGGTCAGTTGTGAGATAGTAAGCCTCCCTCTAGGAGTGAGGATTGAGTGCTCACTATGCTTATGTATATAGTTAGGGTGTTGTGGTGATAGTTTAGACAAATATGGGTAGGTGTGGAAGGTAGTGTGAGCCCGTACTACTGAAAGCACAGGACCCATACACGTATCAAGTAAGTCACAACCCATAGGGTTTAGTCGGGAGTTGGTTCCCAGTTATTTATGTGGTTTATCTGATATGTTGTGGTATGTTTAAGAATGGTGATGATGAGATGCTTTATGACTGGATCCGAATCAGGATCATGATCAGGAGATGGAGGTCAGGAGGGGCCAACAACACCTGAGCTCGTGGTGGAGATGGGTATGGAGGAGTTGGATGCCAGGATTCAGGAGATACTGCATGATAAGGTTGCTGCTTGTTCCGGGCACAACTACGGGAGATGTTTGGGTCTATTAAGACCTCCATAGTCGAGTACTTCGACAAGTGCAATGCAGCCCTTGCGGAGGCGGCTGCCGTTACAGCTGCATCGGCTGTAACAGCAGCAGGAGGAGGAGGAGCCACTCGGGGCATCCAGTATAGGGACTTCGATAACACGAAGCCCTCGACTTGTGATGGGACGCAGGACCCCATCAAGGCTATGAGGTGGATCTCAGATGTGCAGGGGTGCTTCTTTACTTGACCGTGTCCTCCTGACCAGAAGGTCATATGTGCTCTAAACTTGCTAAGGTCCGGAGCCAAGGACTGGTGGATATTGGCAACTGGGTTGTTCACTGATGATCAAAGAGCTGCTGTTACTTGGGAGCAGTTTAGGGATATGTTCCGCGCCAGATACATTCCACGGGTCGAGCGGGAACGGTTGTCACAATATTTTTTGAGTTTGAGATAGGACGGGGAGTCGGTGACGGAGATCACCCGCATGTTCACAAAGAGGGCGATGTTCTGCCTAGAGTTTGCTTCTGAGCAGGCTCAGATGACTCGTTATCTGAGCATGCTCAAGACTGACATATGTCAGTTTGTGTCTACCCAGCGATGTGATACTCTTTTGGAGTTGCAGGAGGCTACTAGGCGGCGTGAGTTGGAGATTGAGCTGCAGATGAGGGAGCAGCGGTAGGGCCCAACGCAGTCACAATCGGCGCCTAAGCGGTCTAAGACCTCTGATTCTAGGATCGGGGGTTAGCAGAGCCGCACTTGTGTAAAGTGTGGCAAGGGTCATTCTAGAGCTTGTCGAGCGAGTAGTAGGTGTCACAAGTGTGGCAAGGAGGGGCACTATGCTAGGGACTGTCGCCAGTCTGTCCCTACATCGGATATGAAGATATGTTATCATTGTCATCAGGTTGGTCACATGAAGACCAATTGTCCGCAGCTCGCAGCCAGGCTGACGTAGGTTCCAGCGTCGGCTACATTGAGGATTGCAAATGGGAGGCCAGTTAAGGTAGAGCCTCTGAAGGCTTAGGGGCGTGCCTTCCAACTTACATCAGAGGAGGCCAGGGCAGCACCAGATGTAGTTGCTGGTACGTTTTTATCCTTTATCTCATTTTTTATATATGTTTTATGCTTATCTGTTGTACCTGTGATTAGGTACGTTTTTTGTGAACTCCTTGCCTGCTTTGGTTTTATTTGACTCAGGGGCGAGTCGGTCTTTCATATCTCAGTCGTTTAGTAGGGAGTTCAGTGTGCCAGTGGGTGAGTTAGAGTGTCCATTGCGAGTCTCTGTGGCCAACAAACACAAGGTTTCTGCTTCTTCGATCAACTGAGGGTGTGAGTCGGAGATTTTTAGGGTGCCCTTTCCGATAGATTTGATTCTGATCCCCATGGGGGAAGTATGTGTGATTGTAGGGATGGATTGGCTTAGTGGGTTCGGTGGCATGACTGACTGTGAGGCCAACGAGTGGTAGTTCGAACCCCAAGTAGGGGAGAACTGATTGTATATGGTGAGGGAACCAGTGTGGGATCAAGGTTTTGTTCAGATACCAGGGTTCGATAGTATATTCGTCACAGGAGTGAGGGTTATCTAGTGTATGTAGTGGATATGCGGGTTAGGGATCAAATTTCAGTTTTCATAGGTTCCATTGGTTAGGGGTTTGCTGATAGAGGAGTTGCCAGGGATACCTCCAGAGAGACAGGTCGAGTTTTGGATCGACCTGGTACTGGGTGCAGCTCCTATCACCAATGTGTTACACTGGTTGGCACCACCGGAGATGCAGGAGTTGTCTTCACAATTGTAGGAACTGCTAGGTAAGCAGTTCATTCGACCTAACAATTATCCATGGGGAGCACCGATCCTCTTTGTCAGGAAGAAGGACGGTTCGCACCGGATGTGCATAGATTATAGGGAGTTGAACAAGTTGACGTTGAAGAACCGTTATCTAGTCCCTAGGATAGATGATCTCTTTGATCAGTTACAGGGTGCATCTTGGTTCTCCAATATTGATTTAAGGTCAGGGTATCATCAGGTCCGATTTAGAGAGGAAGATGTGGAGAAGATCGTGTTTCGGACTCGTTATGGTCATTACGAGTTCGTGGTGATGCCATTTGGGCTCACCAACGCGCCAACAATATTCATGGACCTGATGAATCGGGTATGCAGACCGATGCTTGATCTTTTCGTCATCGTGTTCATAGATGATATCTTGGTGTATTCCAAGATCCGAGAGCAGCACGAGGAGCACCTCAGGGAGTTGTTGGGAGTTCTGAGATGAGAACGGATGTATGCCAAGTTCTCAAAGTGCATGTTTTGGTTGCGAGAGGTCCAGTTCCTAGGACATCTCGTTACCAGAAGGGGATTTTGGTCGACCCGGCCAAAATCGAGGAAGTCATGCAGTGGGAGGTGTCGAGGTCACCTTCAGACATCAGGAGTTTTTTAGGTTTAGCAGGGTACTACTGGAGGTTTATTCGGGATTTATCTAAGATTTCAGTACCCCTCACTAGTCTGACGAGGAAGCATATGGATTTCCGGTAGGTTGCAGAGCAGTAGAGGGCGTTGGAGACCCTCCGTCAGTGTTTGTGTGAGACTCTAGTCTTGACACTCTCGGAGAGAGTAGAGGATTTTATGGTGTTCTATGATGCATCCATCACATGTTTGGGGACGGTCCTCATGTAGAGAGGACGGTTGATAGACTACGCGTCGCGACAACTGAAGCGACATGAGACGAGATATCCTACTCACGATTTAGAGTTGGGAGCGGTGGTGTTCGCTCTTAAGATATGGATACATTACTTATATGGGGTTCGTTGTACCATATACACAAATCATAAGAGTTTGAGACACATCATGGATCAGTCGAACCTGAATATGAGGCAGCGCAGATGGTTGGACATAGTCAAGGACTACGACTGCGAGATCCTTTACCACCCCAGTAAAGCGAATGTGGTGGCGGACGCTCTGAGCCGCATGTCCGATGGGTCTTCCACCCCATCGGTATGTATGAGGATAGAAGTAGATTCTTTGCTTGTGTGTTTGATCAGGAATGCTCAGGTGGAGGGCATGCGACCAGAGAACGGGAAAATGGAAAGGATTAGGGGTGAGAACACCTGGTTTGTATGGGATAGCTGAGGATTATTGACCCGATGCGGTCGGGTATGGGTTCCAATGTCTATAGGGGTCAGACAGACAGTGATGGAGGAGGCTCATAAGTTTCACTTCTCTTTTCAGCCGGGGGCCACCAAGATGTACCGGGATTTGAGTTTGAGCTTCTGTGGCCATGCATGAAGTGAGAAATTGCTTTATACGTTGAGAGGTGCTTGACTTGTAGGATGGTCAAGGCCGAGCATTAGAGGTCGCATGGTAAGCTGCAGCCCCTGGATGTTACCATGTGGAAATAGGAACAGATCACGATGAAATTTATTACCAAGTTGTCGAGGACGGCGAAGGGGTTTTGATGCTATATGGGCCATCGTGGATCGGTTGACCAAGAGTGCCCATTTCTTGGCCATATCGGAGAGTTCACTGGCCGAAAAGTTGGCCGACGTGTACGTCCGCGAGATCGTGGCTCGCCATGGGGTTCCGGTCTCCATCGTCTCTGAACGAGATGTTAGATTTGCCTCTCATTTCTGGTAGAAGTTCCAAGAGGAACTGAGCACGCGGTTACACTTTAGCACAACATTCCATCCGCAAACCAACGGTTAGAGCGACCAGACCATTTAGACCCTTGAAGTATGTTGAGGGCGTGTATCATTGACTTCGGTGGGAACTGGGATTCCCACCTACCCCTTGCAGAGTTCACCTACAACAACAACTATCATTCCAACATTGGTGCCCCGCCTATCGAGCTGTTATATGGGCGGAGATATCGCACCCCGATTTGCTGGGGTGAGGTCGGACACAGGGTGATGGGACGGATGAAGGTAGTCTTGTTAACTACTCAGAAGATTCAACGGTTTAGGCAGGGATTGCAGACCACTTAGAGTCGGAATAAGAGTTACGCCGATAGACGCTAATCTGAGTTAGAGTTCTAGGTGGGGGATATGGTTCTCCTGAAGGTATCACCCTGGAAGGGTGTGATCTGCTTCAGGAAGAGGGGAAATTGGGTCGCCGATTCATTGGTCCATTCCGGATCATTGCCAGGGTTGGTAAGGTGGCTTATATATATTAGAGCTACCGGAGGAACTTATTCGGATCCACAACACTTTCCACGTCTCGCAGCTGCAAAAGTGCATTATGGATCAGAAGGCAGTGGTGTCGTTGGACGATATTCAGGTCGATGAGCGCCTGAATTACATGGAGAGGCTTGTGGCCATACTGGAGATGAAGATGAAAGTTCTGTGAAAAAAGGAGATACCTTTGGTGAAGGTACAATGGGAGCATCAGAGGGGTTTCGAGTGGACTTGGGAGTCGAAAGCTGAGATGCGGGAGCACTATCTAGAGTTGTTCATCGCAGCGGAGTTCAAGGACGAAGTGTAGTTCAAGTGGGGGAGAATTGTAACGCCCCGATTCTCAGGTATTAATATTATGGCTTTATTTTTCAAGTTTCAAGGTCTACTCGACGATTTAGGTGCCCTGACTCATCGAGAAGCAGCGGGTTTGGGGCCACTTGTTTAAGTGACCAATTCGCCGAGTCGGAAGAGTGACTAGACGAGTTGGAGCTGGAGGATGAAACCCTAATTTTCGGGGTTTTGCACCCTATTTAAGGAATTATCTACCTCCCCTAGTCCCTTACAGCCTCTTGATAGTCCATCAAACCCTATTTCGTGCGAGAGCTTCATTTGAGTGTGTTCGTTTTGAGCTTTGGAAGGTGGAACTTGTGAAGGGAGCTTGAAGATCAAGTAGCTAGCAACAAGGAACTCGTGTGGATCTACAAATCTATCTCAGTTAGCTTCATTTGAGGTATCTATTCATGAACTTGGCCTCATTTCTTGCTAGGTGTCTTTGGATGAAGTTTAGGGCTTTTTGGCTTGGTTATGAAGCTATTGTTGAGTATGAGCTGGATCTGAAGTTACAACTTCAGATCTGAACCCTCGTTGGGATCTAGGTTCATAAAGTTTCTATCCTTGTCATTTATGAAGCCTTCCATTTGAGTTAAACCCCATTTCAAGTTTGGATTTGGCATTTTGAGTCATTGGAACCTTGCATGCACGTAAAGTTTGCAACTTAACATGATAAGCATGCCTTGGGAAGTTGGATCTGTAGTTGGGAGCCTTAGCATGGCTTAAAAATCATTTGTAAAGATGAATAACCGGAGGGACTCGGCAAGTGGCATGGTTGACTTGATGAGTTCGATGAAGATCTTCGTAGCTGAGGGTACTCGACGAGCTGACGGTACTTGACGAGTTGAGGATAAAAAGCATTTGTAAAGTTGCCTTGGGCTCAGCATATCAATCGAGTGACTCGGCGAGTTGGCAAGTTATGCAAGGAACTCTGCGAGTAGTTGAGGGTACTCGATGAGTTGAGGATAACATGGACTGTTGACCTTGGCAATTGACTTTGACTTTGACTTTGACCAAGGGTTGACTGTTGGACTTTTGGGGTATTTTAGGAAATTGTGAGCATGGTGGGGACATTGAGTCAAGAAGTTCATGATGGGTACTAATTTATTATTTATGGTATGATAGTGTGGAATTCCCGGGGAGACAGTAGTCAGAGATTAGCAGTACTTCAGCACTATTCGTGAGGTGAGTTGTCCTTACTATATCAACAGTGTCTAAGGCACCAATGCCGACCCTTTATGGATTGTATTCGGTTATGGCATAATATGTTTATCGGTTTGCATTCTGGTGGTTAAGATGGTGATATGCTTATGCTTAGTGACCTGGTTAGGTCAGTATCCTAGTTATAGGATAATGTTATGGTTAGTGACCTGGTTAGGTCTATAACCCGGTTATTAGGAGGTTGTTATGATTAGTGATCTGTTAGATTGCTTTGACTATTAGATGATATGAGCTAGCATATGATATTTTTGTGCACATGTTTGTTTGATTGGGGGTTGGGTTGAGGCGGTCATACTTTGTGCTGAAGGCAAACATACCCGGTGAGCGGTCCGGATAGGCTATAGGCCCTACGAGGCAGTTCAGTCATTCCAAAGGCTCGAGAGCGGTGCAGATAGGTTGTAGGCCCAAGGAGGCGGTCCAGTCATAATGAAGGATCATTATGCATGCTGATTTGTATTTATATATGTGATATGATTATGGTTATGTGAGATTTATATTTTGGGGGAATTCACTAAGCTTTCGGGCTTATAGTTTCAGTTTATTGTTTCAAGTACATCAGGGGATCGCGAAAAGGTGAAGGCATGATCTTACAGCTCCTCGTGATTTGTTTATGTTTCTAGGAAAACTCTGATAATATACATTTTGAAAACAAAGTTGTAATGATTTTAATGGTTTGAAGTGTTTTAAAAAGTTCAAATTTGTCTTGAAATTTTTGGGTGTTACAGTCAAGTTGAAGGCTTTGTATGCATGATACTTGTTATTATGTTTATGTGGTGGTACTTTGGTGAAACTCACTATGATTTGTAAACACTTAATGAAATTTGGTTGATTTTAAAAGTTTAAATTTATTGTGATTTTATGGATGTTACAACAACTTCATAGCATGGGTTAAACCTCTTATAAATCCAATTCTGCTACTTCCATTTGATTATGTTAAACCATTTTTATTAACCAAATTCACTTAGAATTCATTAGTTTCTATTTCCATCGTATGATTGAGCTCATAAACCTTAAGATCAATCAAATCATAATAAAAGCATCATCATAACATTATATATATATATATATATATATATATATATATATATATATATATATATACTCTAACCTTATAATCATGAATGTGATCTCATAGCCACATAAGCAAAACCAATATATATATATATATATATATATATATATATATATATATATATATATATATATGGGATGGTTCCAATAAAAACAGTAAATAGTATGAAAACGTAAAAACATTACTCTTATTGACAAGAACGAGAGGAAGATTGCTTAGGTGGCATGGGAGAAAGTGTTAATAGCTAAAGTTCATGGAGACCTGGGTGTGGGGAGTTTCTTTGCTTTGAATAGGGCTCTTTTATTCAAATGCATTTGGCGTTTTCGATCTTCTCCTGATTCTCTTTGGGTGCGGGTGGTCAAAGCTACTCATGGGGACTGTGGCCTTTTGGATTATGATATTAGCCATAATCGTAACTCAGCATGGATCGATATCATTCATGTTATTTCTAATATAATATAAAAGGTGTAAATCTTATGGATTCTTGTAAGATAATGATTGTCAATGGTGTTGATTCTTTATTTTTATTGGACATTTGGTGTTCAGATGTGTCTCTCAAATATCACTTTCCGCAGTTATTTGATTTAGAGACTAACAAGGAACCTTTAGTTGCAGATAAGTGTAATAGTATTTTGTTTTTAGATTCTTTCTATCGTTCTTGTTTGGGAGGGGCGAAATCTAAACAACTTGCAGGTCTAATTTCATTTATGTCCTCACTTTCTCTTGTCATGATACCTGATAAATGGGTGTGGGACTTAGATTTTCCAGGTATTTATACAGTTTCTTTTGCTTGAAACTTGATAGATCGGGTTACTTTGGGTACGGTTGGTAATACTACTAGATAGGTGTCTTTGGTTCTTCATAAAGTAAATATTTTATGTTGGAAAATGTTTTCGGACAACTTACCTACTATATAGAATTTGTCTTTGAAAGAGTTGGATATCTAATCGATCATGTACCCGATTTGTGACAGTGGTGTAGAATTAGTGAATCTCGTGTTCTTTTCCTGCTTGGTTGCTAAAGCAATTTTGGATAAATTTTGAAGTGGTGGGGTTTGGAGGATCGTGATTTTAATTCTACCAGCAACTAGGTAGATTGGTTTGATAATGTTAGATTGATGAAAACGTTTAAAAATGTTTTGGAATGAGTATTCATTATTGCTTGGTGGTTCTTATGGATGTTTCGAAAAAAGATCATTTTTGGTTACGAGCAACAAAAGAAGTGCCCGATTTTTTATAGCATTGCTTTTCATTATTTCCTTTGGTGTTCTAATATGTCTAAATTGTCTTTTGATTGGATGTTGTGGCTCCAAAACCCAACTCTTGCTTTCTTATAATGACTTAGACCTATTTTTAAGCTAGCTTCTTGCTAGTCTTTGTGTGTTTTTATATAAATTGTTGTTTCTAAAAAAGAGGAAAATAACTTGCAAAGATAATTATATTTCCGTCTTGTTCACATTTAGGTAATTTTATTTTTGTGTATACATTTGACCATTTAACTTGTTAGATGTGTTCACATATTACCATTGTCACCTGCTATAACATATGAGAATGGTAATATGTAACGTCCCAAATATCACGACTAAAATTTTCTTTTTAAAACATTACTAAAACCATATTTATAAAATTGTATCATAAGTCATACCATTAATTCGAAATACAAACTTATTATCAGAGTAAAACATCCCAAGCCAACTGACTATGGTGTGTGCACTGCAATCTCTCCGAGCTCCTCTTTTGAAAACTGAGTACCTAAAACCAAAAACTGAAACTGTAAGCACGAAGCTTAGTAAGCTCCCCCAAACTACCATATACCATACAGTAACATATAAAGCACATACTAGGCCTTGCCCACTGCATCGGACCGAGGTCCGGACTAACTGGGGCCTTGCCCCCTACATCGGACCGAAGTCCGAAAACTGACTGGGACCTTGTCCTCTGCATCGGATCGAAGTCCGGACTAACTAGGGCCTTGCCCCCTGCATCGGACCAAAGTCCGGAATCTGACTGGGATCTTCTCCCCTGCATCGGACCGAAGTCCGGACTAACTGGGGCCTTGCCCCCTGCATCGGACCGAAGTCCGGAAACTGACTGAACATAACATAGCATAACATATCAACTAGCATGAACACATATACTGCATACTGCATTGGGCCGTAGCCCGGAACACATAACACATAACACATAACACATAAATCCTGTCTGAGCCACGAAGGCATCAAACATAATGACTATTGCATCGGATCGAAGTCTAGAAACTGACTGCTAACTGAACGGGCCGGCATTGTGGCCTTAGACCCGTTCCTACTGGAAGGAAACTCACCTGAACTGCTGAATTCTGCTGGTAACCCTCAGACTACTAACCAACCACTGTCTGAAACGCTGCCCCTCTAACTCTCCGAGCTACCAATAACAAAGCAACACTTAGCTTGACAGTCCTCTAAAAGTCAACTAACTCAACTCCGATCAAAGTCAAAGTCCTTGCCAAAGTCAACCTTCCATGTTGACGCTACTCGCCGAGTCAGCCTACTGACTCGCAGAGTTCACTGATTTCCGAGTTCTGCGTTGTCCAACTCACTGAGTCCCCACTCAACTCACTAATCTGGGCCTTGACTCGAAGGGTTTGGGGTTTCGCAACCTGACTCGCCGAGTCCAAGAACATACTCGTCGAGTATAAGGCAATCTTCATCTGACTCGACGAGTTGTTCATCCCATTCGCCGAGTTGCTCCACTGCTTCATACTACTCGCCGAGTCCGCTCAAAGGACTCGCCGAGTCCATTCGAATCCCTCTACATGCAGAGGGCTATTGAGTCATGCATGGACTCCAAACTGTAGATCTACCCTTCCCAAGCCTAATCCTCACGTAAAGTTGCAAACTTTACGTGTAGAGAAGGAGATCTAGGCAAAATACACCATGAACTAGGGTTTAAGGCAAAGAGGCTTCATGATCCACTCAAGGGCTGATACTTTGTGCTTCTCAAGACCATCACATGCTTAGATCTGAAGTAGCAACTTCAGATCTGGCTTCTAACTTGAAAGAATAACATCATGGCTAAAAACTCCAACAACAACACATAGATCTAGGTGCAAAGAGCGGTCCAAGAACTAGTTTATTACCTCCAAATGCTCAGAATGAACTCACAATCCCAGATCTGTAGTCCTTTCTTGCTCCTCCAAGCTCTTTCTTCCTCCTTCAAGCTTCAATGCACCTTCCAAGTCAATAAATGGCTCAATCAATACATGTGACGGCTAGGGCTTGATGTCCTGGGTGAAAGAGGTAGTAAAGGAACCTTAGGGAAGAGAATGAGGCGTTTAAATAGGCTCCAAGTCCTGATTTTAGGGTTTTCCTCGTTTAGACCAGACTCGCCGAGTCACCTTGGCCGAGTCGCCGAGTCGGTCGCTTACTCCTCGACCCGGATCCCGCTCGGACTCGCCAAGTCCCTCCTTAGACTCGCCGAGTCTCCCCTTAAAATTGGGGGTTTCTTTCTTTTCTTGGATTTCCAAACTTTGGGTGTTACATAATATGTAAACACATTTAACAAGTTAAATTGTCAAATTTATCCAAAAAAGAAAGTTGTTTAAATGTGAACAATTTTTTTTATATAAATTTCTTAATATTTTTTTAAATTTCTTACAACATTTTTATGATATTTGTTTCCTATAGGTTTTCTAATACAATGTTTTAAACTTTGCTTATAATTTTTTTAAACCTTTTTTATACTTTCATATAATTTTAATATATGTGATTTTAAACCATATATTTTATGAATGTTCTAAATTTTTTTACAAGTATTTAACTTTTTTTATTTTTTTTTTATTTTCATACAACTTTTTTATAATTTTCATATATTTATTTCTAAACATTCTTTTACAATATTTTTTTAAATGTTTCACAGATTTTATATGACTGTATAATATTTTTTTTATAGCATCTTAAAATATTTTCGTTAAATGTTAGTTTAAAATGTTGTATTAAAAAATTAAAAGTATTAAAAAGTTGGAATAGTTTTAAAACATTTACATTATATAGATTTTTTTATTTGCTAAGTAATATATTTTAAAAAAAAAAAACCCTCCATACTTATTGTTATATATTTAATTTATTTAAATTTATTGTTAGATACTATTTATTTTTTTAAAAATATTGCATATGCTTAAAAACAAAAAAAAATTAAGAGACTATATAAAATATTTCACAAAATAAAAACATATTTATTAATTAAAATCTAAAGTTTAAAACTGATTAATATTTAATTAATATTTAAGAAATTATGAATATTTTAAAAATAACGTTTTAAAAAAAATAATATAAACAAATATGAATCGCTATTAAAAATGGAGAAAATGACTTATAATGGTAATTAACTTTTCGTTTTCTTCATATTTAGACAAAAAAAAAATCATGTATATTTAACCATTTAACTTGTTAATTTTTTCAAATACTATTATTGTGACCTCTTATTGCCGGTGACAATACCAATATGTGAACACATACAACAATTTAAATTGTCAAATATGTAAAAAAAATAAAAAAGTTAAGTAAATATGAACAAAACGATAAAAATAATTATCCTTATCAGTAATTTTTTCAAAAAAAAAAATGTTAGGAAAAAACTCAAGAGAACCATCTATGTGAAAATATGAAAATACTAGTAAATTTTCACAAATAACTAAACCGATAAATCTCAGATCAATTCATTTAAAATACGATTGAGACAATCAATTTTTTATTAATAGTTTCTCAACAAAAATCTTGGTTTATAATAATTATAAAAAAGAAAGAAACTTGAAATACATAGCTCTTCGAGTAAGTATTCTAACAAAAATTACCCAATTATTTTAAAAGGGCCACATGTCTGTTTTAATCTCATAATTAAAAGAAAAAGAAAAATTGACGCAAATTCAATTTTGAATTTCTTTTTAGTAATCTTGCCATGAATAGTTGTCGGAAAAAAATGTGCCGGAAGAAGTAGAAGGTAATATAGACGACGGCTCCCCGGGGAAATATCCCCCATCGCACTCCGCCAGCCACGGTGTAGATAATGAGTAGTAGTCCCACCCCGAGTCCACGAACACATAATTGTTCCTCGACTCACCCGAACAATAACTCTCACTCAAACTCGGTAGCTCAACTATTGCGTCCAGTTCCTCCGCCGGTGGCGACATTGTCGACACCTCTTCAGAAGCAGAAGTTAACGTGGAGACACCGGAGTACGAAGATGAAGATGACGTGGAGGATGTTGAAGTCGACGGGGTCGTTGTTGTTGTTGTTGCGGTGGTGGTGGTGATTGGGTTAAGATGGATCATGGCTGCGGCTTTGGTGGCTGCCGCTTGGACGTCACGGGGAGAACAAGAGTCCGGTCGTGGTAAAACTCCGGCAAGCTCCGGGAAGTTAAGGATCGCCGACGAGCCTTTTATAGAGAGTGCAGCCACGTCGTGTGCACGCGCCGCCATTTCTGGGTCAGAAAAGGTGCCAAGCCAGATCCGAGACTTCTTTTTGGGTTCTCGGATCTCAGATACCCATTTGCCCCATGCCCGCATACGAACCCCTCGGTAAACCGGATGCTTACTGTTGTTTTTGTTATCAGATTCTCTGTTTCGTTTGCTCATTTTCCGAGGGAGTTCAGTTATCGCTGCGGTGATCATGAAATCTTGAAATGGATAGTCCGATCCGATCCCAGTAAGAATGAAGGTTCGGAGTGTTCAAAGTAAGGTATTATTGTGAGGTGTAGGTGAGGAGGGAGAAATGAAGAGGGGTTTACAAGTGTTGAAGTCTAAATGCACCCATGATTGTTGGTATGAGTCCATGTATATACTATATATATTTATGGGGAGAGAGAGAGAGAGAGAGAGAGAGAGAGAGAGAGAGAGAGAGAGAGAGAGAGAGAGAGAGAGAGAGAGAGAGAGAGAGAGAGAGAGAGAGAGAGAGAGAGAGAGAGAGAGAGAGAGAGAGAGAGAGAAAGGCGACTTTGCATGTAGCCACCAAGGAAGGTGAAGGAAAAGGTGCAATTCCTGTATATTTTTTGAGGTTTAATAAAATGTACGAAATTTGGAAAAACAACGCGTTATATTAATAATATTTTTGGATTTATTTTGGATGAACCGTGTGTTATACTATCAATGCCAAGCTGTAATAAGGGAGATATAATAATTTCTAATGCTCTAAAAAACCGATTTAAGGTGGGTAATGTAATTCTACTACAGTACTACCCACTGAAAAAGATTTTTACTTTTCTTTTTAAAAGTTCAGTCGTAAATTTTTTTGTTGAGGACTTTGCACCCTTCTACTCAACATGTTGGTATCCAGGGTATAGAAAAGGTGATCGAATTGTGGAACGCTCAATTATTTATGTAATCTTTTTTACCTCATTAAAAATGGCATCAACACCCGTTAACTTAAGTTTTATACAAGTAGATTGAGTTTTGTTGAGACCAATCACCTAAGAATATCTCATGTATTGTCTACATAGAAAAATTTTGATATAATCAAAGCCAACGTTACCCACTTTGGCTCAATGAAACGTCGCATGAGAAACCATTTCTTGTAATGCAAAACTTCTATATCAATAAGAATTAAGATAAAAGAAATGATTTATTTGATGCAACCCTTTTAATTTGAGGTTAACTAGCAACAAAACATGATTCAAATTAACCACACAAACTGAGGCCTTCAAAATATATTTGTTATCTTTTAGACATCTCACTCTTTTTAATCTTCAATCCAAGCATATCTAAAACTATATTTAGGGAATGGAATGTCTTGTGAAAATACTCTGAAGTTAATTCATTTTGAATAATTATTGATGACAATCATTACACTAGAGTCAAACCTCCAAAATTAATTTAATGTCAAAAAAAGCTTTCAAATATTCAATAATCTCAAAATTAGGATACTACGGACCAAAGTCAAAATGGGTTAATAACCCACAAACTAAATAACCTATAATCCAAATTCAATGGGCTTAATAACTCATAATTCGTCAAAACATTTAATAACCCATAATCCAAAGCCGAAGAGTATGTTAACCCATAATCTAAAGTTAAAGAGTATGTTAACCCATAATCACTACCAAATACTCCAAATATACCCATTAATAAAGTAGCTTAGTCGTAAAGGGACATATAATTGATTAGCCAAAAGTTGACCAACAAAATAATATTGGCAACCAATAAAGCTTATATGTCGCCAATCTACAACGAGCTTCAATTCTTGAACTTTATGAATAAGAGTTATGAAAGATGAATTGCATCCTTTTTGAATGGAACTCAACTCTTAAAATTGGATCACCAAATTAACCACACCATCCATGAAAATCTCCCAAAATTGCTTGAGCTGGTGCTATTTTCGGTAGCCACATCAAAAATGAAGAAGAGAATGAGGAAATGAGGTTCAACCCAGCATCATTGAACTACATCTATATTTTTTTGGGTTGATAGGATATGAGAGAGAGAGAGAGAGAGAGAGAGAGAGAGAGAGAGAGAGAGAGAGAGAGAGAGAGAGAGAGAGAATGTGATGGTTTCTTATAGGTGAACAAGAGAGAGAGAGAGAGAGAGAGAGAGAGAGAGAGAGAGAGAGAGAGAGAGAATGTGATGGTTTCTTATAGGTGAACACCCCATGCATGGGTAGGTCTTAAAATAGTTTAATAAACCCAAATATTTCAAGTTCAAATTCTCTGAAAGTTTAATGTGCGGAAAAATAAGTCCAAAGGATACCAAATAATATTAATGCTTGGAAAGTGTAAGGTGAACTAATAACCAAAACAAGGTGTAAAAGAACCATACAAACTGTGGTCTTCAAAAAAAATTATGTTATCTTCTAGACATCTCACTCTATGGTCTTCAAAAAAAATTATGTTATCTTCTAGACATCTCACTCTATGGTCTTCAATCTAAGCACATGTCAAACAATATTTAGGCAATGTAACCTAGTTAGAATACTCGAAATTAACTCATTTTGAGTAAGTAATGATGGTAATAATTACACTTGATTCAAACCTCTAAAATTAATTTAAAGTCAAAAAAGTTTTTAAAGATTCAGTAATCCCAAAATTAGGATAATATGGACCCAAATAAAAAGTCAAAAGGTTGACAATCCACAAACTAAAGTCCAAGGTGTAATAACTTATAATCCAAATTCAAAGGGCTTAATGACTCATAATCCAAAGTCAAGCCATTTAATAACCCATAATCCGAAGTCAAGGGGTATATTAACCCATAATCCAAAGATAAAAGGGTATAATAACCCATAACCACTACAAATACTCCAAATATACCTAAAATTGGTAATCATTGTTAGCAAATATTGACAAAAATGAATAATCTCTCGAATAGATTTATCAAGAGAATAATTCTACAAAATAGCATGCAATGCATATGGATCTATTCCCATCCTATGACAATCTTATTCGTCCAAACTCTCCAAAATGTTGATGTGTAAATAATATGGACTCATTTATTGTGAGAATAAATCACTACCCTCAACTTTTATTTATTTTACAAATCTATGCATATCGAACCATCACCTAGCCATACAAAGGGTAGCTAACATCCCTTATACATATCAGGACTTTCTAGAATCCTACTCATGACCTTCTAGTTGTGTATTCTATAAAATAATGATATCCCCAGTCATGTGGCAACTAAAGTTAACCCAAATCTCAAGGTGTATGCACAAATAAGGTGCTCCAAAACATTTTCAAAACTATGTATAGATTTTTATAAAACCAATAGATATTCAAAAATGATTTGTGTGAATGCTACAAGTACCATTGGCACACATATAGAAAATAACTGATGTGATACGAAATCCAAAACTAATAAAATGATATCAAAACCGAAACCAAAACCAAAACATAACATGTGTTGTAGGGTCATGTATTTCTAGTAAACTCTCATCAATAGATGACAACAGTAACACACTTTCATTAAGACTTTGATGTCATTCAAACACCATCTGATAATAACAAATAAGGTTATGCAATGAACAGATTTCCCCTTCATAATTATTTGATTCATTTCATGCTTAAAACATTCATTTCTAGTCTTTATGGAGACTATAAACGCAATTTAAAGTCAAACAAATCAGCCAAACACAAGATACAACTACTTGAAATTTCCCGACATGAGACCATATGATACGACCCATGTAGATTTACACATGAACATCACACAACCCATGTTCCCGCTACACACCCAAAAAATTCTTAAAATTTATCATATATTCGTCATACTTTTCTATAATGGCTTCCATAACAAAGCAAACTTTTTAATGGCTACTAATGCTTGTTAAGACTGCAACTAACATATTTATATGCTATTTTATATCTCATAAAACTTACTAATTAAACTTAATAACTTAATTATTGCATGAGTACAAGGGCTAGCACAAGAAAACATCAACTCTCCACTTAATACTTATTTCCTTAATGATTATGATTATTCCTAATTGTTTCCTTATAGATTTATGATCATTGACCCTTACCAACCATTATTAAACATGAATTCTATTACCAATATAAACCTTATCTCATGATTTCATTCCTTGATATATGATTCTAATCTCAAAAATAGAATTGAGAAGCATAGATCCAAAAATGATGTTTATAAGCTCATAACATTGGTTAAACCTTTTTCAAAACTTAAAAAACATTGTAAATCCATCAGTTACTTTTGTGTGATTATATTAATGCATTTTTATGAATAATATTCATTTATAAATGTAATCTAAAGCATTTTTATGAATCGTATAGAAATAATTACATTCCATTCTAGTGGTCTAACACCATTGGAATCACCAATTGAGCTTGCAAACCTTAAGCTCGATGAAATTACAATAGAAACAATATAATAACATAATATATATGAATAGTATAACCATATAATATTGAATGTTATCTCTTAACTATATAAACAAGCTAATATACAAGTATCAATGGGTAAAGTACAACTTTTCACCAATATAAAGTTCTAAATCTCCAATTCCACCATGGGAGATAGAATCAATCACGCCAATGGAAAACTGTTGATATACTTTTGATTTATTACAAGTTTATAGCATTAACTCTCATGCAAAACATGGATAAAACTTAAGTATGTTACATATAGAGGAGGGTAGGATGTACTGTACGTTGGAGGTTTGATGGCCTAAGAAGATGACATAAGTTGTTTAAAAAGGAAGTGGGAGAGGAACAAATGTTAGTGGAACCCAAATAATGAATTTTTTTTTTTAAAAAGTACTAATAAAAAGTTAATAAAATAATACAAGGGTAAAATAATTATTTTGTATAGTGTAAGGATGATGAGGAAAATAAATATAATATTAAAGGATATTCAACATTAAAGTTGAAAAAAATAGACTGGTTACAAAAACACTAACACAACGATCAATCATGTGATTTACTCTAGAACAAAAGTATAAAGTAATTATATATAATATATTGAAATAATTCAAATATAGCTACATAATCTTTGAAATTACATAAGTTCCTATTAAAAACAGAAATTGTTGTATAAATAAATATGCAATACTAATGTACTGTTGGTTCATAAAGTGACATATTCTCGGTTACAAGGTTGCATATTTCTTTTCAGTACTAGAAAACAGTCATTTCCCCCTTTAATGACATGCAAACAATAATACACACTGATTTACGATATGAATTTTTTGTGTATTCTAAAAATAATGTCAGCTTTCTAAAGTTTGAAGGATAGAGAACATGAATTTTTGTGTTCCCTCAAATTAGTGTCCAACAAAAAAAATTACAAATACGGAGGGCACTTATCTTAAATACGTGTCATGTAAAAGTTTCGTTTTATAATTTTTTTTCACGAACGTGCGTTAGGTTTTTTTAATAGCAGGGGAAATGGAATTCCAAAAAATTTAAAACACTGCCTTGTTTTATCTCCCTTTTTACCCTATGGGATCATCCCCTCTACCCTCTACCGATGCCTCCACCTTCTTCACAAAATCGACAAGGCCTTTAGTCTTCCCCCACGTATAATCCTCACAAACCCTAGAAAAATTTCATTAGATGTTTCACAAATCTTTCAACACTAGCTCCACACAAAAGCTTCACAATGTCGGTGACCTCAGGCTCATATGCGCCTCTTCCTCTCTTCATCTGTGTTCTATCATATATCCCGCTTCAAATACATCTCCGTAACACCAGGGCTTTTTGTTCAGGACCTCACAAAAGAAAACCATATCAGAGCATGGGTTGACGATTCATAACCTAGATATGTTGGCTTCACCATTGTTTTTTGGCTTCCCCCAAAAAATAAGTTACCGTCACTTCTGATACCTCCCTCCGTAAAAAAACAATGGAAATTGTTGGTTTGGAGAGATTCTCCTCTCAAATCTCTCAAAACCCTACTCTTTCTCTTTATTCATGTGTCATCCTCTCGATTGTAGTGCTGATCGACAACCACGACTAGTCACCCGTGTCATAATGAAGGGGATATCGTCTTCAATCGAAGCTACCGGTTCAACCACCCCTAATTGACACCTCCACCTTCTCGTTTCTACCCTTACACCAGGTTTTCTCTCGTCTCTATCTTCACAATATGAAGATTTTCAATGATGTGAATGTTGGATTAGGTGTCTAAGATCATAACTATAATTGGTATGTACTTGACCTGAGAGTAGCATGGTCCTTTTGGGTTGCCTTCATCATTGCAAATTGATAGGATGGACTTTTGAGAATAAGTTTATTTGTGACTTGTTAATATATCACAAGTATAATATATTAATATGAAATCATATTATTTAATTCGTATTGATCAAGAATTAATTTGGAATTAATTTAGTGATCAAAAGAGACTAATTAAATATATGAGGACTAATTTGGTAAATCAATGATTCTTATAGTGTGGGCCAATGATCCATGGTTATTTGGGTAGGCTAAACCAACATGGATAGTCCATGGAAGTTAACACATGGAGCCTAAGTAGGAAGAAGAGTGATGGTGCATTAGGGTTTGCATGGATGTAACCCTAGCACTTGCCACACTATAAAATAGACACCCTAAGAGCCAAAATCGGTTACCTCTATCATTCTTAGAGTTTGATATTGATTTTGAACTAAGCACCTTATTCTCTCAAGCCTCCTTTTGCACTTGGTGTTTGTAACAAATTAGAGACATCACATTTGAGGTGCTAAAGCTTTTGAAGGCCAAAAACTACAAGTCCTATTAAGAGGTAAGTTATCTAACTAGTAATTTTGTTCAATTATATGCTAGTTAGGATGAATGCTTTGGAAAATCAAATTGCATGTATAATTAGAGAAAACATAGATCCAAAGTATCTAAGGTTGTATGTGCTCGATAAGTTGGTTAGAGTGCTTAAAAACTATCAGTGGTATCAGAGCCTAGGATTGTTTTCTGTTATACTTGATGCTTATTAAATTTCCAACTTGAAAAAATCGATTTTCTGGCTTTTGACTGGTGAACTCGCCGACTCCACTGGCTGACTCGACGAGTCAGGTTCATGCACTCGTTTCTAGTTAATTCGGCCAAGATAGAGGCCGTGATGCAGTGGGAGATTCCGAGGTCTCCATTTGAGATTCGGAATTCCCTGGGTATAGCGGGTAATTACCAGAGATTTATATGCGACTTCTCTGAGATTGAGGTTCCTTTGACCCGACTAACCAAGAAGTCGTGTGAGGCGACTAAGTGGAAGTTCTTTGGCTCCGCAGCCGAGCCGGAACCCAATATTTTAGATGATTGGTGAACGAATAGAGACCAGGGAGGTCTCGTTAGATTTTGGAAAGTAACCATGTGGCAACATACTGCCTCAGGCAGTTCAGTGTTCGAGTAATTTTTGCGTTTGGGCAGTGTTAGTATTTGTGTTTTAGGTTGCAAGTACACACAGATAGCTGGTTTATTGGGGAGTGACAAGTCACTCACAGCGGGATTAGCCAAGCCTTGACCAAGTGTAAGTGATTTGCGAGGATAATTAGGTCTAGGAACCTGTTTTACAATGGGAACCTCGAGCTATCAGAATTTGAGTAGCCAGTTGATGGATACACAGACTGGATCCATCAATGATGATTTAGAATGGGTGGTCTATCAGAGATTCAGACAATCTTGTGACAGCAGATTTCAGGCAGAGTAGATGTGATCATGTTATGAGGAATTTGTTCACCTGCGGATGTTAGGGCTTTGCGAAGATTTGTCATAGCTACCCTGGGAAGGCTAAGGTGTGCCTACGATGGTGATCATGTTACTAGAAGTGGTTTGGCATATAAGAAATAGTAAGGAGTGATTTCGAGGACGAAATCTAATTTTAATGGGGGAGAGTTGTAACACCATGTTTATTTATTAGATAAATGAATAATAGCCCTAAAAGCATAATAGTGTGCAAGGAGCTAGTTTTGGAGGTTAAAAGTTATAATAGAAAGTTTTGGGGTTTAAGATGTAATTTCAAAACTAATTTGTGAAGAAATTTGATAATTGGGGGTTGATTAGTAAGTTACAGAGTTGTTTTGAGAAGAATTTTAGAAGCCAGGGTATGTATGGTAATTATTGGGTTAATATTAAGAAGATTTTATGGGCCAGGGGTTAAAGTGTAAGTTTTGGGCTTGTTTTGAAAGGAATTTAAGAGGGCAGGGTCGAATTGGTAAATTATGGACTATGTTGAAAATAAATTTGGAAGTGAGGGGCCAATTGTATCATTATGGAAATATGTTTGGGAGGTTTCGGGTATTTAAGGCATATGAAACCCTAACCCTAGAAGAAGATTGCAGATGTCATCTCTCCCACCCTTAAGCCTCCCATCACCAGCTGTCACCCTCCCTCTCAGACTTCCGGTGCCGAGACTACCACCACAAACCTGCTGCCGCCGAGCCTCCACTATTCTTCTTCTCATTCTCCTCCTTCAGCCACCATTGTCTCCATCGTCTCTGTCAGGCGAGACCGACAAGCTCGTTGTTCCAGTCGACACGCGACCGCTATCAATGCCAAGAAGTCGTCATGTTATCTAATTGCCGGCGAGGACGAGAGGCCACTACTCCGATGTGACTTAGTCATTAGGATCGGGAATGACTTCGTGGTTAGGTCGCTCTCTCGCATGACCGACAGATGCGAGACTTGAACCAATGCGGGGTTAGGGAGGCCAGTCGTGTACGTGTCGTAAACGTCGACATCTTCCCTCTCTCGTCCCTACTCTCCTGCTGTGGCACTATATCCGGGAAAGGCATGGTTGTTCCTGTCCAACAGTCGCCGCTGTTTCCGCTTGGGTTGCTGCTGCCATCGATGAGAGCCACCAGGTGGGTGGTTAAGCCCTTGAACAAGTAAGAATCGCATATGTGGGTTGTTGATCGTGTTGATGCCGGAAAATGGAATAGATATCCACCATGGCCACCAGCCATGGTGGTTTCCGCCAAGAACCATCGCCGGCCACCATGGTGTGGCTGTGTGTGTGTGTTAGTTAGTTAGTTAGTGTGTATGTGTGTGTGTGTGTAATTTTGGATTAAAGCTTTGTAATTGTAATTATCAATGAATAATAAAAATAATAGTAACCACCACCGTAAGGTGGTGGCCGCCGTCGTGAGCCGCCATTGACCACCAATACCCGAGGTGGTAGTGGGTGGTGCCCCACAAGCTAAACCCTAATGGACCTAGCCAAAACCCTAACGGGCTTAAAGATTAATTTTGGGCCTATTGGGCCATGTTTGGGTGGAAAACCCTAATTGTAAGTATTTGGGCCTTAGACTTATTTGGACCCACTTTTGGGCCATTGAGATTAGATTGTGTATTAAGCCCAATTATTCCATATAACTTATCTGCTAGAGTAAAGGATTTAATGGATTAAGTCCTTAAGGGGCGAAGTGAGAAAACCCTAATCTTTAAGAATTTATCAGGACACACACACGGATATTATTCAATAACTTTAGATATTAAATAATAATCATTGGCAAAGATTAATCTAAGCAATATTGGACTTAATGGATTAAGTCCTTAATGGGTTAAGTAGGAAACTTAACCTTAATCATCATTTTATGTGAAACCCTAATTTCACTTGGGTTTATTGTAGCGACTTTCTTTTGGGCCTTGATCATTGGATTATTAATGGGTCATCCAAGAATAACCATATAGACTAAAATAATTTAATGGGCCTAGGGTAAGGCCCATGTAAGGGGTTGGGCCCAATTTCGAAAATTGGGCCATAGTTGGGACATAATGATTATATGATGTTGGGCCTTAGAATAAGACCATCTATAGGCCTAGGCCTAATTTGGAAAATTGGGCCATATGTTGGGCTTTGATTCCTAGTTGAATTTGGGCCTATGGATTGGGCCTTGGGATTATATAAGCCTAGCTTGGGGGTAATGTAGTAATTATCCAAAGTAGGTACTTATGGTCATGTAGTGGAGCCCAATTATTAATTGGGTATTGTTTGATGTTGACAGTCCGGGAATCTTTCATCCAACAATTGGGGTTGAGTCTACGGGATTTCAGCAGTGTGGGATTCAGTTTGCGGGACTTCAGCAATGCCAGGTGAGTCTCCTGACCATACGTGGTACACCAGTTGTATCAATATTTGGTATGCTAGTTGGTTATATGCTATGTGCTATGTTATTTGTTTATGTGATATTTGCATGAAAGACCATGGGGGAGCCCATGGCACTTGGATGTAAGACCATGTGGGGGATCCCATCGCTTTTTAGGTAAAGACCATGGGGGGAGCCCATGGCACATGGATGTAAGACCATGTGGGGGAGCCCATTGCTTTCCTATTAAAGATCATGGGGGAGCCCATGGCACTTAGGTGTAAGACCATGGGGGGAGCCCACGGCATCCGTATATGTTTATATGCGTGGCTAAGTGATTGATATATATATGTGTTTGATATAGTTATCTGATTAATATGGTTTATGTAACTGTTATAACTAATGAGGATAATATGGTTATGTGGATTCTGTGGGGTATGCTCTGGGGAACTCACTAAGCTTCATGCTTATGGTTTTCAGTTTTGGTTTCAGGTACTTCGTGTTTAAAAGAAAGGAGTCGGGTTGATCGCAACACATCACACTATGTTTTTCCGCACATGAGATCCTTGGGATTACACTCTGATATTGTTTTATGGTAACATGTTTGATTATTTCTACTTTGGTTTTGACATGACATGACATTACAGATGTTTTATTTCAAATAGGAAGAACTCAGATTTGTTCATGCATTCATAATGATTTGGGTTGCATTTATCACGTTTAGTTATTTAATCTTTAGCTAGGTGATTTATTATCATTCTAAATTTCTTAAATTTCATTTCACTGTATATGTTAGTATTGTAGAATATCTATGCATTTTTCTTCGGATGAGAACAAAAATCCTTGAATACTATTTAGGAGGAAGACTTTGATTTGATCAACTAACTTCTTTTTCATGTTTTTGATACAATCTTATAGAAAATGCCCGACAATGAGGATATTCGGCCCCTTTTTTGTGATAATGGATCTGGAAGGGTGAAGGTTAGTGTAACACCCAATTTCAGATTTGCCTTATTAATTGTGGCTGCGGACAAATCGTCAACTGTCATGGGGATTAGAGCTTTGGGAAAGGAAGGATTTAGCCATTCTGGATGTAGTTATCATGGTTTAAGTGATCTAAGTCTACGATTATGTCTTCGGAGGACGAGGGTATAATTGTAATTGAAGATGTCTACCTTTTATGGACTTTGGGTTCTTGTTTAGGAAGTTTTTAGGAAAGGATGAGTTGTTAGAAGGGTAGGGCTTCTCTTCACCTTTCTGTGGATATAAAGTTCATCGGAAATGGACTTAGAATGAGGTAGTTATGATACTTTGAAGGTTTTAGCAAAATTAGTCCCTAATGGAAATACTTGGCAGATCAGTCCCATGCATGCAAGAATGGATGCACAAGTTTTGCTGCGTAATCGTAAGCTGGGGTACACCCATCGTATGAAGGTGAATGATCGCGGGTGGTTACTGACTACGTCGGGCATATAAAGGGGTACACGGGCATACTCCCTTCAGATCAAAACCCTAATCTCTCGACTTGTGGCCTATATAAGCAACATATTATCCTTCCTTGGGTCATTTCAGGTCATCCTACACCCATTTTAGCATCATATAAACCCTAGAGTGCCTTGAGTAAGCTTTTGGAGCTTGGAGAATAGTGTTCATGGTGATTTGCGTAAGAGATGAAGAAAGTTGATAGATCATTTCTTGGATGGAGCTTGTAGATCCAGAAAGTTCTCATCTTTTGCAATCCATTGGAGGTAAAAAGCTTTGATCTTATTTTCTCATTTCATAGATCCTCTTTTGGGCTTGTTCTTAGCCATTTTAGCATCTTTTGGCTAAATCTTGTGAGGTCTAGTTGTTTCAGAAGTAGATATTGTGGATTTGGACGTTTTGAGGAGTCCCAATATCTTTAGGATTTATTTGGATTCATGTGTTGTTTAAGACCTTTCATTAAGCTCTTTTGAGTTCTAGAGTCCCATTAAGCCATGCATGTTAGTAAACTTGCCAACTTTACTGGAAAACCCACCGATAGGAGTCAGAATAGAGAGTTAGAGCAAGGGCTGAAGTGGTCAAGTGCTTAATGGAGAGGTTTGGAGTTCAAAGGAGTACGTTGGGTGTACTGGCCCTAAGGAGTGTACGTTGGGCATACCAGCCGAGTATGCGGAGCGTACTCGACTAGATTGGGTTTTCTTGGATTATTGACTTTTTGGGCTTTAGACCTTGGACCAGGGGATGACTACAGTTGACAATTCAGTATTTTAGGCCTTTTTGGATATTAGGCCTTCTTGGGTTAGGCCCATTATGGATTGGGCCTTATTAGGCTTTGTGGGCCATTTCAGGTTTGGGTTATTATTTGGGTTTGTGGATTGTTGGACCAACTAAGGAGGTATGAATGGATTGGGAATTAGTATTGGGCTTTAGGGAAAGGCGTATCTAAGGGTTTGGGACCAATTTGGAAAATTGGGCCATTAGTGGGCCTCTATGGATTTTGGAGTTTTGGGCTTTTTTGGTTTTGGGCTTGGGCCTTAGTTATGAATCTTGTTGGGCTAGTGGTAAAATGGTCATTTTACCCTATGTATGGATTATAGATCATGGTTTGGGATGAAATTGCTAATTGGATGATATTTTTTGGTATTGATAGTTCGAGGAGTTGCCGGGTCAGCAGCTAAGGATTTCTTTTGGTGGACTTCAGGAGTGTGAGGTGAGTTACCTTCTTGTATGAGTGGGTCGAAGGCACCAATATCAATCCACTAGTAGTTGTTTATAGTAGAGATAATTATCTTTGTGATAGTTGTCTGGTATGCCACTATCTTTTATGATTTATTTGCTTATTGTTATGTTATTATGTGGTAGTGGTAGGGGTAGGGTGAAATAGTCCCCGTAACTGATTGGAATACACTGGTGGGTAGGTGAGGCTCCTAAATATGTCTGACAGTATGTTTATACTATGTTATTATGTGGTAGTGTAGGGGGTGAAATAGTCCCCGTAACTGGTTAAAATAAACCAGAGGGTAGGTCGGGCACCCAGATATGCCTAGCAGGGTAGGTCGGGCACCCAATTATGCTTGCCACGGTAGGTCGGGCACCCAATTATGCTTGCCACGGTAGGTCGGGCACCTTGATATGCTTGACAGGGTAGGTCGGGCACGCATATATGCCTTGCAATATGTGATTATATGGTATGATGGTGGAAGTCACTAAGCTTCATGCTTACGGTTTTCAATTTTGCTTTCAGGTACTTCTTCTTCAAAAGAAAAGGAGCTGGCATGGTCGCAACGCATCACACTATGTTTTTTGCACATGAGATCTTTGGGATTATACTCTGATGATGTTTTAATTATGAAATTTTTTGATTATTGACATATTGGTTTTGATATGGGATGACACTACGAATGTTTTTATACTATCAGATTTTATATTAACTTAATTAAAATGAATTTTTTGGCCTTGAATTTTGTGATGTTACAAGTTGGCATTAGAGTCTTGGTTTGAGGGATTCAGACACACTTTTGGGGGTGTCTAGACTCCAATCGAGGGTTTAAGAGGTTTTTATGAGAAAAATAATTTTTCTAAAATTAAAATTAAGGATTTCAATAAAGAACAAGGAGTGTGATGCGTCCAATGTGCCGAGCTCAAGTAAGTTTTCCCCAAGATACCTATACATGTTATATTATGATATGAAGTGAGAATATGTGAACTGCATGGTAGATTAGGGCTAAGGATCTTGGAAGGATGCCTTGTATGCCTATTGTATATGCTTGTAGATATGCATGCTAGTATTGATTAGTTAGTGATAAACCGACCTGTTTAGGTTATGCCTCCTTATTTGAGATGTTGGAATTGTTTATTAGTATGGTTCAGATAGTTTAACAGAATGGCTTAATTGGCGTATGTTGGTGTGACAACTGCCAATTCAGGTCATTCTTGGACTCATGCATCTTTATAATAACCATTCATGCACAACATGCCATGACCTAGTAGTATAAATTAGGTCAAAAATCTTGCATAAACTAGGATCCAACTAAGGTCTAGGACTAATATACTTGATACTTACGATTCTAGTAAGTTGCTTAGCTACAATAGGAAATGCCAATACTATAATTAGAATGAAGCTTCAAGCTTTGTTATAATTGAAATAGGGTATAAAACTCTAAAAATAAATTAAAACATTCTAATTATACTTCAACATGTTGTTGAATATCAAACAATATTCCAAAAACCCTAAAGAGCCAAAAATCCAAAGTTATAAATTATAAAGCTTAAAAACTTTATAAAATTTGGCTATAAACTTCCTAATATCAAATTTTATTAATCAAATTATGGATTATACCAATGAACTAGAAATATAAATTACAAGTATTAATCATAAATTATTTGTTGAAAACAAGATTTTTAAATAAATCAAATTGCTTAATAAACATTTTATAAAAATGAATGTTTTTATATAAAATATAGGAGGGAAGTTTATAAAGTTTAAAATTTAGGAGAGAGGAGGCCAAAATGCATGCAAAAACCGGCCATCACCTCTCCCCATGCCCTCTCTCTTCCCCAAAACACAATCATTAAGCTTAAACCCTTACTCCACCTCTTCCCTCTTCACTCTCTCACTTCACTCTCTTCACACACTTCACTCTCTTCTTCCTTCTCTCTAAACTCACGAAAATCCTCTCATTTCTCTGCAAAATTTCGATATTGTGAAGCCCTTGAAGTGTTCTTACTTCTCTCAAGGTCAAAACCAAGGTAAACAACAACATCTTCTTCCATAGTTTCATGGTTAAACCTCTTTTTCTTCTTAGTCTTCTCTACTTTTTGGATTCTATGCCTTTCCATGGCTAGAAATCTTTATTCTCCCCTTGTGGTTTGTAGATTCTCACCATAACACAATGCATGTGTTAGAGATGGTGAAAATCCGGGATCAAACCCATGCAAGGAGTGGAAAAGATGCACATATGATCATGTGACATCAAAACCTAATATTTCATGTTCTTCTCCATTTCTTTTGTGTTCATGCATGAACAAAAGCATTTAAATCATTTCTAGTACATCTTGGATGCTCATTCATTCCATGCATGTGTTAGAAATCGGGCCTTACCAAAGACATGCATGATGTTCTTGTTGAAATACCCTAATAATGCACACAAGCAAACATGCAATCTGCCAGATTACTTTGTTCGACTTTGAACAGTCATAACTCAGTAATTTCTTAACCAAATTATGATATTCTTTTTGTATTGGTTAGTTCCACGAGTTAACTTTCAAACCCAACTGGTCTCACTGTAAAATATTAAATATCCGATTTTTAGCAGATTTTACAAAAAGGTTGCGCATACAGCTCTTTTTCTGTGATCACTATTTTTATCTTGCTTAAACAATGGCCTTAAACCCAACCATAAATCTGAGGAAAAATACCTTAGAAACTTAACATATCTAGTGAATTATGGTTGAAATTTCGTGGCTTAAAACCTCACTGAATGGGCTACACAAATTCATGAACTTCAGCCACATTTACACTTCATGCATTATTGCATGCAACTTTTCTTAAATTGTTTGGAATCATTACCCTCATTTCTTTTCTGAATACATTTTTTTACATTTTTCCTTTTGAAAGCCCTTGCATGCATGAGATAATCTGGAAAATTTCAAGAGCTTTTGTTATTTCTTTGATTTATTAGAATTATTGTTAAAACCAAGGGCATAAATCATATAAAATACTTCCAGAGGTCAATAAATCCTAAATAAATTCATGGATGATCCTTATGGGGAATAATGACCCCTCACCAAATTTCAGCAGTTTTTGTTACTGTTTCATATGATTTCTAATTTTCTTTTATTTAGGACATGATAAATTACAAAACCACTTTATAGGATGTGAAAATTGTATCTAACAATTTTCGCATACCTTACCTGTGATGGGTGACTCGAAAAAATAATTTCAAGATTTTCCATCATGTTTTACTATTTTTTCCAATTTTTGGTAATTATAATGGTCTAAAAATGGGAGAAATAGTTCTGATTATCCAAAATTCATGAAAATTTACCAGGATATAATATTATAGAGTAGGAGGTTACATAAAATTTTTGAATATTTGTCTCTACTGTAAACTATTTTTCTCTTATTTTCTAAAGTTAATTGCACTAAAATACACTTAAATATACATAAATACCCAAAACCAGTTTATACATTATGAAACCCCTTTTGATATTTTTCCCAGGATATTTATACTGTAAATGATGTTACAAAAATTTATGGTGATTTATTTTAACTGTTTAATATTATTTCTTTAATTAATGACTATTTAAAAGAATAAAGCAAGGAAAAATCGAAATACCCACTGAAAAATATCTTTTATATTTTTCCCAGCCTATTTATGTATAATAACAATTAAATAAAAAGTTTGGGTAATTTTGGAAACTGTTTTCTATTTATTTCAATTTTTATTGAAATAAATGCTCAAAAATCATAAAATATAATTAAACAGCTTGGAAATCTATTTTTATAATTTTCCCAGCTTAGTATTGTGTAATAACAGTTAAATAAAAAGTTTGAGAATTTTTATCCCTCGAATGCTATTTTCGTGAATTTATGTTGTAATAAGGACTTAAAAATTTGGAAAGTTTATATTCCAAGGTTGTAATTAATCGCCCGATATATAGAATTTCATTACTTCAGAAAAAGTGTAACTAGTTGATATAAAATCCAATACTAAAACATAAATTGGCATTTCCCTATATGTAGAGTTTAGTATATTAGCATTAGATATCGACATGGAAACTCACTAGTGCGTGTGTTTGATGTCGTAGGATCCCGGTAGTAAGACGTTGGTGCATCCCGAAGTACCGCTTGTGTCTACACAAAACATCGTGAGTATTCACGCACTCCCCTATTTTCGGTTTTTATGTTTTGGGGTGGAAAAGCATGTCCAGAAAAACTACTGTTTGCATGTTGTATTTAAATTGAATTGTATCAAACATGATTGCTATTGTATTGCTATGTTTCTTTATGTATGTCTATGCAACACGGAACATGAGAACTTATCGTACTAAGGCCCTTCCCTTATCTCTAACCATTAACTCTTTGAGCCAATGGTCGTTATGGATAGCGCTATTAGGAATTGACAACTCCTCACTCGCCCGAATCGCTGGAGTGCATGATACCATATTCATCTATGGAACGATAAGCATAGATCTCGATAGGGCTTCAGTCATAGGTTTGGTTGAGACTCATTGTTTGCTCATACACATACAAACGCGTTTCCCGTTCTAGCAATAAACTTGTATACCTTAATAGCAATCAACTTTGTTTTATCATTAAAGCAATGTACTTGTACTTACGAAAAGCATTATTGTACCCTCGATTTATAAACTTGTGATACTCACCAACTATTTTCATAGTTGACGCTCATTTTACATGCTTTTTCAGGAAGTAATTAGTAAGTGGATGTAAAGATTCATCATCATAGAGCATGCTGCATCGTGTTGAAGCTATTATGAAGCTATATTTTGAACAATGTTATTTTGAAAAACTTGTATTTTGTTTCTTTTGAAGCTATGGGTTGTAAACTTTTAAACACTGCTATGGTGATGTATCTTTATCTTTTGCATTGAAACCATTATCGCTGTCATACCTTGCGTTTCTGCTTTAGCGGGGTGTGACAGTTGGTTAGTTTTTTTTATCCGAATGCTGTTTGCTTTGTGATTTATTGGACTCTTAGCAATGTTAGCTAGCTATTAAGTGTATATGCTAACTCACATGTGGCACAGGCTGGATAATCTCAAAGTATTAGACTTGGCCCTATTGCACATCTCTTGTTTGAGTCCGACCGTTCTAGGATTGAGTCTTTTACTGGAAGGATTATCTGATCTCTGTTGAATGTGACTATATTCACGAGATAGCTAGTTGACATGCGAATCTTTCAGAAACTAAGGACTGGGTGGGTTCAGGAACCTAGGAAAGCCTAGGATATGCTTCAGTGGGTTAGTAGTGAGCTTTAGTGAGACTTGGGTGCATCAGTTTGAGGAAGTGATTTAGAGGATTCGGGAGGATTGCTAAGAAAAATATGGATAGGTGTGGAAGGCAGTATTGGGTCCGTACTACTTAAGCACATGATCCTTACTCGAATCGGTGAGAGCCTTGGAGAATTTGAGAAGCTTCAGGGACGAGAATCCTTGAGTATGTTTTGATTAGTGGTTTTGTGGTTTTTCAGTTTGGAGATGAGCACTCAGGGAGGCGGTTCTAGTTTAGGATAAGGTCTTGGCTTAGGTGGTGAGCTGGTCCAAGGAAGGACTACCAATATTTTCAGTTCGCATTGGATTAAGGAGATGGAAGGTGTTTTCCGCACTAGTCCCTACCCCATAGGAGCCAAGTTTCAGTTCACCTTGGATCTCCTGTATCGGGCGGCAAGGAGCTACTGGGAATTGATTGCACAATCTATTGCGTGTTCTAAATTGGAAAGTATGTCTTGGGAGGAGTTTGTGACCCGATTTGGGATGGAGGATGTTCCAGTGGTTGCAGTTCAGCCATTAATAAGTGAGCTAGTGAGCGTGACAGGGTGTCAGACCCTAAAGGGTATGACTTCCAGAGTTCGAGTATGCGAGATTGATTTGGAGCACATTGGAAAGAAAGGGTCATGTCAGGTGCGTATAGTAGAGCGTCCCAGGAAGAGACCCAAGATTTATGATCATCGGGTGAAAGGCCAGCAAGACCGGAGTCAGTGCAACACGTGTGATATGTGTAGTTTTATACATTATTTCTTAATATTTTAGCCTTTATTATTCTTATTTAGAACTAAAAGGTACTTATAATGCTTTGAATTATAATTTACAACTATTAGTTGTCGATAGAGTGGAAAAGAAAATATCAAAGCGGAAATTGGACTTAGAAGCAAAAAAAAAAGAAAGAAGGTTATTGAAGACTAAATTACGCCCATCGTAATACAAATTACGCCAAGCGTAATGCTTAAATGAGGACTACACCCCGCGTAGATATAATTACGCCCAACGTAGTAGGCTTGTGTACCGAAGTATGGATCGAGATTGAATTCTAGCTACGCCCAGCGTAATTCAACCTACGCCTAGCGTACATAGGTCGGTTCTAAAAGCTATAAATAGAGGATATCGGACAACAAGAAGGAGGAATTCGACTACCATCGATCCTTAGTCGACAAGTAACATATATTTGGTCGTTTTGAGGGTCTAAACGGCGGCCGGAAGGCCGTTAAGCTGACAGCAGCGAAGATCTAGGGGATTGGAGAGAGGATTCATGTCGGTAATCAGGTGGTTTGTTATCGTGACCATGTTAGCATTCCATTGTGATGCCATTTTAAGTTTACTATCTGATTTAGGTGTTAAAACGTTTTACTTTGTGCTTATGACTAAATGAATCTTCGAATTATTGGTTTAATTGCTATTTGGATTATTTATTCTTATTTAATTTATGTTGTAAAGTTTGATCGAAGATCCATATGTGTTAAAAATTGTTGTTTTGTTTCCTATTGCTGAATTAATAAAGTTTAGATGACCATCTAGCTGTGTTAGTTTGAATCATAGTTGTCCAACGACCATTGGTGATTATGACTAGAGTTTTGACCAAAACCTAGGGTTAGGAAATAAAGTAATGAACTTTAATGTGTGTGCTTCACTAGAATGACCATTCAATGAATGATTTAACTTCTAAGACTATTAGAGTTAAATAAGATCAAATCTTGCTTAATACGAACCAAATATTGATTGGCATGATTGTTTGTTCACATGATCAATGCGTTAATAATTGTGTTGAAATCAAAGGATTAGCAGTCATGACCATGACACTAGTCATATTAGAAGTCGGTGACTAATGAATAATTATCCATTATATCAGTAGTTAGCCATTAATTTAAGAAGTAATTTATCTAAATCAAAGTACCTAAAGAAATTTGTATTTCTATCAGTTTATCGAGAATTGCTATTAGTTATTCGTTTGAGATTTTATAAACATTTCTTTATTCCTTCGTATGTTTTGTAACCTATAGTCAAATATTTTAAATTAATTCACTACTGTTCCCCTTGTGTTCCACACCCTTGTTTATCAAAGCTATACTATACTTGATCAGGTTCACTGCCTGTAAGGTGTGGTTTAGATGCGATAAATTAGGACTTATAAATAAAAAACCAGTGCATTAAATATACACATCAAGTTTTTGGCGCCGTTGCTGGGGTATGGTTTTCAATTAATTTAGTTTATTTGATTATTCGTTATTTGTTTTTATTAATATTTTAGTTTTATTTTATTTTTAGTTTTTATTTTCATTGATATCATTTCACTTGTCGGGAAGGTTTTTGTTGTTATTTGCAGGAATTTGTGATCATACACATTGATTGGCTTTACCTTTTGCATGGGTGTCGAGATTGCAAGCGATTAGGGAATTCTTGACCTGCTTAGCCTATTACTTTGTTGATTTGTCTAACTCAATGCATGAGGCGTAGCATAGCAAGGCGTATTTTGGTGGTTAAGTGGAAGACCGAGCTCTTGTTGTTCTTGACTAGTTAGGTAACCTCTTGTTCTACTTTTAGTTAAAGGTGCCAAGAAAACAAAGGAAATATTCTAACGGGTCCCGAAAGTTGTTGTTTTCACAAACTATTTCTTGCGTGCAATGGTTTTAATCAACCATTGTTGTTTGATCTCGACAAAGACATGTGATCATGATGTCTCATTTATTTTTATAACGTGTCACTTGTATGAAAGTTGTGGTTGTTGCATCAATTAAAACATTAAGAGTCTCCCATTTTATTAGATGGAATAAAGTGGAAAATTCAAATAAGCAAAAAGGGACATTTCACAAAAAAATTACGCCCAACATAAAAGGAGTACACCAAGCGTACTCAAACTTTGATCGCGACTAAGTTTTCTTTGAATGGTAAGTACGCCTCGCGTACAATTGTTATATGCTTAGCGTAATGGCCCGGAACAGGTATGTCGAGCGACGGTGTCGTTACACCCAACATAAATCGTCGATAGATTATGGTTCGTAGAACTCAAAGAACAAATCCACCCGAGGACGTAACCGATCACCGTTTTTTGCAATTCCCACAAATTGTGAATGACGAAACTCGGGGAAAATATGTGAATAATTTAAGTTTGCTACTTACTAAGGAGATTGACATTGCACCTTCATTCGACTGGGGATTGGTGTCCCAAACTGCACTTGATGACCTAATCCAAAAATTTTTTCAATACACCCACTTGGACGTGAGTGGTGTGTCTTTGTTGGTATGCCGAGGTTAGGAAAGACTGTTCAGGATTCAAGAGCCTGTTTATTGGGAATTTTTGTTGGAGTTCTATTCTACAGTTTCCTATGATCCTAGGAAGACACCCAATGACAGGAAAACTTTTTCCTTTCGACTTGGTGGTGTAAGTCGGGAGTGTAGCGCGATTGAGCTTGCCACTAGAGTTGGGCTTTATACTGAAGATGAGACGAGGGGTGTCCACTTCCCGACATTCCTTGATGATTATCTTACGGGATGCCTGGATTACAACAATGAAAATACCTTTTGGGCCGAGATTACTAGGGGAGTTTACATACCATCTACTGCTCGAGGGAAGATGATTCGGTTTACCACTTACAGATTACTGCATCGTTTGATTTCTATATCTCTCACACATCATAAGAATAGTGTGAGAGTGCCTTCTATAGATTTGTATTTCCTGTGGACTCTTGTTACTCCAGGGAGGCACCTGAACCTCTTGCTTGCTTTAGCTACTTACATGGGGAGGAGGGACAGGGAGCTTTGTGAGGATAGCCCAATTTGTGGTGGTCACTACATCACACGCTTGGCTCGATCATATCAGTTGTTGACGATGGATATCACTAGATCCATGGTGTTTTATTATATGAGGCCGTTGAGTTTACAGTTGATGGAGTCGATGCACGTACTTCAGCGAGGTGAGGATAGTATTATCTGGATACGACCAGATGATATGGCCGATGAGGAGGGGGCAGATGAGCCAGCACCCGAGAGACGGAGGAGGCGTAAACGTGCTCCTCGAGGAGCGAAACAGGGACTAGAGCCATAGATTGATAAATGTTACCTGGCCCAGTGTGCGGACGAGGGATTTCAGGGTATTGACGAGAGATTTCAGAGCTTTGACAAGCGCCATGCATACATAGAGAGTCGAAAGTAGTGGTGTGGGGAAGCGTTGACCGCATTCTTTGCCCGTTAGGGTTTTCAGTACCCCGTTCCTTTTCCTCCACCATCCCAGTCGCGAGATGATGGAGCAGGCCCATCAGGGACACAACAACATGATGAAAGGGATGATGAGTGACATAGTTATCCTTTTTGTTTTATTTTTGGTTTATTAGGCTTATTAGTTTTTGTTTTTATTTTGGTATGTTTTTAGTTTACATTAGGATTTTCTATTTTGGTTTATGTATTTTTGTTTTCCATATTGATGCTCTTTGATTGTTTTAGATATTTGCAGAATTTTCGCCCTTAGAAAGTTGGCAGTAACTTCAGCAGCTAGGACCGCCTGTTGCTTTATTGCGAGAGAAAAAGTCGTGTGAGAGTTTGAAGTTTATAATCAAGATCCACAACTTCTAATAAGTGTGGGGTACGTGTCGATAAGATGAGAGTATATTATTTAGAAGAGTGGAATTTCTACCATATTTTGATTTCTGTGGTATGGATGAGCTGTTCCTACACCATAGAGTTTTATTTCGACGCGAGGTAGAGGTATCATCCCGGCTGCCACGACATGGTTGGCACTTTCCTATGTCGTGGTGGAGCTTTTCATCGCAAGAGGAGGGTGACATTATTGATATTACAATGAGGCCACCAATTGCCACGCGTGGTCATGCTATTATACGCGATATGAATTTTTCCTCACTTAACTATATGACGTGGTCGACACTTTCCCACGTCATGGTTACTACACATTGCATTTATTTGCAATCTTTTGCACCACATTTTAGAAGTTGGCATTCTTGATTTCATTTTTCCGTCACATTTAGAAGCAACAATCTTGTTTCCGGTCTTCCAGCAATTTTTGAAGCAACTTTTAGCAGCCCCATTTGATCTCGCCACTACCACCCCAGGGGAGTCCGTTCCAATTATCTCTATTTAATTAGATGTTCTTTAATTGTTTTAGCATACAATAAGGGCATTGTATGAAATAAGTGTGGGGTAGGGGGTCGAAAAAGTAAATTAAATTGAAAAACTAAAAACTGCTAGATTGAAAAATTTAAAAATTTAAAATTTTATAAACTTGAAATAATAGTTTAATTTAGGAAAATCTAGTAAGAATTAATTTTTTTTGCTAATATTGTATGAGATGATCTGATGAGAACTCAAATGTTTACCTGATCCTACATACGTTATAGTGTATTTGTGGTTTCCCATTTACTAGTGAAAGGTCAAGAGATATGAAAGGTAATCTGGTAGTTTATATGGCATAATACATTTTGCAGCCTAAACCTGAAATCTATCCAGGAGAGCTTATATAGTCATTGCACTTAGACTAATACCTTAACCAATAAGGGTTGAAGTCAAGCACCCCTGCTTAACCATGTAGGTTTTGAGTGAAAAGAAAAAAAAAGTGAGATACATGTAAAAAAAGAGAGAAATTACCAAAAAGTGAGAGAATTTAGAGCTACCAAGTTAAAGATCAAAAGATCAAAATTTCGAAGAAGTTTAGAATTTGAAGATACCAAAAATTAAAAAAGTGGTGAATTCAAAGAAATAAAATATCAAATATTCAAAGAAGTGAAGAATTCCAAGAGCTCCATTGTGGTATCAAAAGTTGTAATTTCTAGATTATGTATGCTTGGGTAGCTTTAAAAAAATACCTTGAGGTTAAGGAAGGTTTCTGAGGATTGATTCGGAGGGTTGCAGAAATGAGTGTCGTATAAACTAATGGGTGAATGTTCATAAGGATTATGAGTATTTAGGAGTGGGAGGTCTCATAGGATTTTTAGACATAAATACATGCATTGCGGTTTTGGGATAATGGCTGGGTTTAAAATGGATTGTTTTATACGATATTGGTAAATTAAAAGTAAGTTTGCTTGGGGGCAAGAAAATGATAAGTATGGGGTATTTTGATATGAGTATTTTTATACATATTTTTATACATTATATCTTAATATGTTAGCCTTTATTATTCATATTTAGAAGTAAAAAGTACTTATAATGCTTTGAATTATAATTTACAGCTATTAGTTGTCGATAGAGCGGAAAAGAAAAGATCAAAGCGGAAATTGTACTTAGAAGCAAAAAAATAAAGAGGGTTGCTGAAGACTAAATTACACTCAACGTAATACAAATTACGCCAAGCCTAATGCTTAAATGAGGACTACGCCCCGCGTAGATATAATTACGCCCAACGTAGTAGGCTTGTATCCCGAAGTATGGATCGCGATGGAATTCTAGCTACGCCCAACGTAATTCGACCTATGCCCATCGTACGTAGGTCGGTTCTAAAAGCTATAAATAGAGGATATCGGCCAAACAGAAGGAGGAATTCAACAACCATCGATCCTTAGTCGACAAGTAACATATATTTGGCCATTTTGAGGGTCGAGAAGGCGTCCGGAAGGCCGTTAAGCTGCCAGGAGCGATGATCTAAGGGTTTGGATAACGAATTCATTTCGGTAATCATGTGGTTTGTTATCGTGACCATGTTAACATTCCATTGTGATGCCATTTTGAGTTTACTTTCTGATTTAGGTGTTAAAACCTTTTACTTCGTGCTTATGGCTAAATGAATCTTCGAATTATTGGTTTAATTGCTATTTGGATTATTTATTCTTATTTAATTTATGTTGTCAAGTTTGATCGAAGATCCATATGTGTTAAAAATTGTTGTTTTGTTTCCTATTGCTGAATTAATAAAGTTTAGATGACCATCTAGCTGTGTTAGTTTGAATCATAGTTGTCCAACAACCATTGGTGATTATGACTAGAGTTTTGACCAAAACCTAGGGTTAGGACATAAAGTAATGAAGTTTAATTTGTGTGCTTGAGTAGAATGAACCATTCAATGCATGATTTAACTTCTAAGACTATTAGAGTTAAATAAGATCAAATCTTGCTTAATACAAACCAAATACTGATTTGCATGATTGTTTGTTCACGTGATCAATGCATTAATAATTGTGTTGAAATCAAAGGATTAGCAGTCATGACCATGACACTAGTCATATTAGGAATCGGTGAATAATGAATAATTATCCATTGTATCAGTAGTTAGCCTTTAATTTAAGAAGTAATTTATCTAAATCAAAGTACCTAATGAAATTTGTATTCCTGTCAGTGTATCGAGAATTGCTATTAGTTATTCGTTTGAGATTTTATAAACATTTCTTTATTCCTTCGTATGTTTTGTAACCAATAATCAAATATTTTAAATTAATTCACTACCGTTCCCCTTGTGTTCCACACCCTTGTTTATCAAAGCTATATTATACTCGATTGGGTTCACTGTCTGTAAGGTGTGGTTTAGATGTGATAAATTAGGAGTTATAAATAAAAAACTAGTGCATTAAATATACACATCAATGCGACAGAAAGTTCACAAGGGAGTTTTTCATTCCAGGGGTTTAGGCTGCTACAAGTGTGGCAGGATTCATCCTGTCAGCATAAATTGTTCTCAGGGGGCAAGCCCATTATGTTTTCACTACGATCAAGTGGGCCACAAGAAGGCCGAATTTCCGAGGAGGAGGGGAGGAGAAGTGAAAGCACCTACTCTAGCTATTTTTAAATCTCTATTGGTCGAGAGGGTGGGGCAGGAGCCCTAGCAGATAGGAATCAAACCCTGCAATGTTGGACATGAGAAGTCAGAACTCCAACAAGTGATGTTGCGGGTATGTAACTTTGCCTTCTTTTAGTTTTATCTGCATATTGTTTTGGGAATTTTGCTTTGGTTTGGAATATTGTAGCGGGTTGGGTAATTGTATCCCTAGTTTATTTCTTTGCATATATTGGGTTATATCTTCCAATATTGTCATATTCCATTTGCATACCGTAAACTATTAATATTTAGTAAAAGGTCGTTTCCTTTTTTGTTGGATCGGGGTGTTCAGTGTTATCTTGGTTTATAGTAGAGATCGACCAGGGTTATTTTGTGGAAGGCCAATGGTTAACTTCATCTAGCTAGTCCACCCGTATCAATAAGATATAGTGGTTTTATCATCTATTTTGGTATAACCGGCAGCAACCAATGGCAGAAATTATAGGTTCTAGCACTACCGTCACTAGGAGAGGAGTGGTAATAGAAAGATGTGTTTGGCTATTGGATGTTAAACAAAATTGTATTTACGTATGGGGTGTGTTTGGTTAGAGTTCAGTGGTGTTGCGAGGATGGAAGTGGGAATGAGGATTTGTCAGCCATTGTAGAGATTAAGGCCTCCAATCGCCAACATGGGAGGTTGATTGAGGTATCAGACTCGACCAGATTTCAAGAGTACTCTTCAAGATTTTAGAGGATAGGCGATCTTAGGGTTTGATTGGTAATTGATCGCTAGCATTGGTAAGATCAGGTTGTCAACAGTGGATTATTATAAAGAGAGAAGGACTGAGAATCATTCAATTCTCATGTGTCGTGAAGACTTAGTCGAATCCAAGTGGGGAAGAATCGACCAAGTATTCAGGAGCAAAAATAGGTATGAAACTAGGATGAGTTTCTCATCCCAACTAGGGAAGAAGGAGGTCGAGTGACCATCTAGGTTGAGGATTGTGTGAGTTGAGGGTCCGGAAAACGTTCCAACATCTGGTTCATGCATTCCCTTGGCATCAGATAGCAGGTTTCGGGGACCAGGGTAGAGCTCTACTTAGAACTCAAGTTCAGTTGAGTGTTGGGTCAAGCGCGTGTTCAATCTTAGACGGGTATATTTGGATTGGTGGTAGGTTGGCAGATAGTGCTAGAGTATTGTAAGACTGCGGGTGTATTTGTAGCATTCACAAGGTTGGAAGATAGTGCTAGATTGTTGTAAGTTTGCGGGTGTAGCCATAGCATTCACAAGGTTGAAATATAGTGCTAGAGTGTTGTAAGTCTACGGGTGTAGTCGTAGCATTCACAAGGATGGCAGGTAGTGCTAGAGTGTTTTAAGTATGCGGGTGTAGTCATGGCATTCACTAGATTGGCATATAGTGTTAGAGTGTTGTAAGTCTGCGGGTGTAGCCGTGGCATTCACAAGGTTGGCAGATAGTGCTAGAGTGTTGTAAGATGATGGGTGTAGCCGTAACATTCATTAGGTTGGTAGATAGCATGGGAGGACTATTAGATTGCGAAAGGAACAATATTACCCACCAGTTCGGGTGTAGCACTAAGGGCGAGGCAAATCCATGGAATGGTTTATGGATTTCCCCAGATGAATTAGACCTGGTTGAGCCAATGATAAGACCGTAGGAACACCACTGCAGTCAAGAGATCAAGGTAGCGATGTACCATTTAAAGTTATTTGTGATATAATGCTACCTTTGGTCATGTAGCAATCACCTTTAGCATTGGGTTTGGTGACGTCAGGATTCGACATACGAACCCGATCGGTTGGATCAGAAGGTTGTTAGAGCCATAGTGCCAAGATAACTTATGGAAACTATTGACAGATGAAGATTTTGCTCGAAAGTCGCGTGGGGCGATTGTGTGGGAGTCTTTTGACTCAGCGAGCAGACTGAAACTCAACATTTTAGATGACTGGCATATGAATTGAGACAAGGGAGGTGTCGGTGGAGTTTGGGAAAGCAACCAGGAGGCATCCTGTTATTTCAGGCATATCAGTGTTTCAGGCAGTTCAGTATTTCAGGTAGTTCAGTGTTTCGGGAAAAAGTGGTGATTTGAGGATACTTGTATGTGGGGTAGTTTGTTGATCGAAAGTTCTAAGCCACTTACAGTTGGATTAAATAATCTCATAGTAATTTATTTGACCTTGTTATGCAGCTGTCATCTGAGTCTAACTTTTGTAGGGATGAATCTTATACTCGAATGATTATCTGATCCTTCTGTCAAGCATTGGTGTTCTGCAGCTAGTTTGGGTTAGTGGCGTGGCTCTGATAGTAGCATCGGGAAAATGAGGCTAAAGTATGTGTTTGGTCTGTCATTCAATGAGGACAAAGCATGGTAAACTTCAGTGTGGGTGTTTTGTCAGGAAGTTAGACCAATACGGATTCCGATTTCAGAGAGGTAGGAGTGATTTCCTTCGAAGGCTTAGGGTTCGATTTTCTTCGGGATGAATGTTTCGGTTTGGGGCTTCGGTTGTATGCTTCAGATGATTGTTTTGAGATGGGTCTTAGTAAGGAGCGATTTTGAGGATGAAATCTAATTTATGTGGGGGAGAGCTATAACACCCGATTTTGCATTTGCCTTATTAATTGGGGCTGCGACCCAATCATCAGCGGTCATGGGGAATAAATCTTTGGGAAAGGAAGGATTTAGCCACTCTGGAGGTATTTTCCATGGTTTAAGTGATGCTAGTGTGCGATTGTATCTTTGGAGGCTGAGGGTATAATTGTAATTTGAGATTTTGACCTTTTATGAACTTTAGGTTCTTATTCGGGACATTTTTAGGAAAGGGTCATTTGTTTGAAGCGTAGGGATTCTATTCCGCTTTCCGTGGATATAAAGTTCGTTGGAAAAGGACACAGAATGAGGGAATTATAGTACTTTGAAGATTTTAAAAAATTAGCCCCTAATGGAAATACTTGGCAGATTAGTCCCATGCATGTAGGGATGCATGCACGTGTTTAGCTGGGTACACCCAGCGTAAGCTGGGGTACGCCCAATGTATCAAGGTGAATGATAGCGGGTGGTTACTAAGTACTTCAGGCATACAAAAGGGTACGCGGGACGTACTCCCTTCAGATCAAAACGCTAATCTCTCGACTTGTGGCATATATAAACAACATATTATCCTTCCTTGGGTCATTTCATGTCAGCATCCACCCCTTTTATTGTCATATAAAGCCTAGAGTGCCTTGAGTGAGCTTTTAGAGCTTGGAGAAGAGTGTTCATGGTAATTTGTGTAAGAGATGAAGAAAGTTGATGGCTCATTTCCTAGAGGGAGCTTGTAGATCCAGAAAGTTTTCATCTTTTGCAATCTATTTAAGATAAAAAGCTTTGATCTTGTCTTCTCATTTCATAGATTCTCTTTTGGGGTTTTCCTTAGCCATTTTAGCATCTTTTGGGTAAATCTTGTGAGCTCTAATTGTTTTAGAAGTTGATATTGTGGATCTAGATGTTTTAAGAGTCCCAAAGGCATAAAAATGTAATATATATGATTTATTAGGATTTATGCTTTTGTTAAGAACTTCCATTAAGCTGTTTTGAGCTCTAGAGTCCCATTAAGCCATGCATGTTAGTAAAGTTGCCAACTTTACTTGAACAACCACCTTTGGGAGTCAAAATGGAGAGATTAAGCAAGGGTTAAAGTGGTTAAGTGCCTATTGGAGAGGTTTGGAGTTCAAAGGAGTACGTTGGGCGTATCCAACTGGTACGCTGTGCATACTAGCCCCAAGGGGAGTATGTTGGGTGTACCAGCTGAGTACGCGGAGCATACTTGACCAGATTGGGTTTTCTTGGATTATTGACTTTTTGGGCTTTGGACCTTGCACTAGGGGTTGACTATGGTTGACCATTCAGTATTTCAGGCCTAGTGGCCCATTTCGGGTTTGGGCTATTAGTTAGGTTTATGGATTATTGGACCAACTAAGGAGGTATGAATGGATTAGGAAAAAGTATTGGGATTTAGGGTAAGGCCCATGTATGGGTTTGGGCCCAATTTGGAAAACTAGGCCATTAGTAGGCCTCTATGGATTTTGGAGTTTTGGGCTTGAGCCTTAGTTATGAATTTAGTTGGGCTAGAGGTAAAATGGTAATTTTACCCCAAGTATGGAGTATGGATCATGGTTTGGGACCCAATTGCAAATTGGGTGATATTTTGGTATTGATAGTTCGTGGAGTTGCCCGGTCAGCAGCTAAGGATTTCTTACAATGTATTTCAGAAGTGTGAGATGAGTTACCTTCTTATATGAGTGGGTCGAAGGCACCAATGTTGACCTACTAGTAGTTTTTTTATAGTTGAGATGACTGTCTTTTTGATAATTATCTCGTATGACACTATCTGTTATGATTTATGTGCTTATTTCGATGTTATTTTGTGGTAGTGGTAAGGGTGAAATAGTCCCCGTAACTAGTTGGAATACACCGGAGGGTAGGTCAGGCACCTAAATATACCCGACAATATGTTTATGCTATGTTATTACGTGGCAGTGGTAGGGGTGAAATAGTCCCTGTAACTGGTTCAAAATAAACCGGAGGGTAGGTTGGGCACCCACAAATGCATGGCAGGGTAGGTTGAGCACCCATATGTGCTTGACAGGTAAGTCGGGCACCCAAATATGCCTGACAGGGTAGGTCGGACACCCATATATGCCTGGCAGTATGCGATTATGTGGTATGATGGGGTAACTCACTAAGCTTCGTGCTTACGGTTTTCAGTTTTGGTTTCATGTACTTCTTCTTCAAAAGGAAAGGAGTTGGCATGATCGCAGCACATCACACTATGTTTTCCGCACATGAGATATTTGGGATTATACTTTGATGATGTTTCAAGTATGACATGTTTTGAATGTTGACATATTGGTTTTGATATGGGATGACACTACGGATGTTTTTATACTATCGGTTTTTATATTAACTTAATTAAAATGTATTTTTTGGCCTTGAATTTTGGTATGATACAGTTAGTGTACTTTGTGATTGACAAGCGATTTTTATTTATATGGTTAGTTGTATGGTTACTTTATTATTTAAATATTCATTTATTTTATAATTTATGTTTATTTATAATTTTATAATTTTGTTAGTAGGGTAATAGACTCGTACCGAAGTTGGAGCCGATGGAAGAAGACATCTGTGCTGAATAGTGGATTGTTAGCTCGGCGTGGATTGATCACCCTGATTTTCCCGACCCTGAAGTTCACAGGTCACCTTCGCTAACATCATCATCCAAAAACTCGCCTACCTATGAGCAAAGAGAAAAGAAGGCATAGATAAATGATCCATCTCACCTGCCACCACCACTACCGTGAGCCATTGACCCAGTAATTGACAAGGACCAAATTATCAATGACTTGTAGAAGGAGGTCAGTCAATTGAAAAATGTGGTATGTGAATGTCGCGAGCAATTGCGGTCTTAGGAAGAGCATTTAGCAGAGCATGAGGCTACTTTCTCCATGGTTCTAAAACTTATCAATAAGGCTCCTGAAGACGATGTTGGTACCTTAAAGGGGATGGAGGTATATTTTTAATTATTTCATCATTTATGGCCGTTATGTTTTTGCGTCGTTTACAAGTACACATTATTGAACCGTATAGGGATACTACAATGACAATGTTTTTCATCATTGAATGTTGGCCCTAAACAGTCACTGAATGTCAGTCTTGAGCAGTCGTCTCTAGTTATTCACTCGTCGGATGTAATAGAGATTCAGTGGGATGAATATAAAACATTGTAGCCCGCACATCTTAAGCGTTCTAAACGCCAAAAAGTTCTGTCCATATGGTATAAGTCACCATAGATACAAATGAAGAGGAAATATGTTGCACGACAACAACCAACAATGTTGGACAATCTCTTAGATCATACCTTACACACTGTTTATAAAGAATGGGATTGATCGCTATTGTTTGGTCACAATTATTTGATCGATTTTGCCACGCTTGAGTTTTGGACACAGTTATATGCAGATTGTCATGCAGGATGGTTCTCATGTGATGTAAGTAATATAATTATTTGTTGATTACATAATATGCTTCTAATAACAATACTTACTTTACTACAAAAAAAATGGCAGCACATCATGATGTGGATCTCATTGCTTCTAGAGCGTAGAGAGGATGATCCTTGGTGGACAGTTGTGTCGTCAGCTCTCAACATTGATACATATAACTTGAGTGGCATGGCTGACGGATTCGTTTACCCAGCTTGGCCAAAGTATGATATGGTATAATTTTTTTTGGCTTACAATAACTGAGTATTCACATACTAATTTATTATTTCTAACATTTTTTTGTAGCTTTACATTAAATCAACATATCACAAGCTCATCGGTTTTTGGGTGCTTTGGATTTGAAGACATTCCAAATGATTATATACGATAGCCATGGGAAGGGCAACTACTACTCGGAAAAGTAGGATTGGTTTACAGGTCTTAGAGCACGCATCCACATACTACTAGTGACAGTCAACTACTAGGGTATTTAACCAACTGATTCAATCCCACTAAAGAGCTTCAAGATGACACTCGAAAAGGCCCCAGACGTACCACATCAGATTGACAGTAGAGGGGATTGTCGGGTGTTTGTGTGTTGGTTCCTAAAGGCGTTGATCATCGGGAAATAGATTTCTATAGAGGGTAAAACCACTATTCCATGGGCTATACATTATAGAAAACGAATAGCATAAAATTTTGGGGTACAAGGACAAAGATAATTTGAACATCACATTTGTAGTATGACCTACACACACATCCTTTATTTAGTTTATGTATTTATTAGTTGTTTATTCATTTTAATGGCATTTTGTATTCTATAAAACCAAATGTTATACATTTTATGATAACCAAAACTTATACATATTATGAAAGCAAAACTTACACGCAAAAAAATCTATTTCGGAAACATGGTTCAGAATCGTAACTCCGGAATTCCGGAGACCTCTCCGGAACAATGTGTTCCGGAGAATGTGGTTACTTTACCAAAAAAATAATTATGGTCATATTAGTTAAAAAGGTTGTAGTGGAATAAGTAATGGATTATTGAGTGGGCTTAATCAAGTGGGCCGATAGGATTGGGATACGTGAAGACGTACGTTGGGAGTAATCTTGGCGTACACGGGGGTAGAGCTTCATTGGATGTGGGACGGAGGTGTGTATGCACAACGTACCTAGGTGTACGCGTAGCGTACACAAACAGACTGGAAACCCTAATTTTTAGGGTTTAAGTCATATAAATACAACATTATGACTAAACCCTTGCCTCCTTACTAGCCCCTCATCCTCAGAAACGCTATATAGCCTCCCTTTTATCATTTTTGTGTGTGTTTGGCCTTGTGAACCTTGTTTTAGAGCTTAGAAGCTTGAAAGAAGGAAGGAGAAGCTAGTGAAGAGGAACTTGAGTTTCTTGAGCTCATAGATTCGGGATATCATCATCAGTTGGGACTCTTTAAAGTTATAAACTTTACAACTTTCCTTAAGTATGCTTAGATCTAGTGTCGTGATGTTTTGTGATATATGAGTTCCTTAAGAAGTAAAGTTTTGATTTTAAAGTCCTTTTGTGACATTGAATGAGTTTTGGTCATTTCCATGGAAGATAGTTGTTATATTCCAAGTTTGGGCTCATTTGGTGGGTAGAAAGCGACCAAGTAATCGATTTTATGAGTTAAAGCATGTTATCGGACTCAATTCTGTAATTTGGATGTAAGGTCTTGAAGGATTAAGCACTTTTGAGGAATATGGATTAACAGGGTTGTACGTTGGGCGTACAAGCTAGTACATGCAACATACAAGCCATACAGCCTATACGCTTAGCGTACCGAAGAGTATGCCTTGCGTACTCGCTAAGTTGGACTTCATAACTTTTGGGCCTCGATTTTGGCCAAACTTTGGACTCTTTAGATTTTGGTCCTTAGTGGGCCATAAGGAATCAGATATTGGGTCAATGACATATTTGAGCTTTAGGAAAGTCCCATTTTAGGAGTTGGGCCCAATTTAGAAAATTTGGCCATTAGTGGGCTTGGAAAGATAAAATGGAATTGGGATTTGTATATGTCCAAACTAGACCAAGGGGCAAAATAGTTATTTTACCCTAAGGAGTATTATGGATTTTGACTAAATGTTGTTATGATAATGATAGACAGGGAGTCATTGGAGCAGCCGTTGGGGATTCATTTCCATGAGATTTGACACTTAGATTTGCGAGGTGAGTTACCTTCCAGTAGGAGTGGGTCGAAGGCAACAATGTCGGCCCACTAGTATTTATTATAGTTGAGATGATTGTCTTTGTGATAATTTTATGGTATGCCACTATCGGTTATGCTTTATGTGTTAGTATGTTTCTTATTATATGATAGTGGTAGGGGTGAAATAGTCCCCGAGTACTAGATGAAAGAGACCGAAGGGGAGGCCAGCACCCAGATATGCTAGGTAGCATATGTTTTATATGTATATGCTATGGTAGTATGTGGTAGTGGTAGGGGTGAAATAGTCCCCGATTACCAGTTGAAAGAGACCGAAGGGGTAGGATAGCTCCCAAATATGCTAGGAAATCATCGGTTGAAAGATATGGAAAGGGGAGGCCAATACCCATATATTCTAGATAGTTACCGGTTGAAAGAGACCGAAGGAGAGGCCAACACCCAGATATTCTAGGTGTTGTATGATTATAGTAAACGAATACGTTAAGTTACATATTGCGAGGACTAAGTAATTTCAGAAGGTTAGGTCTATCCCTATTTCGTAGCCCTTGTCTGAGTCCAACCGTTGTAGGGTAGGACCCCTCATTCCAAGAATTATCTAGTCTTAGTAATATGTAATGATATTCAAGAGCTAGTTAGGGAGAGGTAGTAGGGACTTCTTATGCAGCTAATGACGGAGAGTGGGTTGGAGGTTACCCCAGGGTATGCCTAGGATGAGATTAGTGCAGTGAGCGGTAGTAGTGAAAGTGACTTGGTGAAGTTAAGGCAATCCTTGAGGAAAGTATAGATAACTGTGGAAGGTAGTATGGGCCCGTACTACTGAAGTAGAGTATTCGTACTCGAGTCAAGGAGGGCTGAGATAGAACCAGGGAACTTGTGGAGTGTGTGAGACCTCTCGAGATTATATATGACCCTGATGACTATATGTTTTGTATCAGAATGGTGGTGACACAACATGGAGCAGGAGGTTCAAGGTCTAGATCAGGTTCAGGTGCAGGCTCGGGTTCGACTTTCGATTCTGTTGATGATGGATTACGTGATTTTATTGCGTCTGAGATTGATAGACGCATCCTTGAGATGACCCCGGTTATTTTCCGGTTAATCAAGGAAGGGATTATTAAGCTAATGGAGGATCGCCTCAGGACATTCCAGGGTGACATGGCATCTAGCTAGTCAGGGACACTCACACTCTCCTTCAAGGACTTCAGGGGATGTGGTGCCCCAGAATTTCACGGGGTGAAGGACCCCATTGTGGCTAGGAGATGGATTGAATACATCGAGTCTGCATAGTTAACAAGCTTCTACCCTGAGGGGTCGAAGGTTTGGTATGTTGCAGGATGTTTGAGAGACAAATCTATAGACTGGTGGGAGGCAGTCAGTGATTCGTTGGGATCCCCAACTATTGAGGCTATGACCTGGTCGGAATTTGTGACCAGGTTTAGGGCTTAGTTTGTGCAAGTTGTGGAGATTCAGCAGGTAGCCGAGCAGTTTCTTGATATGAGACAGAAGACTGAGTCAGTAGCAAAGATTACCACCAAGTTTAGGGAGAAGGCCCTACTGGTGCCTTAGTATACGGGTGACGAGGAGATGAGGAAGACCCCATACCATGACATGTTGAGAGCTGACATTCAGAAACATGTCAGCTATTCGGCATGTCCGACCTTGGAGGACATGATAGTGAGGGTAAGATAGAGGGAGATTGATATAGAGCATATTAGGAAGAGGAAGGCAGAGATTAGGCCGGATACTTGGGTTTCAGGGAAAAAACCTAAGGGATTCGACTCTAGGTCGAAGGGTCAGCAGGGTTGGAGCCGTTGTGGGAAATGCGGCAAGGCGCATGAGGGAGTATGAAGATTAGGTGGATCAGGCTGCTATAAGTGTAGCAAGCTTAGGCATTTTGGCAGGGATTGTACTTCCCCTACCCCCACCCTCCAGACATCAAACCTGATTTGATTTCATTGAAATCGGAAGGGCCAACTTCCTAAGATTGACATCAAGATCGCTAGTGGTGATGCCAACTCCAGCGACCCTACGGATCACGGATGGCCGACAGGGCAAGACAGAGGCTCCATTGGTGAGGAGCCGAGCCTTCCAGATGACCGTCAAGAACGCACGTTTCGCACCGGATGTGGTGACGACTATCTTTTCTTCTCCTTAACTCTTATTATATGTCGGTTATGATATTTAAGTTATATGTTTTATGTGTTTTGTTTAGGATCGTTCGATGTGAACGACATCCCAATACAAGTGTTATATGACTCGGGGCTACCCGATCATTTGTCTCTCTTTCACCTAACAAGAGGTCTACTGAGTCTTCAGGCATGTTGGATTGTCCTTTAGAGGTCGAGGTTGCTGACGAACGATCCGTCCGAGCATCAGAGGTTTTCATAGATTGCATCTTGAGGTTGTATGACGAGCTTTACCTCGTGGATTTGGTTCCCATTCATTTGCGTGGGAACAAGGTCATCATAGGGATGGATTGCTTGAGCCCTAATGGGGTAGTGATAGACTGTGTGCAGCAGTTGGTACATGTGAGGACCCAAAGTAGGGGAGAGTTGGTGATTCAAGGCGATAGGCCGCAGTGTGGACCGACTTTGTGCTTAACAGAGAGGGCTAGGATCTACCTTCATCAGGGTTGCGCAGGGTATGTCGCCTACGTTATGGATAACTGGGAGGTGGATAAGGCATTCATGAGTGATTTTTCAGTTGTGCGAAAGAACATGGACGTATTTCCAGAGGAGTTGCCTGGGGTACATCCGGAGAGCCAGATGGAGTTCAGGATCGACCTAGTCCTTGGCGCGACACCAGTAGCCAAGGAACCATATTGGTTGGCTCTTCCCGAGATACAGGAGTTGTCTACACATCTGCAGGAGCTATTAGACAAGGGATTCATTAGGCCAAGCAGTTCACCGTGGGGAGCCCGATCGTATTTGTGAATAAGAAGGACGGGTCACATCCGATGTGTATAGATTACCGGGAACTGAACAAGGTAATGGTGAAAAACCGTTATCCACTCCCGAGGATTGATGATCTCTTCGACCAACTATAGGCGGCATCTTGGTTTTCCAAGATAGATTTGCATTCAGGCTACCACCAGATGCGATTCAGAGATGGGGATGGACAGAACACTGCTTTCCGGACTTGCTATGGCCACTACAAGTTCGTGGTGATGCCATTTGGGCTCACCAATTCCGCTATCGTGTTCATGGACCTCATGAACCGTGTATGCATAAAGATGTTGGATCGGTATGTGATAGTCTTTATAGATGACATCTTGGTTTACTCCAAGACATGGGAGCAACACGATGAGAACTTGTGGGAGGTGTTGGATAGTGAGAGGATGGAGAGCTTGTAGGCCAAGTTCTCCAAGTGTGAGTTCTAGTTTCGCGAGGTGCAATTTCCGGGGCACCTTGTCAACCAGAACGGTATTTTGGTCGACCCGGCCAAAGTAGAGATCGTGATGAGATAGGAGGTTCTGAAGTCTCTATCTGAGATTTGGAGTTTCCTTGGGTTAGCAGGCTATTACTGGAGATTCATATAGGACTTCTCCAAGATAGCAGTACCCTTGACCCGGAGTTTGTGTCAGGCGCCAATTTTAGCCATGTTAGAGGGCATTGAGGATTTTGTAGTATATTGTGGTGAGTCCATCTTGGGTTTGGGCGCATTATTTATGTAGAGTGGGCATGTCACTGCCTACGCCTCGAGGAAACTGAAGCCTCATGAGGCAAACTACCTGACACATGACCTAGAGTTGGGGCGGTTGTTTTGGCCCTCAAGATTTGGCGACACTGCCTCTATGGGGTCCGTTGTACCATTTACATGGACAACAAGAGCTTGAGGTACCTCATAGATAAGCCGAATTTGAAAATAAGGCAACATCGGTGGTTAGATGTAGTGAAGGATTACGGCTATGAGATCCTCTACCACCCAGGGAAGGCTAATGTTGTGGCTGATGCACTTTGCCGCAATGCATTCGCAGACCCGATCAGATACATCTGTATGAGGATGACAGTGATGGGTTTTAGTATACTACAACATCGTATGGTGCACATACAACCCTAAATACCTTGGATCTATGTTTTCACTGATTATACATGCAGATGGTTTCCAAGGCAATAAACCTATAACTAGAATGCAATTGACATAAAAAATACAAGATATTAGTTAGGATAACATACCTCCTTGTTGTAGCTTGACTCCATGGAGCTTAAGATCCTAGTGCCCCAAGTGTGACACCTCAAATGGTTCACACAACACCAACAACAACTTGGAATAACTTGAGAGAAAAGTCCTTCTGCTCAAAATCGGCTAGCCCTGTCATATGAATCCTTAGAGACGATTTCTTGAGCAATGGGGTCTTTATATATTGTGACTCTTAGGGTTACTCCATGTAACTCATGTCTTTCCATATCCTTCATGCTCCATGGGTTAAAACCTCCATGGAGTATCCATGGGTTACTCCATGGGTTTAGCCCAACATGAAGAACTATGGATCATAAGCCCACATATATAAGAATGAATGATTACACAATCAATCCTCATATATTTAATTAGTCTCTTTTGATCACAAAGTTAATTCCAAATTAATTCTAGATCAATACTAATTAAATAATATGATTTTATTTTAATATATTAGAACTTATAATATATTAACAAATCATAAATATCCTTTTCTCACAAAAGTCTATCAAAATTGTTCTGATGACATGCAACCCAAATAGACCATGCCAAATCGGGTCAAGTACATATCAATTATATTTATGGACTTAGAAACTAATCCAACAGTCTCCTACTTGGATAAGTCTAAAACTATTATTGTGTGTGAATCTGCAACCCAGCTAGCAATCGTAGCTGTTAAAAGTCGTTGTTGTACTCTAAACAAATCAATGACGCGTCCATTAGATAAGGGATTATATAATCCTCTATTCTAGATATCATATGGACTGAGACATGGATGATAATCATTCTCTCTGTCTTACGCTTCAACCAGGTTATTCTATTCCACCTCTTAAAAAGGAAAGAACTTAAATCAAAATACTTAATAGCATGGAGATACCTTTATACAAAACTTCTACACCGAGAAAAAAAAGACCAGACTAAAAGAGATCTCACTTTTGACGATTGAACTCCACTTTCATATCAGGCTTGCACTGGAATTCACTTTCAGGAATCCTTGCTCATACTTCCTTTACCTAAAATAGAACTTAAATTAGCCATAGTGTCTCACTTAAATTAAAAGTGGAACATCATGAGATGAGCCTCAAGCCCAAAGGAAGGGCACTCACAAAAGATCTTGCTGTGCAAATCGAAATCGGGCGGATCTTTACCCGGAGTAGAGCCTCTTTCTCCTTTTCTTTGCCGGGAAGTAAGTAACCTAATAGTGTATGGTTAGGCATCAGAAAAACGAAGGAAGATGGCATAAAATCGTCTATGGTATGGTACAAAGTCAGTTTCTAAATATTCGTGTGGGGAATGAAAGCAAAACCTGTACCAGCTTATCGCGAACCATGAAGCTTATCCTCTTCATCATAAAAGATCCGCTTGCCTCGAAATGACCTGGACCAATACTTCCGCTACTGGTAGACTTTTTCACATAAAGGCCGATAGAAGCAACCTTTCTTAACGTGCTTTTCAAGCGCTTAGCTTTTGCTATAAAAAGGTGGCGGGGCCATAAAGTAAGTGAAATTGGAAGCCTAAGCCAAGAAGGTACGAACGAAGTGACAGACCATTTTCAAGAAAAACAGTAAATTAGGTTCATCTCTTATATGTTCTTCATTTTATTTTCCCACAGAGCAAGAGAAGAAAAATGTTGTAGTAAATAGAAACATCCGACTTAGGGTATGGGTTCTGAAGATGGCTTCTCCTTTCGCAGTTTGGTCTTCTTCCGACTTCTCCAAGCCGACTAGCATCCCTTTCCATTGTGCATTTATCGAACAAAGAAGATGACTATAGGATCAAATTATCTTTCCACGGTGAACTAGTCAAGATATCTATATGACCAAGATGGCCATCTCTATGAAATGATTTCACCGGATTCAGCTAATACGAAGGTTACCTACTTTCGGTGGATGTGGAGCCAACGAGTTTAGTCGAACAACGTAACCTAATCTAATATATAATCAGGCTTAAGACATGCAACCAACCTTTCTTAGATTTAGAAAGGGGTATTCAAGCAAATGTTCGTTCTTCAATATCTCGGCTGCTCAAGAAGTTGGACTAGCTAAAATCTATTTCAGTAGACTTTATGATGTCAATGGCCCGAGGTAGAGCACTCAATAGATGTCCCTTGCATTATTACAACCTTCTTTTTTGATGTCAAAGTCTCCATTTGAGTGAAACTCTTCCTCAAGAAAGGCAACCGATAAGTCAAGCAATGATCGGAGAGGGAAGCTTATAGCCGTACTCCAAATTCTAGCTTCATCCTTGGTTTTCTTTCTTTCAATTCCAAAGATGCTCTCAAATTGTTGTTCAAGACTATTTTACCCTAAGCCTTCTCGTGGTCAAAGGAGCCATCTTGATTCGGACTAGAAGAGGAAGTTGATTAAGCTTCGAGGGCTTTGCTGGCTTGCCACGGTTAGAGCCGTTGGCTAATAATGGAGCACGAAATAGTCATCACAAAAAGAAAGGAATTTGAACTAGTAGAAGAAAGAGTAGTAGACGTACCACTTGAAGATAAAGAAAAAACCCAGTCTGCATATCCCCAATAATTAATTCTCACTGACCACGTCCTATCGAAATCATTAAATCAATAGCAATAAGCCCTGTTTGAGGAGTTCATATACAAAACGTCGAGAAATAATCCTTGGAGTGGGAGATTCAATTAACCTATATTCAGAAGATGAAAGTTGTAGGGAGGTTTGTAAATAAACAGTAACATCCTGAAAATACAACCCAAAAATGTTATTTAATAATTACTGAAAACTTCATGTCGATATCATAAAATAAAACCCATACGTCAATATCTCAAAACCATAGCAAAGTATCATGAGAAATCTGTATCAAGACTGTATCAAATCACATCTATGAAAAACTAAAACAACTCCCAGGACAAACTGAAGTTGTGGTGTGTGCGATGCCATCAACCCGACCCCTTCCCTTTACTTTACCTGAAACCAAAACTGAAACTGTAAGCACAAAGCTTAGTGGGCTCCCCCAAACTAGCACATACCATACAATAACATATAACACATACTGGGCCTTGCCCACTGTATCGGACTGAAGTCCGGAAACTGCATCGGACCGAAGTCCGGAACTAACTAGGGCCTTGCCCTCTGCATCGGACCATAGTCCGGGACTAACTACATCGGACAGAAGTCCAAAACTGACTGGGACCTTGTCCCCTGCATCAGACCGAAGTCTGGAAACTATCTAAGCATAACATAACATAACATCAACATATCAACTAGCATGAAAACATGAATTTCATACTACATCGGGTCATAGCCCGGAATACATAACACATAAAACACTGTCTGAGCCACGAAAGCATCAAATATTCTAGCTACTGCATCGAATCGAGGTCTGGAAACTACTACTAATTAAACGGGCCAGCATTGTGGCCATAGACCCGTTCCTACTGGAAGGAAACTCACCTCGTGATGCTGACTGCTGAACTCCTGAATGAAAAATCCCGGACTGCTGCTTCGGCTGCTTCCCAGCTATAATGGGAAATAGTAAATCAGAATAGGGATTCCTCTATGGGTAAAATGACCATTTTACCCCTACTATGGTGTGGGACACAACATGGCCTAAAACCTCAATTCCTTCTAAGTCCATCTATGGCCCAACTATAGGCCCGCTAATGGCCCAATTTGCTATATTGGGCCTAGAACCCTTTTATTGGGCCTTACTCAAGCGCAATACTAAATCCTTGGTCCATAGCAACTGAATTCTGATGGGCCATAAAGGCCCAAGGACCCTAAGCCTGAAACCCAGCCCACACCGAGGCCTAACACTCGAAGCCCAAACTAGTAGCGTACACGGGGCGTACACCAAGGTATGCTGAGCATACTGGCTGCTGGCTTGTACACGGCGCGTACTTCCTTGTACGCCCAGCGTACAACTCTATCAAGCCAACATCTCATTAAGTGCTTAATAATCCGATCCAGAAGCTACAAATCCAGATCCAAAGCTTATTCCATGACTAAAGCCATAAAGTTGCTTACTTGATGGCTTACAAGTCTCATAAAGGCACAAACTTCCACAAATAACATTTTACTTCCATAAAACCAACTAGATCTCATGCAAGGTTCCATATAAGCCACAAAGATCGAAACTTTACTACTATGGGGACACTTGATGTAACGCCCGTGTTTCCAGGCTAGGCATTATCATTGATGTAATAGTCTAGGTTAACCCTTGTAACTCTTTTTTGAAGTTTTAATGATGAAATATTTCAGTATTATGTGAATTATGTGAATTATGTGTTTGTTTTCTTAATTATTATAATTTAATGAATTAAGAATAATATAAGCATCAAAATTAAAGTACGAGATAAGACTGATATCTTTGCATAAAGATGTAGTGGTCGAAACAAGGATTCCGAAGATATAAAGAATGCCGAAATCCGAGTTATAATGAAGAAGTTATGACTTGTCGAAGTTTCGCGACAGAACCGACAACACTGAATGACGTAAAAAGTAAAATTTACGTTAGAGCAATATTTAGCCTTAGTGATGTAAATGAAAGTCGTAGAGTTCATTAAACCAAGAGCGTGCATAAAAAGAACGCCCAAATCTGACTTCGTATGAGGAAGTTATGATTTTTCAAAGTTTCGACTTAGCAGTATGCAGCCCGAATACTCTATTTGAGATCGTGCGGTTTTTATCCGAAACAATCTAAATGAGAATCGAATGTCTCATTAATAGTAGTAAAACGATAAAAATATAGGTAAAAACGGGCGTCGGATGAAGAAGTTATGAATTTATAACGGAGTTTTCCTGTCCCGGCCTACTAAAAATAAATAATAAAAAATAAATTCAAAATTAGCCGACGGAGTCTAAACGAAAATTGTAGATCGTAGTATCACCTAGGCGTGGATATAGAGAACGTCGAAAACGGAGTTCGTATGAGGAACATATGAATTTTTGAAATTTATTAAATATTTTCGATATTTAATTTAAATATATATTATCTGATATTATCCATGGGGGGGAGTCAGCGAGCTGATCCTCATTACGCCCAGCGTAATTTTAGATTACACCCCTTGTAATTCGAAGTTCCAACCCCTATAAAAGGATGTCGAGGGCAACCAAGTTCTTTGCTCATTTCTTCCCTTTTTCTCGCGTTTTTGCATCGTTTTTCGTGCAATAATTATCCCGAAGCCCCGGTATCATTCCCGAGCCCCGAAGCAAGTCCCGCAGCCCCAAAGATCCTGAGAAGTTCAATTCCCAAGCCGAAGCTCTGCCCACGAGGAGTCCGGTTTTTGTGAAGATCTTCCAGATCTGCCGAAGAATACTACTTCTATAAGTCATAGTGTTGTCCTATCATCTTCTGATCAAGTGAGTGTGTGGTTACTTTCTTCTAATGCATAATTATGAAGTATTTTATATAAAATAGGTGTTATATGTATATTTTGTTGTTATATGTGTGAATGTATATTCACTTTCTTCTATCTCATAGATATGATTTATTCTCTATGAAATACGTGTTATGTATATGTGTCTCATCTGTTGTTTGGATTATGTATTGAATAAGAATGCTATACAGGTTTTAAACTATGTATAAAAATATATATTTTTATCTACTAATATGTCGGGTAGAACATGGGTAGATAGTTGACGTGTGATAAACAGATGAGAGGCCTCGATGTTGTATTTGATTCAGTCATCTAGCGGAGTTTAGATGACGACCACAGAGTTTTCTAGACAGTCCTGTGGAACGCTAGCAGGTTCGCCACATGTAGGTGTTAATGAACTTGGGTGTTCATTCGTTGTACTCCATCCCCCTCATGGTTGCCTTATTTGACATATATTGTCGGGAAACCCCTGAATGCATGTGTTGTCGCCCCGATGAAATATTCTTAGACTAGGTCTCTTATGTTAGTTGTCTTAGGGACGTAAGGTGAGAATAACAGGAATGGGTAATCGGGTTATTGTTGGTTGGTGGAAATTAAATATAATTATTTATTGTGGGTTGAAAATCCTATATGCTCCCCAGGCTCCCAAGCCTGACCCACTCAGTTTTATTTTTATTACAGGAAGTGGTGCAAGGGCATAAGATGGATGAACCATCAAGTTGTTTTGTTTACATGTCTGTATATGTATATATTTGTTGAATGACTTGTAATGTTATCGTTTATGCTTTATGTTCTGTATCGGAACATGACATCCCGAGTTTTGATTATATAATGAAAATACATTTCTTTTATGAAATGCTTTGGTAAACATTGTTTTATCACGTTTTGTATTTGGGAACAAATTCCGCAACTCTTTCAAATCAAAAGGATTTACTCTGAAATTATTTTAAAAGCATAAATGAAAATCGGTCTTTTCTGGCCGAGATTTTGGGGATGTCACAGTTGGTATCAGAGCATTAGTTTAAGCGAACTAGGAATTTGTAGGATTTCTAGACTTAAACTTAGAATGCTAAGTGGAATTTTGAGATGTGTGTCTGTTATATTTTAGACACGAGCACTAGTTTATTTTAGGAAAGTTGCCTAAAATGCTTTTATGTGCTAAATGTTATATGTTGCCATATATGATATTATTTGTTCGGATTTATGGTCTGTTTCCGACCGGATCTAGAAACCTTATGTGTGTAGGATTCTAAGCGTACGTCTACGATATTAGAACTAGCATGTAAACGTTTCAGAGTGATAAGGATGATTTGAATATCTATCATGAATAAAGATCTAATTTCACCTTATTCGGTGTATAGATCAAAAATGGTGAGAACAAGAAGTGGAGTTGGAAATGCTGATGAAAACAGGAATCAACCACCAGTGATTGAGCAAATACCTATCGTAGCAGCAGCACCTGAGCCGATAACAATGGCTACTGTACAATTGATGATTCAGACGATGTTGGATCGTCAGATGGATGAAACGAGACGTTTGCTTCAACAAAATCGTGAAGAACTCTCAATTCATGTGGAAGAGCCCGAATTAAATGAAGGACACTCTGAAGGTGGAAACTTCAGTGGGTCTGTTGGTCAAGCCAACCCACCGATAGTTAGGCAAAACAACCATAATGGAAGGAGTGATGGAATGGGATGCAAGTACAAAGACTTTCTAACTTGCAAACCATTGACCTTCACTGGAAAGAAGGACCCGATCGGAGTGATGGATTGGATCTCCGAAATGGAGTTAGCCTTCATGACTTGTGGCTGTAGAGGCAAGTTGCAGACTACATATGCAGTGCGTCAGTTCCGAGGTGGAGGTGTTCGTTGGTGGAACACTCTAGGGAAGACTTTAATCCTTAATGAGCCACTGCAATTGACATGGGCAGAATTCTTGGTGTAGTTCAAGCGCAAGTTCTGCTCGGCTCAAAATCTGTTGGAATTGGAGAATAAGTTTATGACATTAACGAAAGACAGCATGTCAGTTGATGAATACACTAATAACTTTACATACAAGATGGAGTTTGCCTTGCACATCGTTCCATATGAGCTGACAAAGGTTGACCGGTACGCAAAGGGACTCTCATGGGAGTACGTAGTGCCAATTCGTCAGGCACCTACTCTAGAGGCAGCTATTTGGGCTGCTAAGTCTATTGAGGACATGATCAAGGGAAGATCTGCCAGCAAGTTTGAAGTTGGCGAGAAGAGAAAGTTTGAAGGAACTTCAGGTTCCAATAAGAAAAGAAAATTTTTGATGTCTGATTCGAAAAGTTTGGAGGAAAAGGAGGCAAAGCGAAATGGTGTGATAAGTGTAAGAAAAAGCACTTTGGGAAATGTATTGAGGATGTAACCTGCTACAAGTGTGGAAAGATTGGGCATTTTGCCAATGAGTGTCCGAACAAGAAAAGGATGTGGTTTAGTTGTAATGAAGAGGGGCACATTTTGAAAGACTGTCCGGAGAATAAGGAGGCAGCTAAACCCAACATTCCGCCAAAGCCGAAGGCAAGAGCCTTCCAGATGACACTTGTGGCTGCTAAAGATGAAGCTGATGTCACTTCAGGTACCTTTCTCGTAAAGGAATTACCTGCTCAAATTTTGTTTGATTCTGGAGCCAACTACTCCTTTATTTGGCATGAGTTTGGTAGAAAACTAGCTTTGCCTATTGATAGACTAGATAATGCTTTATTAGTCGAAGTTGCTAGTGGCAAGTTTGTACCTGTTAGCCATCGTATGAAAAACATCTTAATCGACCTTAATGGGAATAGGTTTCATGAGGAATTATTACCTATCGAACATAATGGTTTCGACGTCGTTCTGGGAATGGATTGGCTTAGCGCCAATGACGCCGAGATATTGTGCAAGAAGAAGATAGTTAAAGTAAACCTGCCTGGGAAAGATTCGTTTATGGTGTATGGGGACAAACGCAGAGTAAATTTTGGAATCATTTCTCTAATGAAAGTCAGAAAGTGTGTTGACCAAGGGATGTACATCATACTTAGCATTCGTGATTGATGCTAAGAAGGAAAAGAAGGTGAGGCAGAGCATTCCAGTGGTGTGTGATTATCCGGAAGTATTTCCCAAAGATCTTCCTGGATTACCACCTGATAGACAAGTGGAGCTCAGAATAGACTTGTTACCAGCAACCACGCCAATAGCAAAAGCACCTTATCGATTAGCACCGACGGAGATGAAGGAGCTGATGATGCAACTTCAGGAGTTATTGGACAAAGGTTTCATTAGACCTAGTTCATCACCCTGGGGAGCTTCGGTGTTATTCGTGAAGAAAAAAAGATGGAAGTATGAGAATGTGCATCGATTACAGAGAGCTGAACAAGGCAACAATAAAGAATAGATACCCGTTGCCAAGGACTAATGACCTGTTTGATCAATTGCAAGGTTCGAGCTATTTCTCGAAGATCGATCTAAGGTCAGGATATCATCAGCTAAAAGTGAGAGAGCAGGGTATCGAGAAGACTGCATTCAGAACTAGATATGGACACTACGAGTTCTTAGTTATGTCGTTTAGACTAACCAATGCTCCAACATCATTCATGGATTTAATGAATAGGGTTTGTAATCCGTGATAGTGTTTATAGATGACATTCTGATTTACTCGAAAAGCCAAGAGGAGCATGGCAGACACTAGCGAGAATTGTTAGAAGTTTTGAAGAAAGAGAAGTTGTATGCGAAGTTCTCTAAATGTGATTTCTGGATTCGTGAAGTCCAATTCTTGGGTCACGTGGTCAACCAAGAAGGGATAATGGTTGATCCAACAAAGATTGAAGTTGTAATGAAGTGGGAACAACCGAAAAGTCCCACGGAGACCCGAAGCTTTTTAGGATTATTCGGATATTACCGAAGGTTTATCCAAGGCTTTTCTTCGATTGCTACTCCATTAATAGATTTGACCCACAAAGGAGCTACTTATGCATGGAATGATAAGCATAAAGAAGCATTCGAGAAGCTAAAGAATAAGCTATGCGAGGCACCGATACTTTCTCTACCTGATGGAGTTGAAGACTTCGCTGTCTATAGCGATGCATCTGGGGTTGGAATGGGTTGTGTTTTGACCCAAAGAGAAAAGGTTATAGCATATGCGTCTCGACAGCTGAAGGAGCATGAAAAGAATTACCCGACTCATGATTTGGAGTTGGCAGCGATAGTTTTCGCTCTGAAAATATGGAGGCATTACCTATATGGGACAAAGTGCAAACTTTTCACTGATCATAAGAGTCTCTAATATCTCTTTAATCAGAAAGAATTGAATATGAGGCAACGACGCTGGCTAGAGTTACTCAAGGACTACGACTGTGAGATACTTTACCATCCCGGTAAATCTAATGTTGTTGTTGATGCTCTCAGTCGGAAAGTCAATCTTGAAAGGAAGAGGCCAAGAGCGTTGAGAATAGAAGTTGTCTCGACAATTGTGGAGAGTATAAAGAAAGCTCAAGAGGAAGCTTCTAAGAAAAATGACCGAAAGGAGGAACGTTTGGGCAAAACATTGGTGTTTGGTACAAACGGTCATGGACTGGAAGAAGCTCACAAAACCATCTACTCGATTCATCCTGGTAGCAGTAAAATGTATAGGGACCTAAAACCCTACTATTGGTGGCCGACGATGAAGCTCGATGTTGCGAAGTATGTGGCCGAGTGTGTGACATGTGAGAGAGTCAAGACACAACATCAGAAACCATATGGGAGTTTAGAACCTTTACCTGTGACTATGGGTAAATGGCAAGACATTGTTATGGATTTTGTCACTAAACTACCCAAAACAAAAAGTGGTCACGACATGATTTGGGTGGTCGTTGATCGATTCACTAAGAGTGTGCATTTTATAGCAGCCAATGAGAAATGGTCTATGGATAAGCTCGCAAATTCTTATGTGAAGGAAATTGTGAGGCTTCACGGTGTTCCGTTAATGATTGTATTGGATCGTGATAGTCATTTCACCTCAAGGTTTTGGAAAAGTCTACAAGAGGAAATGGGTACCAAGTTATGTTTATGTACAACTTACCATCCGCAGACTGATGGTCACAGTGAAAGAACAATACAAACACTTGAAGATATGCTGAGAGCATGTACCCTGGAATTCCTAGGTAATTGGGATGAACATTTACCTTTGGTAGAATTTTCCTACAATAATAGTTTCGACTCAAGCATAAATATGGCACCTTATCAAGCTTTGTACGGACAGAAGTGTCGTACGCCGTCTTGTTGGCTTGAGGTTGAGGCTGGGGAAAAGCAGTTTATGGGTCCCGAGATGGTCCATCAAACTGCTGAGATGTTGAGAGTGATCAGGGAAAGAATGTTAGCAGCTCAAGATCATCAAAAGAGTTATGCTGACAAGAAGTGAAGACCGATGAATTTTGAGGTTGGAGATTCGGTTTTGCTTAAAGTCTCACCGTGGAAGGGACTTATAAGATTTGGTAAATGGGGAAAGTTGAGTCCAAGGTTTATTGGACCATTTAAAGTTCTTCAGAGAATTGGGAACCAAGATTACAGGCTCGAATTACCCGAAGAACTGAATGGAATTCACAACACTTTTCATGTGTGTTATTTGAGGAAGTTCACGGGAGAAGTTCCCTATATAATTCCAATTTCTGAATTGAGAATTGATGAAAACAAGAGGTTAATTGAAGAACCAGAGGTAATTGTTGACCGAAAGACTAAGAAGCTTCGACGCAAGATGGTCGAATTAGTGCTTGTCCATTGGAAACATTTGAATGAGCCAAATCTCACGTGGGAAACGGAGAGTGACATGTTGAGTCGCTATCCGCATTTGTTTGTTGATGTGTGATTCCGGGGACAGAATCATCCTAAGCGGGAGAGAATTGTAACACCCGCGTTTCCAGGCTAGGCATTATCATTGATGTAATAGTCTAGGTTAACCCTTGTAACTCTTTTTTGAAGTATTAATGATGAAATATTTGAGTATTATGTGAATTATATGAATTATGTGTTTATTTTCTTAATTATTATAATTTAATGAATTAAGAATAAAATAAGCATCAAAATTAAAGTATGAGATAAGCCCGACATCTTTGCATAAAGATGTACTGGTCGAAACAAGTACTCCGAAGATATAAAGAATGCCAAAATCCGAGTTATAATGAAGAAGTTATGACCTATCGAAGTTTCGCGACAGAACCGACAACATTGAATGACGTAAAAAGTGAAATTTACATTACAGCAATATTTAGCCTTAGTGATCTAAACTAAAGTCGTAGAGTTCGTTAAACCGAGAGCGTGCATAAAAAGAACGCCCAAATCTGACTTCGTATGAGGAAGTTGTCATTTTTCAAAGTTTCGACTTAACAGTATGCAGCCCGAATACTCGATTTGAGGTCGAGTGGTTTTTAGCCGAAACAATCTAAATGAGAATCGAAGGTGTCGTTAATAGTAGTAAAACGATAAAAAGATAGGTGAAAACGGACGTCGGATGAAGAAGTTATGAATTTATAACGGAGTTTTCCTATCCCAGCTTACTAAAAATAAATAATAAAAAATAAGTTCAAAATTAGCCAACGGAGTCTAAACGAAAGTTGTAGATCGTAGTCTTACCTACGCGTGGATATAGAGAACGTCGAAAATGGAGTTCGTATGAGGAACATATGAACTTTTGAAGTTTATTAAATATTTTCGACATTTAATTTAAATATATATTATCCGATATTATCCAAGGGGGGTGTCAGCGAGCTGATCCTCATTACGCCCAGCGTAATTTCAGATTAGACCCCTCGTAATTCGAAGTTCCAACCCCTATAATAGGATGTTGAGGGCAACCGAGTTCTTTGCACATTTCTTCCCTTTTTTTCGTGTTTTTGCATCGTTTTTCGTGCAAGCATTATCCCGAAGCCCCGATATCATTCTCGAGCCCCGAAGCAAGTCCCGAAGCCCCAAAGATCCCGAGAAGTTCAATTCCTGAGCCGAAGCTCTACCCGCGAGGAGTTCGGTTTTTTTGAAGATCTTCCAGATCTGCCGAAGAATACTACTTCTATAAGATGTAGTGTTGTCCGATCATCTTCTGATCAAGTGAGTGTGTGGTTACTTTCTTCTAACGCATAATTATGAAGTATTTTATATAAAATACATGTTATATGTATATTTTGTTGTTATATGTGTGAATGTATATTCACTTTCTTCTATCTCATAGATATGATTTATTCTCTATGAAATACGTGTTATGTGTATGTGTCTAATCTGTCTTTGGATTATGTATTGAATGAAAATGCTATACAGGTTTTAAACTATGTATAAAAATATATATTTTTATCTACTAATATGTCGGGTAGAACATGAGTAGATAGTTGATGTGTGATAAACAGATGAGAGGCCTCGATGTTGTTTTTGATTCAGTCATCTAGCGGAGTTTAGATGACGACCACAGACTTTTCTAGACAGTCCTGTGGAACGCTAATAGGTTCGCCACCTGTAGGTGTTAATGAACTTGGGTGTTCATTCGCTGTACTCCATCCCCCTCAAGGTTGCCTTATTTGACATATATTGTCGGGAAACCCCTGAATGCATGTGTTGTCGCCCCGATGAAATATTCTAAGACAAGGTCCCTTGTGTTAGTTGTTTTAGGGACGTAAAGTGAGAATAACGGAAATGGGTAATTGGGCTATTGTGGTTGGTGGAATTAAATATAATTATTTATTGTGGGTTGAAAAGCCTATATGCTAACCAGGTTCCCAAGCCTGACCCACTCAGTTTTATTTGTATTACAGGAAGTGGCGCAAAGGCATAAGATGGAAGAATCATCAAGTTGTTTTGTTTACAAGTCTGTATATGTATATATTTGTTGAATGACTTGTAATGTTATCGTTTATGCTTTGTGGTCTGTATCGGAACATGACATCCTGAGTTTTGATTATATAATGAAAATACATTTCTTTTATTAAATGCTTTGGTAAATATTATTTTATCACGTTTTGTTTTTGGGAACAAATTCCGCAACTCTTTCAAATCAAAAGGATTTACTCTGAAATTATTTTAAAAGCATAAATGAAAAGCGGTCTTTTCTGGCCGAGATTTTGGGGATGTCACACTTGAGCTTCAAGGTTAGCAATCCCTAGCTCCAAAAACGAAGTTGCAAAAGGTCCTTCCTTTGGACCTAAAAGGTCCAAACTTCCAAAAACTCCTAGACATAAACTTACAAGAGGAAAGTTGGAAGCTTTATACCTCTTTTGAATGCCAAAAGAAAGGATGATCCCAGATCTATGAGCTCACGGTGCTCAAGTTCTTCTTCTTCCACTTCTCCGCTTCTCCTTCTTCATAAAAATAAGCTCAAAGATCAAACACACACAAACAAGGAGAAAAGAGGGACGAAATAGGGTTTCTCTAGAGTGAATGATAAGTGAGGAGGCCAAATGGGAGGCTATAATGGGGTTTAAATACACCTCAACCCCTAAAATTAGGGTTTGCCACCTGGTCGCGTATGCTGGGCATACCATAAGGTACATTGCGCATACGCTCAGCCTCCCCGCGTTTCATTTACGCAGTATGCACTGCGTACAAGGGGGTTACGCCTCGCGTACGGCTTATGGGCGGCTTACACTTCGGCCCAAAATAAAGGTCCACTCACAATAATCATTCAATTATGGCCCAAAATAAACTGAAGAATTAAATAACTTTTATACCTCGGAAACGATCGCTACAAATCTCCCCCACTTGAATCAGACTTCGTCCTCGAAGTCTACTGCTACTGAATCTGAAAATAACTCCGGGTAATGCTCCTGCATCTCCTCCTCAGATTTCCACGTCCATTCTGAACCCTTCCGCTACTGCCACTGCACCTTCACTTGCTGAATTACCATGTTCCTCAACGTCTTTGTCTTCCAGTACAGAATCGCGACCGACCTCTCAATATAATTCAGGTTGCTATCAACCTGAATGTCCTCTAAGGGAACAACTGCTGACTCATCCACCAAAAACTTCCTCAACTGGGAAACATGCAAATTGTTGTGGATCTGGCTAAGCTCTGCCGAAAGATCCAATCGATAAGCAACCCGACCCACTCGGGCCAAAACCCTAAAAGGACCAATGAACTTGGGGCCCAGCTTTCCCCTCTTCCGAAACCTGATGACACCCTTCCAGGGTGATACCTTCAGGAGGACCATGTCGCCTTCCTGAAACTCCAAGTCTGATCGCTTCCTGTCGGCGTAACTCTTCTGCCGACTCTGCGCAGTCTGCAGCCTACTGCGTACCTGCTGGATCAACTCTGTTGTCTTGAGCACCACTTCGGTGCTCCCAGTGACACGCTGACCGACCTCGCCCCAACAAATCGGGGTCCTACACTTCCTCCCATATAGCATCTCGAAGGGAGGTCGGGCAATACTCGCATGGTAACTGTTGTTATACGAAAATTCAACTAACGGAAGATACGTATCCCAACTGCCACCGGAATCTAGGACACGTGCCTGAAGCATGTCCTCCAGGGTCTGAATCGTCCTCTCGCTCTGTCTATCCGTCTGGGGGTGGAAAGCGGTGCTGAAATGGAGACGAGTACCCATCTCGTTATGAAACCGCTTCCAAAATCTGGAAGTAAAACGAACATCTCGGTCTGACACCATTGAAACAGGCACCCCATGCCGTGCCACCACCTCTCGTACATAAATATCGGCTAGCTTCTCAGCTGATATGCTCTCCTGGATTGGTATAAAATGAGCACTCTTCGTCAACCGATCCACTATAACCCAAATCGCGTCCACTCCTCATGCGGTCCTGGGAAGCTTAGTGATGAAATCCATGGTGATATCCTCCCATTTCCACACAGGAATGTCTAACGGATGCATCTTGCCGTGAGGTCTCTGGTGCTCCACCTTAACCTTCCTGCAGGTCAGGCATCTTTCCACATACCAGGCCACATCCCGCTTCATGCAGGGCCACCAATAATCGGGTCTAAGATCTCTATACATCTTTGTTGCCCCTGGATGGATGGACAATCAAGACTTATGAGCCTTGTCCATCAGCACTTGCCGTACTCCACCCCAGTACGACACCCAGACCCTCCAATGAAGGGTCAACAATAATCGACTATCATAGTCAAAGGAAGCTACCCGACCCACAATCCTCTCACACTTCTGCCTCTCCTCCTTGAGGCCCTCGGACTGCGCCTCTTTAATTTGCTCCAGCAATGGAGTAATCATTGTCATCCTCAAACACATGTCTATGATCGGGGTTGCTGCTGTCTTGCGGCTCACAGCATCGTCCACTACATTGGCCTTCCCTGTGTGATAAACGATCTCACAATCATAATCCTTCAGCACATCTAGCCATCGCCTCTGCCTCATGTTCAGATTCGGTTGGTCCATGGCTCTTGTGATCCGTGTAAATGGTACAATAGACCCCAAAGAGGTAATTTCTCCAAATCTTGATGGCAAACACCACTGCCCCTAGCTCTAAATCATGCGTAGGATAGTTAGCCTCATGAGGCTTCAACTGTCTCGAGGCGTAAGCTATCACACGGCCTCGCTGCATCAACACTGCTCCCATACCGGCGATCGATGCATCGCAGTAGACTACAAATTCCTCTACTCCATCTGGTAGGATAAGAATCGGTGCCTCGCACAATTTCTGCCTAAGGGTCTCGAATGATGCCTGCTGCTCAGCCCCCCAGGAAACACTACCGACTTCCTAGTTAGTCAGGTGAGTGGTACAACTATCTTGGAGAAATACTGGATGAATCTCCTATAGTACCCTGCTAAACCTAGGAAGCTCGTAATCTCAGATGGAGATCTCGGGACTTCCCACTGCATCACCGCCTCTATCTTGGCCGGATCTACTAAAATACCCTTCTGGTTGACGAGATGTCCAAGGAAATGCACCTCGCGCAACCAGAACTCGCACTTGGAGAACTTTGCGTACAATCTCTCCCTCCTCAAGATCTCTAGCACCTCTCTCAGGTGCTCCTCGTCCTGCTCCCGAGTCTTGGAATACACCAAGATATCATCTATGAATACTATTAGAGACCGATCCAGCATCGGCCTGCACACGTGGTTCATGAGATCCATGAACGCGGCTGGAGCGTTGGTGAGCCCAAACAGCATCACCACAAACTCATAATGACCATACCGGGTCCTGAAAGCAGTCTTCTTCACATCCCCACCTATGACTCGCATCTGATGATATTCGGAGCGTAAATCGATCTTGGAAAACCAAGACTCTCCCTGCAGCTGATCAAACAAATCATCTATCATCGGAAGTGGGTAACGGTTCTTCACTGTTACCTTATTCAGCTCCCGATAATCTATACACATACGGTGCGACCCGTCCTTTTTCCTCACAAACAAAATCGGTGCACCCCATGGTGAACTGATTGGCCTAATAAAACCCTTGTCTAAAAGCTCTTGGAACTGCGTAGATAACTCCTGCATCTCTGGGGGATCCAACCGATACGGTGCCTTGGCTATCAGAGCCGCACTAGGAATCAGCTCAATCCTAAACTCGACCTGCCTCTTGAGAGGTATTCCAGGCAATTCCTCTGGAAATACATTCGGGTAGTCTCGCACTACCGGAACATCATCAACCATCATCTTGCCCTTCACCGGATCATCTATAACATAGGCAACATAACCGATGCAACCCTGTTGGAAATAGCGCCTCGCTCTCGCTGCTGAACACAAAACTGGTCCACGCTGTGGTGACTTGCCCTGAATCACTAACTATCCCCCACTGGGAGTGCAAACCCTCACCAACTGTAGCTCACAATCTATCACCTCCCCCCATTGGGGCTCAGCCAATCCATGTCCACTATGACTTTATTCCCTCGCAAGGGAATAGGGACCAAGTCCACCGGAAACTGCTCATCGAACAACTGTAGAGAACATCCTTTGTGTACTCTTGCCACCCTAACGGTCCTATCAGCTGCTATCTCAACCTTAAGTGGACAATCTAGCTCCCGCGGAGCTCTACTAAACCTCTTGCTAAGCGCAAGAGAAACGAACAATCGGTTAGCCCCCGAATCGAACAATATTGTAGCTGATATGCCGTTCATAGAGAACGACCCTATACAAAACATATAACCATAAGAAACGATCAATAATAAATGCCGAATTAAGGAGAAAAATACATACCCGTCACCACGTCAGGAGTCGCTCACGCCTCCTTTACTGTCAGCTGAAAAGCCCTACTCTTTGCCACTAGCGTCTCAGCTCGGCCCTGACGGCCATCTGTAATCCTCAAAGTAGCAGGAGCAGGTGATGACACCTTTCCTGCAGCAGCTAAATTCGGATACTGGGACTTTTCATGTCCCCTCTGATTGCAATGGAAGCAAATCAGGTCTGATGCGCAACGACGGTAGTAGTGGCTGTACAATCTCTGCTCATATGCCTAGTCCGACCGCACTTGTAGTAGCCGGTACTCCCTGCCTTGCACGCCCCATCGTGTAATCTCCCACACTTAGCACATCGAGTGTGGCTCTACTGACTCCTAGCTTTGTGATCTGAACTCTTGGGCTTTTTGCCCGCACTCCCTCTACCTGGAGCCGCCTCCGGCTTCCTCTTTCTCTCCATCTCAAGGTCAATCTCTCTCTCTCTCTCGAGCCCTGGCAATCATGTCATCCAGTGTTTTATAGCTGGACCGACTCACAAACTGGCGGATATCACTCCGTAGAATCTCATGATAACGAGCTTTCTTCATTTCCTCATCAGCCGCGTACTGAGGAACTAGAAGAGCCCTTTCCCTGAACTTAGCGGTAATCTCCACCACTGACTCTGTAGTCTGGGTAAGACCTTGAAACTCTCTAGCTAACTGCTGCACCTCAATGACCGGTGCGAACTTAACTCTGAACCTGGTAGTAAAATCAGTCCAGGTCATAGCATCAAAAGTTGCGTCATCTCCAATGGCATGACCAACCTCCTCCCACCAATCCCGTGCCCTGTCCTTCAAAAGACAGGATGCCAATCTAACCTTGTCCCCCTCGGGACATCTGCTAGTGCGGAAAGCGTTGGCCACATCTGCCAACCATCTGGTACTCACTATGGGGTCCCGCGCCCCGTGATAATCCGGAGCTCCGCATGCCCGGAACTCCCTAAAAGTAAGCGTGCGTGACCCCATCATAGCCGCCACCTCAGCACGGAAGGTGCTCAACCTCTCGTCCATCAACTCTAAGATACCCTCCTTGATCGAACCGAAGATCACAGGAGTCTGCTCAAGTATGGTCTGAGTAATCTTTGAAGAGCGAAACTCCCTAGTCTACTCATCCAACTGCCCGGTCTCCGGGCCTGATCCTGATCCCCCTCCGGCACCTAAACTGCCGACTGCTGGTCTAGGGCGTAATACCACCATTCTCGTGACACAACATAATAAACATCAGGAACACTGATATATCTTGAGGAATCACTACTACCACAAGTTTCCTGGTCTCATCTCAACTTTCCTTGATTCGAGTACGGATCCTCTACTTTCAGTAGTACGGGCCCACACAACCTTCCACATCTATCCGTACTTTCCTCAAGTATTTCCTTGATTCCACCAAATCACTATTACTGCTAATAATATATGATACTCTCATCCTCGGCTTGCCCTAGGGAAATCTTTGACTTTACCCGATCCAGGCCTTAGCTGCTGAAAGCCTCCTTGTGATGCCAATTAGCCATCACCTTAATACCATCACATGTGGCGAGGCTCAGATAATCCATCGAGTAAAAGACTCGTCCCTACATTGGTGAGACTAAAACAAGAGCTGCGCAATAGGGCCAAATCTAGCACTCTGATATTATTCAATCCTGTTCACATGTGACGTGACGCATTCACCTAATGGATAACTCCCATCACTTAGAGTCCCACAAAGCACAAAGCAAGCAACATTCAGACACAGTAGACTACTCAAGCAATTCTATCCTCTTAACAAGAAATTGTACTAGCATACAATGCGAAGCTCATACTATCAGGCATAACCTAAACATGCTATCGTTCTGCTGTATACTCAAAACAAGCATGCAATTTCTCATAAAGCTGAAACACATATAGCAGGCACATAAGGCATCCTCCTAGATCCTTAGTCCTATTCTAGCATGCTGTTCTACTGAAATTGAAATAGATAATCATAATATAACTTGTATGGTAATTTGGGAGTTCTTACTTGAGCTCGGCCGATCGCATGCACCACACCCATTTCCTTTTATAAAAACTCTTCTTTTCTCTTTTCAAACTTCTTTTATAAAATGATTTTACTTTTGAAAATTTTCATACCAAGTCCTTAGTTTGAGTTCAGACACACCTGAGAGACTGTCCGAATCCCTCAAACCAAGGCTCTGATACCAACTTGTAACATCCCGAAAATACGACCCAAATTTTTTTAATAATTACTGAAAACTTCATGTCGATATCATAAAATAAAACCCATACGTCAATATCTCAAAACCATAGCAAAGTATCATGAGAAAACTGTATCAAGACTGTATCAAATCACATCTATGAAAAGCTAGAACAACTCCCTGGACAAACAGAAGTTGTGGTCTGTGCGATGCTATCAACCCGAGCCCTTCCCTTTACTTGCGGAAGTACCTGAAACCAAAACTGAAACTGTAAGCACAAAGCTTAGTGAGCTCCCCAAAAGTACCACATACCATACAATAACATATAACACATACTGGGCCTTGCCCACTGCATCGGACCGAAGTCCGGAAACTGCATCGGACCAAAGTCTGGAACTAACCACGGCCTTTCCCTCTGTGTCGGACCATAGTCCGGGACTAACTGCATCGGACCGAAGTCCGGAACTGACTGGGACCTTCTCCCCTGCATCAGACCAAAGTCCAGAACCAACTACATCGGACCGAAGTCTGGAAACTATCTAAGCATAACATAACATAACATCATGTAACAACGCAAATTTTCAAACAAAATTTTCATTTAAAATAAAGTGATTTATTTCAACCAAATATAATTATTCCAAATTTCATATCAAAATACAATCATAAAATCCCCAAGATCTCAAAACATCAACAGTGTGTACGCGTCATGTCGGCGCCTTCCCACGGTCCTCGCTAGTACCTGAAACACATACATCACAACTGTAAGCATAAATGCTTAGTGAGTTCCCCAGTATACTACTTACGCATATACGCCTTTCCAGGCCCTGACCTTCCGGTCTACAATGCAACGCCTTCCGGCCCATAACATATTGCCTTCCGGCCCATAACATATTGCCTTCCGGCCCATGAACATACACAACACATAATACGTTTAACTTACCACATATAGCACATATATCATATAACAAATCTGACCTTTCGGTCATATAACATATTGCCTTCCGGCCTATATAAACATACATAGCACGCATAGCAATTACCTTTCCATTTATAGCACTTATAACACATATCATATCCGACCTTCCGGTCACACAGTCAAACCCTTCCGGGTACAGTATAGTGAGAAGACTCACCTCGTGGGTAATGAAAGCTAGCGACTCCTGAAATCACTCGCACTCGATCCGCCGAGCTACAAACTCCCTATAATATCATATATCCCTTATTAATACTTTTATCTTTCAAGACACTGACCCTAAGAAATCACATGTAGGTCAACTCTGGTCAACGGTCAACTTGACCGGACTCGGCGAGTGCTAAGGCGACTCGGCGAGTCTAGACGTCCTCACCAAATCCTGATGTTCCCTTTCTACTCGTCGAGTATCCCTCTTGACTCGACGAGTTCCTCGTGGAAGAATCGCGTGGCCAACCCGACTCCACTCGCCGAGTCTGAAGAACAGCTCGACGAGTCCCAGTTAATCTTCAAGCTACTCGCCGAGTCTGTTCATCGGACTCGGCGAGTCCATGCCATGTAGTCGATCAAACTGCTTCCTGAGATCACGTATTGTCCCGACCATTCATAGGTTTGGTCCTCCTAAGTTGGTACAACACATAAGACCTTCATTTAGGTGCTCATGCTACACCCCAAGACTTGTAATTTACCTTTTGACTTAAGGCATAAGGATTCCAATCCAAAACCTCTCTTAATTCCCGAAATACACAGGCATGGGACATTCTGGACCTCTAAAGGTCCTAATACAGGGTTATAATAGTTTGGGGAACAAGGGTAATAATCAATCTAGTCACAAAAGGGTTCCATAAACCCTAAATCCATGCACACATCAACATAGCAGAATATAATCCGAAATATTACCTGAATAATGCACTCTCTGTGTCCCCAATCCTCAGAACTTGATTCCCTTGCTGTTCCTTTAGCCAAACTCTTCTCTTCCTTGCACAATAACTTCTTCAAGATCACCAATGGCCTTCAATCCTTGCTCTAGATGCCCACAACCGATTTAGGGTTCTTCTCAGTCGCTAAAGACGGACAATGACGGCCTATAAGTCCGTTATATACGTTCCAAAACCGAACGGCTAGGGTTTTTGCTGAACAGTGCAGACTCGCCGAGTCTATAATGGACTCGTCGAGTCCGGTCGCGAACCCGCGACCAATTCTGTGGTCCTACTCGGCGAGTCTGGCTCCAACTCGCTGAGTCCCCTCTTAAAACACCCCAAAAACATAATATAACAATACCTGAAATTCTGGGCTGTTACACATCAACATATCAACTAGCATGAAAACATGAATTTCATACTGCATCGGGTCATAGCCCGGAATACATAACACATAAAACACTGTCTGAGCCACAAAGGCATCAAATATTCTAGCTACTACATCGAATCCAGGTTTGGAAACTACTACTAATTAAACGGGCCAACATTGTGGCCATAGACCCGTTCCTACTGGAAGGAAACTCACCTCGTGATGCTGACTGCTGAACTCCTGACTGAAAAATCTCGGACTGCTGCTTCGGCTGCTTCCCAGCTATAATGGGAAATAAATACTAAATCAGAATAGGGATTCCTCTATGGGTAAAATGACCATTTTACCCCTACTATGGTGTGGGACACAACATGGCCTAAAACCTCAATTCCTTCTAAGTCCATCTATGGCCCAACTATAGGCCCGCTAATGGCCCAATTTGCTATATTGGGCCTAGAACCCTTTTATTGGGCCTTACTCAAGCGCAATACTAAATCCTTGGTCCATAGCAACTGAATTCTGATGGGCCATAAAGGCCCAAGGACCCTAAGCCTGAAACCCAGCCCACACCGAGGCCTAACACTCGAAGCCCAAACTAGTAGCGTACGCGGGGCGTACACCAAGGTATGCTGAGCATACTAGCTGCTGGCTTGTACGCGGCGCGTACTTCCTTGTACGCCCAGCGTACAACTCTATTAAGCCAGCATCTCATTAAGTGCTTAATAATCCGATCCGGAAGCTACAAATTCAGATCCAAAGCTTATTCCATGACTAAAGCCATAAAGTTGCTTACTTGATGGCTTATAAGTCTCATAAAGGCTCAAACTTCCACAAATAACATTCTACTTCCATAAAACCAACTAGATCTCATGCATGGTTCCATATAAGCCACAAAGATCGAAACTTTTCTGCTATGGGGACACTTGAGCTTCAAGCATAGCAATCCCAAGCTCCAAAAACGAAGTTGCAAGATAAAGGTCCTTCCTTTGGACCTAAAAGGTCCAAACTTCCAAAAACTCCTAGATCTAAATTTACAAGAGGAAAGTTGGAAGCTTTATACCTCTTTTGAATGCCAAAAGAAAGGATGACACCAGATCTATGAGCTCAAGGTGCTCAAGTTCTTCTTCTTCCACTTCTCTTCTTCTCCTTCTTCACAAAAATAAGCTCAAAGATCAAACACACACAAACAAGGAGCAAAGGGGGACGAACTAGGGTTTCTCTGGAGTGAATGATAAGTGAGGAGGCCAAATGGGAGGCTATAATGGGATTTAAATACGCCCCAACCCCTAAAATTAGGGTTTTCCACCTGGTCTCGTATGATGGGCAGAGCATAAGGTACGTTGCGCGTATGCTTAGCCTCCCCGTGTTTCATTTAAGCAATACGCCCAGCGTACAAGGGGGTTACGCCCCATGTACGGCTTATGGGCTGCTTACACTTCGGCCCAAAATAAAGGTCCGCTCACAATAATAATTCAATTATGACCCAAAATCAAGGTTGCAAAACTCGTTACTCGGTACCTGTTCGGCCGACTACCGAGTAGCGAGTACCCGGGAGTACTCGGGGAGTACTCGGATTCGGTAATTCATGTAGAAATATTTTTAGGGAAATTATATATGTCAAAATCATAAGTTAAAATCATAAGTTGATTGAAATATATAACAAAATTAGATACATGTGAATACACAAAAGCTGAAAAATCACATAATGGTCTTACTTCGCGAATAATTACTGAAAATTTAAGATATATATGTAGTAATAATCATATGTATGTGTTAAATAATAAATCATTAAGTATATTATACATATTAATCACCGAGTTGACCATGTTTTACAAAACTACTCAGTTTAGTAAATAGGCCGATTGGGGAGTACTCGGGATTTTGTAACTCGCCTCGGTAAGGGGCCGAGTAGCGAGTACTCGGAGGAGTAATCGGCCAACTCGGCGAGTTTTACAAGACTACCCAAAATAAACTGAAGAATTAAATAACTTTTATACCTCGGAAACGATCGCTACATAAACCTTCTATCATGTATTCCTTATTAATGCAGCCTTAGATGCTTCAATTGAAAAAAGAAAAAGTTTTGTAGTTGGACCATCTGTTCTATCCTTTCGAATTTTGGGTCCCCACCTGTTGTTCCTATGAAATAAGCTACCTTACCCGATTCTGACATTCGACTTGAAAGGAAAGCATAAGGAGCCTCAACATCTTTTCCATACGTGATAGAAAGAGTTAATTTCATAGATTAGACCCTTAGAGTGATTCAGTCGATATAGAGATGCACTTCAAGAGGGCGGCTGGTCGGGATTGTCACCCCTCCTCCCCCCGTTACCAAGAAAGAAATTTGGGTTCCCAATGCTTCTCCACGGTCAATGAGATGTGCCTACACCGGGATGCTAAAATGTAAAATAGACTTTCCTTCGTATACCTTACTTAGACCTAGTCTTCTCTTTCGATATTTAATGAATAGAAAATCAAGTATAAATACTATCGAATTGCTATAGGCATATGTTGGGGTAAAAACACTATCATTTATGGACGGTTTATCAGGTTTATCTCTCCAATGAATCAAATTGACCAAAGGTCTGCGTTCATGAGCCCATGCTAAAGTTTCAGTCAATTCTGACCAATATCCACGAACACCTTTAAAATAAGACCAAATCTGAGAGGTAGTTTCACCTTGACATCTTCTTCCAGCCCTCTATTTACATAGCGAAGAAAGGCAAAGACTCTTGTTCTTCTCATTTCGAAAGAAGAAGAAGTAGCCCCGCCAGCCAACAAAGACCGTAATTACATAGATAACTTGCTTTCTCAAGTCTTCATAATATAATGCTCGAAGGCACATTCTTCCGGACATCTTCTTCTTCCCCTCCGACCTGTGCTATCCAAGCCCAGGATCATAGACGAGATCTAACCTAGTGGTTTCACTTTAATTCATTAACTATACAAAGATCGGCAGAACATTAGAAAGGTAAACTATTGCCAAGAGAGAATGGGGAACGCTCTACCCCTTCACCTGCAAAAGGATCCGTTACCAGAGTGATGCAAATCAAGATTGGTACCCTATATCAAAAAAATAAAATAGATTCAAAAGACAACAAATAAATGTTATATCAGCCTATTTGTTATCTTTTTCGCTCCTTCCATTCTTTTCGGCGTCATCCTTCCGCATTGGAGGCGAGACAACTATATAGAGGTCTTTTGATTAGGAAAGCGGCACATACTCGGGGGTAGCGACTATTTATTAAAAACACAGGACTCTGCTAAAGAGCAACATTGTATGAAAATATATTACCCATATTCGGGGACAAGGGGCAAAACAAACAATTCGAAATACCTCGACTTTTTAGAACAGGTCTGAGTCAAATATCAATGCTCATTTTCCTCTTTCTTCTTTCTCGTCTTTGACACCATTTGTCTGATCATGGCTAAGACACACTAACAGTTTAGTATGTCTTAATTCGTAATGAAATATGCCTTGTCTTCCAAAAAAATCCTTTATTTTAGTCTTAATAAAAAAAGACTTGCAGATCGGATCATCCCTATAACATACAAAGAAAAACTCCAAATATTTAAGATACTTCTCTTTGAATAGAATCTCCATTCCAGCGACGGTTTCATTAGATCTCTTCGAAATTTGAAAGCGGTATTCCCCCTTATATATGAGATCGAATCTCCCGTTGTTCCTCAGTAACTCAGTGGTAGAGCGGTCGGATGTTAACCGATTGGTCATAGGTTTGAATCCTACTTGAGGGACGATGCTATCCTAAAGGAGAAGGAGTAGGAGCAGAGTGGAGAATCTTTTTTGATTCCAGCCGCGAAGACTAGTAAAATGAAGGATCAAGAATGTTATATATTTCAGGAGCCACATCAGTTGTGGGAAGTTTCTTGTTTGTTTTTCTTCCTCACGCTCGAATTGGTGAACTTGGTTCGTTCAATTCTTAGGGGGAAGAAGGACTTTGGTTGGGCAATGGTAAGCTGATTCCTTTCTAGGATGATGTTTGGCCATGCCACTCTACTTAGAGATGCATGCCATAATTTTCCAATTTATGACGACTGACTAATTGAAAAAATCAAATCAGTCCAGGCCTAGCCGAGCACTTATGTTTGTCATCAGTAAATCATCGAGGGGCCCACAGATATCACTAAATCATCGAGGGGCTCACCAAATCACACACAAAAATGGGTTTTATAACACCAAGTTACTGGTGTGTTTTCACATAATCAATGTGTAACTGACTTATAGATTGCTACTCATATCTCTTGGTTTGAAGAATATAAGATATGATTATAACATCCCGAAATATCAAGAGTAGAGTTGAAGGGCTAAAAGAGTAAATTGGGAAAGAGTGACTCGGCGAGTCCATGTGCGGACTCGGCGAGTAGAGTCGCGATTTGGTCGCGTGTTAAGTGGCCGACTCGGTGAGTCAGTGTAATGGACTTGGCGAGTAGGCACTGAGTGGAGAAAACCCTAATTCTCGGGGTTGAGCCTTATATAAAGATCATTATGTTTCCCTCCCAGCCTCTTTATCACCCCTTGAGCCCCAGAAAACCCTAAATCACGAAGAAGCACCATTGTTGGATGGATTGGAGCTTGGAGAATGTATTTGTGAAGGAATTTTGGGAGATTGAAGGATTGGAGTAAGGGGCTTTGTTTGAATTCGAGTCTCATTTCAATTGGGGCATTCCTTTGAGGTAATATCTCGTTTTTTTGAGCTGCTATTTCTTAGATGCATCATTTTGGGGGAGTTGGAGATCATATCTTTGGATGTATTGGAGTTTAGGGGTTAGATCTGAGGTTGCTACCTCAGATTTGGAAGGGAGAAGGTCTAGAGTGCATGAAAGTCCCTGTTTGTGAGTGGTTGATGGAGCCATCTTGTCCCAAATCCTAACCCAATGTGCAAACGGCTTAGATCTCTTTGGATTCACGTAAAGTTTGCCACTTTACGTGATGGATGGGTTGTAGGAGGCTAGATCTATGTTTTGGATCAATTGCATGGCCTGGAGTGCTTCTGAATGGATTCAGAACGGTGGTACTCGGTGACTCACATGGGTCGACTCGACGAGTTGCTTGAAGATGGCCTGGAACTCGACGAGTTGGAAGAACAACTCGGCGAGTAGGTTGAAGATAGCCTTGGACTCGACGAGTCCATTTGGACTTGGAGAGTCTTGTCGAAGAGTCCCAAATATTCTCTGGTTGAGTCGAGAATCGGCGAGTCGAGGGATGACTCGGTGAGTCGTGTGCGAGTGGACTCAGAGTTGTTGGACTCGACGAGTTAGGTCGCAGATTGAGTGAAGTTCTGATTATGGGAACTCGACGAGTCACAGGGTTGACTCGGTGAGTAGGGTCAGTCATGGGTTGACTTGGACTGAGGACTTTGATTTCGACTAAGGGTTGGCCGTTGATTTTTAGGGTTTGGTCAGCGATGTGGCCTTTGGGCCAAGAGAGAGGTAAAATAGTCTTTTACCCTTAAGAGGGTGTTATGAGAGGATTTATTCTAGTCTCGAGAGTTGTATTCATGAGAGTATTTGCCTTACATGTTAGGCGGTGGCGAGTTCGAGATTCAAGTGTGGGGATATCTGCATTTTGCTTGCCAGGTGAGTCTTCTCACTATACTTTACCTTGAGTAGGTAACCAGAGTTATGTGATTAGAGTATTTGTATGCTATATGTACGTGATGTGTTGTACTGCATTATTTCTATGTGATTTATGCTGTACATGTTTATAGAGTTGGAACCGGAAGGTTTCCAGAGTTAGAACCTGAGGGTTCACAGAGTTTGGGTGCACGGACCCATAGAGTTATAGCCTCGAGTGGCTAATATGTGTTATGTGTGGTATTTTGGGGAACTCACTAAGCTTTGTGCTTACAGTGTTTTGTTTGATGTTTTTCAGGTTTCTTTCAGTATCACGGGACGGCACCGGCTTGATTGTACACACCAGAGAAAGAGTCATATTTTGGAGGATCCTGGTTTTCTATGCAAGTGAAAATGGAGTTATGTTTTGTAAATCGACTATGAATGAGATTTTAAACAAGTGTTTCTAAGAATAAAATGATTATTTTAAATGAAAATTTTGTCTTGAAATTTACGGTGTTACAAGTTGGTATCAGAGCCTTGGTTTGAGGGATTCGGATGCGCCTTCGGGTAAATCTGGACTCAAACTGAGGAAGTAAGAAAAGTTTTAAGGAAATAATTTTCTAAAAATGAATAAAAGTTCAAAGAGAAAGCAAGAAGGAGCAGTGTGTACAATCAGCCAGAGCCCGAACGGTTATTTCCCAAAATACCCTTATTTTGTGTTATGAGATATGTATGATGCACTTTATGAGATATTATTGCATGCTAGAGATAGGCTAGGTATTTCATATGTTAGGAATAGAGTGGCCTGATTTGTGATGCCTTAGCCTAGGACTCGTTGTTATAGGTGTTATGCTTTTGAATATGTGATGAGTGAGAGTATCCAGTTAGAACCTATGAGGGGTAGAGTTACAGAGTTCGGTGGTACTTTCGAGGATGAGCCGAGAAGGTGGAGTTATCACAGAGAGGGAGTCCTATGTATTCTTCGATGCTCGAATGCTGCTTGCTTTGTGCTTTGTGGAACTCTCGATGATGGGAGTCAGCTACCAAGTAAATATGACGATATTCAGGAGGTAGATGGTTGGCATCATTAGGAGCTCTTCAGTAGCTGATAGCAAAGAAGTGGGAGGACAACGGAAGAGCTTAGGGAGTAACCCTATCCAGGTGAGTGCGCTTGTAGAATAGAGAATTTCGCTGGGGAGCGAGCATGCGCGATGGGATTGGTGAAAGAGCAGGTCGAGCAGCTATTTAGAAGCTCTGGGATGGTCCGTGTGGAAAGTATGGGTAGATGTGGCAGGTAGTATGGGCCCGTACTACTGAAAGCATAGGACCCATACTTGATACAGGGAGTATTCTGAAGGTTCTAAGGAGCAGATTGAGGAGTGATGTTATGGTTTGAGTACCATACATCGAAGCGGATCGAGGAGTGATGTTATGGTTCGGGTACCATACATCAGGGCAGATTGAGGAGTGATGTTATGGTTCGGGTACCATACATCAGAACAGATTGAGGAGTGATGTTATGGTTCGGGTACCATACATCAGAACAGATTGAGGAGTGATGTTATGGTTTGAGTACCATACATCGGAGCGGATCGAGGAGTGATGTTATGGTTCTGGTACCATACATCAAGGCAGATTGAGGAGCGATGTTATGGTTCGGGTACCATACATCAGGGCAGATTGAGGAGTGATGTTATGGTTCGGGTACCATACATCAGGGCAGATTGAGGAGTGATGTTATGGTTCGGGTACCATACATCATAGCAGATTGAGGAGTGATGTTATGGTTCAGGTACCATACATCGGAACGGATTGGGGAATGATGTTATGGTTAGGGTACCATACACCGGGGCATATTGAGAAGAGATGTCATGGAATGAGTACCATGGTTCGTAGTGAATGATGTTTGTGGTTCTCCAGTTATTCGGTCGCGAGTAAGTTCGAAGAGGCGTCCCTTGAGAGGGAGATCGAGAGCCCCTTAGAGTATTCTAGTAAAGAGTCAGTGGAAGGGAGAATTTCGATCTGAGTTGAGCGATCAGTTGATAAAGGAGATGTCACCTCCTATGATCGGGGAGGTACTGATTATGTACGTGTGGAAATATGAGAAGCATGATGTTTTAGTTTTGGGTTTAGGGGTAAACCTTGCAGGTCGTCATTGATGATGATTTCCCACCAGAGTATCAGGTAGCATGTGTGCCGCGAGGCAGTGATTCATCATGAGCAGATAGTCAGTTGGGACTAAGATGTTGAGGACCACACTACACCTATTTGAGCATAGGAGGAGGTATTATAGTGGTATCAGTGGGGAGTTCAGTCGAGTTCAGCGGTGCAGAGAGTTTTCTATCCATGGGGTGTTGAATTTGGGAGTGAGTACCTGTTCTTGGGATGATCACGGTGTTGGAGCGTTGGTTGATGAGTTGAGGTGAGGGGTACGATGATTTTATGGTTCAGTCTATGAGCCAGGGATGTTATCGAGCAGTTAAGTTGTTTGGTACTAAATTGGTACGAGATTTGGAACGACTAGAGGCAGACGTGACGAGAAGTTTTTGAGGAGTTCACCAGAGGTTCAAAGTATATGAGGTTGATTCATTCCTTAAGGGGGATTATCGGGCGTTGTGTGGCACTTTCCGGGGGCCGGTGCGATTTTGCTGGAGAATATAGTTATGGGTTAGTTGCGTGCTATTTGGTGATGGTTCGAACCCTAAGTGGGGGAGAACCGGGTGCCATATGTAAGAAAGCAGAGATTTGTCAAGAGCTGTTATAAGTGGAGTATAGAGATATGCGGTAAGAAATCATGAGACCAGAGATGTCGATGATCGAGGAAAGGGGGTCAGAGTGAGTTAATGCGGGAAGTACTTGTTTGAGAAGGATGAATGTCTCCATGACAGGTGTTTATTAGTCAGGAATCTGGTATTGGTCAGTGTTGGGGCAAGTAGATAAAGAATGATTGGGCAACCAACTCCCGGGTCAGTATGCGTATCCTTGTTTGGATTTTGAGCGGCGGGAAAAAGGGTTTCGGAGAATTATCAGCATATTTCGTAGCGTTAGCGTTTCTTCGTATTGCAATTGAGAAATTGAATACACCGAAGTTGCAACTTGGTAAAAATGAAGATCTAGTTATGGGGTTCAGAGGGAATGTATTATTGCATCTATATGGTGCTTGGGGCAGGAGATCTGTGGTTATGGCAGGATCTTGTGATGTTCGGTGGGGGTGTTCCGAGGTATCCGGGTATTGATATCTTTATTTCAAAGTTATTCGTGAATCTCGAGTTGAGACGACTTGTGGTATATCAGGTATCTATGGATCTAGTGAGAGCCTTCGAGTATGGGCATCCAGGGGGATTACTTGGGAGAGTGGATCTTCACAAGGGTGGGCATCTGTTATGGCGATTGCCTCCAGAGTCTGTGATGAATATTCGAGACGAGTATGGGTAGCCGCCTATAATAGTCTGTGGAGCATGAGCTAGTGGGGTCAGAGGGTGTTGTGATACTGCGGGGAGCCGTAGTACTCACTAGTCAGAGGGTGTTGTGATACCGCAGGGAGCCGTAGTGCTCACTAGATGGCAAGAGAGTGTGATGATGGAATGTTCTCCGATCAGTGTATGATGTGGAAGAGTTTTGGGCTTGAGTAGCCCTAGTATTGAGTTTTTGGAGCCTGGATGTTGGACCGGGGGCGAGACTGGGGTCCCCGTCTCTGTCAGGGAATGTGGTGAGATGCGCAGCAGAAACCAGAGATCAGAGTGGAGACGATCCTCGATTGGATTGTACTTTCTTGCATGAGGAAAAGAGAATTTTGTGACTTGCGTGTCACGGGGCCGGGATAGTGGTCCCGGGGAGGAAGTTAGTGGGATATTTGGATCATGATTTGGGTGACCTTTGGAGGCTCAGTTGTGGAGTCAAAAGCTGACCTGGTGACCAGTCTCGAAGAGGGATATGAGATGAGCTAGAGCTTATCATGATGATGTCTGAGGACACCTCAGAGGGAGTGAACGATTCAGACGCTCAAAGACATGCTTCGGGCATGTGTATTAGATTTCGGAGGGTGTTGCGGCACGTATGTATCCTTGGTTGAGTTATCCTATTTCAACAGCCATCATTAGTGCATTGGTATGCCACCCTTTGTGCTGTTGTATGGGAGGAAGTGTCGGACCCTCATTTGCTGAGGAAAGTGTCGATTCGCGGAAGTGGAAGTTGTAGTGAGAATGGATGATTTGGAGTATGATGGTCGAACATTGTGCCTGTGACAGTGGTATGGAATGACATCATGATGGGATGTCTGCTGAGGATGCGGAAGGGATTCCGCGGGCAGTGTTGTAAAACTCGCCGAGTTGACCGATTACTCGTTCGAGTACTCGCTACTCCCCCCCTTGCCGAGGCGAGTTACATAATCCCGAGTACTCCCCGATCGGCCCCTTACGAACTGAGTAGTGTTGTGAAATTTGGTCAACTCAGTGACTATTATGTATAATATACTTAATGATTTATTATTTAACACACACATACACACATGTGATTATTACTACATATATATCTTAAATTTTCAGTAATTATTCACGAAGTGAGACCGTTATGTGTTTTTCATTTTTTGTGTGTTCACATGTATCCGATTTTGTTATATATTTCAATCAACTTGTGATTTTATTTTATGATTTTGACATATATAATTTCCCTAAAAATATATCTACAAAAATTTCCAAATCCGAGTACTCCCCGAGTACTCCTGAGTACTCATGAGTACTCGCTACTCGGTAGTCGGCCGAACAGGTACCGAGTAACGAGTTCTACAACCTTGTCCGCGGGTGTAGAGCCAAGAGTCTCAGGATGGATGTAGGGATGGAGTTTGGGACTCCTAGCTTGATTCTGATCAAGGGTCATGTGTGTAGTGGGGGTGTCTCTTGGGGATGTTAGAGATGTCATCAGTGCGACGGGTTCTCTTAACCCGAGAGTGCGAAGGTTGGTGCGGTTTGGGTGCTTGATTGCAAGAAGAGGACTCATGAGAGTTGCTCTGGGATTGAAGAGTGGGCCTTTCTGTCGTCACGGATTGGATAGAATGGGATTCGGATCGGGGATCCGATGGTTCATGGCTTCTAACCCTTATGGGTCAGGTGATTGTTGAGATTTGGGTCAGTGATGCTTCATGGGTAATTCTCGGATCGTTGAGTGTGGTTATCAGAGGGTACATCCGGTGCCCGGTTCGAGACAGTCGTTAGGACACCGTAAGGAAAGGGAAAGTGTGTTAGAGTTTCGATGGGTATGCCTTGTGAGATCTGGTCCGATTAAGGCCAGGTGGCACGTTGTGGGAGTATTTCTAGAGTTGAGTTGCTGTAGGCTTCGAGGGTGAAGCCTAATTTAAGTGGGGGGGAATTGTAACATCCCGAAATATCAAGAGTAGAGTTGAAGGGCTAAAAGAGTAAATTAGGAAAGAGTGACTCGGCGAGTCCATGTGCGGACTCGGCGAGTAGAGTCGCGACTTGGTCGCGTGTTAAGTGGCCAACTCGGCGAGTCAGTGTAATGGACTCGGCGAGTAGGCGCTGAGTGGAGAAAACCCTAATTCTCGGGGTTGAGCCTTATATAAAGATCATTATGTTTCCCTCCCAGCCTCTTTATCACCCCTTGAGCCCCAGAAAACCCTAAATCACGAAGAAGCACCATTGTTGGATGGATTGGAGCTTGGAGAATGTATTTGTGAAGGAATTTTGGGAGATTGAAGGCTTGGAGCAAGGGGCTTTGTTTGAATTCGAGTCTCATTTCAATTGGGGCATTCCTTTGAGGTAATATCTCGTTTTTTTGAGCTGCTATTTCTTAGATGCATCATTTTGGGGGTGTTGGAGATCATATCTTTGGATGTATTGGAGTTTAGAGGTTACATCTGATGTTGCTACCTCAGATCTGGAAGGGAGAAGGTCTAGAGTGCATGAAAGTCCCTGTTTGTGAGTGGTTGATGGAGCCATCTTGTCCCAAATCCTAACCCAATGTGCAAACGGCTTATATCTCTTTTGATTCATGTAAAGTTTGCCACTTTACGTGATGGATGGGTTGTAGGAGGCTAGATCTATGTTTTGGATCAATTGCATGGCTTGGAGTGCTTCTGAATGGATTCAGAATGGTGGTACTCGGCGACTCACATGGATCGACTCGACGAGTTGCTTGAAGATGGCCTGGAACTCGACGAGTTGGAAGAACAACTCGGCGAGTAGGTTGAAGATAGCCTTGGACTCGACGAGTCCATTTGGACTCGGTGAGTCTTGTCGAAAAGTCCCAAATATTCTCTGGTTGAGTCGAGAATCGGCGAGTCGAGGGATGACTCGGTGAGTCGTGTGCGAGTGGACTCAGAGTTGTTGGACTCGGCGAGTCTCGGGGTGACTCGGCGAGTTAGGTCGCAGATTGAGTGAAGTTCTGATTATGGGAACTCGACGAGTCACAGGGTTGACTCGGCGAGTAGGGTCAGTCAGGGGTTGACTTGGACTGAGGACTTTGATTTCGACCAAGGGTTGGCCGTTGATTTTTTGGGTTTGGTTAGCGATGTGGCCTTTGGGCCAAGAGAGAGGTAAAATAGTCTTTTACCCCTAAGAGGGTGTTATGAGAGGATTTATTCTAGTCTCGAGAGTTGTATTCATGAGAGTATTTGCCTTACGTGTTAGGCGGTGGCAAGTTCGAGATTCAAGTGTGGGGATATCTGCTTTCTGCTTGCCAGGTGAGTCTTCTCACTATACTTTACCCTGAGTAGGTAACCAGAGTTATGTGATTAGAGTATTTGTATGCTATATGTACGTGATGTGTTGTACTGCATTATTTCTATGTGATTTATGTTGTACATGTTTATGGAGTTGGAACTGGAAGATTCCCAGAGTTAGAACCTGAGGGTTCACAGAGTTTGGGTGCACGGACCCATAGAGTTATAGCCTCGAGTGGCTAATATGTGTTATGTGTGGTATTTTGGGGAACTCACTAAGCTTCGTGCTTACAGTGTTTTGTTTGATGTTTTTCAGGTTTCTTTCAGTATCACGGGACGGCACCGGCTTGATTGTACACACCAGAGAAAGAGTCATATTTTGCAGGATCCTGGTTTTCTATGCAAGTGAAAATGGAGTTATGTTTTGTAAATCGACTATGAATGAGACTTTAAACAAGTGTTTCTAAGAATAAAATGATTATTTTAAATGAAAATTTTGTCTTGAAATTTACGGTGTTACAATGATCGTCTCATGATCACTCGTGATAAAAACCATGAAGTGATTCAAATGAGCATGGGTTTAATCCAATACTCGAATCTCATTCCAGGAGCACTCATGAATGTTGTAGCTCTTCTTGTTATGTCCGACACCTTAGACATCTACAAGCCAACTTCATGACAGTCTTGATTCATATCTACTTCCAATATATGATTGACTGTGGAGAATCTGAATAACCTAGTTATTCGGGAAGTCAAAACATGCAAAGTGAAACACAAGAATAATACTAATCCTATATGGCCCCAAGCATCTTTGAGAGTAAATAAAACACCTTTTATATAAACACCATATTGATTACTAATTGTTCATTGTATAATGTTTCGAATAATCAACTTTATACTTGAATCACAACAATAGTCATGCCATGCTCCAAGCATGCACATTATGTTTGTCCAAACAATAGTTATATCATACACCAAGTATGCACACTATGTTTGTCTATGATCCTTACTTTGTGAAATAGACCAATTAAAAATGATTCTAATGATGATCATTCACAATCCAAATCCTTATCGTAAATGTAAGAATTCCAAATTCCTGCCATTTACCAAAATCTGTTAGATTCTAAACTTGTATGCATTGATCCTCTTGTAGTGACTTGCCTAAAGTCACAAACATTACAAAGTATTCCAATCGAGATCAAATCCATCGAAATGAAGTCTCAAATTCAAAGTACATTCCTTTGAACATCCTTCTTGCATTAAGTTTTTCTAATCTTACACAGATTTAATGAATATCTTCTTCCTATGGAAACATTTCCACATTCCCATTTTGACTATCAATTCTGAACAAGAGTTGCCTCTTTTCAAAATATGTCAATATGGTCCTTTCAAAATTAACACTATACTTCCAATTTTCCATGAGCAACCAATGTTTGGTAAACCTAAGATTGTCCCCGACAATTGCTTAATCATTTTAGTCATATCCAATTCTAGTCCTTTTTTCCTTCTTAGTGCCCTAGGCGTTTGGAAAATTTAGAATGGATGAATATTATAGCACATGTAATTGATCCTGTACCTGAAGCATATGGGACACGATTCATGATGTCTCACATAAAGATGATTAAAACCTCAATATAAGCTTTTAGAATTGAAATGAAGTATAATTTCCTCTCCATTAATTATAGCAAAACAACTTTTTCCCAATTGAAACCTTTTGTTTTCTATAATTAACATTGCTAACTTGCAACACTTATCATAATTATCATGCTCCCACTAACATGAGAATTATCAGCATAACACTTATGCTCCCAGTAGCTTTGACATGTACTCAGAATTCAGTTGGACTTCTAGAAATCAATACTTTATTGACTTTCTTACCAAAGTTCAGACTTTTGATACAAGATGCTTTGATAAAAACTTTATCAAAATCATACACCTTTCCTTAGATAGCACACATGTGTGTCTAAATAGGTTCAGGACTATGAAAAGGGATGTCGTAATCATAGTCTCAATTGTTTAGACCTTTGACATTTCTCACAAGTCCATGTTAGTGTGCCGGTTAACCACACATGCTCCACTAACGACTTTGAGAATGCAAACATCACAATTGCTATCTACTTAAAATCTACTTAGTGAAAGAGTTTCCTCACCATCATTTTCATGAATAGAAGAGAAACCTTATGACACATAGATTTTAAAGTGTATGTGTTCTTATCTATGTAAATATGTCAAAACCATAAACACAAAACAAGGTTAGTGACAATCCAAATTCATATGGATTGAACTTCTGCAATCTTAACATCTTGACACTTGGCAGCACAAGGGCCTACCATTGCTTCCAAGTAGTTATGCAAACAACCGAGAACTCATAGAACTCACATGCATAGTCAACTTTTAACTAGAATAGGCACAGAAACAAGAATATGTCAACACGATAGGTTACAAACCTCAAGTCGTGTGCTAGTGATAACCAACAAGTTTTATTCTTGATTAGTTCTTGGAACTTTTTCAAGATGTTTAAGACTCCCACTGACCTCTTTACATATAATATTCTCTTGTCAAGAACCATTCCTTGACAAATCAAATATACAAGAGTTTGTGCGGATACTTATCAAGATAAACACTTCACACAATTAGTCTTAGTTGGCCTTTGTTTTATCCAAAACATCACAGCTTACCAAATTCAAATGTACAAGAGTAAGAAACATTTTACTCTACATTTGACAAGTGTCGTAAACCTTTCTTTATGTCACTCAAGGTTACAATATTGGAGTGTTACTCTAAGATTCAATTTTGGAACGAAGTATGATTCATCTTTTTAATTTAACCAATTCAACAATTCACGATTCCTCTTCTTAGTCAAACAAATGCACTAAGATGTCCTTAGAGAATCAATTGTTGTATGGTTTTATAATCACTATGATAATCATAAAACACGATACTAAAGTACTCTCCCATCTTTTCAGATTGGAGAAACTTTTATCTTTCTGCCTAATTTGATTCTACTGATTCGTCATGCCATACATTGAAACTTTTCCAATGTTTCAGAATTATACTTAAACTTTTAAGTATAACCATATTTACTAAACTTTTTAGTAAATCACGATGAATAGCCTTATTATTCTTTTTGATGGACCTAGCCAGCGCACACTCAAGTGTACCTAATCCCCTAATCCTTCACTTGACTCACATATACATGTGATCAAGGAATCAATCTTAATTTCTTAAATATTAAAATTCTGATTCATCATACAATACAAGTTGCACAATTCCAAGTTTCTATCCAACTGAAACTTGGGTGATGAGAATCTTTTCTTATTTGGTAAATTATAACAATACCACAAACAAAAGAATCATATCCATTTTCCAATGTTGCTATCAATGGAATCATATAAACAACAATTTTTTTCCCAAATGCCATTGTAAGGAATTTTAAAATAAATAAAATTAAACTTTTTTTCCTTTTATATTAAAACTTGCGGAAAACTTATCCTTACAATGCAAATGCATATGAAAACTTGTTGTTATCTATTCCTAAGAAAAATATTGTAACTCTTAAGCAACAATACAAAATTCTGATCATAGAACCATGCGATCGAAATCCATCTTCGCGATCAGAATCAACATATTCTTCCTTTAAGCTTCCTCTTTTCTTTGATTCTTAAAACATTAACATGTGACCTAGTCACATCATGTATAAGAATCTCCAAATAGGAACTTAATAGAGTCAAATAGTGGACTTTATCCGAAGTAGAGTCAAACTTTTGACTTTACCATCCTCATGATATTTCAAGTGACTAGGGCAGCTTCGCAACCAATGCCCCTTCCTTTGGCAATAGAAACATATGGACCCTTTGGGAATGGTACACGGGACTATCTCAGATTTAGCCTTTCTCTTTACCATTTGGTCAACTGGGTTGACAATGGCCGATCCCTTTCCATTAGGAAGAGAAAGCTTTTATGGATTTACAGTGTTACAATTGTCAATGTCCATGGAAGTTTGGGAAGTCGATCTTCCAATCAAATTTACTTTACATGTGCTCCAAATCATTGTTGATTAAGCAACGTCAAGAAAATAGGTAAGATCATTAAGGGTCAAGTCATATTATGTTACATAGTAGTCCTTAAAGAACTCACTATGTGACTTAGAAAGTGATTGAAGAACCTAGTCAACAACCAACTTTCTCAAGACATTGACACCCAACTCTCCCGGTTTGTCAATATGTAACTTCATCTCCAAGATGTGAGCACACATAGACTTTGCTTGCTAATAGGACTTGAGTGACCTTGAAGTATTCAAGAACTTGTGGGATAGGGAGAATAATTGAAGGAGGTGGAGGAATTGAAGTATGATTTCCATGATCCAACCGCAGGACATCATCTTCATTAGGAAAGCTTGGTCCAAGGGATTTGGGATGATCATAGTCGTCTGAACCAGACATCTCATATGGGAGATATTCAGGGTAGTTGATTTAAGTCCTTAATATAACACCCAATATGAAATATTAAGGCTAGGAACCAACACAATATTTTATAACTTGGAAGAGGGATGTTGTAATCCAAGCTATAAAATATTTGAAGGTAGGCGAATGACGATTCACCAATTTCCACCATGAAAAAAGAAATAGGTATTAGGTTTTAATTGGTTTGAAACTCCTAGATCTTTTGAGATTCATTAAACTTTTCAATGGAATGTTTAAATCTCGATTGTTCCCTCTCAAGTTTGTGACTGGGATGTCGAGGATCACAAACAAGGTGTGAATAACCATGCAGATATACTTGGTACTCTTAATTTTTATCACCTAATCGATGTGTTGGTTACCCACACGCGCTCCACCAATCTATGATAAACCTTAAGTCACCCTTTGCCAACCTTGTTAAATCTATGTTAGTGTGTCAGTTAACCACACACGCTCCACTAATGACTTAAGCAAGGTGCAAAGTGTAATTTCATGGGTTAGCACCAAATTCACATTTTCCTAAGTAACTAAGATTAAGAATTTATAAGTGTTTAGTTACTTAATATTTATCATTATAATTTTAATTAAGGGAGAATTACAGTCCTGTCAAACCCGTTCAGCTAACGACCCTCCACCAGTCAAGTAAGCGGTGGGTGAGAGTAAACACCCATTAAACTGAAATTTTATAGGCAGTAACCTTATACCCCCCCCCCCCTTATAGACTGGCTTCGTGAATGAGACCTACTAACGATAAGACTGACTTTGTTCTTATATATATATATATATATATATATATATATATATATATATATATATATATTGTGACAACAGTCAAATTCTGGTCAAGTCAAAGTCAACAAGTCAAACTGGTCAACTCAGTTAACCCTTCTTTACTAGGGTTTACATTATGTAAATACTGTACAACTCGCTATTCTAATGAGAAATCATCAATTGAAAAGTTCGTATATCTAGATTTCCCTAACCTAAAATTGTGGTTAGTAGTGAACCAAACCGATAAAACACTATTGCACCCTCATCGGGAGTGTGTAGGACCCTTAAACATGGCTTAACGGAGTTTACGGACCTCGCGTTGTGAAATCGAACACTCAAAAATGTCACAAACGAAACCTCTCTCAATCATTTTCACTCTATCTCTCGCTATCCCAAATCTCTCTTGAATCTCTCTCAAAAGTTCCCGCGACTTTTTGTAAACATTTGGGCCATCCCGACCGTTAACCGGGTAAAAAACCGCTCTAAACGGGGTAAAAACGGTTAAAATACCCTTAAGTACCCGAAACCCATATTAAAGGGGCGAACCCTCTTAGGGTCGAAGGTCCTTATTGGGACCGAACTACTGAGAACCGAAACCCTAGGACCGAACCCAAAGCCCAGTAGACCCGAACCCGAAGCCTTCGGGCCCGAGCCTCGCCGAACGAACCGATACCCCCTTCGGGTCGAAGCCACTTTCGTTCCATTTCGCTTCACACCCCTCTCGTTCCATTTCGCCTTCGGTCCAGTAGCAACAAGGACCGAACCTCGCACCTTCGGTCCCTCATGTGAGAGGCCTCGCAAAACAGCCTTTTATTCCCTGTTTTCGACTAGTTTAGCATCTTAGGCTTGTTTTTAATTATTTTAACATGAGATTTTCACCCAAAACTTTATTTTAACATATAGGGCCCCATATTTATTAATTAATCATGTTTTTGGGGATAAATCTTATCCAAGAAGTGTGAGTGAAGTACAAGAGGTGGAGTGTTGACCTTTCTTTTATTTTATGACACAAGCAACCACCCATACCCACTCTATGACCAACCTACACCCCTCCCCACCATACTAGTCACTTCCTTGTACTTTCTCATCATTTTCCATCCATTCCCACATTCTAAGAGCTGGAACACCCACCCTCATTTTTCACACTTCACTCATTTTCACTCAGTCCACCAAAAGATCAAACCCCTTTTTCTCTCAACTCTCCTCTCTCAAGTCCGAGAATTTTAAGCACTTTCCAAGGTTTTTATTCTTCATTTGGTAAGTATCGTCATCTTCCTTGTGATTATTACACTTCCTTCTACTCCAATCATAGATTGCTTATACAAATTCCGTCACATTGGTGTTAGATTCTTGAATCTTCAAGCAATCCTCCAACTGTTCTTGAGTTGAACACTTCTCTTCTTCAACAATCATCCATTGAAATTATATAAGGTGAGTTCATACCCCTACATTATCATGTTTTCTTAAGTTTTAAGGGGAGGGATACAAGTTAAAACACCAAGAACACAACTAAACTTATCCAACAGCTTTCATCAGAAAATTTTAACTCCATTCACGGAATTTTTTGGTCAATTTAAACATTTTAGTTTTCAAAATTGTATTAGATGCAAATAGTTTAGGTTTATACCTTTAAAATGACTAACTGCACATGTTCATACGATTTTTCTACAATTTATGGCGATTTTTACAAAACTACCTATCACTGTAGCTACAAATCCGGACCAGTCTGTGAATATAGACATTTTCACACAAGTTAGAGACATCTAAAAATCATGATAAAATTTATGAACAAAATAAATAAATTTTATAAACTCCCAGAGTTTACGGATACAGCTTTTGACTTCGTATGATTTTTCTGTGATTTTTTCAAAACAGTGCAGAAATGTTAAAAACAAGTTGACAGCTTACAGCTTTCATCACACTTTGTAACATGTTGAGCAAAGTGTTAATCTTTTATGGTTTCATATTTTACCTATGTTTTCTATTGTGGAATATTTATATAAAAGGAAATACTCACTGATTTGTAAGAGTCCTTTGTCATTACAAATAATACAAGATAAGGCATGATGAACATAGTTATGTTTCTGGCCATACATTCGACTCACATAAAATGGAGTTCCTTTGCATTACAAACATTTTGGGTAAACTATAATAGGTATATTTTATGATAAATTTACAAAACAAACTCATTACGAAAGGGGACATTTATACAAAAAGGAGTTTTCATTACATTACACGTAAATTCGTTAATGACTTTTGTGAGAGATTCGCTTCACTTTACAAATAAGTCATGTATTGTAACCAGAGTCTCCTGGAGGTAGAGTGTAATAATTGTATATAGATCTATATTAGGTTTGACAAACTCACACCTTAGCTGCATGCAACAGCTAGACTGACAGGTTTGGGGTGACAAATATCATAACATTTCTGAAGCCTGAAGAACATCGTTTCAGGCCACCTAGGTCATAGCATGGTTATAATAACTCATATTAAGTATCAACAAACATAGGATTTATGGGGATTTCATTGAAATCAAATGAGTTTAAGTTGATTTAAACTTGCATTATTTACTATAAGCAAGGAATGTTACGTATACATTTTCGTCTTGGGTTTTTAAGACTACATTTTCCGTATTAAGGTTTTCCTAACTACATACCAATGCTTATGAACTCACCAACCTTTGTGTTGACACTTTTTCAAACAACTTTTATTCTCAGAAAATCACTAAACATGGACGTTAAGGCGTCAAACATTTCATTTTGTCAACATCATGTAATTAATTTGGAAACATTTAAACTCATACAATGATGTAACTCTTTCAATTATACTTATATTGGTTGTGTTTACTTTAATCACTATTACAAATGTTGTTATGATACTATACATGAAGTCCTCCACCCCCGTACATTTCCGCCATCCTAGGTTTGGGGGTGTGACTTATATATATATATATATATATATATATATATATATATATATATATATATATATATATATATATATATATATATATATATAACTATTAACTATTAATATTATAATAGTATAAGGGTTGAATTTTAACTTTTAATATTCTAAGGGTTTATCTTGGAATTAAAGTATTCATGAGGGGAAACCTTACAAATTCCAAAACATGAGGGCAAGTTTTGAACAATTCAAAAAACTTTTCAACTCCACAACTTATGAGTTTAAAGTAGTTTTAATGAAAAACTCTTCAAGTTCAATAACTTGATGAGAAGTTAAGGAAGACTTTAAATCATTTAAAAATGACACTCTTCATTTTTTTATAACTTATGGAAATTTTATGAATTTTAAAAATCATAAATGTGACATTTCAATGACTTGAGGCAAGTTACAAAAAACTCATATTATGAACAACATTTAGATCAATTTGGATCGAAAACAGGTTATCACATAATTCTTCTATTAATCTAAACTATGTCATAAGAACTAGATAAATCAAATCAAACAATTTTTCATTTAATCAGGCTAACCATTAAACTAATACAAAACATGAATCTATTGACAATTATCTTTTGAATTGGTTTAGAATGATCATTACCGCATTAAAAACAGGTTTATAGGTTCAAAAACAGCTTAGGGTAATGATTCTAGTCCAATTCCAGCCTTAAAAGTCGAAAATATGTTGTCAGGTAATTGTCGAGTGTATGAACCCACTCAACGAGTAGGATGAATTTCTTCATGGACTTGGCGAGTCCATCAATGGACTCGGCGAATCCACAGTCCATACATCCAGAAAATTGATTTTTTCAGCTTTTTTCAGCAATTTTCATCAAGTATAATTGAAAACAGGCCTTGGCTCTGATACCACTGATGGGTTATAGTATACTACAACATCCTATGGTGCACATACAACCCTAAATATCTTGGATCTACGTTTTCACTAATTATACATGCAAATGGTTTCCAAGGTATTAAACCTGTAACTAGCATGCAATTGACATCAACAATACAAGATACTAGTTAGGATAACATACCTCTTTGTTGTAGCTTGATTCCGTGGAGCATAAGAGCCTAGTGCCCCAAGTGTGACACCTCAAATGGTTCACACAACACCAAAAACAACTTGGAATAACATACGAGAAAAGTCCTTATGCTCAAAATCGGCCAACCCTCTCATATGAATCCTTAGAGCCGGTTTCTTGAGCTATGGGGTATTTATATATTGTGGCTATTAGGGTCCCTCAATGTAACTCGTGTCTTTCCATATCCTTCATGCTCCATGGGTTAAAACCTCCAGGGACTATCCATAGGTTACTCCATGGGTTTAGCCCAACATGAAGAACTATGGATCATAAGCCCACATATATAAGAATGAATGATTTACACAATCAATCCTCATATATTTAATTAGTCTCTTTTGATAACAAAATTAATTCCAAACTAATTCTTGATCAATACTAATTTCATATTAAGATATAGAACTTATACTATATTAACAAATCATAAATATCCATTTCTCACAAAAGTCTATCCAAATTGTTCTGATGCCATGCAACCCAAATGGACCATGCCAAATCGGGTCAAGTACATACCACTTATAGTTATGGACTTAGACACTAATCCAACAGACAGTAGTGACTCCACTTCTAGAGAAGATCTAGGAGGCCTATCAGGAGGCTATGAAGGAGGAACATCATAAGAGTAAGTGTATCGTGGGTTAGATTTTCTTCTTCTACTATGATAGCCGCGGGCGGTTGACACTTCATCGCAAAGTGTGGGTTTCGTACGCAAGCGGTGTGCACCAGATCCTGATGGTGGAGGCACACAAGTCTAGATTTTCCATCCATAACGGGGCGACGAAGATGTACAGAGATCTTCGTCCTGGTTACTGGTGGCCCTGCATGAAGCAAGATGTAGCTTGGTATGTTGAGAGGTTCTTGACCTACAGGAAGTTCAATGCTGAGCACCAAAGGCCTCACAGAAAGACGCAATCGTTGGATATCCCTGTGTGGAAATGGGAGGATATTACTATCAATTTAATCACGAAGCTTTCAAGGACCACACAGGTAGTGGATTCCATTTGGGTCATTGTGGATCAATTGACCAAGTGCGCCAATTTCATTCCAATCCAGGAGAGCATTTCGGCCGAGAGGTTGGCTGACATCTACATCAGAGAGGTAGTAGCTCGACACGGAGTGCCAGTTTCCGTGATTTATGATCAAGGTGTATGGTTCACTTCAAGATTCTAGAAGAAGTTTCATGACGAGTTGGGTAATCGTCTGCACTTTAGCATGACTTTTCACCCATAGACGGATGGTCAGAGTAAGCGGACCATCCAGACTTTTGAGGATATGATACGGGCGTGTGTCTTAGACTTTGGTTGTAGCTAGGATACCTGTTGGGTTTTGAGCATTCTAACACTCGTAAGTGTACATGCAACCCCAAATACCTTGGATCTATGTTTTCTCTATTATACATGCAAATATGAATATTCCAAGGTATGCCCTAACTAGCATACAATCTTTTGATACCTGAATAATAAACTAGATAGAAACATATATGTTGTTGATGTAGCTTGAATCGATGAAGCTTGAGAGCCTAGTGCCCGAAGTTTGACAACTCAAATGGTTCACACAACATCAAATGCACATGGAATAACTTAGAGAGAAATGATACACTTCATGAAATCGGCTAGACCTCACCATCCCTTCATAGTCTCTCATGGTAGCCAATTTTGACAAGAATAAGATGCTTATATAGTGTGTCACAATTAGGGTTACACCATGTAAACCCTAATTGTCATAGCCTTTCATTTTCTTGATCCATGGGTACGAAAACACTATGGAGCACCCATGAAGCATCCTATGGGTTTTAGCCCAACTTGATAATCCATGGAGCATTATCCCACTATACAAGTATGGATGATTTACACAATCAACCCATATATTTAATTAGTCTCCTTTTGATCACTTAATTAATCCCAAATTAATTCTTGATCAATACTAATTAAATAATATTATTAATATATTAGAACTTATAATATATTACCAAACATTAAGTGTTATTTCTCTCATTTTAGTCTATCCAAATTCATGATGCCATGCAACCCAAATACACCATGCTGAGTCGGGTCAAGTACCTACCAAATATAGTTATGGACTTAGACACTAATCCAATAGTCTCCCACTTGGATAATTCTAAAACTATTATTGAGTATGACTTCAAAACCTAACTGGCAATCGTAAATCTCAGAAGTCGATGTCGAACTCTGACCTTGTCGATAAACTCTGACCTTTATTAATGACTTGTCCATTAGATAAGGGATCATATATTCCTCCATTCTACATATCATATGGACTGAGACATGGATTATAAATCATTCTTTCTTTCCATTTGTTGTTTCCCGATTTCTTATTTATGACGACCGACTAATTGAACAAATCAAATCAGTCCTGGCTTGGCCAAGCACTTCGGGGTGTCATCACTAAATCATCAAGGGGCCTACAGATATCGCTTTTATCCCTTTAAGGGTAAAATGAATGGATAAACATTGACTCATATACTTGTTCTACTACTTGTTGAATCAAACACAAAGGCATGTTTTATAACGTCGAGTTACCAATGCATTTTCATACAATCAATGCATAACCAACTCATAGGTAACAAGTCATATCTCTAGGTTTGAAGAATATAAGATATTATCTTCTCATGATCACTCTTGATAAAATCCATGAAGTGAGTCAAATGAGCATGGGTTGAATCCAATACTCAAAACTTATGAGCACTCATGAATGTTGCAACTACTCTTGCTATGTCCATTACCTTGGACATCTACAAACCAGCTTCATGACAGTCTTGATTCATATCTACTTCCAACATATGACCTACTGTGGATGGTTTGAATAACTTAGTCATTCAGGAAGAACGACCTAGTTATTCTGGAAGTCAAAACATGCAAAGTGAAACACAATAATAATCGAATCCTTTATGGTCTCAGAACTTATGAATATAAATAAAACATCTTTTATTTATCACCATATTGATTACCCATCATTCATTGCATACTGTTTCAAACTATCAACTTTATACTTGAATTAAAAACAATAGTTGTCCCATGCTCCAAGCATGTACACTATGTTTTTCTAAGCACTAGTCATGTCATACACCAAGTATGCACACTATGTTTTTCCAAACATTAGTTATGCCATACACCAAGTATGCACACTAAGTTTGTCAGAATATGTCAATATGGTCCTTCTAAATTTTACACCATACTTCCAACTCCCCTGAGAAACCAATCTTTGGTAAACCTTATATTGTCCTCGATAATTGCTTAATCATTTTAGTCATATACAATTCTAGACTTTTCCCCTCTTAATGCCCTGAGCATTTGGAAAATTTAGAAATGATGAATATTATAGCACATGTAATCGATCATATATCTGAAGCATATGGGACACGATTCATGACGTCTCACATAAAGACTAGACCAGTATTTTGCTATAATATTTCTATTTGTATTTGCCAAGTTCTCATAATTCAGATTATGAAAAGAGATGTCGTAATCATAATTGAATTATAGAAAGCAAATAATGGACTCATATATAGAATTTCTTTATGTTTAGCCATTCCAACATAAAATTCATATATATATATATCCTTGACTAAAGATGATTAAAACCTCAATATAAGCTTTTAGAATTGAAATGAAGTATAATTTCCTCTCCATTAATTATAGCAAAACAACTTTTTCCCAATTGAAACCTTTTGTTTTCTATAATTAACATTGCTAACTTGCAACACTTATCATAATTATCATGCTCCCACTAACATGAGAATTATCAGCATAACACTTATGCTCCCAGTAGCTTTGACATGTACTCAGAATTCAGTTGGACTTCTAGAAATCAATACTTTATTGACTTTCTTACCAAAGTTCAGACTTTTGATACAAGATGCTTTGATAAAAACTTTATCAAAATCATACACCTTTCCTTAGATAGCACACATGTGTGTCTAAATAGGTTCAGGACTATGAAAAGGGATGTCGTAATCATAGTCTCAATTGTTTAGACCTTTGACATTTCTCACAAGTCCATGTTAGTGTGCCGGTTAACCACACATGCTCCACTAACGACTTTGAGAATTCAAACATCACAATTGCTATCTACTTAAAATCTACTTAGTGAAAGTGTTTCCTCACCATCATTTTCATGAATAGAAGAGAAACCTTATGACACATAGATTTTTATAGTGTATGTGTTCCTATCCATGTGAATTTGTTAAAACCATAATCACAAGACACGGTTAATGACAAATCCAAACTCAGATGGATTGAACTTGTGTAGTCTTAACTTCTAGCCTCCTGGCAGCATAAGGGCTTGCCATTTCTTCCAAGTTGTCATGCAACCAATTGAGAACTTTTAGAACTCATATGCAAAGCCAAATTTCACTAGAATGGGCACAGAAATAGGAATATGTCAACACGATAGGTTATAAACCTCAAGTCGTTTGCTAGTGATAAACTACATGTTTTACTCTTGATTAGATCTTGAAATTCTTTCATGATCTTTAAGACTCCCACTATCCTCTTGACATATAAGACTCTCTTGCCAAATATTCAAGAGATAGTGTGAATTCTTTATCAAGACAAGAACTTCACACAATTGGCCTTACTTGGTCATTGTTTTATCCAAAACATCACAACTTACCAATTTCAAATTTACAAGACTAGGACATTTTTACTCTTACATTTGACAAGTGTTATAAACCTTTCTTTATGATATTTCACTCAAGTTACAATCTTGGAGTATGACTCTAAGAATTGTTTTTGAATGAAGTATGACTCATCTTCTTGATTTAACCATTTCAACAATTCATGACTCCTCTTCTTAGCCATAAGAATGCACTAAGATGTCCTTAGAGGATGAATTGTGAATGGTCTCTTAATCATTAAGATGATCTTATAACGTGATACTAAAGTACTCTATCTTTTCATATTTGAGAAACTTTTATCCTTCTGCCTAATTTGATTCTTCTCATTCGTTCTGCCATACATCGAAAATTTTCCAATATATTAGAATTACACTTAAACTTGTAAGTGTAACCATATTTACTAAACTTTAGTAAATCATGACAAATAGTCTTATAGATCTTTTGTGGTGGACTTGATCAGTGCACAAGAATGTGTACTCGATCCCTTAGCCTTCACTTGACTCATATATACATGTGAACAAGGAATTAGTATTAATTTTCCAAAGCTAAAAGTTCTCATTCATCATACTGTTCAACTTGTATGATTCCAAGTTTCTATCCAACTAAGAACTTGGATGATGAGAAGCTTTCCTTATTTGGTAAATTTAGACACTACCACAAATGAAAGAGTCAAATTCATATTTTTAATATTGCTAGAAACATACAAACATCAAGTTTTCACAAATGCCATTGCAAGGAGATATAAAATAAAGTAAAAACAAACTTTTTATATATTTTTAAAATACGGAAAAAACTTTTCCTTACATTGCAACTTTAAATGAAAACTATGCTATTACATGTTTCTTAACAATCTATCATAACTCCTAAGAGTAGCTTAAGAATCTGATCTTCAATAAAGTGATAGAAATCCATCTTCGTGATCAAATTCAGCATACCCTTTCTTTAAGTTTCCTTCACTTTTCCTTTGATTCTTCAAACATCAACATGCGACCTAGTCACATCATGTAAAAAGAATCTCATAATAGAAACTTAACAGAGTTAGATAGTGGGCTTTACCTGAAGTAGAGTCAAACTTCTTGACTTGATCAACCTTATGATCTTTCAGGTAAATAGGCAGCTTCGCAATCAATGCCCCTTCCTCTGGCAAGAGAAACATATGGACTCTTTGGAAATGGTACATGAGTCTATCGCAGACTTGTCTTTCTCTTTACCATTTGGTCAACCAAGTTGACTATGGTCAATTCCTTTCCTTGGGAAGAGAAGGCATTTCTAGATATCCAATGTTTCCATTGTCAATGTCCGTTGGGAAGTTGATCTCCTAATCAAATTTGCTTTTCTAGTCCTCAAATCATTTTCGATTCATCAGCAACAAGCAAATAGATAAGATCATTTAGGGTCATGTCATAGTTTGTTTCATAGTAGTCCCAAAGGAACTCACTATGTGAATTAGAAAGTGTTGAACATCCAACTTTCTTAAGACTTTGACACCCAACTCTCCCAGCTTGTCAATATGTGACTTCATCTCCAAGATGTGATCACACATAGGCCTTGCTTTCCAATAAGTCTAGAGTGACCTTGAACTTGCAGGATAGGGAGAATAATTGGGGAGGTGGAGGAAGTGACGTTCCAAGAGATTTGGGAAGATCATAGATGTCTAAACTAGACATCTTTTGGGAGATATTCAAGATAGTTGATCTAAAGTCCATAACATAACACCCAATATGAAATATTAAGGATATTTTATAATTGGAAGAGGGATGCCGTAATCCAAGCTATAGAATATTTGAAGGTAGGCGAATGACGATTCACCAATTTCCACCATGAAAAACGAAATAAATTATTAGGTTTTTAATTGGATTTGAAACTCCTAGATCTTTTGAGATCCATTGAACTGTTCAATGGCATGTTTCAATCTCGAGTGTTCCCTTCAGGTTTTGTGACTGGGATGCCGAGGATCACAAAACAAGGTGTGAAGTAACCATGCAAATTACTTGGTACCCTTAATATTTACCCCTTAATCGATGTGACGGTTAACCACACGCGCTCCACCAATACTATGATAAACATTAAGTTACCCTTTGCCTACCTTGTTAAATCAAGCTAGTGTGTCGATTAACCACACACGCTCCACTAACCCACTTCAGCAAAGTGCAAAGTGTAATTTCATGGATTAGCACCTTATTCACATTTTCCTAAAGTAACTAAGATTGGGAATTATAAAAACATTTTAGTTACTTTATATTTATCATTAATACTTTTAATGAAGGAAGAATTATAGTCCTTGTCCTACCTGTTCAGCTAACAACCCTCCACCAGTCAAGGAAGTGGTGGGTGAGAGTGGACACCCATTAAACTGTCATTTTATAGGCAGTAACCTTATACCCCCCTTATAGATCGGTTTTATGAATGAGGCCTACTAACGGTAAGACGACTTGCTCTTATACATATAATATTATAAAGTATAAGTATTGAATTTTAACTTTTAAAATTTTAAGGGCTTAACTTGGAATTAAAGTATTCATTAGGGAAAACTTTTCAAATTCCAAAACTTGAGGGCAAGTTTTGAAACTATTCAATTCCATAACTTATGTGTTTAAAGTAGTTTTAATCCAAAAACTCTTCAAGTTCCATAACTTGAGGACAAGTTATGGAAGACTTTAAACTATTAAAAGAATGTGACTCTTCTTTATTCATAACTTATGGAAACCTTTATGAGTTTTATGGATCTTAAATGTGACATTTAATATAGCTTGAGGAAAAGTTACAAAAAACACATTTTAGAACCAACTCTTAGATTAATTTGGATTGAAAACAACAATTTAAGATAACTTTCATATTAATCTAAGCAGCTCATAAGAACAAGATAACTCAAATCAAATTTTTTTCATGTAATTAGTCTAATCCTTAAACTAATACAAAACATGAATCTATTGATAATTATCTTTAAAATTGGGTTAGCATGAACATTACCACATCAAAAATAGGTTTATAAGTGGAAAAACAGCTTAGGGTAATGTTCCTAGTCCATTTCCAGCCAAAATAGTCGAAGATATGTTGTGTGGAGGTCCAACTCGTCAAGTGCATGAACCAACTTGGCGAGTTGGATCATTTTGAACACTTTTAAGGCATGGCCTCATCGAGTCACCTGATGGACTCGCCGAGTCCGTTGTCCAGACAGCAAAAAACTTTGGTTTTTAAGCAGATTTTGCAAGTATAACAAGAAAACAAGCCTAGGCTCTGATACCACTGTTTTGTTTTGAGCATTCTAGCACTCCCTAAGTGTACATGCAACCCTAAATACCTTGGATCGATGTTTTCTCTATTATACATGCAAATATGAATATTCCAAGGTATTACCCTAACTAGCATACAATCTTTTGATACTTGGATAATAAACTAGATAGAAACACATAACTTATCGAAGTAGCTTGACTCCATGAAGCTTGAGAGCCTAGTGCCCCAAGTGTGACACCTCAAATGGTTCACACAACATCAAATGCACATGGTATAACTTAGAGAGAAATGATACACTTCATGAAATCGGCTAGCCCTCACCATTCCTTCATAGTCTCTCATGGTAGCCAATTTTGACAAGAATAAGATTCTTATATAGTGTGTCACAATTAGGGTTACACCATGTAGACCCTAATTGTCATGGCCTTTCATTTCCATGATCCATGGGTACAAAAACACCATAGAGCATCCATGGAGCATCCTATGGGTTTTAGCCTAACTTGATAATCCATGGAGCATTATCCCACTATATAAGTATGGATGATTTACACAATCAACCCATATATTTAATTAGTCTCCTTTTGATCACTTAATTAATTCCAAATTAAGTCTTGATCAATACTAATTAAATAATCTTATTAATATATTAGAACATATAATATATTACCAAACCTTAAGTGTTATTTCTCTCATTTTAGTCTATCCAAATGCATGATGCCATGCAACCCAAATGGACCATACCGAGTTGGATCAAGTACATACCAAATATAGTTATGGACTTAGACACTAATCCAACAATACCTACCTTCCCTTAGCATAGTTTTCCTATAATAATAGCAACCATGCCAGCATCGACCGTCTTTCCTTCGATATGTTATATGGGAGGAAGTGCAGAACCTTGATATGTTGGGTTGAGGTTGGACAGAGGGTCATGGGGAGTACCGAAGTGGTACTCAAGACGATAGAGAGAATCCAGCAGGTCCGGAGGTGACAACCCGAAATTTCCATTTTGTACAACATATCAAGTCAATAGAAATCAGAACAGTACTGCTAATTTTCAAACTTTTTGGTTTAAGTTTGAGTATTTTAGGATTAACACCTTAGGAGATATCAGGAGAGAGGATGCTCTAGGGTTTATTGTGCAACAATAAAGTCCTGACACACCTGAATATTGAAGTTTACGGCCTAAACAATGGTGTTTACGGCTGCAAACCCCAAGGAAGGGGGTATATAAGTGACACTTAGTCTTTTAAATCACTTTTCCACTTTTCCAAGAGTAAACCCCCAAACTCTCTCAAGTATCATCCCAGTTTTCTTCGAGATCTTCAATATAGTGAGTGTTTCTAGCTCTTTCAAGTTAGTATATCACCTAATCTAGTGTTTTAACATACATCCATCCGTGAAAAAGTTCCAAAAGGTTGATTCTTCAAGTTTCACCAAAAACACCAAGAACACACACTAGTGTTCTTGGAATTTTGGCTCATTTCAAGATTCTGTATTGTAAGTGCTTCTATCTTAGAGTATCATAGAGCTTATTATACATCTATACATCAAGAAATCACGAGGAAACACCAAGATCAAAGGTGTTTACGGCCCAAGAACACCTTGGACCGTAAACCCTTCTTTAGGGGCCAAAAGTGTGCCCTAGTCCTTTCCTTCCCTTGTGAAACTAGTCTAGACTCATATCTTAATGTGTATAGGACTTAAAACACAAAACTACCATGGTGCATAAGGTTTTACAGCCATAAACCCAAAGGGAAATGGTCTTAGGGCTGTAAACCCCTCAAAGGAGGGAAATGGTGCCCTAACTTCTTCCTTAGGCTTATACATCAAGTTGAAACACTTCTAAGGACTTATACGGATTCAAACCAACAAATGATCAAAATATTATGAGCTTATGGCCGTAAACTCAAGGGTTTACGACCGTAAACTCAACGGGTTATGGTCTTTAGGGCGTAAACTCATGAAAGGGGTTCTATTGAACTCTAAACTCAATGGCCTTGTCCTACAGCACTTAGATGCACTCCTTAGCACTTATAACACTTATATAAAGTGTTTATCATGTCCTAGGATGTCTTAACTTTGTTGATTAGTTGTTTAAAGACTAATTGGATACATATATGTACTACTATATGTTAACTAGGATCCTTGTGTGTGTACAAGTCTTCACTTGAGACTTAGCATCCTACGTCAGTCAATACATCCAAACCATCAACTACAGGTGAGTTCATACCCCTTAATCAATGTTTTAAATGTTTTTAAATGATTTTGTGTGCAGGGGTGGGGGGGGGGGGTGGGATACAAGTTAAATCATGCTAGATATTATATCAATCGCATGTGATTAATAACCAGCATACAAACGGATTTACTACACTTTTAGCTGTTTTATCAAACTGATTACTTCAAATGGCTTTCCAAAATGTTTTACTTGCTTAATAATTTTTTATTAAACTCTACTACGTTTTGTATGTGTTCTTCCAAACTCTATTATACTTTGTTATCAAAGAAATTACTTTTGAAATGCTTTATAGAATGACATCAAGTCATTAATATTTATTTATTATTCAAAACCCTTAAATGTTTTACAAAGTTTCTTTTATACTTTTAAATTGTTAAAAGCATGCCTATATACGTATAGTTATATAAGTAATGTTTGAAGGACTTAGGAAGGCTAGCTCCCCTTATTTCATTTTCCTCGTTGGGATGTGGCTTTAGGGTATCGGTTAGCCGTCCGAAGGTCGTTCAACTATCAGTTATATATCATGTATACATATATAGACATAAAAGTGCCCTCAGTCAGTTCAGTACCTTTGGCTAGCAAAGGTATACCTTCTTTGATACTTGTACATTACTAGTAACTATTATAGGTGTACTTAGGAGATACTACTTGCTATTCCTATTACAAGGAATTACACCAGAGTCAGTTCATACATGAGTCTATACTAAATGCTATATGAAGAGATACGTTTAATTGGATACACTTACATGGATACACTTACTTGGATACCCTTACATGGATACTTTTACATAGATACTTTGTTAAAAGCATGTCTGTATACGTATAGTTATATAAGTAATGTTTAAAGGACTTAGGAAGGCTAACCCGCTTTATTTCCTTTTCCTTGTTGGGATGTGATCTGGTGGGTATCCGGTATCTGTCCGAAGGTCGTTTAAATATTTAGTTATATATCATGTGTATATATACAAACATAATAGTTCTAATTAGTCAGTGCAGTACCTTTAGGTAGCAAAGGTATACGTTCATAAAGCTATTATAGGTATAGTTTGGGCTTATATATGATTTGGTAATAAATATGGATTTCGACCTAGCGATTCATTGCGGAAGTCACCTTTAGTTCCAAATGTAGAATAGGGACTACCAATCATATTATTACTTACTTACAGTGGGTAAGACTATTACATATAATACGTATAGATTAGTTCTATCTATCCTAGTACAAAAGGATACTATATGGGACTAACCATTCCGGCACCCAACTGTTAGCAACAGAGGTAATGAACATCTACGGATGCCTACGGTTAATACTTATACTATGGTAACTTTACGGGACTAACCATTCCTACACCCTGCTGTTAGCTACAAAGGACAATGAACATCTACGGACGTTCAAGGTTAATACTATTCAGCAGTTGCGATGTTGGGTTTATCCTAATACAAAAGGATAATACTAACATGGCTATATTTTCCCTATTACTTGATACATTCACATAAACGATGAGGTACACTATATATATTGTTAATAGTATTCATACAAGGGAAAAACCATCTTTGTTACTTTCAAAACATTCAAGTCTTGGTAGAAGACTACCTTTTTATACTAATAGGAAATATGGGATTTTCTAGGAAACTCGAATGTTTACACTTTTACTTATAAGACTTTTCATTTATACTTATTTGGATAATGACATTAAATACTTATGAATTCACCAGCTTTAAAGCTGATACTCGCTTTCAAAATAACTTGTATTCTTAGGTCACAAATAGACAGGTACTGATGCAAGGTTTAGAGAAGACGGAGTAGTCAAAACTTGTCTTTTATTTTGAGTATTCATTATGTTGTTATTACTATGAAAGAATACACTTGTAAGTAAAATTATACTAATAATGAAAAGGATGATGTTGTTGCTTGTTTACTACTTTGCATTGTTGTGATACTGTACATGACGTCCTCCGCCCCCGAACGTTTCCGCCGTTCCGGTTTTGGGGTGTGACACCGGAGTAGACTCCACAAGGCCCAGAGTCGGAAGAAGAGCTACGCCGAAGGACGATGATCAGACCTGGAGTTGCAGGTAGGAGATATGTTCCTCCTGAAGGTGTCACCTTGGAAAGGTGTCATCCGGTTCATGAAACGGGGCAAGTTGGGCCCCAGATACGTTGGTCCATTTAGGGTATTGGCCCGGGTTGGTCGGGTTACGTATTGACTGGATCTGCCAGTCAAGCTTAGTCATATCCACAACACCATTTATGTCTCTCAGCTTTGGGAGTGTTTGGTAGATCACTCCACAGTGGTTCCTCTAGAGGATATTCAAGTGGATGACAACCTGAACTACATCGAGCGACCGGTAGCCATCCTCAACCGAAAGACAAAGGATCTGAGGAACAAGAGTGTAGGGTTGGTGAAGCTGCGGTTGCAGCCCCGAAAGGGCTCGAAGTGGACATGGGAGCGAGAGGATGAGATGAGGGAGCACTAACCCAAGCTATTTCCAGGCACAACAGACTTCGAGGGAGAAGTCTAAAATAAGTGGGGGAGATTTGTAATGCCCGTCAATTGAGGTAATATTTATTTTAAAATAATTGCAATTTGATTGTTTGGACCATGTAATAAGTAATGGATTATTGAGTGGGCTTAATCAAGTGGGCTGATAGGATTGGGCTACACGAAGATATATGTTGGGAGTAATCTTGGCGTACGCGGGGCGTAGAGCTTCAGTGGATGTGGGGGTGGAGGTGCATACATGCAGCGTACCAAGGTGTACATGTAACGTATGCAAGCATACTCTAAACCATAATTTTTAGGGTTTAAGTCATATAAATACAACACTATGACTCAAACCCTAGCCTCCTTACCAATCCCTCATCCTCAGAAACCCTAGATAGCCTCCATTTTCTCATTATTGTATATGTTTGGTCTTGTGAAGCTTGTTTTAGAGCTTAGAAGCTTAAAAGAAGGAATGAGAAGCTAGTGAAGAGGAGCTTGAGTATCTTGAGCTCATAGATCTGGGATGGTATCATCAGTTGGGACTTTTTGAAGGTATAAAGTTCACAACTTTCCTCAAGTATGCGTAGATCTAGTGTAGTGATGTTTTGGAGCTTTTTTAGTCCCAAGAATGGATCTTGATGACTCAAATTCGTTTCTAGGCCTAGGGTTGCCACTCGTAGAGATATATGAGTCCCTTAAGTAGTAAAGTTTCGATCTTTAAAGTCCTTGTGTGACCATGCATAAGTTTTGGTCATTTCCATGGAAGTTAGTTGCTATATTAATTCCAAGCTTGGGCTCATTTGGTGGGTTGCAAGCCACCAAGTAATCGATTTTATGAGTTAAGGCATGTTATGGGACTCGGATCTTTAATTTGGACGTAAGGTCTTGAAGGATTAAGCACTTTTGAGGAATATAGCTTAACAGGCTAGTACGTTGGGCGTACAAGCCAGTACGTACAGCATACGCTTAGTGTACCAAGGAGTACGCCATGCGTACTCGCTGAGTTGGACTTCATGACTTTTGGGCCTCGATTTTGGCCAAACTTCGGACTCTTTAGCTTTTGGTCCTTAGTGGGCCATGAGGAATCAGTTATTGGGTGAAGGACATATTTGGGCTTTAGGAAAGGCCCATTTGAGGAGCTGGGCCCAATTTAGAAAATTAGGCCATTAGTGGGCCTTTAGTGGGCTTGGAAAGATAAAATGAAATTAGGCTTTAGATATGTCCAAACTAGACCAAGGGGCAAAATAGTCATTTTACCTTAAGGAGTATTATGGATTTTTACTAAGTTTTGTTATGATAATGATAGTCAGGGAGTCGTTGGAGCAGCTGTTAGGGATTCCTTGTCATGCGATTCGACACTTAGATTTTCGAGGTGAGTTACCTTCCAGTAGGAGTAGGTGAAAGGCACTAATACTGGCCCACTAGTATTAATTATAGTTGAGATGATTGTCTTTGTGATAATTGTCTGATATGCCACTATCTGTTATGCTATATGTGTTAGTATGTTATGTTATTATATGATAGTGGTAAGGGTGAAATAGTCCCCGATTACCGGTTGAAAGAGACCGAATGGGAGGCCAGCACCCAGATATGCTAGGCAATATATGTTTATATGTATATGCTAGGGTATTATGTGGTAGTGGTAGGGGTGAAATAGTCCCCGGTTACCAGTTGAAAGATACCGAAGGGGTAGACCAGCACCCTAATGTTCTAGGCAGTTACCGGTTGATAGAGACCGAAAGGGAGGCCAGCATCCAGATATGCTAGGCGGTTACCGTTCGAAAGAGACTGAAGGGGAGGCCAACACCCAGATATGGTAGGCGTTATGTGATTATATGGTATGTGGTATGATTAGGGAACTCACTGAGCTTTGTGCTTACGGTTTGCAGTTTTGGTTTCAGGTACTTCTTCTTCAAATGGAATAGAGCCGAAATGACTGCAGTGCATCACACCACTATTTTCCGCATGATGATGTTCTTCGGATTTGTACTCTAACATTATTATGACTTGTTTTGAGACATATGACTTATGGTTTTTATAATATGTGATAACATAATGATGTTTTCAATAATCTGTTTTATGAATTATTAAATTAAAAAGGAAATTTTTGGTCTTGGATTTTGGGATGTTACACATTTTGTCAAAGAAAAAATTGCAAAAATTGTCCATGTGGTATGTCAAAACTAGCAAGTTTGGTCTAAAAGCATTTGGGCTCGTACGGATGGTCCAATAGTTTGGTTTTGTTGCAAGTTTGGTCCAATTTGGTTTAAACTTTTTTGTATTGATGATTTTGCCCCTTATTATTTTATTTTTCATTTTCGTTACCAGCATGGGTATACAATTGCTCAACTAAATGCTTGAATAATAATGATTTTGCCCCTTATTATTCTACTGATAAATTGCAATTCACCCTAACCATTATGTAATGGTTGAATAACAATGAGCATATCTAATCCCTAATGTCTTTTCTAGACTTCTACGTACATATAAATTAAAATATTCGACAGCATGGGTATACAATTGCTCAACTAAATGCTTTCAATCTACATAACGCTTCACACAAATGTAATACCGAACTAATTAATATCCGTGATAAATAAAGACAAACTTTGTTTTTGTTCTATTCTATATAGTCGTTCAAATTTTATAATGTCGTCCAAATTTTATATGGTAATTTAAATTTGTTATTATTATTATTATAATAATAATAGTAATAATAATAATAATAATAATAATAATAAGATTAAAATAAAAAATAAAAAATAATAAAGAAAACAAAATAGAGAGAAAAAAACAAAAACAAAAAAAAAACCTCAAGTACCCGTAATTGGAAAAAGGGAAAATGATTTATTAAGGTAATTAAATTTCGGTATGTTCACATTTTGGTAACTATTTTTTTTTACACATTTAGGTAACAAACTTGTTGAAGTGTTCACATATGACCATTATGACCTGCTATAGCAGGTTAAATCCTAGATATGAACGCTTTTAACAAGTTCGTTACCTAGATGTGTACAAAAAAATAGTTACCCAAATATGAACAAAATGAAAATTAAAAGTAAATTACACGAATGGTCCCTGTGGTTTGAGAGAATTTGTATTTTTGGTCCCTAACTTATTTGTTTTAACTCGGATGGTCCCTATTGTTTATTTTTGTTATGCGTTTGGTCTCCGTCTTACCAAAAAAAAGACTATTTTGCCCTTATTAATTTATTTTTTAATTAATTTTTTTATTTATGTATTTATTTTTTATATATTTAAAAAAACTAATAGACCCCATATATCTGTATCTCCTCACCATAAACCTCAAACCACATTTGAGAAATTTAATTTCAATGATTCCTATTGTTTATTTTTGTTGCGCGTTTGGTCCTTGTCTTATCTAAAAATACTATTGTGCTTTTATTAATTTATTTTTTAATTAATTTTCTTATTTATGTATTTATTTTTTATATATTTAAAAAAAAATAATAGACTTCACATATCTGTATCTCCTCACTGTAAACCTGAAACCACATTTTTTTATATACTTATACCATTAGTCAATACGTCCACCCTTAACAGCTCTGTACGCCCATAGGAAAAGGTCACATCCAAAAATATTAACTATTAAGGCTAAATTAAGCTATAAGTACCCCCTTAACCATTTACACCCCCTAAAATCAATCAAATCAAAATTTTGACATTTGATTTGATATTATTTTTTTTCTTTTTTTATCTTTTGTTGTTTTTTTTGTTTTCCAATTTTGTTTTTTTATTTTTAATTCTTTTTTAATTTATATTATTCTTATTGTTGTTGTTGTTGTTATAAATTTCGCACAAAATTTAAACATCCGGACGAAAATATAAATTCGAACGGCTATATAAGTCGGTTTTTAAATATTTTTTATATTTTAATAATAATAATATTAAAATATAATAATAATAATAATAATAATAATAATAATAATAATAATAATAATAATAAATTAAAAAATTAAAAACAATAAAAAAAAAACAAAATAGGAAAAAAACAACAAAAAATAAAAAACATCAAATTAGAAAGGATGAAATTGAAAAAGAAGGGGGTAGTTTTAGAAAACCCCGAATTTCTCGTCTGGACAATGTGAACGATGACACATTGGCACCATATTTAATAGAGATGTAATGAGGGTAACATTTCACTTGTCTTTAATTATACCCTACCATACTGTGTACATTACATCAAGTGACATCTCATAGTTGTAAGTACGAAAAAATTTTCAATCATGTAAGAGTCGTTACCAATTTATCTTGTAAATTTCTAATTCAAATTGACCTTTCATTTCGGTTTATATATAAATTTCTAATATGAATCTCACGGATTACTTGGATTGAAGATGCCAAATATAAGATTACAAAAAAAATATATCAAAAATTGTCTTTATAAATAAAAATTAGACAAAATTGCAAAACTGTTTATTGTGGAAAGCATTTTTTTGGAGCTTTAGTCCAAACTACGATTTTTTTATATTCATGGTCCTTTTGAGCTAATTTCCTTGCACTTTTGGTCCCCCAGAAAACTGAAAAGACTAAAATGTCATTCTAATACATTTTTTTATGCTTTTTGCTATTTAATTTAAAATTTTATTAATAAAAATTATGAGGCCCACCTCTCTCTCTCTCTCTCTCTCCTAGTTTTACAAGTCACGATTATGGGATACGAGACCCATTTCCTTCGGTCTCGGATGACGTAAGAATAAGGGAAGCAATCGACAAAAAAGTGGCGGTTGATTAATACCTCCTGCATTAAGGGTGACCGGGGGTGTTCTAGGTGGTGGTGAAGGTTTCTCGGTGGTCACGATAAACTCACCACCCTTACGGTGTTGGTGGTTTTTGGCAGCTACAAACAAATGAAAACAAGGAAGGCAGAGTACTGTCAAGAGTGGTGGTTGTGGAGTTCTGAATTCACAACAACAGCCGTGTGTAGGAGCTCCACAGTAGCAGTGATAGTGGGCAGTGATGGGCGCTTCACTACTTCCATTTCTTGTTTCGACGAGTCCGATGCGGATGGATGCGAATGGATATGGGTACGGCGGAGGGAAAACGTAGCGGTGACAATGACATTTTTTGTGGAGGAAAGAGCCTCGACGACAGTAGTAGGGTGGCGACCTTGCTACCTGGTTTCTCTTCTGCCAGTAAGAATGAGAGGGAGAGGAGGGATGGGGTCGGTGCTGATAAAAAACAACAACAACCTAGTGGTGGTGATGTACTGCTTGCAATGGTCTGTGGCTCCACAACGGTGACGTTTAGCGGTGATGGATGGCTGGCGATAGCAGTGACAGCTCTGGTTTCCCTTTTTTATTTTGTCTAGTAGCACACGATAAGGAAAAGGGGAAAATTAGTAACAGACGGAGAAGGAAGGAGGTTTAGGTGGGTTTGGTTGATGAAACAGGGGTTGTGCGGTGGTCCTTGGCGGTGTTTGGTGGCCACCATACAACAACGACAATGGAGGGGTAATTGATTTTCAGAGTAGGAGAGAGAGAGAGAGAGAGAGAGAGAGAGAGAGAGAGGTGGACATGTAGACCTAATTTTATATTTAATAATAATAATAATTTTAAAATGTGAAAGACGAATAAAAATTAAATTTGTTAAGGGTATAATAGTTTTTTTAGTTTGGACAGGGACCAAAAGTAAGAAAACTAGTTCAAAAGGACCACCAATCCAAAAAAAAACCGTAATTTGAAGTACAACCCAAAAAAATACATACCATAGAACTATTTTTGCAATTTTGTCAAAAAAATTATACTAATAATATTATTTTCTAAAATTGTGAGAATGTATAGGTCCACAGGTATATAATGTCAAAACCGAAAAGTTTTTAATATTAAGAAAATTGTGGAATTGGTTATATCTAAATATCCATCAACATTTTTGGAAGTTTTAGGTATGATTAATTGACAAATACGTATTGAATGATATGCATACAAATTAAAATATTAAAAGGTGGTAAACTGGCATGGCGTACGTCAAGCTGCATCAATACCTACGTGTGAGGTTAATCATGGAATATTTGCACATTTGCACAATTATCTATATATACAGGATGGTCCTAAAATATTTTAAGCTGGGGATGAAAACCAACAATGATTAGATGTTGGTACTTTTGATTTGTTATTGTTTTTAACTACATGATTCTGGTTCTACAAAAAACCTATCGTGTCACTTGAAAAGACACGAAAATATAAGAAAACTAAACGAATGTCTCTCCGTTGTACAGAAACACATATATAGTTGAAATCTTTATAAATATATGTTTTTTTACATATAACAATAACGGTGTTGTTAAATTTGATATAATAATTTGTATATTAAATTGATAATATATGGATTATTTTGAATTATATGATAATATATACATCTATTATAATTGCATAATCTCAACCGTTTGAATGATTTCTACCTGCGAGTTACTCAAGAATAAAGTTAAATATAATATATGGTTTAAAGTTATTTATAGTTGTTGTTATTGTTAATTAATTTTTTAAAGTTTATTTGTTTAACGTTTTAATGTCTATCATTATAATTATTTAAAACATCAAACATAGTTTTTATTTTAAAGGTTACAGTATAATCATATATATAGAGCTATATTTAACTATTGTTATTTTAAGTTATTTTAAGCTACGTATTTGAAAACTTTTAACAATTATAGAAATAATTTATAAGAATAATTTAGTTAAATTGATATTATAATTCAGTTTTTGCATTTAGCACTACAATTTATTAATTTTAACTATTCAAAAAATATTCATTGCATTTTTTAAGTGAAACTGAAATTTATATTTTAGTTAACACTGTAATATTATATTTAAATTAACCATTTAAGTATTTTGTGCAAACTGTTCAAAAGTTGTGGCATTAAATTGATAATGGTTTACATACAACAACATCTTAATCTAATAAATTAAGTATAATCTGTTAAAAATTTTAGATAAAACTTTATAAGTAGAAGTAAAGATGTTATTTTAATATTGAAATTTAGCTTATTTATGATTACACTTTAGGTTTGATATTTATTTAACCTTATTAACCAACTTATAATCATTATTTGAAAGACACTACAATTTATCATTTTTAACTATTTACAAAATATTATTTGGTTTTTTACGTGGAACATAAATTTATATTTAAGTTGACATTGTAATGTTATATTTAAATTAATAATTTAACTATTTTGTCCAAACTGTTAAAAAGTTGTAACTTTAAACTGATAATGGTTTACATACAACAACATATTAAATCTAATAAATTAAGTATAATATGTTAAAAGTTAAAGACATAATTTTATAAGTAGAAGTAAAGATATTATTTTAAAATTCAAATTTAGTATATTTATAATTACACTTTAGGTTTGATATTTATTTAACCTTATTAACCAACTTATAATCATTATTAGAAAGATACTACAATTAATCACTTTTAACTATTTACAAAATATTCTTTGGGTTGTGTAAGTGAAACTAAAATTTATATTTAAGATGACCTTCTAATGTTATATTCAAATTAAAAATTTTAATATTTTATACAAATTATTCCAAAATTATATCTTTAAAATGATAATGGTTTACATCTAAGAATATATTAAAACTAATAAATTAAGTATAATATCTTAGAAGTTAAAAAACATAACTTTATAAGTAGAAGTAAATATATTATTTTAATATTAAAATTTAGTTTATATATGATTAAACTTTAGATTTGATATTTATTTAACCTTATTAACCAACTTATAATTTATTATTAGAAAGTAATTGAAAAGTCGTGGGAGTTTCAAATGAATGTGATGAAAGAAAAAAATGCATGGAAGTTTCAAATGGATGTGGTGAAAGGAAAAATGCTTCCTTTATAATATAGTATGATATGATATGATATGATATAGATATAAATATAGATGTGATTCAAAGTAGATACGTATTGGTTTATGGTCAGATGCAATTAAATTATACATTTCTATAATGAAGGCATGAACTCTGAGTATTTCATATTCCACATAAAATATTCCAATCAAGTGATAATAGCTCGAACCACATTAAAAAACATCATCGTTAAATAAAAAATAAGGGCCGAATAAAAAATTGAGAATATACTTTCATAGTTATATATTTTAGACATTACAAGTTACAACCATGTTCTATAAAAACCATGTACAAGCTTTTTATTAAAACCATCTCATTTAGAAAAACCCCACCATTACCCAATAAACTTGATCATCACCCCTAGTATCTTTTACTTAAAGAAATTTTACACTAATGTACTGCCAAACATTCTAAGTAAAATATAGAAAAACTGCATTTTTGGTCCCTATGGTTATTCAAAAAGTGTGGATAAGGTCCAAAATGTTTTCTGCTTGCACCATTAGTTCAAAAGCTGAAACTTTTTGTGGTTTTGATCCCTAAAACTTTTAAAAATATTTAGAAAGACTATTTTGCCCTTCCATTTTGTTTATTCCATTTTTTTATGTATTTTAGTAATTTAGTAGTTGAAAGAAAAGAAAGAAAAAAATATTATCAACACCCCTCCCACCCCCCTGTTATGCTGATAACCCTACCCCTCTCTTACTGATTTAATTCACAATCGTGCACTAATACACATTAATAAACTATTAAAACAATGAAGTTATGGGAAAGATTATGCAGATTCAATGCATATGAGCACACATAATGAAGTTTTGGTAAAATTGATGCAACTTACACACATATGTGCACATACATACGTCTATCTCTTGCTTCTCTCGTTCTCTCTTCCTGATTCAACAAACACACACACAGATACTGATAAAACCAATTGAGAACATTGATAAGCCAACACATCCCTCTATTACTCTCTTTCTTGAGTCTCTCATTCCAGTAAAGGATTTTCATTGTCGGAGCTACGTTTTCATTCAGTGAACCTCCAAGAGCGAAGCGACCATCAGTGTATGTGTGTAGTTGTTTAGATCAGAGATTATAGGATTTTTAGATGCTCAGGTAGTGTTACTTTATGTGTTCATCAGTGTATGTATGTGATGGAGGTCTGATTATCAAGCACTTGTTCAACACCATTATTTCCATATCTCAATTTTTTGACAGCCTAATCTTCATATTCTGATTCAATTTCTTGAAGGTCCAATATGCAGATTCTGAGTCTTTACAATGACTCAAGTTCACCACTGAAAGGTGTTGTAGATATGGGTTTTAGCTCGTGGTTGTTCTTGTGTGTGATGAACCCAATAAAGAAAGGGAGGGGTGGGGTTTACGAATTGGGAGGGTGGGTTAGGATACTTTAGAAGATTGAGACCCCATTTTTCATGAGAATTGTTTTTTGGGGGAATTCCATTTGAGATAAAAAAGAACTGCTCCAGTTCTAAGGAATCATTTAAATGATGGTGGTGGCTTAAGGTTTTTTTAAGGTGGCTCTAAAATTATGTTACCTGGTGTTTTTGTCCTCGAAGGGATAAAGATTACGATGAGAGAAAGAGGGTTTTGCAGGTGAATAGAGAGAGAGAGAGAGAGAGAGAGAGAGAGAGAGAGAGAGACATAGACAGAGAGAAATAGAGGTTACCAGTGGAGAGGATGGATGAGGTAGGATTTTTTTAAACATTTAAATACTAAAATTAATAAAGAAAATAGAAAAAACAAATCAAATGGGTAAAAGAGTCATTTCAAATTGTTTAGGGACCAAATCCACGGAAAGTTTGTGATTTTGGACCAGTGGTGCAAGTTGGAAACTTTTTGGACTCCATCCACATTTTTTTACTAACCACAGGGAGTCAGGGACCAATTTTGCAGTTTAGTCTAAAATATATTTATAGAGTAATTGGACATATAGAATTAATTCTCATGTTCAAAATAAAGTAACTATAACCTCCAAAAACAAAGTTTACCACACAAGTTACTTAGAAAAGAAGCATAAAATAAAAATAAAAACCTAAGAAAAAACTAATATTCAATGGAACCACATAAAGCCTTTAAATAAAAAAAAATAGAAAAGAAAAACTTTTTTGCGTCTTCCAGGTTAAATGTTCATTGAATAGTTTCATTGAACAAATGGTGTTTGTATAAATGGCTTTAAAAAGAACATAAAACTTTAAAAGTAAGATTTTTAACTAACATGGATCTTATATGGCCTTCATTTCAACCTCAGGTTCCATAACAAGTTACATCACTATAAGGAAAATAGCCAATTACCTATTTATAATTTCTTGACCTCCAGTAATATCTCTCAAACTTTTCCATTGTGTATGCCTTCCTACAAAAGATAAGGCTCAAATTTAGGTTCAAAAAACAGTATAGACTAATGAAATTAAAGTAATAAAAACCAAACTTAGTATAATAGAAGGAAACAGAGTCAAGGGGTTTAAATTCTCAAAATTTTAAATGTTCGGCCTTAACATAATGATACCTTTTCCTTTGTACACAAAGACTTGCAGATAATTACTATAATGAAGAACAAATCCATATTATTTTAGGGTTTTATAAGGTTCATATAGTTTTTCTTTCTTGAAATCTATTAAAATAAGTTTCTCAACTTCATATACTGTAATATCTTAATGTAGTAAGCAAAAGTTGCCACCATTGATGTTAAAGGAAACACACATAAGAGTATTCAAAAAATCACTATGAAATGTTTTCTTAAAATATATGAACTTACCTGTAAGACAAATTTATGCCCATTACTATCTAGTATCGAGTTCCGGGATCACGCCTACTTTGATAAGCTTTAAGAGCATGATTCCTTTTATTGTCATACGCTTCCAAAACATAAATATTCTGCAAAACCCTATAAATGGACATGGATTTGTTGAGCGTGTAAAGCTATTAGATATCATATGATAAATATATCAACCGATATATATATATATATATATATATATATATATATATATATATATATATATATATATATATATATATATATATATATATATATATATATATATATATTCTAGTTAGAGTATGATTTAATGTGAAAGAAAGAGAGACATCGATGAAGAAAGGAAGAAACAGACAAAGAAAAAAAGAACTGAGTTTCAACTTTGATAACATCGTAAATTCAAACCAAATTAGAAGAAAATATTCGTTTTCAACCCACCTGTTGTCCATGTCACTTCCAACCGATCAAAACACCAAATCAAAATCATTAAATGGAAAGAAAATCAAAATTATTTTCAATAAAAAGTCATTATCTTCGTCTAAGAGAGAGAAAAATGGATTATGGTTTGTATGGGGAAATACTTGATGGTGGTGGGCTTTACAGCAAGTAGGGAACAAAGACGCATCTGATGTGCGATGGGAATGATATTTGAATCAACATGCAAATATTTACTGAAGCATAATTTTTGAATGAACTCTCGAGGGAAGAAAATCAGATTAACTTGAGAATTGACCGAGAAATATAAAGATTAAAAAACATGGTTAAAAATTTAATATTATATTATTGAGGGTTACTTGTACTGTTAACTTAATGATTTTGACTTCTTAAAAAATATTATTATTATATTGAATTTATTTATAGAAATAGTGAGATAACCTTAATAAGATTATATATATATATATATATATATATATATATATATATATATATATATATATATATATATATATATATATATATATATATATATATTATCGGACATCCAAACTAAATTAGAAGAAAATATACGTCTTCAACCCACTAGTCGTCCATGTCACCTGCAACCGATCAAAACACCAAATAAAAATCATTAAAAGGAAAGAAAATCAAAATTATTTTCAAGAAAAATTCATTATCTTCGTTTAAGAGAAAGTAAAATGGATTAGGGTTTGTATAGGGAAATACTTCATGACGGTGGGCTTTATAGCAGGGAGGGAACAAAGATGCATCTGATGTGTAATAGGAGGGATATATGAATCAACATACAAATATTTACTGAAGCTAAATTTTGAATGAACTCGTAATGGAGGGAAGAAAATCAAATTAACTTGAGAATTGACCGAGAAATATAAAGATTAAAATACATGGTTTAAAATTTAATATTATATTATTGGGGGTTACTTATACTATTAAATTAATGGTTTTGATATCTTAAAAAAATATTATTATTATATTAAATCTATTTATAGAAATAGTGAGATTTCTTTTATAAAATAACTAGGTTTCAACCCGTGGAAACCATGGTTGATAAACAAAGTTACTAATTATAAATTGAAATCGTAACGACTAATCAAATATATATATATATATTAATTGTTGTTAATTTACAAAGATAGAAATTTGAAGTAAGTTTATAATTTAGTTTTAAAATTAATTTATATACTGTTATTAATATTGAATTTGTTTTATATGTTTAGATATTTTATTAAACGAATCGAAGCAGTCGTATTGTTTGATAAGGAGTTTACTAAATGTTAGTGAAAACATTGTGAAGTTTCATATTCTATATGTATATAAAAATACCTTTTTGAAGTACTATAGTACTTGTAATTGCTTCAAACACTTAGATTTGAATTTTCTCATTATTTGGACTTCATTAAGAAGTTTCAACTTCTTAAAATCCAATTAGAAAATATGAAAAGGGCCACTGATAACTTTGGTGCCAGCAATATGAGGTTCACGATTAAAATCAAAAGAATTTTCAAGATGTATGTTAAATTTGTCATAGTTAAATTGTTAGAGTAGCTTAATATGAATTGATTTTGATTATATCTAAAATACTTTATATTTATATGTTTAGTTAGGAATATGTTTTAATTTAAAAAAAAAAAACATCAAAAGAAATGGATATAAACATCAGTAATTTGGTAGGTAACTTTATAATTCCGAAAAACATAACAATAGCTCAAAGAAAAGTAAGTTTAACCTAACCCTATTTCATTTAAAAAATTAAACTTTAATAGGGAAAAATGAAACAAATCTATCATGTTGTTTTAGTAAAATGGAGAAATTACCCTTATCTAAGAGACACATTTTATCAACCAATATAACATCAAATGTTTGGAGAACTGTATACATGTGTGTATGTCAGCATATGCAAGATCACCATATCCATTCCCAATGTAAATTGTATTACCACTTTAATTGATGTCTAGTGAAAATCAAATGATATCACAGGTCTTCCTTAAGCAGCTATTTCACACAGACTACCTATGGGAAGTGAAATAATAAATTTACTCAGATTATAGCAATGTGGTTTAAAAGTACATTGCTATAAATGATATATATATATATATATATATATATATATATATATATTATATATATATATATATATATATATATATGTTTTAAAAGTACATTGCTATAACTGATCAAAAGGAAATTTGAATAAGAACTATTATCTATATTATAGCAATATGTTTTAAAAGTACATTGCTATAATTGGTTTAAATGGATTTTTAAAAAAATGTAATACTGAATCCGTTGGCATTGTGACACTTAAAATGTGACTGAATTATAGACTGGCGGTGGTGTTACATTTAAAATGATTGCATTATATGAACACTACCACCACAAGTCTAACACCGCCAGAATATGTAAAATTGAAACTGATGCCTTATAGAGTTTTAATCTACATAAGTACAAAGTATAGTGTGAATGAAGGAATAAGGGAAAAGAAATACATAAACTTATTGATGTGTTTAAGTTGTGAAGTAGAAGGGTATTTAGAGAGTTGATCGGATTCACCAGAAAGACACGTCAAAAGAAAAAATTACCAAAGGTTAGAAATCGATTATGTGTATTTATGTTGTACCAAACAATGAGATAGAGGAAACAAATCAATGAAAATTTATTCAAATTATAGAGATTATGCTTATCTTTTGAATGTTTGACTTTATAGAGTAACTAATTTCTAGACTTAATTGCAGGATTCCTTATTTATTAAAGAATTTTGTATTTAACATTAATGGAAGGTATAATCAATCAACATAAATAGATGGTATAATTGGATTTTATTTAATGTAGTTTTTTTTATAGATACATATTTCGGTAAATTCGTTTTAATGGTATTTATCAAACATTCAGGAAATAAGTGAATAGGATTATAGGGTATTCACAAAATTTGGGCTGAATAAATATTAAGGATTTCAAATTTGAATATGTAATCCCTAATGTTATGGTTAAAGATTTGAACATTTTAAAGTCAACATTAAGTTTTGGTGAATGAGACAAATAAGGAAGAAAATAATATTCAAATAGGTGGACGAATTTGAATTTGAATATTTAATTAAGTAAAAAGTAGACTAAGGGCAAATTAGGAAAATCACTTAGAAAAAAAAGAGCGGGAATAGAAGCTTGAGGGGGGCTGAGCAATTGCCACGTGGTAATTGTGTACTCATTTATTAGGATATATATATATATATATATATATATATATATATATATATATATATATATATATATATATATATATATTATCGGAAATCCAAACCAAATCAGAAGAAAATATCTGTCTTCAACCCGTCGTTCGTCCATCTCACCTGCAACCGATCAAAACACCAAATCAAAATCATTAGAAGGAAAGAAAATCAAAATTACTTTCCAAAAAAACTCATTCTCTTCGTCTAAGAGAGAGAAAAATAGATTAGGGTTTGTATGGGGAAATACTTCATGATGGTAGGCTTTGTAGCAGGGAGGGAGCAAAAACGCATCTGATATGCGATGGGAGGGATATTTGAATCAAGATTCAAGTATTTTCTTAATTGTAAATTTTGAATGAACTCGTAATTGAGGGGAAAATATCAAATTAACTTGAGATTTGATTGAGAAATTTAAAGATTAAAAAACATGGTTAAAAATTTAAAATTATTTTATTGGTGATTACTTGTACTATTAGCTTAATAGTTTTGACATCATAAAAAATTATTATTATTATTAAATTGAATCTATTTATAGAAATTGTGTGATTGTGTCACTTCGACCTTATATTTTGGAAAAAAATTCATTCAAACTTTAAACTAAATGATGATAATCGATGACACATGATAAATTACATCAAATTAGCAAAGCATATTTTTTGATATTTTTATTATGAAAACTTGAATTTAAAAGTGGTTAAGAGTGTGAAAAAAAAGGTTGTTAAAACCACATTTAAATCTATGTTACCATAACTGTTGAAGATTAATGTGTTGCGTCTTGGGCCCTCATGTTTTACAGCCGGATTGTGCTTGTCAATCCGTGCTTATCTAGAATAGCCTTCTTTTTCTTAGAAAAACTGTTAGGGTTGTATTATAAATATATGCATGCATGTATGCGTATTGTAACGGTTGTCACTCTCATTGATTATTTGTAAACCCTAAAATCCTCTACAGTTGATGTTCTTTATCGAGCTCTTCTGAGGATTGTTTATCAAATCATTCGACACCTTTTGATCTATTTACTTGTTCTTAATTGATTATCTAGTTGTTTCTCTACTTGTTTCATTGATCTAATCGATCTACAAGTTTGTTTTTTAAACTCAACAATTGGTATCAGAGCAGGAGGCTGTGTAATCAATACACTTCTTTTCTGTGAAAAAGCTTCGATTAGGGTTATTCCGCATTCATTGATATTTATTGAGCCGTCATCTCATAATTGACGTATCTCAATATTTATTGTTTTTGCCCTAATTTGATATATTACAAGTCTGATCTTTGAACAGGTTATTCGATCAATTATGGACGAGTCGCAATCCAATCCCATCAATATTTCAAACAGCATTGGATCAACAACGAAGATTCCCATCCTGTACACCCATGATTATGAAGTCTGGGCAAATCACTTTGAAGATTATGTCATAGGATCTGAGGATAATGGATACCTCATCTGGGAAGCAATTATATCTGGACCGTTTTCTCATTCAGCAACTTCAAGGATTATTAAAACTCAAAAGGAGTATAATGATCTTCTGAAAGATGTTAAAGATGTAGCGCAAGACGAAAAAGTTAAATTTCAGTGCAATATCAAAGCGCTAAGATTGATTAGATTTGCTCTTCAATCTGATACTTTTATGCACAACTGCAAAAGAAATATGGGACAGGCTACGTGAATTGTACTCTACAGATGAAGATCTTGAACACTCCATTCAAACCTTACTCTTGTCTGAGTTTGGTGAGTTCAAGCAAGGAGCAGAAGAAATAGTGACTCAAACGTTCGATCGCTTCAATCATCTTCTTAGCAAGATGATCAAACATGACATTGAAAGGAAGCTTATTGAACAGAAGGTTACGTTTTTGAACGGACTCAGGTCTGAGTGGAGAGCAATCGTGTCCACAGTCAAAGCACATGAGCAATTCAAATCCTATTCTTTGGCGAAACTGGTGGGCATCCTAAAATCTCAAGAAAAGATCGTATTGCAAGAGAAAAGCGTGGTTTCAAGTCTGGGTTCGTTGGCCCTCCTGTCGAAAAGCAAAGCTGTGATAGAGGACGAAGATCTCAACTTGGATGATTATGATCTCACGTCTGAAGACTACGCTATGATGGTGTCAAACCCTAAGAGATTCATCAAGAAGAGATTCCCCACCAACAGGAACCGAAACTGGCAAGGAAGATATAGCGCTGAAAAGGTCAAGGATGAACCGAAAGCTAAAGAATCAAATAAGGAACCAAAGGCAGAAGGAGATTCTGGAGTAAGCTGCTATTATTGTGGAGGAAAGAACCATTATGCAAAAGATTGCATCCTCAAAAAGATGGCAGAAAAGGATGAAGAAAAAGATGAAGAAGCTGTGTTGATGAAAAAGCTCGATGAGTTAAGGAAGAAGAAATCTGCTGCTAACCCTGTTGGATTAATGTCTAAGTCCATAACTATAATTGGTAAGACTTGACCCGACCTGGCATGGTCCATTTGGGTTGCATACCATCATGCACTTGGATAGACTAAATGAGAGAAATAAGACACTTATGGTTATTAATATATTATAAGTTCTAGTATATTAATAATAAGAATAATGAGATTATTTAATTAGTATTGATCAAGAATTAATCTAGGATTAATTATGTGATCAAAAGAAGACTAATTAAATATATGGGTTGATTGTGTAAATCATCCATACTTGTATAGTGGGCTAATGCTCCATGGACTATCAAGTTGGGCCAAAACCCATATGATGCTCCATGGATGCTCCATGGTATATTTGAACCCATGGATCCAAGGAAATGGAAAGTCATGACAATTAGAGTTTACCCTAATTGTATAACTATATAAGCATCTTATTCTTGAGAAAAATCGGCCACTAGAGAGAATAAGAAAGGGCTAGCCGATTTTCATGAAGTGTAGAATTCTCTCTAAGTTATTCTAAGTGTTGTGATGATTGTGAACCATTTGAGGTGTCACACTTGGGGCACTAGGCACTCAAGCTTCATGAAGACAAGCACCATCAAAGAGGTATGTATTCTATCTTGTTATATTTATAAGTTTTGTATGCTAGTTTAGAACAATACCTTGGATGTTCATATTTGCATGTCTAATAGAGAAAACATAGATCCAAGGTATTTAGGGTTGCATGTACACTTAGGAGTGTTAGAATGCTCATAACCCAACAGTGGTATCAGAGCCTAGGCTTGTTTTCTTGTTATACTTGCAATAGAAGCTGAAAAATCGAGTTTTGTTGCTGTCTACCCAGCAGACTCGCCGAGTCCATGAAGGGACTCGACGAGCCCAAGGCAAAATGCATCCAACTTGCCGAGTTGTGTTCATTCACTCGACGAGTTGGACCCCAGACAGCATATTTTCGAGGTTTTTGGCTAGAAATGGACTAGGAACATTACCCTAATTTGTTTTTTGAACTTATAAACTTGTTTTTTTTTAATGTGGTAATGTTCATGCTAATCCATTTTCAAAGATAATTGTCAATAGATTCATGTTTTGTATTAGTTTAAAGACTAATTACATGAAAAAGTTTGATTTGAATTATCTTGTTCTTATGAGTTGCTTAGATTAATAGAAAAGTTAATTGAAATAGTTGTTTTCAATCCATTTTAATCTAAGAGTTGAGTATAAAATGTGTTTGTGTAACTTGTCCTCAAGTTACATGAAGAGTCACATTAAAGACTCATAAAACTCATAAAATTGGCAAAGGTTACAAAAAATGAAGAGTCTTGTCCTTAAGTTATGGAGGTTCAAGAGTCACATCATTAAGTAAAAAATATGTAACCTTAATTAATTCCATAAGTTACAAAATAAAGAAAAAGTTACATTCTTTAAACAATTTAAAGTCTTCCATAACTTGTCCTCAAGTTATGGAACTTGAAGAATTTTTTAATTAAAACTACTTTAAACACATAAGTTATGGAATTAATTAGTTTTGAATAGTTTCAAAACTTGCCCTCAAGTTTTGGAATTTGAAAAGTTTTCTCTTATGAATACTTTAATTCCAAGTTAGCCCTTAGAATTTTAAAAGTTAAAATTCAATCCTTATACTTTATAATATTATAAGTTAATAATATATATATATATATATATATATATATATATATATATATATATATATATATATATATATGTATAAGAGTAAAGTCAGTTTTACCGCAAGTACGCCTCATTCACGAAGCCTGTCTATAAGGTGGGTATAAGGTTGTTGCCTATAAAATGACAACTTAATGGGTGTCCACTCTCACCCACCGCTTGCTTGACTGGTGGAGGGTCGTTAGCCGAACGGGTTTGACAGGACTATAATTCTCCCTTCATTAAAAGTATTAATGATAAATACTAAGTAACTAAACTCTTAAAATACCCAATCTTAGTTACTTAGGAAATTGTGAATAAGGTGCTAATCCATGAAATTACACTTTGCACTTTGTTTAAGTCGGTTAGTGGAGCGTGTGTGGTTAACCGGCACACTAACTCGTATTTAACAAGGTAGGCAAAGGGTAACTTAATGTTTATCATAGTATCGATGGAGCGTGTGTGGTTAATCGGCACATCGATTGAGGGGTAAACACTTAAGGGTACCAAGTAATTTGCATGGTTACTTCACACCTTGTTTTGTGATCCTCGGCATCCCAGTCACAAAACCTGAAGGGCACACTCGAGACTGAAACATGTCATTGAACAGTTCAATGAATCTCAAAAGATCTAGGAGTTTCAAAACCAATTAAAACCTAATAATACATTTCGTTTATCTTGGTGGAAATTGGTGAATCGTCATTCACCTACCTTCAAATTGTTTTATAGCTTGGATTACGGCATACCTCTTCTAAGTTATAAAATAATTTGATGGGTCCTAGCCTTAATATTTCATATTGGGTGTCATATTAAGGACTTTAATATCAACTATCTTGAATATCTCCCAAAAGATGTATGGTTTAGACATTTATGATCTTCCCAAATCTCTTGAAACAAGCTTTCCTAAATGAAGATGATGTCCCATGAAAATCATACTTCTTTCACCTCCTCCAATTATTCTCCCTAACCCACAAGTTCTTGAAAAGTTTAAGGTCACTCAAATCCTATTGGCAAGACAAGGTCTAGGTGTGATCACATATTGGAGATGTAGTCACATATTGACAAGCCGGGAGACTTGGGTGTCAAAGTCTTGAGAAAGTTGGTGGTTCAATCACTTTCTAAGTCACATAGTGAGTTCCTTTGGGACACCTATGAAATAGACTATGACAAGACCCTTAATGATCTTATCTATTTGCTAAGATCAACTTCCTGAAACTTTATGGACATTGACAATCGTGACACTGGAAATACGGAAAAAAGCATTCTCTTCCCAATGGAAAGGGATCGGCCATAGTCAACTTGGTTGACCAAATGGTAAAGAGAAAAGCTAAGTCTGTGATAGTCCCGTGTACCATTATCAAACGGTCCATATGTTTATATTGCCAAAGAAAGGGTCATTAGTTGCGAAGCTGCCAAATTTACCTAAGGATGTTAAAGTCAATAAGTTTGACTCTACTTCAGGTAAAGTCCACTATCTAACTCTATTAAGTTTCTATTCTGAGATTCTTGATACATGATGTGATTGGGTCACATGGTAATGTTTTAAGAATCAAAGAAAAATAAGGAACTCAAGAAAGAATATGCTGAATCTGATCGCATAGATGGATTTCTATCGCGTAGTTTGAAAATCGGATTCTTGAGCTACTTCTTAGGAGTTATGAGATATTGCTAGATAACAACAAGTTTTCATATGGATTGTAAGGATAAGTTTTCCGCAAAGTTTTAAAATAAAGAAAAATTTTGATTTTAGTTATTTTAAAATATCCTTACAATGGCATTTGAGGGAAAATTGTTGCTTATATGATTCCATTAATAGCAAGAGCGGAAATATGTAATTGATTCTTTCATTTGTGGTAATGTATAAATTTACCAAATAAGGAAAGATTCTCATCATCCAAAGTCTCAATTGGACCAGGACTTGGAATCATGCAAGTTGTATAGCATGATGAATGAGAACTTTCAAGTATTGGAAAAATTAAGACTAATTACTTGTTCACATGGATGTGTGAGTCAAGTAATGGACTAAGGGATCGAGTACATAGTCATGTGCACTGATTAAGTCCACCACAAAAGATGTAAGGCTATTCGTCATAGTTTACTAAAGCTCAATAAATATGATTATACTTACAAGCTTAAGTGTAACTCTGAGACATTGGAAAAGGTTTCAATGCATAGCAGAGCGGATAAGAAGAATCAAATTAGGCAGAAGGATAAAAGTTCCTCAAATTTGAAAAGATGGGAGAGTACTTTAGTATCAGTTTTGTGATCATATTAATGATTAAGAAACCATATCAAAATTAGTTCTCTAAGGAAGTCTTAGTGCATTCTTATGACTAAGAAGAAGGGATCTTGAATTGTTGAAATGGTTAAATCAAGAAGATGAGTCATACTTCGTTCCAATACAAGTCTTAGAGTCATACTCCAAGATTGTAATTTGAGTGACATGTCTTAAAGAAGGTTTAAAACACTTGACAAATGTAAGAGTAAAAGTTTTCTACTCTTGTACATTTGAAATTGGTAAGTTGTGATGTTTTGGATAAAACAAAGACCAACTTCGGCCAATTGTGTGAAGTGTTTGTCTTGATTAGAATCCACACTATCTCTTGGATGTTTGACAAGGGAGTCTTATAGGTCAAGAGGACAGTGGGAGTCTTAAAGGTCTTGAAAGTCTCAAGAACTAATCAGGAATGAAACCTGAAGTTCCTCACTAGCACACAACTTGAGGTTTATAACCTATCGTGCTGACATAGTCTGTGCCCATTCCAGTTAAAGTTGAGTTCTTAGAGTTCTCAATGTGTTGCACAACAACTTGGAAGCAATGGCATGCCCTTGAGCTGCCAGGTGGCAAGAAATTAAGATTGAGTTCAATCCATATGTTTTTGGATTTGTCATTATCTTTGTCTTGTGACTATAGTTTTGACAATTCACATGGATAAGAACACATACACCATTAAATCTAAGTGTCATAAGGTTTCTCTCCGATTCATGAAAATGATGGTGAGGAAACACTTTCACTAAGTAGATTTTAGTTAGATAGCAATTGTGATATTTGCATTCTCAAAGTCGTTAGTGGAGCGTGTGTGGTTTACCGGCACACTAACCTGGACTTGTGAGAAGTGGCAAAAAGGTCTAACCATTATGATTACGGCATCCCTCTTCATAATTGTTTAGACACACAAGTGTGCTATCTAAGGGAAGGTGTATGATTTTGATAAAGTTCTATCAAAACAATCCAGTATCAGAAATCTGAACTTTGGTAAGAAAGTCAATAAATTATTGATTTCTAGAAGTCCAGCTGATTTCTGAGTACATGTCAAAGCTAGTGGGAGCATAAGTGTTATGCTAATAATCATCATGTTAGTGGGAGCATGATAATTATGATAAAGATTGCAAGTTAGCAATGTTAATTATAGAAAACAAAAGGTTTCAATTGGGAAAAAGTTGTTTTGCTATAATTAAGGGAGAGGAAATTATACTTCATCTCAAATCTATAAGCTTAGATCGTGAGGTTTTAATCATTTAGTCAAGGATATATATGAATTTCATGTTGGAATGGCTCAACATAAGGAAATTCTGTATATGGGTCCATTATTTGCGTTCTTAAATTCGATTATGATTACGGCATCCCTTTTCATAATCTGAATTATGAGAACTTGGCAAACAGAAATGGAAATGTTATAGCAAAAGACTGGTTTAGTCTTTATGTGAGACATCATGAATCGTGTCCCATATGCTTTGGATATAGGATCGATTACATGTGCTATATTCATCCTTTCTAAAATTTTCCAAATGCCTAGGGCATTAAGAAGGGAAAAAGGTTTAAAACTGGATATGACTAAAAGGATTAAACAATTGTCGAGGACAATCTAAGGTTTACCAAAGATTGGTTGCTCAAGGACAGTTATAAGTGTAGTGATAATTCTGGAAGGACCATATTGACATAATCTGTAAGGAGGCAACTCTTGTTTAGAAGTGATAGTCAAAATGGAATCTGGAAATGTTTCAAAGTTAGAATTTTTCCAATCTGTTTAAGATTAGGAAACTTAATGCAAGAAGGATGTTTCTAAGGAGCTGATCTCCTTTGGAATACTCTGTAATGATTGTTGCCAAGTCTTTCTGACTTTGTGCATAATCATTACAAGAGGATCAATGCATATAAGTTTAGAATCTAACAGATTTCAGTAAATGACATGAATTTGGAATTCTTGCATTTGCAGTAAGGATTTGGGAGTGTGAAAAGAGAATCATTGAAGTTATGTTCAATTGATCTAGTTCACAAAGTAAAGATCATAGACAAACATAGTATGCATACTTGGTGTATGGCATGACTGGTGTTTAGAAAAACATAGTGTACATGCTTGGAGCATGGGACAACTATTGTTTTAAATTCAAGAATAATGTTGATAGCTGAAACAGTATACAATGAATAATGTGTAATCATATGGTGATAAATAAAAGGTGTTTTATTTATATTCATAAGTTCTGAGACCATATTGGATTCAATTATTATTGTGTTGCACTTTGCATGTTTTGACTTCCCGAATAAACTAGGTTATTCTTCCGGAATGACTAAGTTATTCAAACCATCCACAGTCGGTCATATGTTAGAAGTAGATATGAATTAAGACTGTCATGGGTTGGCTTGTAGAGGTCTAAGGTGTTGGACAAATGGCTACAACACTCATGAGTGCTCATAAGTTCTGAGTATTGGATTCAACCCGCGCTCATTGGAATCACTTCATGGATTTTATCACGAGTGATCATGAGATGATAATATCTTATATTCTTCAAACCTTGAGATATGAGTTGTTACTATGAGTTGGTTGTACATTGATTGCACGAAACTGCATTTGGTAACTCGGTGCTATAAAAACGTGTCTTTGTGTATGATTCAACAAGTAGTAGAACAAGCCATATGAGTCGAAGTTTATCCATTCCTTTTACCTTCGGGATAAAAGCGATATCTGTGGGCCCCTCGATGATTTGATGATGACAAATGGAAGTGCTCGGCCAGGCCAAGACTGGTTTGATTTGTTCAATTAGTCAGTCGTCATAAATCGGAAATCGGGAAACAACAAATGGACAGAGAGAATGATTATAATCCATGTCTCAGTCCATATGATATCTAGAATGGAGGAATATATGATCCCTTATCTAATGGACAAGTCATTAACAAAGGTCAGAGTTCATCTACAAGGTCAAAGTTCGACAGAAGCTTTTGAGAGCTACGATTGCCAGTTGGTTCCTGAAGTCATACGCAATAATAGTTTTAGACTTATCCAAGTGGGAGACTGTTGGATTAATGTCTAAGTCCATAAATATAATTGGTAAGACTTGACCCGACCCGACATGGTCCATTTGGGTTGCATACCATCATGCACTTGGATAGACTAAATGAGAGAAATAAGACACTTATGGTTATTAATATATATTATAAGTTCTAGTATATTAATAATAAGAATAATGAGATTATTTAATTAGTATTGATCTAAAATTAATCTAGGATTAATTATGTGATCAAAAGAAGACTAATTAAATATATGGGTTGATTGTGTAAATCATCCATACTTGTATAGTGGGCTAATGCTCCATGGATTATCTAGTTGGGCCAAAACCCATATGATGCTCCATGGATGCTCCATGGTATATTTGAACCCATGGATCCAAGGAAATGGAAAGTCATGACAATTAGAGTTTACCCTAATTGTATAATGATATAAGCATCTTATTCTTGAGAAAAATCGGCCACTAGAGAGAATAAGAAAGGGCTAGCCGATTTTCATGAAGTGTAGAATTCTCTCTAAGTTATTCTAAGTGTTGTGATGATTGTGAACCATTTGAGGTGTCACACTTGGGGCACTAGGGACTCAAGCTTCATGAAGACAAGCACCATCAAAGAGGTATGTATTCTATCTTGTTATATTGATAAGTTTTGTATGCTAGTTTAGAACAATACCTTGGATGTTCATATTTGCATGTATAATAGAGAAAACATAGATCCAAGGTAGTTAGGGTTGCATGTACACTTAGGAGTGTTAGAATGCTCATAACCCATCAAACCCTTCCATGAATGCTTTAATTGTGCAGGGCTCGGTAGCTGATGATGAGTTCGGTGGCGTGGAGGTCTGGTCAACCGACTCCGAAGATGATGAAGTAAGGAAGCCTTCACATGGAAAGGCTTATGTAGCGAAAGAAGAAAGCAGTGGAGGAAGATGCTTGATGGTGTCCGACGTTTCTCAGATGAGGGGATACAACACTGATGGTGGAAATGATGACAAGGAACAGCAGAATCTGTGCTTTACTGCCAAACCACTCAGCGTGTAGTTCAGTGAACTTGATGAACTGATCAAGAAGGTACAATCAGTTTTTGTCTCATTTAAAGTCCCACTATGCTCTTATGAAAAGGAATTAAAAAGTTTTAATTCGAGAATCTCTCATCTAGATAGTAGTTTAACTCAAACTCGGGTCACCAATTCTAACTTAACTGATCAATTAAGTAGGGTGTCTTCAAAGAGTGAGGAACGGAGGATGTGGATCGAAATGAAGGAGTCGGAGTTAATCAAAATAAAAGATGAAAACATTTATTTGCAAAGAGACAATTTAAAGCTTTTGAAACAGCGAAATGTTTTTTGTCTAATTGCCAAACGTCTTTATTCTAATATTACTCAGCTTCATTTGAATTGTGAAATAGGGCAAAAGATTCATCGCATGATTTTACCCTTTCTTGAGTTTAAGGAAGATGAAATTGATGCTGATGCTTATAATTGTGAGAGTATTATTTCGTATGAGGATGTTAATCAAACATATTTGTATGGACTGGACAAAATAGAATCTTTCATAAAATCCAAGGACCACAAGGACATGCTCAAAAATCTTCTGGATGAAAATGATAAACTGAAGCTAAGAACCGAAACCATACAAAAATTCGACTCACTGAATGTCAATTTAAGCTCAGAAAATAAGATTGATGTTGAAAATGCATTTGAGCTTAATGAAGACGATAATATGAGTGAAATTTCTGTAGAGGACACAGTTGATTGTTCAGAATTTGTCAAGAATGAACCCGAGAACCACAAAAATCTTATTTCAGAAAATTCTATGGAGTTTGCTCGGTTGTCCCAACAAAAGTCCTCGATTCTTGTAGAGAAGGCAGTTGTATACCAAAAAGTTAGAACCACTCCGAATCAGGTGTACAAAGTCACAGGTGTAACAGAACATCAGACTACTGAACTAACAGCTATTGTGAACGAAGACAATGCTGATGGTTGTGACGAGTTCTTTTGGTCAGCTCCCATTGACAATGCTGATGAAACGGTAGGTCTGTCTGAAAGGACTTCATGGAAAAGCAAAGGCAGATACATACCAGAACCTTTAAATAAACCTGATGGCTTCAACGTGGCAAGTACCAGTGGAACTAAAGATGTCCCTCAAGAGAAAGAAATTCCTGCAAAAGAAGTCACATCTCCAAGTGAAACAACATCGGTTCAGAGTGGATCAGCCAATGAAAATCAAAAACATAAAGCTAACATCCATCATCAACCAAAGCAGATGACAAGTCAAAAACGGGAAAGGAATCAGAGATACAGGAAGAATCTCTCAGAAAGAAAACAATTTTGGCAATCGCAAAATGCCTATTTCTCACATCAAGACAGGAATTTGAAACCAGCGAAAAATCCTGTTGGATCGACGGAGGGTAATAACAACCGAAAGCAGAGTCTCGGTTCTGAGTGAAATAACAACCAAAAGCAGAGTCTCGGTTCTGAGCGAAATAATAACCGAAAGCAGAGTCTCGGTTCTGAGCAAAACAACAACCGAACGCATAGATTCGGTTCAGAAAATAATTTCAACCGAAAGCACAGGTTCGGTTCGGAGAGCAAAAGAGACCAAAAGTCTAGATTTGGTTCCACTGATAATCAAAACCAAAAGAGTCACCTAGAATATCAAATCAAGAAATCATCTGAGTCTAAATTCTCTCATTCTAATTCTCATTCTTCTTCTCAATCTCATTCTAATTCTTCCAATCATTCCTCATCTCAATCTCATTCTAATTCTTCAACTGACCTGAAAGGAAAATCTGAGGTTTCGTCAATTAAATCAGAGATTAAACCAAAAACTCTAGATACAAAGATTAAGGTTTACACCATCAAAAAGAAAAATGAAACAACTTCGATAAAAAGAACATTTTTTGTTGATATCTCTTTTTCTGCTCCTGTTTCTGTGAAAGGCTCACGTGGACCCAAGAAAATTTGGGTTCCTAAATCTATTTAATTTGTGCAGGTTATCAGTGACGAGCAGTTTGACGAAGAATGGTACATTGATAGTGGCTGCTCGCGTCACATGACAGGAAGGAAGGAAGAGCTAAGGGAATTCAGATCTCTTTCAAATGGTGGAAACGTCAAATTTGGGAACAACTCCTTCGGCACCATCAAAGGCTACGGGATGATTACAAACGGTGATTTCTCAATCAAGAAAGTTGCATATGTAGAGGGACTACAACACAACGTCATCAGTGTATCTCAGCTTGTTGGAGGTACTGGTCTCAAGGTCTCATTCGATGATGATGGTTCGGAAATTATTGAGAAGAAGACGAACAAAGTTATTCTCAAATCAGAGCGCAAAGGTGACATGTTTCCCCTAAATCTCAAACCAATCAAAGGAAACCCAGCCATCTGCCTGTTATCCAAAGCACAATCTGACGAAAGCTGGCTATGGCACCGAAGACTATCTCATCTCAACTTCAAAGATATCAACAAACTTGTAACTGGAGGTCATGTTAGAGGTCTTCCATTGCTCAAGTATGATAGAGATCATCTATGTGCCGCATGTGAAATGGGGAAGCAGAGTCGTCAAAGTCATCCATCTATAATTAACACTAAAGTTGTTGAACCACTAGAATTACTTCATATTGATTTATGTGGTCCATCTTCTATAGAAAGCATTGGTGGTAGCAAGTATATTCTTGTTATTGTTGATGACTTTTCACGTTTTACATGGGTGTTCTTTATGAAGCTTAAATCTGAAGCGACTCACAAGCTAAAAGTGTTCATCAAGCAGATTGAAGTACAGCTGAAGAAGGTCGTTCGTAATATCAGAAGCGACAATGGGTTGGAGTTCAAAAATAAAGAATTTGAAGAATTCCTGGAAGAAAAAGGAATCAGTCACAACTTCTCAGCTCCCTACACACCTCAACAGAACGGGATTGTCGAAAGACGAAACCGATCCTTATGTGAAGCTGCCCGAACAATGCTAAGTTTTGCTTCCTTACCTTTATATTTTTTGGGCTGATGCGATTTCTACGGCTTGTTTTACACAGAACAGGTCTTATCTTAACAAGCGCTTCACTCTCACTCCTTATGAGATCATCAACAACAGGAAGCCGAACGTGAAGTTTTTCCATGTGTTTGGTTCCAGGCGTTTCATTTTCAATTCCAAAGAACACCGCAACAAGTTTGATGTCAAAGCCGACGAAGGGATATTTCTGGGTTATTCTCTTACTTCCAAAGCGTACAGGGTGTTAAACAAGCGTTCAAGGAAAATAGAAGAAAATTACTACGTGACTTTTGATGATAGCTATGTTAAAAAGCTAAAGGCTAACACAGACACAGCTGGAGAAATCTTTCCTCAAACTGGCCAAGTCACAGCCTCGATCGGTAATCTATTTGAGAAATTCATGGAGCTCTTTGATGAACCAGAGAAGGCCACTATTTCTGAGGCCAGTGCAGCAGATAACAGGGTAGATCACTTGAAGCAACTTATTGACGATGCTGCAAGAAGAATGAATGAAGAAGAATCAGGTTCACAAGACCCACCCCAACACAATGCATCAGTCGAGGGGGAGGATCCACCTTCATCCCAACCAAGTTCAGTAGTTGAGGGGGAGCCCAGGTCTCAAACCGAAAGTGCTTCACCAACCGAAAGTGCCTCACCAACCGAAAGTGCTTCACCAACCGAAAGTGCTTCACCAACAGAAAGTGCTTCACCAACCGAAGGTGCCTCAACACCCGAAGGCTCAACACCTCAAGAAACCACTAAAGCTCAAGATTCACAAGACATTCCTGTAAGATCATCTGTCGAGGAGGAGCATGCTGATATGTCATACGACTTCGACAGTCTGTCCGAACCAGAAGAAATGATAAATACTGAATTAGATCCATCTGTTGATCCAAACTTCCCTCCTCTCACCAAATGGACCAGAGATCATCCTGTCACTCAAGTTGTTGGTAATATCTCAGAAACAGTTCTGACTCGATCACAACTCAAGGCAAAACAAGCATCCTTGTTCTCAAAAGTCGAATTCTGCATGTTTAACTCATTCGTATCAAAAGTTGAACCAAAGACAGTTAATACTGCTCTTGATCACTCCGATTGGGTTCAAGCTATGCAAGACGAACTGAATGAATTTGAAAGGAACAAAGTCTGGCGACTTATTCCAACTCCTCCAGATGCCTCAGTTATTGGTCTCAAATGGGTCTTTAGGAACAAACTTGACAAGGAAGGGAACGTTATAAGAAACAAAGCACGTCTGGTCGTAAAAGGATACTGTCAGGAGGAAGGCATTGACTATGAAGAGACTTTCGCTCCTGTAGCTAGGCTGGAGTCAGTGAGAATATTTCTTGCCTACGCTGCTCACAAAAACTTTGAGGTATTTAAAATGGACGTCAAGTGTGCATTTCTCAATGGTGATCTCGAAGAAACAGTGTATGTGGAGCAACCTCCTGGATTCGTGAATGAAAAGCATCCCAATCATTGTTACATTTTGGATAAAGCCGTGTATGGTCTGAAACAAGCACCGAGAGCCTGGTATGAAACGCTAACTAAATTTTTAAAGATGTCCAAATTCAAACAAGGATCGGTTGACCCAACCTTCTTTCGCAAAAAGGAAGGTAACCACCTTATGATCATTCAAATTTATGTCAATGATATCATCTTTGGCTCCACGAATCCTAGCCTAACAGCTGAATTCAGGAAGCTGATGGAGACTAAATTTGAAATGAGCTCGATGGGTCCCATTAACTTTTTCCTTGGTTTAAATATTAGACAGAGACCTGAAGGCATCTTTATCAATCAGGAAGCTTACACTAAGACTCTCTTAGATAAATTTGGCATGATGGGAGATTCAAAAGTCAAAGTCCCAATGGTGTTCGGCACTAAGCTCACCCCATCCCTGGATAAACCGGCTGTTGATATTACATTATATCGTCAAATGATAGGCTCTTTAATGTATCTTACTGCTAGCAAGCCTGACATAATGTTTTCTGTTTGTTACTGTGCTCGGTTTCAGGCAAATCCTCGGGAGCCTCACATGCTTACAGTGAAGAACATATTACGTTATCTCAAAAGAACTACCTCTTTAGGTTTGTGGTATCCTTCTAACTCAGGCTTCTTCGTTCAAGCCTACTCAGATGCAGACCTTGGTGGTTGTGGTCTCGACAGGAAAAGCACCACTGGCAGCTGCCAATTCCTCGATGGGAAGTTAGTTAGCTGGCAGTCAAAGAAACAAACGTGCGTGTCTCTGTCTACTGCTGAAGCAGAATACATCGCCGCTGCTTCCTGTACCTCTCAAGTGATTTGGATCCAGAGTCAACTCCGAGACTATGGACTCAATATGAAAAAGATCCCACTATATTGTGACTCTGAAAGTGCAATCAGGATTTGTCATAACCCAGTGCAACACTCCAAGACCAAGCACATTGCACTGAGGTATCACTTCATCAAAGATCACGTGGAAGATGGAAACGTTGAAGTACACTTTGTTCGAACCACTGAACAGTTGGCTAATGTCTTTACCAAATCTCTTCCTGAAGCAACTTTCAACAAAATTCTTCAAGGCTTAGGTATGATGGTAGGAGAGTCGGTCCCCAATCCTCAAATCTCTAACTAAGAATCAGGAACCGAAATAGCCAGACCGCTCGGTCTCTCTCTACTCTGAAGATTTAATGGAACCGAAGTAGACAGACCGCTCGGTCTCTCTCTGCTCTGGTGATCTAATGGAACCGAAATAGACAGACCGCTCGGTTCCTCTCTGTTCTAAAATTTTCATGTCACCGAAATACACAGATCGCTCGGTCTATCTCTGCTTCATCTTTTTTTTTGTTGTACATTTTATCTTTTCTGTTTTTATTTCTTTTTCAGAAAAATTTCAAAATCACAAAAATATATTTTATCTTTCTGTTTTTAATTTTTTTTTTCAGAATAATTTCAAAATCACAAAAACATTTTATCTTTTTATTTCATTCCGTTTTCTTACTTATTTCCACTAATCGCAAGTCCTGGTTGATGTAAGTTTTGCACAGGTAAATACAAGTATCACCTTCGATAGTGTTCACCCAGGTGTTTTATCTTTCACTCAGACTAGTTAGATGTCCCTAGAAGCATGCTGTTGTATGTTATCACAAGCCTCTATGACCTTGAGTAAGCCTTAATGATTCGATCAATACCTATCGTTTCTTCCCGATCAGGCTATTTTTTTTAACACTCGGTCTAGAGCTACCTTACTCTTCTCATTTGAAACATGAGTTGCTCTGCTTTGTCCCACTTTTGTAGCAGAAGGTACATTCGGTCTCTTAACCACCTCTTCAAATTCTACATTTACCTTCGATTCCCTAAAGTAACCCTTGATGCTTTCGATCTTAACCACTAAAGCTTATGGTTACACAACATCTGTGTTTATGATCTTGGATTCGTTTACCACGTTCCTCGTGAAACCCAACATCCAATACCTAAAATGAATTGACGGTGTGTGTTATACTCAAACTGGTACTTGAAAATCTCATTTTCTGTTTGCGTGATCTTTTATGAAATCGTCTCTACCTAAGACATTTCTTCCCAAAGAGGTCCAGTTTATTTTTTTGAGATTTTTGTTTATCCCATACTTGTCACTCGATAATTCCCACCTACCTGTTCAACAGATCACATCGGTCTCACAGGTACCTCTACCAACACTCAGTTTTATGTTGAGACTTGATGTTCGGTTAGAGGACAGCCACCCCACAGCCGATGCTTAAAAGATGCCTTTCATTGTTTCTTAACAGACAATTGATCGTATTTCTAGGGAAACCGCACAAGCACTTCAATTCTCTCTTGGCTTTGAAGGAAGTGATTCTTGCCCGGAATCTTCCGCCTTCTGTCTTCTTTATAGACAACACTCACATCTCAAACACCTTTGATTTATTTCTTTATCTTTCACACTCTTATGCACGAAAATTAATTTTTCCAACATTCTGATTGCTGTTTGGTATGTGGTTTTAAGTTACAGTTGTAACCAAACAAGGGCACAAGGGATTTCAAACGGTACAAAAATATGATTTGGGCGCGTGCAGTTGATTCGTTTCACACCCAAGTGTGCTGACGTATTCCTGGGATAAACCATAACATCCAATCGCGCTTTTTCAGGCGACGTTTTGGTTCCCTCATCATCTCGATTTTCTCTCTCCAGTGAACGGTATAAAAAGGGGTGATCGTGTTCTTTGGCATTTACCACTCACGTAATCTCTATCTCTCTGAAAAGTTTCCACTGTTCATCTTCTTCTTCAATTCAACAATGGCGACTTCTTCTTCTGCACAAGATCAAACTGCCTCTTCATCTTTGCTTTCCATCAAGCCTAATCAGAATATGATTATCGAGATGACCCCTTTCTTATATGATGCGTACATGCTTCATGTGGTGGAATGTCTAAAATATTCCCCATTGCTGTTGGCACTCACGCAGGTGGAAGCCGTTCCAATGTCCCTGCTTTCTTAAGTCTACACAACAGCAACTTATGACAAACATAAAGATCGCATCTACTTCACCATCCATGACAAGAAAACCTCCGTTTCAAAAACCAAGTTTTGCTCTCTTCTAGGGCTTGCAGTTGATTCTTCCGTCATCTCACCGGATTTTGTCACTACTACCCAACTGTTCTCGATGATGTACGAGATGGGCTATACCGATGTTCTTACAACAATCGCGAAGGTCAAGAAATCCTGTCTTCCTTCTTAATGGAATGGCTTGCTTACCCTTTTAATCAAGGGTTTAGCGGAACGTTGTGGTGGTTCTGATACCACGAGTAAAGGATTTCTCACCATTCTCTATGGTCTTTACAATGGCATCAACCTCGATTATGGCTCCATAATCTGGTCTCAAGTCGTTCAGAGTCTAAACACCACCACCCGGTACTCCGAGATCTCTTGTGGACGTTTTTGGACGCTCATCACGAAGAAGGTCATGGATTCTCTAGAAATCCCTGTGATGAAGGATGCTCTTCTGGCTTCAATTGCCTCTTACCACACGAAGAAGATTATCGTTTCTGATCCAAGTAAGTTTCTACATTATGGATTAATCCCTGAATCCATGTACAGATGTGTCACGCCTCACAGCCAGATCATGGCGGACTATAGCACCAGAACTCCCTTGCCTCCAAGGGTTCTGTCCGACGAACAAAAAGCCGCATTGGAAGCCCTTGATCAACCTGCCAACCGAGGCAAGAGGGCTAGTAAAAAGGAGAAAAAGGAGAAGAAAGAATCTGAATCGCAAAAGGGGAGAAAGCCAAGATCCTCCAAGCGTAAACATGATGCCGATGAACCTTCTCGATCCAAATCCAAGAAAGTTAAGAAGATGGCTAAAAGGGACAAAGGATCCCCTTCTCTTGGCTTTGCTCCACATGACCAATCCGACACAGAGGCTGCTGCTCCTCATGTTTCTCCAACAAAGCCAACTCCTGCTCAGTCTCCTCAACAACCATCCTCTCCTGCAGCCACTCATCTTCCCTCTCCACCAGCATCTCCCAAAATTACAAAAGCACCCACTCCACCTCCTTCTCCTAAAATTCCTACCCTACCCCATCACCGAAACAGACGGTCCCACTTTCTGTTCCTATAATCACCCCTCCCACTACAACAGCACCAACCATTCCTTTCTCTGTTAGTATACCTACCTCTTCTATCCCCACTCCAATCATCACCGAATCGGTTACCACCACCTCTTCTCAGCCACCAGTTACAGTCAATGTATCTGATACAGGGGCTACTACTGTGGTTGAAACCCCCGTCATCAACATCCCACAATCACCTTCTCCATCCTCACACTCCGGTGCTACTTTGGGCGGTGATGATGAAGAGTACGATTCTCTTTATTATAGCCCTTACCGGATTCCCACAGATACTGATGCCGATACCCCTATTACCAGTCAGCAGCTTCAAGAAATTCATGACAAACTCGACTGTTTGCTGGCTGACAATAAAGCCTATGGGGGTGTGGTGCTCAAAGCCTTCATCGAGTCTGCGATCAAGACGTATACCGATGCTTTGGACCGTTCTACTGATGCCACTGATAACTCAGCAGCTTCATGCTCCAAAGCTACTAAGGAAGTCTCTGAGGTTGTTCACACAACTCAGATCTTTCTTGACTCTCTCAAAGCACATGTTGATGCTAATGCGGCCAAGTTTCAGACGTCTGTAGACTACTTTTCCGCTACCCTTCAGGGTGAAACCTCCAAGTTTGAGGCTCTACGTGCTGACCTCAAAACTGAATCCACCTCTTTTCTCAAATCTTTGGATTCACGTTTTGCTTCTCTAGCAGCAGAGAGTACCTTAAAAGAAGATCTTGTCAAGCATCAGGCAACTATTGACCTTCAGAAGATCCAACTGGCCCAGGCTCAACAAGAAATCTCTTTGCTGAAAACTCAGCGGGCTGTTCTTCAAGGTTGCGCTGGTGATGTCAAGAATATACTGTCAACTGTCCTCGACACTCATGATCCCTTTCTTACCCTTACCATCAGACAGCATCTCCAGGTTAAACTCCTTCCTGCAATTAACATGTTGAGCGAAATGAAGGGTGTCTCGGAGAAGCTTGTTCTTCCGAGACAAGGGGGAGAAAAGGGTATTTCAAAGACAGAACCGAAGGTTAATTTAGCTTCGGGTTCTGGAAAACAATTTCTTGTTGAGAGCGAGTCAGATACCGATGAAACTATTGCTGAAGCTCTTCAACGAAAGAAAAGGGACAAAGAGCTGGATGAAACAATGAAAATAGCTCGAGAGGCAGAGGCCAAAGAAAGAAAAATCAAGGAGGATGACGATGCTATACAAGCCAAGAAGACTCTGTTCTTAGAATGGGACAAAGACACACTCATCAATCAAGCGATTGAGTTTCCCTCCATATATTTGTTGGAACCAATTGCATCCTTTGAGTGTGAGAATACCAAAGACTCACAGTTTGACATGCCGATCACACGAAAAGCTTTTACATTTCATTGCTTCGATGTCACTGCTGATGTCCCTCATCCAAACTTGAAGGTTGACAGAGAATTAATAGATTTTTATCTGAAGTATGGTCAACCACAGTACTTGACATGGAGTGCACAGAAGATAATTAAAGTCAAGGTACTGAAACCAACACAGGCTGGGAAATTTGTGAATGTTAACTTCAAAATCAACAGAGGAACGGCCAACACAAAACATTTTATTTCTCTGGCAGATCTTCCCAGTCTGAATCCTCATGATTGGATTCTGCTATACAACATTCTTCTCTCCAATCAAAGGGAGTATGAACCGATTCTGAAACATCTCAAAAGAATGTTGGCTTCCTATATCCATGAGCTCACCACTATGGATCAAGAAATAGCAAAAATAATGAACAAGAAACCAACTGTCAAGCCTCTTTCCAAGACAGGAGACGTTCACAAAATGAAGTTAGGCCAAATTGACTCTTCAAATCTGACGGTCATGTTCACAAGAGGCGACAAGCACAAGTTCCTGTTTGCTTTGGTAGACAAGCATCTGTTTTCAACAGACTGTCTGGAGCATATGATAAACATCATTCACCGATGCAAGCAGAACTCCACAGCAGACAAGAAGAACTTCACTGATATGCTTCGATGGTATATTACCTTCAGGCATCACATTCTGGCTATTATACCGAGGATTTTTGAGACGATGAAGAAGCCATCTGCTGTTAAAAGGGAATGAAGGCTCTGTGCCAAAGACGCAAAGGGAGAGATTGTTGAAGATTAATGTGTTGCGTCTTGGGCCCTCATGTTTTACAGCCGGATTGGGCTTGTCAATCCGTGCTTATCTAGAATAGCCTTCTTTTTCTTAGAAAAACTATTAGGGTTGTATTATAAATATATGCATGCATGTATGCGTATTGTAACGGTTGTCACTCTCATTGATTATTTGTAAACCCTAAAATCCTCTACAGTTGATGTTCTTTATCGAGCTCTTCTGAGGATTGTTTATCAAATCATTCGACACCTTTTGATCCATTTACTTGTTCTTAATTGATTATCTAGTTGTTTCTCTACCTGTTTCATTGATCTAATCGATCTCCAAGTTTGTTTTTTAAACTCAACAATAACATCATTTAATGTAAACATATTATCTTTAATTCATTACAAATAAATTTAATTTCTAAAGTAATTATGTTTGATTTTTATAAGATAAAATATGTTTTCATATTTTGGCAAAATATTTTTGTTTGTGCATTAATCTATATATATATATATATATATATATATATATATATATATATATATATATATATATATATATATATATATATATATAAGTTTATAACCCGTGAGAACCACGGTTATCAAATTAATTAAGCTTTCATAGCAAAAGCTTAAAATTATTAATGAATTGTTTCATATAAATTGTTATTTAAGAGATATGCTTCTAGTTATATAAAATTATAATCGTTGATTTAAATAAATATATTAAATTATATCACCTTATAACATATATTAATTTTATTATATTTTTTATTCTAATGTTACTAATTTAATATACTTAAAATGTGAAATTCAAAATTTGAAATTTGAAATAAAAAATCAATTATCAATTTAATTGATTAGATTGACAAATTTAAAATTCAAAATTTAAATAGATAATTAATAGGTTGACATGTGGCATAATAGGTGGCATATAATATTAATAATTATTTCTAATTTTATAACACTTGTCAATAGAAAACTAAACATATTCATTTATATATATATATATATATATATATATATATATATATATATATATATATATATATATATATATATATATATATATATATAATTGAGTATTTAATTGTATAAATAAAATGTTTTGAATTGTTCTATCACTCTATCACAATCAATAGCACTTGGGTTTTTAAGAAGTTTACTTTGCCACAATTTAAGTTAAGTAGTGTTTCCTTGTATGTATTATTATAATAAATTATTAAATCAATTCTTTTTAAAAGTCTAAAGAAGACATATCCTTTTTAGACATAGGCTTCATAGGTCCATCACCGATATGGTGTTTGCCATATCTCTCCAATACACGCGTTTCAAAGTTATCACAAAAAGGAAAGAAAAAAAAATACTTTTTATATATATATATATATATATATATATATATATATATATATATATATATATATATATATATATATATATATATATATATATATATATATATATATATTTATGTTCAAATGTTTTTACTATCTATTGTATGCATGTAAGATTTATTATAGATCAATTATTTTAATTATTTTAAAAAATTAATTATTACATATTAAATGTTGAAGATTTAATTAATACATATTTTAAGAAAGTAATATATATATATATATATATATATATATATATATATATATATATATATATATATATATATATAGTTCAATAGATAACCATAATTGTTGGTTGCCCAAGGAACCGAATATTTTTTTCAAGTCCTACAGCTTATTCTTTATCGAAAAAAACTAAAAATATCTAAATTGATAACTTAGCATTATGAATGTTAAATATATTTTTCGATTCACCGTGTGAATTTTCAAAGATTGACATTGTAAATTTGACAATCGGAAAATGGATAAAAAATTATAAATTTCTGTATTATTATTATTATTATTTTTTTTGATAAAAAATAAGTTGTAAAAGTTGAAAAAAAAGATTGGTGGTTCTATTGTTATTATGGTTCTCTATTTAACCTCACCCATATATATATATATATATATATATATATATATATATATATATATATATATATATATATATATATATATATATATATATATATATATATATATTAAACTATACTATAAAGCATATTATTTATATCTTGAATTTTAAGATGTATAACATATAAAGCTTTTTATACAAAGCAATTATGTATTACAAAATCAATAATAGTTGTCAAAATTTTGAAGACTAGAATTATGTAATGTTATTAAAAATTTAATTTGAAGCAAAATTAACATTTTTATATATTAAATTTATCTATATAAATTAATTTATATATCTTAAACGAGAAAGTGATAATAATTAATTTACATCAAATGTATAAATAAACAATATAAATAAAAGTTTTAAACATAATTATTTTAATTAAAAGTGGTAATTTTTTTATAATATAACAACTTATAATAAAATATAATAATTATTTACCGGTAAGTAAACTATTCGCAAAAAGAGTTATTTATCGTTGTTGCTTTGCGCAGACACATCTAGTGTTTGTGTGTGTATGTGTTTGTGTGGGTGTGTGTTTATATATATATATATATATATATATATATATATATATATGTATATATATATATATATATATATACACTTGAAATATTCTAAGTAGAATTTTATACTGTAAATATTTTAATGTTATTTTTAGAATGTTCGAATATTCTAATTATCTACTAGATTTGTCAGATATATAAATATTTTAATATTCTACTAGAATATGTAAAAAAAAGGTAATTTTTTTTGGAAAATATAAATGACTAAAATAATATTTAAACTGTTTTTTTCGAAAAGTTTCATTTATTTTGCATTTTAAAAATGTTTTTTTATCTAAAAAATGAGTGGTTATGATTGTGTCTCACGTCTTACTAAATTAAGTTGTTTCACGTGAATCTAACCATATATATATATATATATATATATATATATATATATATATATATATATATATATATATATATATATATATATATATATATAAGTTCAATAAAGAATCATTATTAATTAAAAAATTAAAAAATAAATCTTGAACGTTAGAAGAAAATGTTATGGACAGCCAAGACATAGGTCGTAGATCTGTACAAAGAACATGAATGTATATGATTATACCAAGAAACTCACTTCATTTTTTAAATATTTTTTTAGGTCATGTTTTTTGTTGGAAAAAAAAATTATATAGCATTATTCGTTACTTTTATATAGAGATCCATATTAATATATAAAAAAAAAAAATTAATTTTCTTATTTTATTTTTTGCTTCATACAACTCCTCCATTCAAATTTTCTTTTTTACTTCATGCTACAATTCTATTCATATTTTCTTATGATTCTGAAGTGTATTATAGAGGATAATTCACACATAAATAATTATTCTACTTATTTTTTAAAGAATTGTTGATAAATTACTAATTACTCGATAACATATAATAACTTTCATGGTTAATATTCAATATAAATGATAACGATGCATAAAATTAGTTAAAATATATCGATTATTTAGTCCATGTTCACACTTTGATTATAGATATGAATTAAAAGTATTTATGTGGTTGCTCGTTAAAACATATATATCAAATTTATATGTAAATTCGAACAAAATTTCATATTCACATGTGACTAATGAAATTAAATTTGAATCGACGTAAATCCTTTTGATTTTTTTTTTTTGACGATTTTATTCTTTTTATCATACACAAATAAATTTAATGATAATAATAGATGAATTTATTCAAATTCACATACAAATAATCAATAATAGCCAGAAAATTGGTATATGTATAAACATTTTTATATATATATATATATATATATATATATATATATATATATATATATATATATATATATATCATATATTATATTACCTCTACGGTGTATAATCCTTTATCATTAGGCGTATGATTATACCTCCCTTATCATGCCAGTACGCTGAAGCGGCAGATGAAAAAGGTGTGGCTGAGGTTAAATCTATACATCTTTAATTTTTCCAAAATCTCAAAGGAATCGTCTTCTTTGTGTGTGTATACAATCCCTAAAGAAATATAACATCCTATGTGATATTTTGGTTCAACTACCCAGATGTCTCGTTTAATAATCATTGGCAACGTTTTTATTTCTGTAATAACATTATTGAACAAATTATAATATTTCCCCCATTTAGAATTATTACTCTAAAGTGGATAATAAAACTTGATGCTAAGTCCTTTCTGAGTGTCCTTCGGTAAGTCAGAAAGTAGTATTAAGTCAGGATTGAAGGGGAAGAATTCAAGCCTTCCTAGTAATGCTCCTGTTTTCGCCATTGAAAATGGTAAAGGGTAGAAACGGAAGGCTGCTCCTAAAGCTAACTGAAAAAACAAGGCACACACAGAGTCATCAAGCAACGAGCCAAAGACGAAGCGCAACTCAGACATTCCAGTTGTTAGTGATCCCAAAGAGCCACTTGTTACTATCGTAATGAGAAGGGCTATTTTTGTTGCATTAAGTATCTAAACCCATAACAATTTTGGTATGTACTTGATTTGATTATGAGCATGGTCCTTTTGGGTTGCCTTCACTATAGCAACCGATAGGATGAATTATGGAGAAAGAGAATTAATTATGATTTATTAATATTTTAAAAGAATAATATATTAATTGAGAAATCATATTATTTAATTAGTATTGATCAGAAATTAATTTGGAATTATTTTGGTGATCAAAAGAGACTGATTAAATTAACAGGGACTGATTATGTAAATTGATAATATGTATAGTTTGGGCTTATGGACCATATTGGCAAAAGGTGGACAAAATCTCTATGAGAGTCCTTAAGGATTTCGTCCAAGGCTTGTCCAATTGGAATCCATATGTTGCTTAGGGACTAAGCAAGGTAACTAGGGTTTCCAAGTTGAAAACCCTAGTAATCCTCAACTATAAAAGGGACCCCAATGGCTCTCAAAATCGGCCTATGCCTTTAGAAGGAACCCTACCCGACTTTTGAATCCTTCTCCTCTCTCTCTCTCTTGTTCTTCCTTGTTGCTAGTGGTGTTTGTGACTCCATTAGAGGTGCAACACTTGCGGCACTAAGCTTTCACAGGTCAAGGAACTCTTGTTATTACTACATAACAAGTTGAGGTAATCATTCTTAATTGTTTATTATGTCAATTTCGAAATAAGCATGCTAGATTAGGGTTTATTGCTTTGGTATTCATAGTTGTATGTTTAAGTTAGAAAACCCTATATCAAAGCAATTAGGGTTGCATGTACACCATATGAATGATGTTATGCTAATAACCAAACAATTTTAAGAGGAGTTCCACTAAATACTTGCAAAGCATCAAGGATGGCAAGGTGAAGCCAGGTATATACACTATTCAAACTAATAACTCACCATCTATGCATTCTTTGGTCCTTAAGATGGGATGCGGATTTCACATTTATTATGATTTACAGGGGCTAAAAGAAAGTGAGGAGGTGGAGCATGGGAAGATGAAACTAATCATGGGAAACAGGAAATCTTCTTCTGTTACCAAGATTAGGACTTATCAACTTGTGCTTAGTAGTGATGTTAGGATTAGCTTAGTTGAATATTCCTACTCGTCAGAAATGACATGAAACGTTATTTATTTTCATTCATTGCTTAGACAAGGTTTTCGCTACTCTTTTGATGATTTGAATGGTTCGATTCTAGTTTATAAAAATGGTGTTTTTATATTTGAAGCTTTACCTTGTAATGGTGTGTATGATATTGTGACTTGTGTTGATAGCTTAGGCAATATTGTATTTCACATCGATTAGTCTAAAGGTTTAGACAAGGCATGCTTGTGACATTGTCGTCTAGGGTACATTAACAAGAAATGCATCGCCCAACTCCAAAAGGATGGAGTCTTGGAATCATTTGACCTAAGGGCAAATGATTAATATGAATCTTGTCTTTTGGTGAAGATGACAAAATCACCTTTCATTGGATCTTGTGAAAGAGGCGAGGGTTAGTTAGATCTCATACACACAGATGTGTGTGGACCCTTCAGATCCACCACTAGAGATGCTAATCGATTTTATATAACATTTATAGATGATTATAGTAGATATGGTTATATCTACTTGATCAAACATAAATAAAAAACCTTTGAAAAGTTCAAAGAGTTTATGCATGAAGTCGAGAATCAATTAGGTAGGAAGATAGAGATGCACTGATCTAATAGAGGAGGAGAGTATCTTAGTATCGAGTTCCATGCCTACTTCAAGGAATGTGGGATAGTTTCACAATTGAGTCCTCCTAGGACACCACAAATTAATGGTGTGGTTGAGAGGCGCAATCGAACGTTGTTGGATATGCTTCGTTCCATGATGAGTCAAGCCCTTCTTCCCATTTCCTACCGGGGGGGGGGGGGGGTATTCCTTAGAGATAGCCGCCCACATCCTCAATCTTGTCCCTACTAAAAAGGTTGCCAAAACACCTCATGAGAGGTGGAGAGGGAAAGTTACCTCGTTAGCACATATCAAAGTCTGGGGTTGTGAAGCTGTCGTTGGAATAGAAACTCATGACAAGCTAGAAGCCAGAAGTGGGAGATGTGTTTTCATTGGCTACCCAAAAAATTCATTTGGATATTTGTTCTACAAGCCTAGTGAAGACGTGGTCTTTGTAGTACAAAGAGGGGTCTTTCGGAAGAGAGAGAGAGCTCATATGCAAAGAGGATAGTGGGAGAAAAATTGACCTTGAAGAGATTCAAGAGTCAACCAATGAAGGAACCTTAGAAGACACTAGCACTCAACAAGAGGAAAAAAATTCCAGTTGAGCTAGTTGACAATTCATTAGAACTTCTTCGTTGAAGTAGAGTTAGCCTGCCAACTGAGTTCTATGGTTTCCATATAACTTCAGATGGTGATATGCTTATCAGTGATCAAACACTGAGAAATTTGGATGAGCCAGCTAACTACAAGGAAGTAATGGCATGACCTGAGGTAGCCAAGTGGAAGGAGGCAACACACAGTGAGATCAAGTCCGTGTATGCCAACCAAGTTTGGAATTTGGTTTATCAACAACCTGGTCGAAAGACAGTTGGTTGCAAATGGATCTAAGAAGACTGACATAGATGGTAATGTGCACACATTCAAGGCACAACTGGTTGTGAATGGCTTTACTCAAACCAAAGGGATTGAATATTATGAGACCTTCTCACCAGTAGCTAAGATTAAATCTATTAGAATAATGTTTGCCATAGCTTCCTTTCATGATTATTAAATTTGGTAGATGGATGTCAAAACTACATTCCTTAATAGGAAGTAGGCTGAAGATGTTTACATGAGTTAGCCAGAGGGTTTTGTTGATGCAAAGTTTCCCAATAGAGTGTGTAAGCTTGAGAAATCCATCTATGTATTGAAACAAGCACCTTGCAGTTGGAATCTTTTCTACCATGAAAAAGTCAAAGAATTTGGTTTTTCTAGGAGTAAGGATGAGTCTTGCATATATGTCAAAGCAAGTGGGAGTGTAGTAATTTTCTAGTGTTTATGTTGATGACATACTACTCATGAGAAATGACATTCCAACCTTGCAAGAAGTAAAATCTTGACAAGAAGTAGATGCTAGAGTGATTAAGCTTATTGTCTAACATATGCTTCATGACTCCATACTTTTCATATAAAGATAAACCAGTACATCCTTAATCTAATAAAAGTATATAATCTAGGAAATAAATATATATTCAATATATATATTGAAGAGGCCTTTAGATCAATCGATATATCAAACAAATACAATAAATAAGAATAAGAGAAATTCACGAAGAAAAACTTTCACTAAGAAAGATAATCTCACAAAGAGATTATCGTGTGCACAAAGCGACGATTAGGGTTTGTGAAAGGCGTACCGATTCACAAACCTGTACAAGATAATATATACTGTTATTCTAGACAATCCCTACAATTCAGGGATACGCTAGCTAATAAATCAAGATAACTAAGGAAACAGAATAAATACATGATTTGTTACAATGCACTGAATAAACTAAACTAATACAAACAGAGCAGTTACACGCTGGTGCTGATGCTGAGACATGTGCTGACGCTGAGTCTATTTTAAACATAATCATATTTCAAGGTTTGACCTTACAATCTCCCCCAATATGATGATGTTCAAAACAAACTAAATAAAGACACCTCTGGAAAGAAATTGTTCATACTCAACTTCAGCTTCAATTTTAACTGGCCAGTAAGGACTGTCCAGCAATTCCTGTCTTCTGTTCAGCAGCTCCATGGCAATAAGAATGTGAAATTCTCCGGATAGATCTTGATGACTCATGCACATTTGCCTTAAGCCAACAAGGTGAGTGGTTGGAGCCTTTGGGATCTCAGTAGTTCGTTGAAAGCACATCCTCCTGTTTTTGTCTAGATAGAACATCCCGTGTTCAGGAGCTGAGATGAATTGATGCTGAACCGGATCAACACCTAGAGGAAGTGAATTGTAAATTACACCAGCACCAAAGTCTAGAACCAATACATCTTCACCATCAACATGAAACTTGGTTCTTCGAGATGTAGGAATTGACGACCTTTGGCCTTGATGCTGAGGTCGTTCTTTAGGAACAAGATCCAAACGCTGAACTTTCTTGATCAGCAGATGAAGAGCACAAGTCAGTTCTGAAGAGTGAGCTGAGGTTTGCTTGGATGCAAGATCGAGCAGTTCCATCCATTCCGAATACCCATATCTAATCAGCTCATCCCTCTTGACAACTTCAGTATATGAGTGCTGAGGACCTTGACGAGTGATCAGCAACGTAAGGATTTTCTCGTTTCGAGGTTTAGAAGCTTTGGCTTTGATGATCTTATCTCCACACATTCGTCGATTAAAAACATCTTCAAATCTCTTTCGATCAATCCGGTCAAGAACACTGTCAGTCTTAGGCTTGCTAGAGCTAGGAGGAGGTTGAGAAGACTGAGCCTTGGACTGAAATTCCAGGAACTTCTGCATCTGAGCTTCAAAAGATCCCTTGGCCTGAAGTTTGTGCTGAATAAGAGATTCATCAGCTTGAGCAATGTTCTTTAGAAGCTGAGCTCGATTGGCTTCATCAAGAATTTGCTTGACTTGATCAGGGGACATGTTCCATTCAGTGGCAAGGTTTGAAATACTGACAATGGACTTGGGTTTCTTCATAGTTGAAGAAGTATTAGTTTGAGAATGATCCAAGTCAGTATCTACTACCTTCCGCTTTCGAGACAACGGATGAGATTCTTCATTGGCAATGTCCGAATCCTCTCCTTGGACCGGAATGATGGGATCAGCAATAGGATCGACTAATATCGGATGAGATTCTTCAAGGTCTTCGAAGCTTTCTTGCTGAACTGGAATGAGAGGATCAATGATGTTCATGTCAAGAATTTGACATTCATCATCAGGTTCATCATGCTCTTCATCATGCTCACTGTCTTCAAACAATTTTTCAGTAGCTGCTGGACTATTATGCCCCACAGAATCAGATTCAGGAATGGGGTTGGATGATTCATGCTGAAAGATAGTGTTGTCAGCAGGTTCTGTGTCTTTCTCATTTGGTTCACCATCAGCATGAGCATTTGGTTCACCATCAGCATGATCATCAGCATCAGCATCATCATCAGTATCTCCCCCTTTTTGAGCATCATTAGATTTGGGACTAGAGGGAGGAGTAAGTAAGAGAACCTCCTTGATTTTTTGAACATCAGCCTCAATACGAAGCAGACGCTGACTCATGTCCCGAGTCAGTGACATTAGTTCAGAAAATGCTGAAGCGGGAATTTGAATTATTGAGGTACCTGGGGCAACTGGAGAGCTAGGTTGCATCCTTGGAGAGAAGTGGTGAGATGCTGGTGATGGATGCTCCCCCTGAGACTAATGCTCCCCCTGTGATGGTTGCCCCCCCAGAGGCATGGAATCCTGTGGTGCTGAAGAGGCTTTGCTAGTGGCCGAGATGAGGTGATGAGAAAGTTGAGGGGAGAAATGGCCGCCATCATGATGTTCCACCTCTTGATCAGCATGATCCATACGATTACCATCAGCACCTCCTTCATCAGTGTCAGCGGTGAGAGAAGGCATAGTGTATGGATTGGCAATCCATTCTCTCATCCTATCGGAGATTCCAATGTCAGTATCCAAAGGATCATCCTGATACATACGAACGGACATTCGAGGGCATTGGATTGGATTCCCAGAGTGAGAAAAGTAGTCAGCAGCGAAGAATTTGTCGAACACCAGGGCAATCCAGCGTGGAAAGGGAACATGATCAGCACGCACATTTGCACGTAGAAGCTGAACAAGCTGATCAAAGAATAGTGCCCCATAATCTAATCTTTTGTTGAGAAGAAGGGAGCAGACGACTTGTTGCTCATAATTGCTCAATTGATCACCACTGCGAGACTTGTGACCCACACACTTGCATAAAGCACCAGTGAAAAACTTCCAGCCTGGGGTCATGCACTGACGCAAAATAAGAGCTGATCGAGTACCAGCCTTTGAATGATCATAGCCCAGTTGATCAAATATTTGTTTACATCTTTCAATAGTTGGAGGTTCAGAAAAGGGTTCGAAAATTGGTAACCTTAAAGCAGCACTGAGTAGTTCTGCGGTGATGAAGACAGAGTGTCTGCCATGACCAATGGTTCCGGTGATGGCATTGTTTTCTTCATTAACTGTTGCACTATAGTAAAACTCACATACTTGTTCAGGGAAGAACTCGGACGGTACATCACTGATTGCATATCGGAGGCGGCAAGAAGCCAAGAAATTGACGAAATCATCGAGTCCAAGACCTCGATGAACCTCTGGAATGTCAGGGTTGAAGACGACATTGGTTGCCTTGATGTGAATTGGAAGTGGAGGAGAGTTTGGGGCAGGAACGACTCTTCGAGAGGTTGAGGAGTATGTGAACAGAGATGCCGCCATTGGAGAGTATTTGAGAATTCTAGGGTTTTTGAGAAAAGTTCAAGGTTTTGGAAGGAAAAATTAAACCAAGGGAGAAAGAGGTTTAAATATGGAATGAAAAGGGGGTTTTTTAAAAAAGTAATAATTATCTTCATTAAAAAGGTGATGATTATCTTCATTAAGAATAACGGCGCATCGTAACAATCTGTCAGAGTAGAAAATAGCCGTTGGATAAAAGAGCTGTTGACTGAAGGTGAAACGTCAATCAGTGTTTGCGGAAGCGCTGAGCTTAGTGTCACAAAAGTTACATGCTGAGAATATTTCTCCGTCAATTCAAGGTACAACTTGCTTAATCGGGGCTAGCAAGGAGATTGGTGCGTGTGATAGATACTAGTTACATTATCCAACCATCGGCACAGAGTGTTGTGACTTCATCAGTGAGTGGTTTATCTTACTGAATCATTAGACACTGAATAAGAGGAGGGTAAAGAATGGATTGTTGCGTGTGATAAACCTTGGTGTTTTGGTCTAACCATCGGCAAAGATTTTTAGACTCTCATCAGCGTGTGTTTTGGCACACTGAATCACAGAATCAGTGTAAGATTGGTGAGAAGGGGTAGTTGCGTGTGATAAATCTTGGTGTTTTGATCTAACCATCGGCAAAGAGTTTCAAGTCGTTATCAGTGTATGGTTTAATACAGTGAATCATTCAACTTTTGTTTAGAAGACTTGAAGAAGAGATCAAGATAAGAAATCAAACCAAAGTGCTCAGTAGCAAATATCATCAGTATGTCATCATCAGCACAATGTACATCAGCTTATAAGACAATCTCAAACATTAGCACAATTAAACGTCAAAATTAATTACAAGGAAATCATTCCCAGTTCTCCGATAATGTAAGCAGTTGATTGAGAATCCAGTGCCTTTGTGAAGATATCAGCAAGTTGCTCCGAAGTCTTGACATGTTCAAGAACAACTTTTCCTTTTTCAACATTATCTCTGATGAAGTGATGTCTGATTTCAATATGCTTTGTCTTTGAGTGCTGAACAGGATTTTGTGTGATCTGAATGGTACTGGTGTTGTCACAATATATGGGAGTCTTTGAGAACTTGAACCCATAGTCGAGAAGCTGATTTTGAATCCATAAGAGCTGAGCACAACATCTCCCAGCGGCAACATACTCAGCTTCTGCAGTTGAGATGGCTACTGATGTTTGTTTCTTGCTGGACCAACTGATGAGACGATTGCCAAGGAAGTGACATCCACCAGATGTACTCTTTTTGTCTAAATTGCATCCAGCATAATCTGAGTCAGTGTATCCATAAAGTTCAAATGCTGAGTCACGAGGATACCACAGAGCAAGGTTTTGAGTTCCCTTCAAGTATCGAAAAATACGTTTGACAGCCATGAGGTGAGATTCTTTTGGATTAGCTTGGAATCGAGCACAGAGAATGGTTCCAAACATAATATCAGGACGACTTGCTGTGAGATATAAGAGGGATCCAATGATTCCTCGATACAGAGAGTGATTGACATTAGTTCCAGTTGGATCAGCGTGTATCTTATCAGTCTTAGACACTGGAGTAGAGGCTGGTTTGCAGTCACTGAGAGAATACTTAACAAGCAGGTCAGATATATATTTACTTTGACAAATGGAAATACCTATCTTTTGTTGCTGAACTTCAAGACCTAAGAAAAAGGTCATCTTCCCCATCATGCTCATTTCGAACCTTTGAGACATGATCTCTGCAAATTCCTTGCTCAGTATCTCATTTGGAGAGCCAAAAATGATGTCATCGACATAAATTTGAACAAGAACCATGTCTAAGCCTTTGTTTTTGATGAAGAGAGTATTGTTGATTGCTCCTCGTCTGTATCCATTTTCAAGCAGATACGATGTCAGCGTCTCATACCAAGCCCTGGGAGCTTGTTTCAGTCCATAAACAGCTTTGTCTAACCGGTACACGTAATCAGGATGATCTTTGTCCACAAAGCCTGGGGGCTGATTTAGGAATACTTCTTCTTCTAACACACCATGAAGGAATGCTGTTTTCACATCCATCTAATAGACAATGAAGTTCATGTAGGATGCGTATGCGAAAAACAGTCTGATAGCTTCAATGCGAGCAACTGGAGCAAAAGTTTCCCCGTAGTCGATGGATTCAATTTGAGTAAACCCTTGAGCTACAAGCCTTGCCTTATTGCGAGTGATGATTCCATCTTTATCAACCTTGTTACGATAGACCCAGCGAGTTCCAGTGATAGTTTTCCCGGATGGTCTTGGGACAAGAGTCCAAACTTTGTGCCTTTCAAACTCATTCAGCTCTTCTTGCATGGCTTTGATCCAATCAGCATCTTGAAGAGCTGTGTGTACTTTATTAGGTAACATCATTGAAACAAAGTTAACATACATGCAAAAGTTATTAAGTGCACTAGATCTGGTCCGGACACCATCATGAATATTCCCTATAATTCGATCAACAGGATGATCTCGATGTTCAATGACTGATGCTGATTCCGGAGAGATAGACACTGACACATTATCAGTTTCAGGAGAATCTTCAGCTTCAAGGGTTTCATCAGCACTTAATGAATTATCTGTTGATGTGGCTGCAATATCTTGATTCAAGGAACATGGAACTGGAATGATAGGATCAGAGGAATCAGTCTTATCTTCTGCAGAAGGTGCTTCATCGAATGGACAAGAGAGAAGCTCTTGAAAGATAGAAGGAGAATGAGTGACTTTTTCATCAGTGTATGATTCCTCATCAAACTTCACATGAATGGATTCTTCAACACATTGCCTATTCACATGAAAAACACGAAAAGCCTTTGAAATAGATGAGTACCCAACAAAAATACCTTTATCATCCTTAGGTTCAAACTTGGATCTTGGGTCACGCTGATTTAGAATATAACAAATGCATCTGAACACATGAAAAAAGGATACATCTGGTTTTTGATCTTTCAGCATTTCATATGGAGTCTTCTTGTGAATACTGTGAATTAGAGATCGATTCTGAGTAAAACACGCTGTATTGACAGCTTCAGCCCAAAACGACATAGGAAGACCAGCATGGATCATCAAGGTTCTTCCTGCCTCAATCAGTGTTCTATTCCTTCGTTCAGCAACACCATTTTGCTGAGGAGTACGAGGAGCTGAGAAGTTTTGTCCAATTCCTTTATTGTCACAAAATTCTTCAAGAGTTGAGTTTCGGAACTCAGTACCATGATCACTTCTTAGTTGCTTAACTTTAAGACCTGTCAGTGTCTCATTTTTACGAATCAGTGAGATAATTTCCTATGCAACATGACTTTTCTTCTTCAAGAAAACTACCCAAGTAAATCGAGTGAACTCATCAACGACCACTAGAGTATACTTATTTCCACCTAGTGAACGAACAGGAATAGGTCCAAACAGGTCCATGTGGAGTAGATAAAGATGGACTGATATACTGGAACATGACTTGGGTTTGAAAGAGGACTTGGTTTGTTTTCCTTGTTCACAAGCTGAGCACATCTTGTCTTTCACAACGCTGAATTTTGGGAGCCCTCTAACTTGGTCTTGATTGGATATCTTGGATAGATTCTTGAAGTTCAGATGAGAAAACCTTTTGTGCCAAATCCAGCTAAGATTCGTCTGAGACTTTGTAAAGAAACATTGCATCAGTGCCTTGTCACTTGAGAACATGTCAAGAACATATATATCATCTTTTCTACTTGCTGAGAGTACGATGTTCTTGTCAGTGTTTACAACTCTTCCTTCCTTCTTTGTAAAGTGAACTTCATAGTCAGCATCACACAACTGACTGATAGAAATGAGGCTGTGTTTGAGACCCTTTACATATGAAACGTTTTGAAAAACCACGTTATTGCATTTGATGTTTCCATATCCCTTAGTGAACCCCTTTCCATTGTCTCCATAAGTAACTGCATGACCAATTTTCTTAACATAATCTTCCAGGAGAGACTTTGATCCCGTCATATGCCTTGAGCAACCACTATCTAAATACCAAAGATCCTCTTGACCCTGCAGTACTGAGAAACTAGTTAGAACACACTGACCCATTCAAAGATGGGTCATTCACAAAGTTATTTGATAATAGATTATAACACTCCTTAGGAAGACAGTTTAAAGAGTTTGACTTAAGAGTCCATTTTTCATTTCTAACTTTAATATTTTCAGCTCTTGAGGATGATTTATCAAAAGAACACTCACTGATCTTGTGAGAGGAATTACCACATCTGTAACAAACTCTAGTACCAAAGTTCTTCTTGGTGAGAATTTTTTTTGATTTAACACATTTTGACATGTAAGATTCACCAAGAGAGCTTTGAGTCCTTTTGCTTATCATTGAGTCACGACTGAATTCAGTATCAGGAGGAGTTTGATGAGTGCTAGGTGATAAACTATCAATATCTGATTTTGACTCATTCACAGATGGATTGCAATCAGGGAAGTGCTTGAGTTGTTCATGAACAACATGAAACACTCCATTTGAGATAGGAAAAGCAATAATATTCTCATTTAGAGGGATTGGTCTAACAAGATGTGCAGGATAAGAGGTAGGATCAATTTCGGTAATTTCAACATTACACTCAGTGATACCATCAGAATTAGTAATGCAATATTCATCAATTAAACTTTGATTAATAAAAGAGTTACTGACAAACTTATTTTTGAAATTGTTTTTCATCACATTCATGGAATAGACCTCAGATTCCTTTTCTTGTGATTTAAAAACTTTTTCAGCTTCTGCAAAATTACCCGCAAGAATTTTCTCACAAGAATGTGGAATTTGAGCTGAAATAATATAATTAGCATTCTTATGAGATTTTGCCCAAGTGTGAAGCACAGTTTGTTATTTGATCAAAAGATTTTTAACATCATCAATTTCAGCAGACAAAGATGAATTTGACAAACTAGTAATTCTAAGATTTTCCTGATTGGACTCAATAATACTATTTTTCATGGATATATCTGTTTCAAGAAGATCAATTTGATTTTGCAAATTTCTTATGGTTTGATTCTTCTTAGAATTAATGACACCCAAATACTCAAACATTTTGATTTTTTCATTCATTGAATAGGAAACAAAGTTTTTAACCTGGTACATTGAAGAAGAGTCAATGTTGTGCTTCCTGGAATTTTCAGCATCAGACATATCAGTGTCAAAAGTACTTTTGTCTTTATCAGAAATAGCCGGGTCCTCCATTTTGACCATTAGACACTTGACTTCATCATCTGGTGACTCTTCATCAGTTTTCCATTTTTCTTCTTCAGCTACAAGCACTTTATGTTCCAAGTTTTCAGCTTTCAGCTTCTCAATCAGCTTGTTGTACTTCTGCTTCCAGTATTCATCTGAGCCTTGTTTCTTTTCTTTACAATCCTTTGCAAAATGATCAGTGCTCCCACAGTTAAAGCACTGAGCCTTCTCTTTCTTATCAGCACCATGCCTTTTATCAGCTCCTGACCCTTTTGAGAACTTTCCACCCATCTTCTTTTGAAACTTTGAGAAGTTTCGACCTGATTTTTCAAAGGTCTTCACAATCAAGGCTGCACTCGCCACAACCTTTTCAAGATCATCAGTGTCAGTTTTAGATGAATCAGTATCTGAATCACTTTCAGTGTCTGAAGCTGACACCAGCTTTTTGTTGGAGAACAAGGCTACAGAGGATTCACGTTGAGAATCTTTCATCAGTTCCTTTCTTTGAAGCTTGGATTCTTCATAGTATCGAAGATTTCCATAGAGACTTTGTAAGTCCATAGAGTTGATCTTCTCACTGTTTTTCAGCACATCAACATGATTCTCCCAACCTGCACCCAGAGAATCCAAAAACTTTTGCACTAGAACAGTTCTATGCTTCAACTGATCTAGTCTCCGAAGATCATTAACAAGAGTATTGAATCTGTTAAAAGTTTGAGTCAAGGTTTCACCTTTCTTAGCAAAAAAATGTTCATACCTTCGATTAAGATCATTTATTTGAGTAGCCTTGACTTCTTCAGTTCCTTCAAAAGATACAGTCAGAGTATCCATCATCTCTTTTGCTGAGATGCAATTTTGAACCAACCCAAAGATGTTGTATGGCAGAGAGTAGCTGATTGCGGCACGAGCACGAACATCTAGACCATGTCTTCTCTTGTCATCTGCCGTCCAGTTTTCTTTGGGAGTTTTCTTCATAGTACCATCAGGAACATTATTTTTAAGAGGCTGATACATCGGAACATAAGGACCTTTTTCAACGATGTCCAGCATGTCTTCATCAACAGACTTTAAGGCATATAGAGCCTTTATTTTCCACATAGCAAAGTTTGTTTCATCGAAAGGAGGGATTTTAGCAGAAGGATGATTTGATGAGTTTGATGAAGAAGAAGATGAAGCCATTTGTTTGATATAAGAAACCTGCTCTAATACCAATTGAAGAGGCCTTTAGATCAATCGATATATCAAACAAAGACAATAAATAATAACAAGAGAAATTCACGAAGAAAAACTTTCACTAAGAAAGATAATCTCACAAAGAGATTATCGTGTGCACAAAGCGACGATTAGGGTTTGTGAAAGGCGTGCCGATTCACAAACCTGTACAAGATAATAAATACATGATTTGTTACAATGCACTGAATAAACTAAACTAATACAAACTGAGCAGTTACACGCTGGTGCTGATGCTGAGACATGTGCTGACGCTGAGTCTGTTTTAAACATAATCATATTTCAAGGTTTGACCTTACATATATATATATATATATATATATATATATATATATATATATATATATATATATATATATATATATATATATATATATATATATATTGTCGTTAGAATAATTCTAGAAATGTATAAAGTAAATAGTTCTTTTAAAAACATCATATAGTAAACTACAAGCTTTATGTTTATCCTATTCAAAAACTTGTACTATCGACATTCAGCCAGTAGCCAGGTGACCCTATCTCACTAGAGAATGCGAATTCTACCTCAACATCATTAGATAGATCCAAGTGACTAGGTGATCTTGTGCCACAAGAACCATATGAATGACAAGTGAGTGTTTTTGACGGAATAACTTGTGAATCGATTCCACAATTTTAAGATGTTCCAAGAAGACTTGGTTTATAAAACTCATTTTCATTATCACAATGAAAGGTTAATGATGGTCTCATTAAGCTGTATCTCAATCTTTACTATAAAACAATTTGAGAAAATCAAAGGTTTCAACAACAACGAATAAAAGTCGTCAGTGAAATTGACTAAGTATTTATCACCAAAACTATTCATGGATTGAAAAAATTATATACATCAATTATGTAAAATTATTTATCAATCCTTTTATCTTTAACGACCAATGGATAAAGCCACTTGTGAATCATCTTCCCATATAAATACGATTCACATATATCAAATGAATCAAGCTAATTTGGCTTAAAAATCCCATCCTTTTGAAGTTTGTATATGTGTTTCTTATATATATAGTCTTGATGATCATGAAATAGATAAGTTTCAATCAAATATCATTTGATTATTTAGGTGTTATCACTATAACTATTAATTTATTGAAATCTTATAGATTTACTTCATAAATAAGATTATGAGAAAATATTCTTAACACATAATATATTGTTTCAGATCATGAATGTTAACATTCATTAAATGATAAGTAAATATAATTTTATCCATAAATTACAATTGTTACATGTTCCCATAAGAATAGATACAAAACATCTATTATTTAAACATAGACTATAACATCACTTGTTATATCTTCAACACGAAATACCCTTCGTCTGTAATAAGTGGGTTATTTTTTTTTTCCAAAACATCATCACATAATATCAGTTATTAGTGTCACATGCAGTATAAAAGACTCAAGTGAATGATGGAAAAATAAACAATTCTATTATATAAATATTTGAAGTCTTGGTTATGCCAGACTTCTTCAACATGGTGAGATAGGAAGAACAGTTCCTCTTTTAATGTCTAGTTTCTTCACAATAGAAAAAACACTAATCATTTTGGTCATTTCTCTATTTCTGGGTTTATGTTGTATTTCCCATAACTGAACTATAGGTCTACTAGAGTACACAATCTCTTAAACTTCCTTTATTAAATGATTTGAAGAGGTTTGAAGCATGTTCTAATATTCTGATTGAATATCTGCTTTACTTGATGCGACATCTGATATGTTTTATAATTATCCAAGACTTTCTGCAAGTCAAGGTTAACTACTCCAGTATGATGTGAGACACATCAATATCAGCATAATAATGCTTCCATCAAAGCATTATGATTAGATTGACTTGTTAGCAGAGGTTGTTCATATATGAGATCTTTCTGTATATATAATTTTTATTTATCCATAAGGTAGAACCTCAAGGTATTATACCAGTTATAGAAATCATAATCATCAAATATTACTATCTCTTGAAAGTCAATAAGATAGTGGTTTTATAGGGCATACAAGTAATAATATTTATATATAGAATTTAACAAAATTTCATTTAGTATTTTCAATATTAAGTCTTTAAAAATTAATACCTTTTATTGTTTCTAAAACATTAATTTACAAAATTCTTGGATCCAGGTATCGAAACAAGTAAATGGTAGGTGACCCTTTATCCCATCCACTTAATCAAACTCTGTAGGTAGCGATTACCAATTGCATAAGATATGTAATTCTTAGATAGTGGGATCCCAAACTACTTTTTCTTATCTTGACATGTTTGATCCCGCCTATGTGTCAGACATCTCATGCCTAAATGCCCTTTATTACACAAGACCCCAATCATGTCTTCCTACTTGAAACAACTTGTAATATTGATACTAACTAATGGCAATGCGATCCTTTCATCACTAAAAAAAAATACAAAACTATTCCGAACATCATTAGACAACCCTAGTAGTTAGGTGACCCATCGTCCACAATCACCATACAAATGACTCCCAAAGTGTCCTTCAAAAGGATGACAATGACTTTCATTTTTAAGAAAAGGTTTTATAAATATGTTTTACAAATATAATTATACAAACCTAGTCTCATAAATATTGCATGCATCCAACAATTCATGTACCCTTTTTATAAAAATTATATCGCTTGTTATAAGGTTCTTTAGGTACCAAATAAACCTTCATTTTATTTACCATTAGCCGCGATCAATTATAAACTAAAACCCGATATTTTAAAATTTAGACGTAGAGCGGTTAAGAATCGGTAATAGTCTTAATAAAACTTCATTTTATAGTTGAGATTTGGAATTTTGGAGGAGTTCTAGAATCATAATTTTAAATCTCGTTTTAACAATTAAAATCTTATGACATCATGAATTTGTAAAATAAATTTATTTTATTTTATAAACTAAAGTTTATGCATCTTATGATGAAAATCATATTTTGATAAACCAAAACTTAGGTGATGATACTTATGTTTTAAATCTTATTTGGCATGCATAAAACATAATATCAACATGTTGTGTTATGTTTAAAACACTAATATCATATATTATGTTTCAACGTAAAAATAATCAGTAGTTTTATTATTTGCCGTTATAACGTTATAAACTGAATTTTGTATTAAACCTCCTTATTTATTATAAATTCATGGAGTATATATAATATTTAAGCACCTTTTAAACTAATTTAAATATTTTAAAGTTGGATATTTAAAAATTTTACAATAAAACTATTTTTAATAAAAAAAATTAATTTTTAACCAGTAACCGGTAAAACGTTGTTATAAATATCCATTTGTAAATATCTTATGTTATCTTTCAAATTTTTACTCAAACTCCAAGTGATATTATTTTATGTTAAAATATTGTTTGACATGTAAAAACTATTTTCTTACATAAAAAACAACATACAATAACATAAAATAAATATCACATGCATGCATTAAAATTTGTATAAAACAAGCCATATCTAATAATAATTTTTGTGAGCTTTTACAATAATTATTAAGTCTTTCCTGAAGGTCTTAAGTTACACTTCTAAAGCTCTTCAAACTCTCACTTGTCAAGACAACTATTGCTTGCAAAAAAGAACTTCAAATTTTCATGTTATAAAGGTTGTAACACTAAAACCATTAAGACTATAATTAAGTCCAAAAACCAAGAATAGAAGCTCATGGTTGGAATTTTGGTCTCAAGTGGTTAATTCGTCTTCAAGGTGGTCATTTCTTCATCTTTTTATATTTAAAAATTAATACAACTATTTCAACTAATTTATTACAACAAATAAACAAATGGAAAAAATATATATTTATCTATTACATCTTATGAATAAATAAATATCAATCAAACACAACACAAAGGTCCAAATGACTTCTTTATACACGACATATCAAATATAATAACAATCAAGTCTTTGTGTTTTCTAATGCAATTTTTTTATAACCAAAATGCATGAAAACTAGTTATATACAAAAATAAACAATTTTAAACAACAAGTTGCCAAATAAAACAAATATGGATATTTCTTAACAAAAAAAAATATGTTTGTTTTCCAAAAAAAGATTATCAAACATAAAAAAATCATTCTAACATATAAAATATGGCTCTAATACCACTAATGGTTTTTAATACAAAATATAAGTTAGCTTTTCATAAAAACCAGCAACGGAAGCCTTAAAAAATAACATGTTCATTTTTAAGCTTATAACAAAACCAAACCATCTAGGATCTATTTATAAAGACTATAATGATATTAAAAACAACCATAAAGTCTATTAGAATGACAACCTTTGGAGCCTTTGAACCCACTTGGTTTTGGGATATTGATGAAGATAGAAAAATCAAAGAGTGTGATTTTCTCTACAAGCATCCACCATAAGATAATGCACTTGGAATGCTAGGTCCTTCTTGTATTTCTGAGTGTCTTAAGCTTTTAAGAACTTAATTCAAATAATCACTAAAGGAGACAACTCAAGGGAGATTTAATGACTAAACTAGCTTTAAAAGCGAGAAAAGTGAAGAAGATAATTGAAGTTTCAGACACCATGTAGAAGAGTAGAAAACTATGCCAAAATTGCATGCACATGCATCCTTTTTATACTCCCATGAAAGACATACATCTAAATCTATATCATATCATACTATTTTATAAAGGAGACATTTTTTTCAATCACCTCATGCATTTGAAACCCCCAAACAAATTTCCTAACACCTTATGCATTTGAAATTCCCACACTTTTTCACCTTCAATGTAATTAACAACACATTACACACTTTATATAACTAAAATTTAGAAGCTAAGAATGGAACTATGGATAGTGAATTTAGAACATGACATGAAGGAACAATTTATTTTGCTCCTACGTACTTATAAATATGTTCCCAAATGTAAATTTGGCAAGAATGATGAAACAAAACCTGCTCCTTCATGATAATTAAATCCTTTTATATCATTCATTTTATACTTTCCACTTATTTAGTTTGCTCATGTTGAATGGTAATTAAATCCCTTTATATCATTCATGTCATAATTTCCACTCCTTTAGTTTGTACAATTTCAAATAATCTAAACAGATTATGAATATATGGTAGGTGTGATAGGATAATATGGACTGGGAACAAACTAAAGTAGATACTATACCCTAGAAATGAATCCAAGTTGTCTGATCATCGGTCGGTGAAGGTAATATTTTCTACCGAAGTTAAAGTCTCAAGATAGAATATCAAACCTTTGCATTTCAGATAGGTTTCCAAAACTATATTTGTATGAGATTAAATTATATATATATATATATATATATATATATATATATATATATATATATATATACACACACACACACACACATATATATATATATATATATATATATATATATATATATTGATTTACAAATAATTTATACTAATACATAGTGCAAAATTATTATTAGTTTAACATACACATTAGTATCTAATGTAATAATTATATAATTGATTAAATATAGGTTCTCATTTTTCGCTATATGCATTTAATTTCTTAAGTAAACTCCACATGCGTTGAATCACATTTTTTGAAATTTATTAAAATAGGATTAGATAACTTACTTATTGCCTATAATGTTTGGTAATTGAAGACATCTAATTTCACATTTTTTCATTGTAGATTTTGTAGAACTTCTGAGTTACCGCCATTAAATCTCTATGCTCTAGTTTCTCATTCATTTTTAAAGGTTTTAAATCTTCTTTCATTCTTGTAGTTTCAGATTCTTCAAAAATTGTGGGTAGATCGTCTGTTCTTGCATTCTTTCTGTAATGTTTGGTAATTTAAGACATCTAATTTCGCATTTTCACTGTAGATTTTGTAGAACTTCTGAATTTCTGCTATTAAATCTCTATGCTCGAGTTTTTCATTCATTTTAAAAGGTTTTAAATTGTGACAACCTGAAATTTTTTTGATTTGAAAGCTCAGTCAGTTAACTCAACTCAGTGACAGGCTCACTCCTGCTATCATTTAGCATAATTTAGAGCCTGTTTGAATGTTCTGAGCCTAGTACACTTAAGGAATAAGCGTTATAATTTATCTGCTAAATCCACAGTACAAGATTCAAGCACTAAACTCCAACAAGTGGAGTTTACGGCCGTAAACTCAACCTTGACCGAAAACTCCCCCTATAAGACTTAAACCCTTTAATTTTCTTTCATTTCTCACTTCCACCTCACGAATACTTGAGTTTTCTCTCAAGTATCATCGACTTTTCATCCTAGATTCATCAAAAACATAAGTTTTCTTCCTTTGAATTAATGATAAATCCATGGAAATCATCCATTTTGTCTAGATCTTCATATCTTCAAGTTTCACCAAGAACACCAAGAACACACACTAGTGTTCTTGGCAAAAATCAACCATTTCAAGCCTCTATAGTGTAAGTACTCTACCCTTAACTTATTATCTAGTTACAACATCTAATTAGAGCCTTGAAATCATCAAGAATACAAGAACAAAAGGAGTTTACGGCCAAGCCACCTCCCATGGCTGTAAACCCCTATAAGGGTGCCATTTTGGCCCTAAACCCCTACTAGATGCAAAGCTTGTGACCTAGAACCATTAATTTATTAGTATAGGACCTTTACAACACCAATTTCATAATATCCATGAGTTTACGGCCGTAAGCTCCTTTCTTGGCCGTAAACTCATCAAAAACCTTCCTTATGATGGTCTTTATCATCCTTGTGTAGAGCAATGGTCCCTCAAGTTTCCGTAGCCTTCAAACACCATCTTATGCATGTTTGACCATGAGTTTGCGGCTGTAAACTCCCTTGGCCATAAACCCATGGTCGTAAACTCATGTTAGTGCCATTCCACCTTCCTTTGTTCAATCACATGTGATTTCAACACTTTGTTAGTGCCGTAAACCCATGGTCGTAAACTCATGTTAGTGCCATTCCACCTTCCTTTGTTCAATCACATGTCAGTATATACCATTATATGTCATTTAGGGCTTTTTAAGTCTCGGCACATCATTCGTGGAGCTTCTCATCCTTACACGCGTATCCATTTGATTCACCCACATCAGGTGAGTTCATACCCCGTAATCAATCTTTTAAATTGTTTTAAATGCTTTTAGGTAGGGTGGGGGGGGGGGGGGTTGGAATACAAGTTGAACACAATTGATAATTGTGTAATTGTTTGTTTAAACTTCTTTCAAAGGTCGCTTATGTCTTTAATAAGTGATCAAAACATTTCAAAAACTCTTTTAAAGTTATGTTACTTTTTAGTTTAACAAAACTCCATTTTTAAAGTATCAGCATAAATTAATAGTAAAATGAGTCTTTTCAATAGTAGTTCATGTAAAACATTAGTAAACTAGAAGGGGTATAGTTTAGAGGTTCAGTTCATACTAGATACAATACACGATAACATAAGAGAACACATAATAAAGAGAATCAGAGAGGAAGATACAATACACGAGAACATAAGAGAACACACAATAAAGAGAAACAGGGAGGAAGATAAAATACACAATAACAGAAAGAACATACTAAGATACTATAACAGAACGAACTTACTAACATGCTATAGCGTGTAACAACTACAAGATCTAACTATACCAATAATCACTAGCACATTGTTCTAAACAAAAGGTGATAACTTATTAGGTATACATGATCATATAACTTTAATGTGGATTACACGACCTAGCAATTGGTTTGCTGAAGTCGTGTTTGGTTCCAAGAATCTTTTGACAGGGAGAGCATATAGTATGGGAACTAACCTTCACATCATGACATTAATAAAACAAATATGTTTTAAGGTAATTAGTATGATCAGTATGTCAATTTATAAGACAACTGAGTACTTATATTGTCCCATTACTTTCATAAAGTGACAATTCCACTTGAAAGTTAATGCAAACTATTTTCGAGTCAAGATAGTTATAAACTAGGGAAAAACTTACATCTTTTCAACACGAAAAACAGAACAATCAGGTCTAGTACATTTAGTATAAAGGGACCATATTGCTAACCTTATGATTCCTTAATGTATACATCAAAGGATATATATATATATATATATATATATATATATATCAATAGGATCCGACAAGTAATAGGATGTGTGCTCTCCGCTTCACTTCCTGTTCCTTGTTTGGTTGTGGGCTTGGAATGGATTCACCCAGTCTATTATCTATTCGATTCCATATATATATATATATATATATATATATATATATATATATATATATATATATATATATATATATATATATATGTTCAATATACATTAAGTCATCATAAGGGTACCAGGTATGGGTCAGGTCATAGGACACAAAGTCAATGCACAGTTTTCTAGTACAAAACATACGTTTCCAACCAGAACTTTTGGTATACAAAACTAGAAACTTACCCGTAAAGGGTTTAATCCATTTTATTAAACCAATATAAACTAAAAGGGCATTAGGTGATTAACTCTATAATATCTAAGTTTATACATCACGGTTATATATCATTAATACCCAATAAGTATTGGATGTGTGTTTTCCTCCTTACTTCCTGTTCCTTGTTTGGTTGTGGGCTTAGGGCAGATTCACCCAATTAACTATCTATTTGATATTAGCTCATATATAGCCAGTATAAACTAAGTAATTATAGAAGTAATCACTGTGGTCACTATTTTATTATAAGAAATAAGGGTTTTCTTAAGGAATCTTTTCATTAAATATAACGGAACCGTTACAATTAACTCCATGAGTAACAAGTGAATACACTAGGGTTATATACCACGATGATCAAACAAACAATGGGATGTGTCTTATCCGCTTTAGGGAAAATACGCATAATCGATTGTTTGTTTACACTGAGTCTTATACATCTTGAACCCATTAACAGGAGGACTTTTCTAAACATAACTTACAACTTACTACATTTTTCAACTACATTTTACAACAACTTTCTACAACTTACTTACATCACTAAAATCTTATGAACTCACCAGCTTAATTGCTGATAAACTCTTTCAAATAACTTGTATTCTCAGGACACTAGTAGACATGTACTCGTGCTGGGAATTCAGAAGATGGAGCTTAGTAGCTTCAAGCCTTGTTTTGTTATTTGATTATGTATTCTATGTTTTGTGAACACACACGTTGTAAACGCTTTATTTCTAATGAAATGGTTGTTCATTACTTTGCTTACTATGATACATGTCTTGTGATACTAAACATGACATCCTCCACCCCCGAACGTTTCTGCCGGTCCGGTTTTAGGGCGTGACATAAATCTTCTTTAATTTTGGGAGTTTCAGATTCTTCAAGAATTATGGGTAGGCCTCCTGTACTTGAATTATTTAGTAAGATTGTAAATAAAAAATATACATACTATTTAATCTCATACAACCTTTATGTACAACCTATACATAATAGATAAAACCATATCGATTATAATGTAATAATTTTGCTAATTGCATTATGTTAACATCTTATTTGTTTTAAAACATAAATTCTCAATTAGCCATATTCTTAAAAAGAATGTTAACTATTTATTTTACCATAATATATATAACCATATTAAGCTGCATAATTATTTCATTGCGCAAAGCGCATGTATTCGCCTAGTATACTTATAAAAGAGACATATTTCAAAGTATCACATTCATTTGAAACTTCCATGACTTTTTAATGTCTTTCTAATATTGATTATAAATTGGTTAATAATCTTAAATAAGTAACCTAAATTTTAATCTTAAGTTAACTAAACTTGAATATTAAACTAACATCTTTTACTTCTACTTATAAAATTATTTCTTTAACTTTTAACATATTATACTCAACTTATTAGTTTGGATATGTTGTTGAATGTGAATTATTGTTATTTAATGATTAAACTTTATATCTTAGTTATCACCGTACAACGGATATTTCAATTATTAATTAAAATATAACGTTAAAGGGTTCATTTAAGTTGAAATTTCAATTTAACTTAAAATAGGATCCAAATATTACTTTATAAATAGTTAAATATTTAAATTGTAGTGTTAAATACAAAACCTAAATTGTAACCCCAAAATAACTTAAATATCTAGAACTATTTTTATAATCATTAAGAGATTCTAAATAAGTACTTTAAAAATAACTTACAATAACAACAGTAAAAAAATAACATTATGTAAAATATTATATTGTGACATTTAAAAAGAAAATCAATGTTTGATGTTTTTAAATAATTACAATGATAGAAATTAAAATGTTAAGCAAAAAAATTTAAAAATTAATTAAAAATGACAACAATTATAAATAACATTAAACCAAGTATTATTTTTTAATTTTATTTATAAGTAATCTGCAAGTAGAACTCATTGAGATGATGAATATTATGTAGTTTTAATAGATGTATACATTGTAATATCATTCAAAATAATCAATGTTTAATAACAACTTAGTATAAGAATTAATATATCAAAGTTAACAACAACCTCATTGTTATAATTAACAAAAGCATATATATATATATATATATATATATATATATATATATATATATATATATATATATATATATATATTAATATTATGCGCAACGCGCGGGTATTCACCTAGTTTAGATTATTATAACATAAAGTGTTGTTAGCCTTTTAAGAAGCATGGGGACAAAGGAGGGACGTTGACAAGTAACCTCTCATGCTTTGTAATTGTCCGCCATGCCTTCAAAGAAGACAAAAATTATCTAGCTAGTTTATTAACCGTGGTATACAAACTCACTAATTTGATCTTGATTAACCAAAGTGTCTAAAACTTTGTATATGACTTATTTTATCATACCATATGATATAATAACTAGTTATACTCTCTTTTAATTATTATTTTCACAAAAAAATAATTATTCCCTAATTAAATACAAGAATTTAATTTATTTATTAATATTCATATTAATAATAATTATACAGTGCCAACTTGATAAAGGTGTGATCTTATAAAATTATATATTATTAGCAATATAACTCAATAATGATACTTGAGTATATAGATCCAACACATCAATCGTAGAGTATAAATTCTGAAATCCAAACCGACGAGTTCCCCTGTTTTGGAAGACTTCGCGAGGAGTTCGAGAGTACAACTAAAGTAGAAAATGAAGTTCTATAGGAAATATCGATATGGCAATGTCAGCTAAATCATGTGTTGATCTCAATAACTCTGATAAGATGACATGTAGGAATGATATTAAGGTACGCTAGGAGTAGGATTTTGGGGGCGAAATATCTATAAGTGGGGTAGAGTTATAACACCCTATTCTAACCATACACTATAAATGACTAATTACAAAATTTGAAAAATAAACATGTAGTAGACATCAATATGATTTCCTTTGATATATAGAACACTTAAATCTGACTTCGTATGAAGAAGTTATGATTTTTCAAAGTTTGGATGTGACATAATACAACAGTGTACGACACAAAAATCGAGATTGATATTGGTTGATTGTTAGCCAAAACAATGTAAAAAAGAGTTGAATATCAAGTAAAAACAAACACGTCAATATATAGACAGTCGACGGAGTTCGTATGAAGGAGTTATGATTTTCGCACAGACTTTAACAATCTAATCTTTATAAAAATATGAATTTAAAATAGAGTGAGAAATATTTGTTGAGGCCTAAAGTAAAGTTGTAGTGTTCATTGAGAGGATTCTAGGGATATAAAAAACATCGAAAACGGAGCTCATATACGGAAGTTATGGCCATTTGAAGATCTGCAAAAAATACATGCTGTTCTGGCATGACAGCACCAGAGTCCACCACATGGTTGAATGAGAGTCAGACACTTCCATATACAAGTCAAGATGGCACGATGAGAAGCGGACATGTGACACCGCCATGTGTTGACACTTGGCATGGTCCAAGACGACCGCCGATAAATCGACTAGGACCAACAATTCGACAACATGTGGCACCATAAGCACCCGGGCACACTAGCTAAGGGCACGGTGTGCCTCATCTGCTGCCTATATATACTCTTGGAAATTCAACTGTTCCCATATAATTCAACCTTAGTGAAGCTCTGGAGCATTAGAGATCCAAAGGAATAGAAGCTTTAGGGTTGGGATTTTGCCCATGACTTTCGAGTTGTTCGCCTAAAATTTATGTAAGTTAAGTTGCACTTATTACTCTTTAAGTGTAACTTATATTTATGTTCATAGTCATTATTTTGAATGTATACATAAGTTTTACCAGTGATTCCAATCATAATATTGATTGATCTACTTAAGGAGTTACGGGATTGATGTCTATGCTAGATTTAGTGAAACAGCTAAAAAATATAACCCAAAAATTTCAATTTTTAAATTCTAATAAAACAATATTCCAAAAGCATTGTTCTTACAACCCAAAAACTAAGTATATCAATCATAAAAAATTAGAGTATGTCCCAAAAACAGAATCCATATAGTGTGTGCGATGCAGTTAACCCAAGCTCTTCCCTTGGAACCGAAAGTACGTGAAATATAAACTAAAAACCATAAGCACAAAGCTTAGTGAGTTCCACAAAGTATCGCATACAATACATACAGATAAACATATAATGGGCCCCGCCTTGTCATTAGGCCTTGCCTTACATTGGACCCCATCCAGCATCGGGCCCTGCCCGACATCGAGCCCGCTAAGTAATAGATCGGGCCCCACCCATCATACACATAACATATATCAAGTAAACGCATACACATGTAATAATCATAAAGGTACGTAGCATACAAAATGGTCATCGGGCCCCGCCCGGTAAACATACAAATATATAACACATGCAAGAGCCATGCACACAACTAAGGCATAATCATGGGCTGACATTGGTGCCTTCAACCCGCTAAACATAATGAGGAAACCCACCTCCGAATCTAAATGATAGCTGAATAAATCTCGACTCCGGATATCAGCTCTAACCAACACCTAAACAGTAACAATTCCTTAGATACAATTTGAAATACCTCCACACCCATTTTTAGGTCAAACTCGGGGAAAGACAAAAGTCAAAGGTCAAGGTCAACCTCCCATGTTGACCTAACACATCGTGTTTCCCTTTGACCATGCTGTGTTTTCCCTTTATCGACATAGGCGGGAAAATCCCAGCCAACACGTCGTGTTTCCTTGAAAACACACCGTGTTTCCTCGAGCTCCAACAACTTAATACAACAAGATGTTTCCTTCGACTCCAAGAGTTCCCAAGCTCATATTGAAACCCAATTGAGTCTTAGAAAGGTAAAGTTTCCAACATTACCCCTAGATACTACCAAAAAGAGTCCCAAAACTCAACCATAAGACTTGACAGAGTAAATGCTTAACCACTAAGCACCTAGACCATGAAGACAAAGCCTTATAACCTAGATCTGACCTCCATGTGTTGGAAAACCATGCAAAGTTGCCAACCTTACGTTTATGAATGCCTAAATGAAGCTCTTAAGCTTAAAAAATGACTTAATGCATGCATGGACCAACTTCTCATAAAGCTTGCACCTTTATGATCAATGAGTTCAATATAAGCTTAGATCTGAAATGGCAAGTCCTTAAAGAGAATTTACTCCATCATTAACCCAAAGGGACCAAAAGCATGAAATACGGAGATCTAAAAATCTATAAGCCAAGGTTCAAACTTGATACCTCAAAGGGATTGCAACAAGTGGAGAAATTTTGGATCTACAACCTTCCTTCTAAGCTAAGCACCTTCAATCTTCAAAGCTCCCTTTAGAAATGAGTAAATAACCGCAAGAATCCACTCAAGGCTCAAGAACACCACCAAGAAAGCTTAAGGGACCAATTAGGGTTTTAGTGACAATGGAAGCTGGTAAGGAGGCCATCCATGAGGACTTAAGGCCTTTAAATAGGGTGCAACACCCTAAAAATTAGGGTTTCCTTCCTTGCCTCCAACACGCCGTGTTGAGACACCACAAAACATCGTGTTGATTCATTAAACTCCATGGGCCAAAGTCCTAACGCCATGCTGTGTTGAGGCTTTAGATCGTTGTGTTCAAAGATAATCCATGAACATTTTGAAAATAATTTAATGCCTGGAATCGAGCGTTACAATTCTCCCCCACTTGAATCAGACTTTTTCCTCGAAGTCCACCGACTCTAACAACTTCAGGTAGTGCTCCCTTATCTCATCCTCCAGATCCCAATTTCACTTCAACCCCTTGCGGTGCTGCCACTACACCTTTACCAACTTAACTACCTTGTTCCTCAAGGTTTTCATCTTCCGATTCAAAATTACCATCGGTCTCTCAATATAATTTTTTCCACCATCCACCTGAATATCGTCCAATGGAACCCTTGCGGAATCATATACTAAACACTTCCATAGCTGAGAGACATGCAACGTGCTATGAATCTGATTGAGCTCATCTGCAAGATCCAAGCGATACGCAACCCAACCCACCCGATCCATAACCTTGAAAGGGCCAATATACATGGGACCCAACTTTCCCCGCTTCTGGAATTGGATGACACCTTTGCAAGGTGAAACTTTTAGGAGAACCGTATCTCCCACCTGAAACTCTATGCCTGACCGGTTCCTATTGACATAACTCTTCTCCGACTCTAAGCTGTCTGGATCCTGCTCCGAACCTGCTGAATCAACTCAATGGTCTTGAGTACCACCTCAATACTACCCATAACCTGCTAGCCGACCTCACCCCAACAAATCGGATTCATGCGCTTCCTCCTGTAGAGCATCTCAAAAGGGGGTCATCGATGCTAACGTGATAATTGTTTTTATATGAAAATTCTACTAACGGAAGATACGTATCCCAAATCCCATCAAAATCCAACACGCATGCACACAACCTATCCTCAAGGGTCTGGGTAGTCTGCTCACTTTGACCATCAGTCTGTGGATGAAAAGTTGTACTAAAATGGAGAAGAGTGCCCAACTCGTGATGAAATCGCTTCCAAAATCTGGAAGTAAAACGAAAATCCCTGTTAGAAACCACGGATACCGACACCCCATGACGTGTTACAATCTCCCTAATATAAATCTCAGCCAACTTCTCTGTGGAAATACTCTCCTGAATCGGAATGAAATTCTTACTCTTGGTCAATCAATCCAGGATGAGCCAAATCGAATCAACTATGTGCGCAGTCCTAGGAAGCTTTGTGATATTCCATAATAATACCTTCCCATTTTCATGTGGGAATCTCCAACGGCTGCATCTTGCCGTGAGGTCGCTGTGACATATCCAAATTCGCGGTTATTTTAAATTTTTTTTATTTATCCTTATTTGAAAATCAGAGTATTCATTTTAAAGAATAACATTGCAGAATTTGTTCCCAGAAAAAACTGATAAATATATTATCAAAGCATTTCCGAATAAACGTATTTTGTTCATATTAAAACCTTGGGATGTCATCATCAATACATAAACATAATCATAAATAGACCCTACATTCATATACTAGTGATCTACATCTCCTTTAATATCTTAGTATAATATAGCTTCGTATCGACACATGTGATACAAATAAACTGATTGGGTCAGGTTGGGAAACCTTGTGAGTACATAACATTTTCAACCCACAATATTAAAGTTAGTATCTTTCATCATCAAACAATTAACCCAATTACCCATCCTCATTACTTTCTTAAGGATATAACCTAAGAATTATCTATTATTGACTCATTAATACCTAAGAATTCTCTTAAGGAAAAGGCACGAAGTCCATCATTGCCTATGGCACAACTGCCAATATTATCTATTAGGCACAACTACCAATATTATCATTTAGGTGCAGCTGCTAGGCTTATGATGTTCTTTATTAGGCGTAGCTACCAATTTTATCCTTTAGGCATAGTTGCTAGGATTATGATGTTCTCTATTAGGCAGAGCTGCCGATATTATACTTTTAGCGCAGATGCCAGGATGTTTAGATTATATCATAGTTCAAAAACATCTATAGGTTGTGGCGCAGTTGCCAATATTCATCCGTATCATCATTCATCTACCCATGTTCTACCGAACATATTCGTAGATATAAAATACATATACAGGTTACATCATTTAAAACATGTATAAATCGTTCATCCAGCATAGATATTAGGAACACAAATAATATGCACACATAGCTCGTAATTTATATTAAATATTTCATATCTATATGTAAGATGAAAGTAACTACACATTCACTTGTTAAAGTGGTGATTCCAACTTGGACAATGCTTCGCTTCTTAACAATATAATTTCCTTCGACGAAACCTAGTATTATTACCACTATATTTTAGTCTAATATTGATTGTGACTATTTACGAACGCTATTATTTTATAAGTGTGAAACAATACTTTTTCAACCAGTATGTGCAAACAGGGGCAGACATGAAACACCGGAGGGCAAGACCATTTATGCATTATAACACTTCTGAAATTCAACAACCCTATGTGACCCATCAAACAAGATTCTCCATACCACGCGTAGTTAAAAGAGATTATAATAACACTTTATATATTATATTATATTATATTATATTATATTATATTATATTATATTATATATATATATATATATATATATATATATATATATATATATATATATATATATATATATATATATATATATTGTTTATAAGTTCATAATAACGATAATAAATTTAAACCTAAGCTATACTTAAAGTATGGTAAGCATAACTCACTTACTGGGAGATTTGGCTAGAAGTCGGGTTCTGCGGGGGCGGAACTTTCAAGCCGAAAAGCTCTTTTTCTCGGAGCCTTCTGGCGCTCTAGGGTCTTTCCTCTAGCACTTAGAATTTACTAGGGATTTGGGAGGGTTTTCGAGAGAGGTTAGAGAGATAGATAGAGAAAGAGAGAGAGATAGAGAGAGGGAGAGAGAGGGGTTATGGAGTGAGTAGAAGTGGTAGCCTTTACATGCTATTTATACGGGCTGAACTTCGGTTGCGCGGGATGTTCCTCGCTTGTACGCAGGGCGTACAAGAAAATGTTGCGCATACGAGGGGACAAGAATCAGATATTTGATGGGGCGACATGGAGACTTCAGAGCCAAGCATGCGAGAACACAGGGCGTAGGGCTTCTCTGCGTGGGGCTTACACGTGTATTCTCACAACAACCACTTCCGACTTCTAAATTCCATAACTTTCTCATACGAGCTCCGTTTTTTACGTTCTTTATATCCACACATAGGTGGCGATGTACTATACAAGTTTTGATTGGACTTTGTTGGCTAATTTTGAATTTATTTTAAATTTATATTTTAATAGGCGTGGACACGTAAAGTTCGTTAAAAACTCATAACATTGTCATCCGACGTCCGTTTTCGTCTGTCTTTTTTATCGTTGAGCTTCTATTAACAAAATCTTTGATTCTTTGTTTAGGTTGTGTCGGCTAAAAATCGGTCGATCTAATATTCGAATTCTGGGCTGCATATTGTTATGCCAAATCTTAGAAAAATCATAACTTCCTCATACAAAGTCAGATTGTTACGTTTTTTTTATGCATGCTCTCGGTTTAACGTATACTACGACTTTTGTATAGATCGTTAAGGCTAAAATGTATTTTATCACAAACTCATTTTTTACAATTCCTAGTGTTGTGCTTGTTTTGTCATAAAACTTCTACAGGTCATAACTTTTTCGTTATAATTCAGATTTTGGCGTTCTTTATATGTACAAAACGCTTGTGACATATACTATAACTTAGTTAAGATTATTTACTCTAAATAACGTTCTATAAAAAATTCATTTTTGATGTTTATTGTCTCTTAATTGTCTAGTCCGAATCTGCGGTCATTACAGTCGATGATGCAGGGGCCTTGACTTTTCTGTAAGTCAAGCATTGCTCCACGTACCACGAGACATCCCGCTTCTTGTAGGGCCACTAATAATCAGTACGAAGATGCCTATACATCTTTGTTGCCCTGGATGAATGGAGAACCTCGATTTGTGAGCCTCCTCCATCAAGATCTGGAGAACACCGCCCTAATAAAGAACCTAGACGCACTGATGCAAAGTCAACAACCCATGACTATCATAATCGACGGAAGCCACCTACCCCACAATACGCTTGCTCTTCCGGTGCTCTTCCTTTTAGCCTCGACCTGTGCCTCTCGAATCCACTCTAATAGTGGAGTAATCATAGTCATCCTCAAACATATATCCCATATCAGAGTCATGACCGCCTTGAGGCTAAGAGCATCAGCTACCACATTGGCCTTCCCCGGATGATAAAGTATCTCACAATCATAATCCTTCACCATATCCAACCATTGATGCTGCATCATATTAAGATTTGGCTGATCCATCAAGTACCTCCATCTCTTGTGGTCCATGTAAATGGTACAACGAACCCCGTAGAGGTAATGCTACCATATCTTGAGGGCGAAAACCATGGCCCCCAACTCCAAATCATGCGTTAGATAATTCGCCTCATGAGGCTCCAGCTGCCTTGAAACGTAAGCGATCACGTGACTCCGTTGCATCAACATTGCCCCCAAAAATGTGATCGAGGCAACACAATAAACCACAAAATTGTCAACACCCTCTGGCAGGGTTAGAATCGGCGCCTCGCACAACCACTGTCTAAGAGTCTCAAAAGTTTCCTATTGCTAGCCCCCCCCTCTAACAATATGTAACTGCCTTCTTGGTCACTTGGGTCAAAGGAACAACGATCTTGGAGAAATACTGGATGAATCAACGATAATAACCAGCCAAACAAAGGAAACTCTTAATCTCAGATTGCATCATGACCTTAACCTTGGCCGGATTGACCATGAAGACAAAGCCTTATAACCTAGATCTGACCTCCATGTGTTGGAAAACCATGCAAAGTTGCCAACCTTACGTTTATGAATGCCTAAATGAAGCTCTTAAGCTTAAAAAAGGACTTAATGCATGCATGGACCAACTTCTCATAAAGCTTGCACCTTTATGATCAATGAGTTCAATATAAGCTTAGATCTGAAATGGAAAGTCCTTAAAGAGAATTTACTCCATCATTAACCCAAAGGGACCAAAAGCATGAAATACGGAGATCTAAAAATCTATAAGCCAAGGTTCAAACTTGATACCTCAAAGGGATTGCAACAAGTGGAGACATTTTGGATCTACAACCTTCCTTCCAAGCTAAGCACCTTCAATCTTCAAAGCTCCCTTTAGAAATGAGTAAATAACTGCAAGAATCCACTCAAGGCTCAAGAACACCACCAAGAAAGCTTAAGGGACCAATTAGGGTTTTAGTGACAATGGAAGTTGGTAAGGAGGCCATCCATGAGTACTTAAGGCCTTTAAATAGGGTGCAACACCCTAAAAATTAGGGTTTCCTTCCTTGCCTCCAACACGCCATGTTGAGACACCACAAAACATCGTGTTGATTCATTAAACTCCGTGGGCCAAAGTCCTAACGCCATGCTGTGTTGAGGCTTTAGATCGTTGTGTTCAAAGATAATCCATGAACATTTTGAAAATAATTTAATGCCTGGAATCGAGCGTTACAATTCTCCCCCACTTGAATCAGACTTTTTCCTCGAAGTCCGCCGACTCTAACAACTTCAGGTAGTGCTCCCTTATCTCATCCTCCAGATCCCAATTTCACTTCAACCCCTTGCGGTGCTGCCACTACACCTTTACCAACTTAACTACCTTGTTCCTCAAGGTTTTCATCTTCCGATTCAAAATTACCATCGGTCTCTCAATATAATTTTTTCCACCATCCACCTGAATATCGTCCAATGGAACCCTTGCGGAATCATATACTAAACACTTCCATAGCTGAGAGACATGCAACGTGCTATGAATCTGATTGAGCTCATCTGCAAGATCCAAGCGATACGCAACCCAACCCACCCGATCCATAACCTTGAAAGGGCCAATATACATGGGACCCAACTTTCCCCGCTTCTGGAATCGGATGACACCTTTGCAAGGTGAAACTTTTAGGAGAACCGTATCTCCCACCTGAAACTCTATGCCTGACCGGTTCCTATCGACATAACTCTTCTCCGACACTAAGCTGTCTGGATCCTGCTCCGAACCTGCTGAATCAACTCAATGGTCTTGAGTACCACCTCAATACTACCCATAACCTGCTAGCTGACCTCACCCCAACAAATCGGATTCATGCGCTTCCTCCTGTAGAGCATCTAAAAAGGGGGTCATCGATGCTAATGTGATAATTGTTTTTATATGAAAATTCTACTAACGGAAGATACGTATCCCAAATCCCATCAAAATCCAACACGCATGCACACAACCTATCCTCAAGGGTCTGGGTAGTCTGCTCACTTTGACCATCAGTCTGTGGATGAAAAGTTGTACTAAAATGGAGAAGAGTGCCCAACTCGTCATGATATCGCTTCCAAAATCTGGAAGTAAAACGAAAATCCCTGTTAGAAACCACGGATACCGACACCCCATGACGTGTTACAATCTCTCTAATATAAATCTCAGCCAACTTCTCTATGGAAATACTCTCCTGAATCGGAATGAAATTCTTACTCTTGGTCAATCAATCCAGGATGAGCCAAATCAAATCAACTATGTGCGCAGTCCTAGGAAGCTTTGTGATATTCCATAATAATACCTTCCCATTTTCATGCGGGAATCTCCAACGGCTGCATCTTGCCGTGAGGTTGCTGTGACATATCCAAATTCGCGGTTATTTTAAATTTTTTTTATTTATCCTTATTTAAAAATCAGAGTATTCATTTTAAAGAATAATATTGCGGAATTTGTTCCCAGAAAAAACTGATAAATATATTATCAACGCATTTCCGAATAAACGTATTTTGTTCATATTAAAACCTTGGGATGTCATCATCAATACATAAACATAATCATAAATAGACCCTACATTCATATACTAGTGATCTACATCTCCTTTAATCTCTTAGTATAATATAGCTTCGTATCGACACATGTGATACAAAAAACTGATTGGGTCAGGTTGGGAAACCTTGTGAGTACATAACATTTTCAACCCACAATATTAAAGTTAGTATCTTTCATCATCAAACAATTAACCCAACTACCCATCCTCATTACTTTCTTAAGGATATAACCTAAGAATTATCTATCATTGACTCATTAATACCTAAGAATTCTCTTAAGGAAAAGGCATGAAGTCCATCATTGCCTATGGCACAACTGCCAATATTATCTATTAGGCACAACTACCAATATTATCATTTAGGTGCAGCTGCTAGGCTTATGACGTTCTCTATTAGGCGTAGCTACCAATTTTATCCTTTAGGCATAGTTGCTAGGATTATGATGTTCTCTATTAGGCAGAGCTGCCGATATTATACTTTTAGCGCAGATGCCAGGATGTTTAGATTATATCGTAGTTCAAAAACATCTACAGGTTGTGGCGCAGTTGCCAATATTCATCCGTATCATCATTCATCTACCCATGTTCTACCGAACATATTCGTAGATATAAAATACATATACAGGTTACATCATTTAAAACATGTATAAGTCGTTCATCCAGCATAGATATTAGGAACACAAATAATATGCACACATAGCTTGTAATTTATATTAAATATTTCATATCTATATGTAAGATGAAAGTAACTACACGTTCACTTGTTAAAGTGGTGATTCCAACTTGGACAATGCTTCACTTCTTAACAATATAATTTCCTTCGACGAAACCTAGTATTATTACCACTATATTTTAGTCTAATATTGATTGTGCCTATTTACGAACGCTATTATTTTATAAGTGTGAAACAATACGTTTTCAACCAGTATGTACAAACAGGGGTAGACATGAAACACCGGAGGGCAAGACCATTTTGGCATTATAACACTTCTGAAATTCAACAACCCTATGTGACCCATCACACAAGATTCCCAATACCATGCGTAGTTAAAAGAGATTATAATAACACTTTATATATTATATTATATATATATATATATATATATATATATATATATATATATATATATATATATATATTGTTTATAAGTTCATAATAACGATAATAAATTTCAACCTAAGCTATACTTAAAGTATGGTAAGCATAACTCACTTACTGGGAGATTTGGCTAGAAGTCGGGTTCTGCGGGGGCGGAACTTTCAAGCCGAAAAGCTCTTTTTCTCGGAGCCTTCTGGTGCTCTAGGGTCTTTCCTCTAGCACTTAGAATTTACTAGGGATTTGGGAGGGTTTTCGAGAGAGGTTAGAGAGATAGAGAGAGAGAGAGAGAGAGACAGAGAGAGGGAGAGAGAGGGGTTATGGCGTGAGTAGAAGTGGTAGCCTTCACATGCTATTTATACGGGCTGAACTTCGGTTGCGCGGGATGTTCCTCGCATGTACGCAGGGCGTACAAGAAAATGTTGCGCATACGAGGGGAAAAGAATCAGATATTTGATGGGGCGACATGGAGACTTCGGAGCCAAGCATGCGAGAACACAGGGTGTAGGGCTTCTCTGCGTGGCGCTTACACGTGTATTCTCACAACAACCACTTCCGACTTCTAAATTCCATAACTTTCTCATACGAGCTCCATTTTTTACGTTCTTTATATCCACACATAGGTGGCGATGTACTATACAACTTTTGTTTGGACTTTGTTGGCTAATTTTGAATTTATTTTTAAATTTATATTTTAACAGGCGTGGACACGTAAAGTTCGTTAAAAACTCATAACATTGTCATCCGACGTCCGTTTTCCTCTGTCTTTTTTATCGTTGAGCTTCTATTAACAAAATCTTTGATTCTTTGTTTAGGTTGTGTCGGCTAAAAATCGGTCGATCTAATATTCGAATTCCGGGCTGCATATCGTTATGCCAAATCTTAGAAAAATCATAACTTCCTCATACAAAGTCATATAGTTACGTTTTTTATGCACACTCTCGGTTTAACGTATACTACGACTTTTGTATAGATCGTTAAGGCTAAAATGTATTTTATCACAAACTCATTTTTTACAATTCCTAGTGCTGTGCCTGTTTTGTCATAAAACTTCTACAGGTCATAACTTTTTCGTTATAATTCAGATTTTGGCGTTCTTTATATGTACAAAACGCTTGTGACATATACTATAACTTAGTTAAGATTATTTACTCTAAATAACGTTCTATAAAAAATTCATTTTTGATGTTTATTGTCTCTTAATTGTCTAGTCCGAATCTGCGGTCATTACAGTCGATGATGCAGGGGCCTTGACTTTTCTGTAAGTCAAGCATTGCTCCACGTACCACGAGACATCCCGCTTCTTGTAGGGCCACTAATAATTAGTACGAAGATGCCTATACATCTTTGTTGCCCTGGATGAATGGAGAACCTCGACTTGTGAGCCTCCTCCATCAAGATCTGGAGAACACCGCCCTAATAAAGAACCTAGACGCGCTGATGCAAAGTCAACAACCCATGACTATCATAATCGAAGGAAGCCACCTACCCCACAATACGCTTGCTCTTCCGGTGCTCTTCCTTTTCGCCTCGACCTGTGCCTCTCGAATCCACTCTAATAGTGGAGTAATCATAGTCATCCTCAAACATATATCCCAGATCAGAGTCATGACCGCCTTGGGGCTAAGAGCATCAGCTACTACATTGGCCTTCCCCGGGTGATAAAGTATCTTACAATCATAATCCTTCACCATATCCAACCATTGACGCTGCATCATATTAAGATTTGGCTGATCCATCAAGTACCTCCATCTCTTGTGGTCCATGTAAATGGTACAACGAACCCCGTAGAGGTAATGCTGCCATATCTTGAGGGCGAAAACCATGGCCCCCAACTCCAAATCATGCGTTAGACAATTCGCCTCATGAGGCTACAGCTGCCTTGAAGCGTAAGCGATCACGTGACCCCGTTGCATCAACATTGCCCCCAAAAATGTGATCGAGGCAACACAATAAACCACAAAATTGTCAACACCCTCTGGCAGGGTTAGAATCGGCGCCTCGCACAACCACTGTCTAAGAGTCTCAAAACTTTCCTGTTACTAGCCCCCCCCCCCCTCTAACAATATGTAACTGTCTTCTTGGTCACTTGGGTCAAAGGAACAACGATCTTGGAGAAATACTGGATGAATCAACGATAATAACCAGCCAAACAAAGGAAACTCTGAATCTCAGATTGCATCATGACCTTAACCTTGGCCGGATTGACCAGAATACCCTTCTGGTTGACAAGGTGCCCCAGAAACTGCACCTCGCGCAACCAGAACTCGCACTTGGAAAACTTTGCGAAAACTTTCTCCCTCCTCAAGGTCTCTAGCACCTCCCTCAAATGCTCATCATGCTACTCCTGAGTCTTTGAATAAACCAAGATATCATTAATAAATACTATCACAGATCGATCGAGCATCGGTTTGCACATGCGATTCATGAGATCCATGAACACGGCTAGAGCACTAGTGAACCCAAAAGGCATCACCACGTGTAACATCCCGAAATTTAGGTATGATCATTTAACCCTTATTCCTTTTCAAGTTATCAAGATTAAACCCTAACGCAAAATTATAGCTGGTGAGTACGATGGGCGTATTGAAGAGTACGCTACGTGTACTCATGCGCTTAGTTTGTACGCGAACCCGCCTAGGTACGATGGGTGTACCTAGGGTAACGATAGGCATAGCGGGCCCAGATGCAAACCCTAATTATGAATTGAGCCCTATATAAACAAATCTAAGGCCTTATCCTCCGCCACCATTTGAGAGAGTGAAAGCCTAAGAGAGAGCCAACCTTCGTCCTAAGCCTGTGTGTGTGTGTGCGCGTGTGTGTTTGAGCTTGAAGTTCCTTTTTTGTTGTGAAGAATAAAAGAGTACCGTTGTGGAAGCTAGTCTTGGAGTGAAAGCTTTAGATCTAGGCTTTTCAGAGGGGAGGACATCATTTGGAGGTAAAAAGCTTAGAACATTCCTCTTCATTTTGGATTTGTGTTTTATGGGCCATTTTTAGGGGTTAAGTCCCAAAGGTGAAGACTTTATGATCAAAGGGACTCCATGGACCTAGATCTGTCCCATTTCATTGTTATATGTGTTCTAGATCTATAAAAATCCAATATTGATCGTCATTGCGGAGTCATGCATGAGTTATGGTCTAAATATGAAAGGAGGATAAGAAGTGGAAGGAGTTATAACCTTTTAAGCCATGCAAGGGCTTAAAGGTGTCGACTTTATGGCTTAAGTGGCATTACAAAGCCTAGATCCTAGAGTATAAGCATAGGTATTAATGGATTCAGACTAAAAGTGAAGGAAATGTGAAACTGGGACTTATGTTGGGCGTAATCCCAGAACGCCCCGTGTAGGGGCCGAGTCCCCTGATTAAGTTTAGCCGGGGTACGAGCGTACACGAGTTAGTACACCTCACGTACTGCATGATGTTGAATTTCGTTGACTTTTAGGGTTTTCATCAACATTTAGACTTTTAGGTCAATGAGGGGTAAAATGGTCTTTTACCCTTCTATGGGATTGTAGGAGGGATTTAATCTAGCCTTTGAGAGCAATTATTTATTTGAAGATATTGTTATGTGATTAAGCATGAGCTAGATCAGGCTATACATGTGCGAGATTATAAGAGATATCCAAGGTGAGTCTTCTCATTATACATTACCTAGAGTGGTATCTATGTGTAGACCGGAGGGTCTTGTGTGCTATGTGTATGTATGAGTTTATGTGCATTTTGATATATGTATGAGTTTATGTGTATTTTGATATATGTATGCTATGAGTTGTATAGACCGGACCGGAGGGTCCAATGATATAGACCGGACTGAAGGGTCCAACGATACAGACCGGACCGAAGAGTCCAACGAGCTAAGACCGGAATAGAGGGTCCAACATGCTATGGGACTGGAGGGTCGTACTGCAACCTCGAGTAGCGTATGTGTTGTATGTGGTATTTTGGGGAACTCACTAAGCATTTATGCTTACCGTGTTGTGTGATATGTGTTTCGGGTACCAGTGATAATCATGGGAAGGCGTCAGCATGATCTATACACGCTTGCGAGGTTTTTATATATTGTGATCTTGGGAACTGTTTTTACCAAATGATATGTAAACAGTGAATTTTGGGTTTTCTTAATGAATGAATTATGTGTTTTAAAATCAAATTTTATTTTGAAAATTTTTGTCGTTATAAGTTGGTATCAGAGCCTTGGTTTGAGGGATTCGGATGTACCTTCGGGCGTATCTGAACTCAAACTAAGGATTTGAGAAATTTTTCACAAAGAAAACAATTTTTCTAAAAATAGTAAAAGGTTTTGAGACAAGCAGAGCAGAGCAGTGAGTACGATCAGCCGGCGCCCGAACGGTGATTTCCCAAAATACCCTTACATTATGTGTTATGAGATATGATATGATGTGTTATGCATGCTAGAGTAGGCTAGGTATTCCTATTAGGACTAGAGTATCCTGATTTGTGATGCCTTAGCCTAGGAGATTACTGCTGCTATGAGATGTTGGGTTTTGAGCATTCTAACACTTCCTAAGTGTACATGCAACCCTAATAAACCTTGGATCTATGTTTGTCTAAATACATGCAAAATTTGTTTTCCAAGGTTTATAACTTATCTAGCATGGCATGGGGAACTTTTAAACATAAAAGGAACTCGATGAATTACATACCTTTTGATGAGTGTTGATTCCTTGTAGTTTGAGAGCCAAGCACCAATAATGTGAATGCCTCAAATGGAAATCACAAATCACCAAAAACTTGGAAAACTTTATGAGAGAGTATACACACTCTTAGAAATCGGCCACACCTTACACACACTCTCTAAGGTGCTATTTCACGCAACATAAGCTTGTTTATATATTGTGCATGGTTAGGTTGAAACCCTAATAACCCATGTATTTTCCTTTGCAAGGATCCATGGTTTAAAAGCTCCATCGACCATCCATGGACTTCCATATAAGCTTAGCCCATCAAAAAATGAGTATTAGCCCACACCATATAAATGTAATAGCCCATGATTTAATTAGTCTTCCTTTTAATCACTAAATTAATTCATAATTAATTCAAGATTAAAACTAATTAAATAATATGACTTTATATTAATATATTATAACTTATAATATATTAATAAATCGTAAGTATACAATTCTCATAAAATTATCCATAAATAGTTTGGGTGAAGTGCAATCCAAATGAACCATGCTGGGTCTGGTCAAGTATATACCAAATAAGTTATGGACTTAGACACCTTATCCAACATGAGATGCTTGAGAGTGAGTAGTTAGCAGCGAGAAACTTACGAGAGGTCTGCTAGAGACTAGCCTATGCATAGCGAGATTAGAGTACTTGTGATCAGGGATCCTAGGAGGAGGACTTGAGGTGAATACTGATGAGGTGTGGACAGTAGTATAGGGCCCGTACTACTGAAGAGAACGGATCAGTGCGCAGTCCAAGTTAGAATCCTTAGGGTATCGAGGAGCAAGTAGGGTTGAGTTATCGAGTGTGAGTACACTCGAGTGAGTCTCTGGTATATTTTTATGTTGTATTTCTGAGACATCATGGTGAGTACGCGCCATACCCCAGAGAGCAGCGGTGTCAGCGATGAGGAGATCCGCAAGATGATTCATGAGGAGGTGGTTGCGGCCATATGAGTTGAGATATCAGAGATGTTTGGGTCTATCAAGACCACATTGATTGAGAATTTTGACGAGCGGTACACTGTTCTTACTGATGTTGTTGTTACTGCGGCCACGGCAGCGTCGCTGCTGCCAGGGCACAGGGGGTGACTCTTTGCTGTACCGAGAGTTCAGCAACACGAAGCCACCAGAGTTTGATGGGACTCAAGATCCAATTGCGGTGATGAGATAGATTTCTGTTATCGAGAGATGTTTCTACATTTGCTCGTGTCTGGAGCATCCGAGGGTTCGGTTTGCACTGAACCAGCTTCGCTTGGGGGCGAAGGGCTGGTGGAAGTTTGTGACGGCGGACTTCACTACTGTAGAGCTTACCACGGTGAACTGGGAGAGGTTCGTTTTGAGATGAGTATGTTCCCCCTGTAGAGAGGGAACGTCTAGCCCAGGAGTTCTTGTCCCTCAAGCAGGGAACTAAGTCTGTGACTGTGATTATGAGGATGTTTCACGAGAGGGCGTTGTTTTTCCTTGAACACGTGTCTATAGAGCAGGCACATATGTGCCGATACTTGAGTATTCCGAGGAGGGATATTCATAAGTTCGTGGTGAAATCGTCATACCGGAAATTTGCTGAGCTCCAGGAAAATGCCCGAAAGAGGGATATTGAGCTAGAGACTCAGGTCAAGGAGGAGGCTGAGTCTCAGAGGAGGGACAGGCGACTGGCACAGCCGCAACCGGAAGCCAAGCGGGCAAAGCCGCTGATTCGAGATCTGGGGGTCTGAAGGGCCGCACATGTGGGAAGTGCAGAAAGAGTCACGAAGGGTTGTACAGAGCTGGAGTGTGTTACAAGTGTGGGAAGGAGGGGCATTACACAAGGGATTGCCCCAATGGATTCTCGGTTTGCTTTCATTGCAACCAAACTTACCATCGGAAGGCCGAGTGCCCATAGCTACTACAGGGATCGGCACAGGGATCTGCAGCTGCTGCCCGAGCTACTGAGTCTGGACAGCGAAGGCCGAGGCACCGAAGGCTCGCGGGAGAGCTTTCCAGTTGACAGCGGAGGAGGTCTGTGCAGCGCCCAATGTCGTGGCTGGTATGTATTCGTTCATCTATTTATTTTGAGTTTGAGATATTGTGCTTATATTATGGTGTGTGTAGGTACTTTTCTTGTGAAATCTATACATGCCTTGGTGTTATTTGACTCGGGGGCGAGTCGATCATTTGTGTCGTTCACATTTAATCAGCACATCAGTATTTGTCAAGAGGCATTGAGTTGACCTTTCGGGTTTCCATAGCTGACGAGCGAGCGGTTTATGTAACTGAGGTGATTCGGGGATGTGTACTCGAGATCTTCGGTGATGAATTCCAAATTGATCTGGTCCCGATTGCAATGAGCGATGTCTGTGTGATCATGGGCATGGACTGGTTGAGCAGATTTGGAGTTGTTATCAACTGCGAGCGACAACATGTGACCATACGAGACCCTAATTGGTGAGTCCTTACAGTGTACGGTGAGGGTACCCGTTCTGGGTCAGCGATCTGTTCAGAAGCCAGAGCGAGGCAGAGTCTATAGCGAAGTTGTAGTGGGTTTGTAGCCTATGTGATGGACACACGAGTGGCCGCAGAAAGGCCGAGTTCGGGTGATGAGGTACCGATACTGCAAGATGTAGCACCTGGTTCTTGGTACGTACTCCGTTATTAAATCTTCATTTATTTTTGCATTTTTTTAGCCTTGGACTCGGCGAGTCGAAGGACTGACTCGCCGAGTAGAAGCGGGATGAGGCGCAGGGTTTGAGCTGTAGACTCGGCGAGTCGGGTCCCGGACTCGGCAAGTAGCCGCTGTTTGGACAAAAACCCTAATCCAGGGGTTTGCACCCTATTTAAATGACCTTATGCAGCCTCCTTTCCCCCTCTATGCTCCCAAACGCTCCTCATAGAAAAGCCTAGCTGTTTTTGTGAAGATCTAAGGCTTTTTGAGTGATTCTTGTGAGTTTTGATCTCAAGGAAGAAGGAAGAGCATAGAAGGATCAAGAGGGGACTGAAGGATTCGAGTTTGGTTCATCATTTGTAGTCTTTGGAATGTATAAAGTCTGAACCTTGCTCATTCATTTGTTAGATTCCTCTTTGAGGTGATTTAGGGCTTTTTATGCCAATTTTGGTGGCCAACCATGTTTGCAAACATGGTTGGGGATTTGGGCTTTTGTATCACGTCCTTTTATAAGCCACAAGTCAGATCTAGGTTGCTTTTTGCACCAAGGAAGGCCCCATGTAACAAAAGAACCATTTTAGAGCCTTTTAAGCTCTTATGTCCCATGCATGCACGTAAAGTTTGTAACTTTACGAGCTAGATCGAGTTTAGGGCCCTGGATCTATCATTTGGTTAAGTGTTGTACATCAGAAATCGAAGGTATTGGTAAGGAATGAGATAGGCTCGGTGAGTCCATTCCTGGACTCGGTGAGTCCAGGGGTTTTGGTCCCATATCAATGAGGGTCATAAGGACCAGTTGAGTGTGGAAAGGTTTTTAGGAGTCCTGGGGAGTGACCCAACGTTCTGGACTATGCAAAGTGTTCTGGGAATTCATAGTACTCGGCGAGTGCATGAACGGACTCGGCGAGTCCAAGGCAATCTTCATGGTAGTCGACAAGTTGTTCATACAACTCGGCGAGTCGGATGTGGATTAAGTCGGTGTCCTGTTAGAAGGAAAACTCGTCGATTCATCACCTAACTCGACGAGTAAAGACGAGTTTGAGGTCTAATGGAAGGATAGGGACTCGGCGAGTTGGCGAGCCAACTCAGCAAGTCAGGTCAACTAGAAGCTGACTTTGACTTTGACTTGGTTAGGGGTAAAATGGTCATTTTACCCTAAGAATAGATGTCAGTTTCTGACTGACTGTTTTGTGGGAATTATAGCCCGAGGATTTCCGTAGCAATAGCAGCAGCAACAGTCAGAGGATTCCCACACAATTTAGTAGCCACTACGAGGTGAGTTGCCTTCCAGTAGCAGTGGGTCTAAGGCCACAATGTGTGCCCACTAGTAGGAGTGTATGTTTAGATGACTGTCTCTGTGATATTAATCTAGCGCTGCTACTACCTATGTTATATTTATGTGCTAGTATGATATGATGGTATGTGCTAGTGACGGTAAGGGAAATAGTCCCCATAATACCGGTTGATAGGACCGAAGGGGCAGATATGCCTAACCATGCTATATAGATTATGTGATACTTGTTATGTGGTAGTGGTAGGGGTGAAATAGTCCCCACTGCCTGGTCGAGAGGACCGAAGGGGAGACCAGCACCCAGGTATGCTAGTCAGTATCCGGTCGAGAGGACCGAAGGGGAGACCAACACCCAGATATGCTAGTCAGTATCCGGTCGAGAGGACCGAAGGGGTAGGTCAGGCACCCGGATATGCCTGACAATATATGTATGTTATGTGGTTGTTTGGTATGTGGTACGGTGGGGGAACTCACTAAGCTTCTTGCTTACGGTTTTTAGTGTTGTTTCAGGTGCCTCTTCAGCAAAGGGGAAGGAGCTGGTGCGGTAGCGGCATGTCACACACATGCTCTTTGTTTTCCGTACTACGAGATATTCTGGGATTTGTAGTCTGACATTATGGTTGTTTTATGTTTTGGTTTCGGACATGAAATATGTTAATGAAATGATGATGTTTATTCCCCAAATGTTTTCCAAAGTGTTGATTTGAAAATGAAATTTTTGGCTGTGAAAATTGGGTCGTTACACGAGAGTTCCCAAATGTTTTTCCCGAGGAGTTGCCAGGTGTGCCTCCCGAGAGGCAGGTAGAGTTTCACTTCGATTTGGTTCCATGAGCAGCACCTATCGCCAAGGCGCCCGATCGCCTTGCGCCAACATAGATGCATGAGTTATCCTCACAACTTCAGGAGCTGTTAGGGAAAGGATTCATCAGACTGAGTAGCTCACCTTGGGGAGCACCAATCCTTTTTGTCAAGAAAAAGGATGGTTCACACCAAATATGTATTGATTACCGAGAGTTGAACAAGTTGACGGTCAAGAACCGTTATCCCTTACCGGGGATCGATGATATGTTTGATCAGTTTCAGGGAGCATATTGGTTCTCCAAGATTTATTTGAGGTTTGGATATCACCAGATGAGAGTACGGGATGAGGATATCCAGAAGACGGCGTTTAAAACTTGTTATAGGCATTACAAGTTTGTGGTGATGCCTTTTGGGCTCACCAATGCACCTGCAACATTCATGGATTTCATAAACAGGGTGTGGAGGCTGATGTTGGATCGTTCGGTGATCATGTTCATCGATGATATATTGGTGTATTCGAGATCCAAAGAGCAGTATGAGGAGCATTTGAGGGAGATCCTCGGAGTTCTAAGATCGAAGAGGCTTTACGCCAAATTCTCCAAATGTGATTTCTGGTTATGGGAGGTTCAGTTCTTAGGATACCTCGTTAAACAGAACGGGATCTTGGTCGATCCGGCCAAGATTGAGGCGGTTATGAGATGGGAGGTGCCATGATCCCCCACCAAGATCAGGATTTTTCTGGGATTGGCCGCCTACTATCGGAGATTTATCAGGGATTTCTCCAAGATTGTCGTTCCACTCACCAGGTTGACCCGGAAGGGCATGACTTTTAGTTGGGGTCCAGAGCAGCAAGCCTCATATGAGACGCTTCGTCAGAGATTATGCGAAGCCTCAGTGTTAGCCCTCTCAGAAGGGATGGAAGATTTTGTGGTATATTGTGACACATTAATATCGGGTTTGGGTGTAGTGCTTATGCTGAGAGGGCACGTGATAGCATATGTATCGACGCATCTGAAGCCTCATGAGACGAGGTATCCCACTCATGATCTGGAGTTGGGGGCAGTGGTGTTCATGATCAAGATCTAGCGTTACTACCTATATGGTGTTCAGAGTACCATATACATGGCCCATAAGAGTTTGAAGTATTTGATGGATCAGCCCAACCTGAATATGTGCCAGAGGAGATGGTTGGATGTGGTAAAGGATTACGATTGTGAGATCCTGTATCACCTGGGCAAAGCTATAGTTGTAGTTGATGCTGACCTTTCAGGGTCGGATTTGGGTGCCGTTTGGTGGTGGGGCAAGTACATTTTGATGGAGGAGGCACATAGATCAAGGTTCTCGATCCATCCCGGGGCCACTAAGATGTATCTAGACCTGAAGAGAGAGTACTGGTGGCCCTATATGAAGAGGGATTTAGCATGGTTTGTTGAGATGTGCTTGATATGTCGCAGGGTTAAGTCTGAGCACCAGCATCCGCATGGCAATTTGTAGACACTTGAGGTTCCCAAGTGGAAGTGGGAACAAATTTCCATAGATTTCATCACCAAATTATCGAGGAACACAAGGGGTGTCGACGCAATTTGGGTGATCGTTGACCGACTGACGAAGAGCGCTCACTTCCTTGCTATCAGTGAGAGCTCTTATGCAGAGAGGCTAGAAGATTTGTATGTGAGGGAGGTGGTATCGCGGCATGGAGTACCGATCTCGATTGTGTCAGATCAAGATGTTAATTTCACTTCCAGGTTCTGGAAGAAGTTCCATGAGGAGTTGGGTACGAGGCTACATTTCAGTACCGCTTACCACCCACAGACGGACAGACAAAGTGAGCGGATGCTTCAGACGCTCGAGGATATGCTTCGGGCATGTGTGTTGAATTTTGGAGGAAGTTAGGACACGTATTTTCCGTTGGTTGAGTTCTCATATAACAACAACCACCATTCGAGTATTGGTATGCCTCCCTTCGAGTTGTTGTATGGGAAGTGGTTTCAGAATCCCATCTGCTGGGGAGAGGTAGGGTAACGAGTCATGGGTAGCACCGAGATAGTGCTTCAGACGACCGAGCAGATACAACAGGTTAGGCAAAGATTGCTGACAACTCAGAGCCACCAGAAGAGTTATGCGGATAGACGACGATCCGAGCTTGAGTTTCAGGTGGTAGACTTTGTACTCCTGAATGTATCTCCTTGGAAAGCAGTAATTCGATTCCAGAAGAAGGGAAAGTTAGGACCTTGGTACATTAGACCATTCAGGGTGACCGAGAGGGTGGGTTGGGTAGCATATAATTTAGAGCTACCCACGGAGTTGAGCCAGATACCTGATACCTTCCACGTGTCTTAGTTAAGGAAGTGTATTGCTGAAGAGAAGGCAGTGGTGCCAGTAAAGGACATTCAGGTGGATGCGAGCCTGAATTATGCAAAGAGGTCAATCACGATCGTGGATCGAAAGATCAAGGTTCTAAGGAACAAGGAGGTGCCCGTGGTTCAGATTTGGTGGCAACATCGGAGAGGGTCTGAGCTAACTTGGGAGACAGAGTCAGATAAGCGGAAGCAACATCCAGGGTTGTTTACGGCATGAGACTTCGAGGGCGATGTCTGGTTCTAGTGGGGGAGAATTCTAACATCCCAAAATTCAGGTACAATCATTTAACCCTTATTCCTTTTCCTGTTGTCAAGATTAAACCCAAAAGGAAAATTATAGCCGTTGAGCATGCTTGGCATACTGAAGAGTACGTTGCGCGTACTCATGCGCTTAGTTTGGATGCGGACCCGCCTAGGTACTTTGGGTGTACCCAGGGTTACATTGGGCGTAGCGGGCCTAGATGCAAACCCTAATTATGAATTAATCCCTATATAAACAAATCTAAGGCCTTATCCTCAGCCTCCATTTGAGAGAGTGAAACCCTAAGAGAGAGCCAACCTTCGTCCTAAGCCTGTGTGTGTGTGTGTGTTTTTGAGCTTGAAGTTCCTTTTTTTGTTGTAAAGAAGAAGAGAGGACCTTTGTGGAAGCTAGTCTTGGAGTGCAAGATTTGGATCTGGGCTTTTTAGAAGGGAGGACATCATTTGGAGGTAAAAAGCTCAGAACTTTCCTCTTCATTTTGGATTTGTGTTTTATGGGCCATTTTTAGGGTTTAAGTCCCAAAGTTGAAGACTTTATGATCAAAGGGACTCCATCGACCTAGATCTATACCATTTCATTGTTATATGTGTTCTAGATCCATAAAAGTCCAATATTGGTCGTCATTACGGAGTCATGCATGAGTTATGGTCTAAATGTGAAAGTGGGATAAGAAGTGGAAAGAGTTATAACCTTTTAAGCCATGCAAGGGCTTAAAGGTTTCGAATTTATGGCTTAAGTGGCTTTAGAAAAGCCTGGATATGGAGTATAAGCCTAGGTCTTAATGGATTCAGACTAAAAATGAAGGAAATGTGAAACTGGGACTTACGCTGGGCGTAATCCCAGAACGCCCCGTGTAGGGGGTCGAGTCCCCCGATTCTATTTAGCCGGGGTACGCCCAGCATACACAAGTTGGTACGCCCCGCGTACTGTGTTATGTTGACTTTCATTAACTTTTAGGGTCTTGGTCAACATTTGGACTTTTGGGTCAGTGAGGGGTAAAATGGTCTTTTACCCTTATGTGGGATTGTAGGAACGGATTTAATCTAGCCTTTGAGAGCAATTATTTATTTGAAGATATTTTTATGTGATTAGGCGGGGGCTAGATCAAGATATACGTGTGCGAGATTATCAGAGATATCCGAGGTGAATCTTCTCACTATACATTACCTAGAGTGGTATCTATGTGTAGATCGGAGGGTCTTGTGTGCTATGTGTATGTATGAGTTTATGTGCATTTTGATATATGTATGATTTTATGTGCATTTTGATATATGTATGCTATGAGTTGTATAGACCGGACTGGAGAGTAGAACGACCTATGACCGGACCAGAGGGTCCATCGAGCTACAGGACTGGAGGGTCCTGCTGAGACACATCGACCAGAGGGTCACACTACAGCCTCGAGTGATGTATGTGTTGTATGTGGTATTTTGGGGAACTCACTAAGCATTTATGCTTACCGTGTTGTGTGATATGTATTTCAGGTACCAGTGATGATCGCGAGAAGGCATCGACATGATCTGTACACGCTTGTGGGGTTTTCATATTGTGATCTTGGGAACTGTTTTTACCAGATGATGTGTAAACATTGAATCTTGGGTTTTCTTAATGAATGAAATATGTGTTTAAAAATGAAAAAAAATTTTGAAAATTTTCGTTGTTAGACCACAAACTCATAATGGCCATATCGAGTTCAAAAAGTTGTCTTCTGCTCATACTCATCCCTGACAATCATCTGATGATCACCCGACCGCAAGTCAATCTTGGAGAACCTAGATGCACACTGAAGTTGGTCGAAAAGATCATCAATCCTCGGGTGGGGTAACGGTTCTTCACCGTTACCTTATTCAACCCCCCGGTAGTCGATGCACATATGATGAGACCCATCCTTCTTCTTCACAAACAAAGTCGGTGCTCCCCAAGGAGAACTACTTTTCCAAATAAATCCCTTGTCTAACAGCTCCTGCAACTAAGTAAACAACTCCTGCATCTCGGGAGGAGCCAACCAATACGGTGCTTTAGCTATAGGAGCCGCACCTAGAACCAAATTAATCTTGAACTCCACTTACCTCTCCAGAGGCACCCCATGCAAATCATCTGGGAATACATTAGGGTAATCCCGCACAATCGACACATCATCCACGGTCGCCTTACCTTTATCCCGGGTATCCATGACATAGGTGATAAAACCCGAGAAACCATGAAGAAGATAGTGTCGAGCCGCCACAATAGAACATAAAATCAGCTTGTGTTGTTGTTGGATTAGTTGTCTAATCCCATAACTATAATTGGTATGTACTTGACCCGATAGTAGCATGGTCCATTTCGGGTTGCCTTCTTTAGAACAATTTGATAGGATGAATATTTGAGAAAGAGGATATTATGATTTATTAATATATTATAAGAATAGTATATTAATATAAGAAATCATAATATTTAAATCAGTATTGATCAAGAATTAATTTGGAATTAATTTAGTGATCAAAAGAGACTGATTAAATAAACAGTGACTTATTATGTAAATGAGTGAAACATATGGTTTGGGATAATGATCCATGATTGATTTGTAATGAACTAAGCTTATGAGATAGTCCATGAAGTGTTAGTCCAAATCAATTGTTGGATCATAAGCCTAAGTGTAACAATTAGGGTTTACAAATGACTCTTGGAATTCAACACTATAAATGTGTTCCCTTAGCTCCAAAATTGGCACCCCTTGTATTTCAAGAAGAAGCTAGCCGATTTTGGTGTCTCCAAAACCTCTATCATATTCATCTAATTTTTATTGGTGTGTGTGACTTGTTTGAGGCATCACACTTGAGGTGCTAAGCTCTTATAAAGCCAAGGCCTACAAGCTACAACAAGAGGTAATCTTTTAACTAGTTTTTTTTTATGATTCATAGATCAAGTTGCATGCTAGTTAGGCTTAATGCTTTGGAAAATGAACATTTCATTTATAATTAGAGAAAACTTTGATCCAAAGCATTAGGGTTGTATGTGCACCATACGGATGTTAGAGTACATAAAACCCGACAGTGGTATTAAAGCCTTGGGTGCTTTCTATTATATTAATGCAATTGTGTTAATTTTAGAAGCTGAAAAATTCCAATTTTGGATTCTACCAGGATGAACTCGACGATTCACATAAGGGAAGTTGACGAGTTGGATCATATGATGATGAACACGACAAGTCCATTGCCTAGCTCGACGAGTTGGATCATCTGTTGGTAGAATTTTTGAAGTTTTTAGGCTTTTTGGATTATGATCATTACGACAAACTGTTTTGGCTCATAAAGTTTGTTTTTACATGATATGGTAATGATTATCCTCATCCAATAACATGATGATTGTCAAATTTTAAGATAATTACTTGATTTTGTTTAAAACTAATTATTTTTAGAATTTGAAATTACATTGCTATATGAGTAGTATTATGTCAAATTGGTATATGATAAATTATATGATTATTTCGTTAGTTAAATTTGATTTAAATGTTTCTTGAAGTGTTTCATAAATTGTCCTCAAGCTTTGGACATGAAAAGTCTCATTCATGAAACATTAACTCCTTAAGTTATGGAATTCCAAAGGTCTTGAAGAGTTTCATAACTTGCCCTCAAGTTATGGAATTTAGAAAGTCTCATTTATGTAACATAAATTCTAAAACTCAATAGTTTTTGAAAAGTTTCAAAACTTGTCCTCAAGTTTTGGAATTTGAAAGGTCTCATTTATGAAACTTTAATTCCAAACCTTAGAATTTTAAAAGTTTAAATTTCAGCCCTATACTGTTATAATATTAAAAGTTTAATACTTATATTTATATATATATATATATATATATATATATATATATATATGTATATATATATGTATATATATATATGTATATATATATATACATATATATATATATATATGTATATATATATATATATATATATATATATATATATATATATATATAAGACAATTCAGTCTTACCATTAGTAGGTCACATTCACGAAGCTAGTCTATAAGGGGCGTTTAAGCAAGCGACCTATAATATGACCGCGATTGGGTATCCACTCTTACCCACCGCACTTTTGACTAGTGGAGGGTCGTTAGCCGAACGGGTAGGATATAACATTAATCCCGATTAATAAGTTTAATGATAGTATAAAGTACCTAAACTTTGATAAATTCTCAATCTTAGTTACTTTAGGGAAAATGTGAAAATGGTGCTATTCCATGAAATTGTACATTGCACCTTGCTAAGTCGTTAGTGGAGCGTGTGTGGTTAACCATCACAATAATTTGGGACTAACAAGGGTGGAAAAGGGTAGCTTGATGTTTATCATAAGATCAATGGAACGTGTGTGGTTAACCGGCACATTGATTAGGTATTAAGTAGCATCAAGATTACTAAGCACATTTACATGGTCATTCACACCTTGTTTGTGATCCTCAGTATCCCAGTCACAAACTTGAAGGGCATAATCGAGATTTAAACATGCCATTGAAAAGTTCAATGAATCTCAAAGAATTTAGGAATTTCAATTCATTGAAAATCTAATCTTCATTCTCATTTTTCATGGTGTAAATTGGTAAATCGTCATTTACCTACCTTCAAATATTTGCAATTGGATTATGGCATCCCTCTTCCGAATTGTAGAATATTTTGTTGGGTCATAGCCTTAATATTTCATTTGGGTGTTATATTAAGGATCCTTATCTAATATAAACTGTGTCTCTCTTTTTAGATATCTACTTCAAACACTACTTCAAATCCAATCCCTTCTTGCTCTTTCTCCCTCATGAACTTATGTGGGAGGGTCATCTTTGATGGATCAAATTTCAATGATTGGATTCGAAACATCCGCATAGACATTCGCTACGAGGACATAGAATATATTCTCGATAAAGAGCTAAAGGAGATTGATGAAAACACTGCCACTCCTGAACAAAATTCTGAATATAAAGCTCATGAGAGGGACGCAACAAAGGTATCATGTATCATGATTGCTACCATGATTGCTGAGCTTCAAAAGTCCTATGAGGACTTTTGGCCCTATGAGATGCACCAAGACTTGATGGAAAGGTACCATCAAAGTTCTCAACATGAAAGGTATGAAATCATTGCCTCCATAATCACAACAAAAATGAAGGATGGAGAGTCCATCATGACCCACTTGTAAAAGATTAAAAGGTTTGTGGACCGCTTGCTGAAGTTGAATGTCAACTTCAATGAAGAGTTGGCTATTGACATTATCCTACACTCATTACCTCCTTGTTATGATCAGTTCAAAATGGCCTATCATATGAACAAGGAGGAATTCACTATAAGCAACCTTCAGGGCCTTTTGAGAACTATTGAAAGTAGTTTGAAAGGCAAATGTATTGTGTCTACTCCTACTACTACCCATGTCTTAGCAATTGGACATGGTAAGGGAAAGAAGAGGAAGGCTTGTTCTAAGAGCAACAAGGGAAAGTCCCATGATGAATCCTCTTCTAGTGGGACCAAAGTTGGATCTGCTAAACCTTCTTCCAATCCAAAGAAAGAATAATGCTTCCGTTGTCATGAATAAGGGAACTAGAAACAAAGTTGTCCCAAATACTTGCAGGACATAAAAGATGGGAAGATCAAGCCCACCATCGCAGGTATTTACACTATTCTATCTAATAATTCGTCACATGCTAATTCTTAAGTCCTTGAAACAGGATGTGGTTTTCACATTTGTTCCGATTTGTAGGGTCTAAAAAAACTTGGGATGTGGAGCATGTTAAGATGAACTTGATCATGGGGAATAGGAAAGTGTTGCCTGTCACCAAGATTGGACTTTATTCTTTATTGCTTAGTAGCGAGTTAAATTTAGAGTTGAATAATTGTTGTTACTCGTCTGATATGGCAATAAATATTATTTCTTTTCATGGTTTGTATAAACAAGGTTTTACTTTTTTCATTTAATAATGAGATTGGTGGTATTAATTCTTATTATAACGGTAAATTTTATTTTGAAGCATTACCTTGTAATGGTATATATATGAAACTGTGATGGTTGTAGAAAACTTAGGAAATAATGTGTTGCATATCGATTCTTCCAATGGTTTGGATAAAACATGATTGTGGCATTGTCGTCTTGGACATGTAAACAAGAGGCGCATAGCCCAACTCCAAAAGGATGGAGTGTTGGAGTCATTTGACTTAAAGTCGGATGACACATGTGAATCTTGTTTGCTAGGAAAGATGACCAAGTTACCCTTCATTGGTTCTTGTGCAAGGGGTGAAAGTTTGTTGGATCTCATACACACCGATATGTGTGGACCCTTCAGATCCGCCACAAGGGATGCTAACCGCTTCTATGTGACATTTACTGATGATTATAGTAGATATGGGTATATCTACTTAATCAAGCATAAGTTAGAATCCTTTGAAAAGTTCAAAGAGTTTAAACAAGAAGTGGAGAATTAGTTGGTTAGGAAGATAAAGATGCTCTGATCCGATCGAGGTGGTGAGTATCTTAGTATTGACTTCCACGACTATCTTAAGAAATGTGGAATTGTTTCACAGCTGACACCACCTAGGACATCACAACTTAATGGTGTGGCTGAGAGGCACAATTGAACCTTGTTGGACATGGTTCATTCCATTATGAGTCGAGCTTCGTTACCTATCTCATTCGGGGGGTATGCCTTAGAGACTGCCACCCATGTACTTAATCTAGTCCCAACTAAGATTTTTACAAAAACACCTCACGAGATGTAGACAAGGAAGGTTACCTCGTTAGCACATATCAAGGTTTGGGGTTGCGAGCTTTTCGTAAGACGAGAGACTCATGACAAGCTCGAACCTCGTAGTAAGCGATGTATTTTCATCGGGTACCCACAAAAGTCCTTTGTATATCTCTTTTATAGACCGCGTGGCAATGTTGTCTTCATTGCAAGGAGAGGGGTTTTCTGTGAAATAGAACTCAGATGCCAAGAGGACAGTGGGAGGCAAATTGACTTTGAAGAGCTTCAAGAGTTAAGTGATGAAGGAACCTCAAGCACTAGTGCTCAACCCGAGGAGGAAACTCCTGTTGAACTAATTGACGTGTCCATACCTCTGAGACATTGCAGTAGAGTTTGTGTTCCACCTGTGTTATATGGTTTTCATATAACAGCTGAAGGTGATACATTTATCAGTGATAGTACATTGATAAATTTGGATGAACCTAATAACTACAAGGAAGCCATGGAAGTCCCCGAGTCAGCAAAATGGAAAGAGGCGATGGACAGCAAGATTCATCCATGTATGACAATAAAGTTTGGAACTTAGTTGACAATGTCCCATGTCGTAAGACGGTCGGGTGCAAATGGATCTTCAAGAAGAAGACCGACAATGACTCCATCAATAAGAGCTCTTGGGAGTCATCAACTTGGTGGGCTATTATTCGGCCACTAGTGGGCTTGGGAAGGCTAACTAGTAATTAGGCCTTTATGTGTGGATTTGGGCCTTAGTTATGAATCTTAATAGGCCAGGGGTAAAATTGTCATTTTAACTAAAAGTATGGATTATGGATCATGGTTTACCCAATTGCTAATTCGGTAATATTTTGGCATTGATAGCTCGTGGACTTATCAGGGAAGTAGCTAAGGATTTCGTGAAGTGAGATTCAACATTTGAGGTGAGTTTCCTCCTGTTTGAACAAGTCGAAGGCACCAATGTCGGCCCATATTTACGTTATGTGTTTTCGAATTACGATCTAATGTCGGGCGGTGCCCTAGAGATGTTGGTATTCTTGACGTCTTTGTGGTTTTTGCATGTGTCTATATGTGTATGTTTCTGGATTACAGTCCGATGTTGGGCGATGCCAAAGGAATGTTTGTATGCTTTCTGGGTTTTGGTCTGATTTCGGGCAGGGCCCGAGGAATGTTTATATTTATGATTATGGAATACGGTTCGATGTATGGTGATACCCGATGACTATGTGCATGTTTAGTTATACTTGTTGTCTTTGTGATACTTGTATGTGCCTGGTAAGGAGGTGAGTGTGGGTAGGGTCCCGTATCTTATCACTAGTTGAGTGTGGACGGGGTTCCATATCTCATCATTAGTAGAGTAGGGGTGGGGGCCCATGATAGGCGAGGCCTTAGGAGTAAACATATAGTATTGTTTACGATTCCTTATGTGATATCATGATTATATGATATCGTTTGTATGTGTATAGCGGGCGGGGCCCATTGATAGGCAGGGCCTGGGAGAAACAGATATGTATACCGAGCGGGGCCTGATGTCGGACACTGTCCGATGCCAGGTAGGGCCTGATGAAGGGGTGGGGGCCCAATATATGTGATTATGTGTATGGTATTTGGTAGTATAGGGAACTCACTAAACTTCGTGCTTACGTTTTTAGTTTTTGTTTTAGGTGCTTCCAGTTGCAAAGAGAAGGGCTCAAGATAACTGCATTGCACATACCATGATGTTTAGCCTGAGATGTTTACAGAGATGTTTTGAGTTGGAAACTTTGATAATAATGTTTTGAAATACTTTGACTCATGTTTTGATAGAATGGTTTGATAACTATGGTTTTACTACTAATTAAAAATAGAATTTTTTGTCATGATTTCTAGGATGCTACATGAGAAACAAAAGATAAACCGAGACCTATTCTATGAAGTGTTTTCTTGTCGGAAATCTGCACAAACTTTTGAATATTTGTTTTATCTCTTCAAGGAATGTATTGTTGGATAAGGTGTCTAAGTCCATAACTATTTCTGGTATGTACTTGACCCGACCCGGCATGGTCCATTTGGGTTGCATGGCACCATGCAATTGAATAGACTAAATGAGAGAAATAACACTTGGAGATTATTAATATATTATAAGTTCTAATATATTAATAATATTATTTGATTAGTTTGATCAAGAATTAATTTAGAATTAATTTAGAATTAATTATGTGATCAAAAGATAACTAATTAAAAAGATGGGTTGATTATGTAAATCATCCATATCTTGTATAGTGGGCTAAGAGGCTCCATGGATTATCAAGTTGGGTTCCACCCATAGGATGCTCCATGGATGCTCCATGGGAGTTACAAACCCATGGGTCATGGAAATGAAGAGTCATGACACATTAGGGTTTAACCCTAGATGTGTCAACACTATATAAAAAACATGTTCTCCACCAAAATCGGTGACACCAAGGAAACAAGAGGGCTTGGCCGATTTCAAGAAGTGTGTGTTCTCTCATAAGTTCTTCCAAGAGCATTTGGTGTTGTGTGAAGCATTTGAGGCATCACACTTGGGGTGCTAGGCTCACAAGGTTTCAAGGAACACAAACAACAACAAGGTAAGTTATTCTATCTATTATTCAAGTTAAAATTGTTCCCCATGTATGCTAGATAGGAATATAACCTTGGAATTCAACTTTGCATGATAATTAGACAAACATAGATCCAAGGTTATTAGGGTTGCATGTACACTTAGGAAGTGTTAGAATGCTCAAAACCCATCAGTGGTATCAGAGCCTAGGCTTGTTTGCTTTTTATTTGTGCTTAAAAGTTGAAAAAAAGTCGAAAATTTTGCTGTCTACGAGTGGACTTGTCGAGTCTATAGGGGGGACTCGGCGAGTTCACGTGTATCTTCAACCAACTCGGCGAGTAAATTCATGCGCTCGGCAAGTAGGATGGACTGATTGCAGAATTTCGATTTTAGTTGCTGGAAATGTACTAGAAACATTACCCTAAACTGTTTTGGTACTTGAAAAACTTGTTTTGATGGTGTAATGTTCTTTCTAATTCATTCACAACAACTAGTTATCAAAATTACAAAGTTTTAAATGTAATTTTTTATTGTGTTCATATTCATGTTCTTGTTCTTATGATGTTTTAGATGATCATAGGAATTATTTGTAACCTATGTGGTAGATTAATTCTTGATCATAATGTGTTTTAATGGAGTCCATAACTTGTCCTCAAGTTATGGAAAACCAAGAGTCACACTTGAATTAAAAACCATTAAAAAGAACACAAGAGTTAGAAAAATGAAGAGTCTTCATTTTATTACTCTATTAAACTCATAAGTTACAAGAAATGAAAAGTTTTGAAAGTTACAAAACTTTCCCTAAAGTTTTGGAACAAGTAAAGTTAAGTTAAAAACTTTAGTTCCAACCCCTAGAATTTTAAAAGTTAAAATTCAACCCTTATACTTATATTAAGATGATTTAATAATTATATATATATATATATATATATATATATATATATATATATATATATATATATATATATATATATATATATATATATATATATGTATAAGAATAAAGTCGTCTTACCGCTAGTACGCCTCATTCACGAAGCCGGTCTATAAGGTGGGTATAAGGTTGTTGCCTATAAAATGGTGACTTAATGGGGGTCTACTCTCACCCACCGCTTGCTTGACTGGTGGAGGGTCGTTAGCCGAACGGATAAGACAAGGACTTATAAATTCTCATTCAAAGTATGATGAATATTATAAAGTAACTAAATGTTTTATTAAATTCCCAATCTTAGTTACTTTAGGAAAATGTGAATAAGGTGCTAATCCATGAAATTACACTTTACACTTTGTCTAATTCGTTGGTGGAGCGTGTGTGGTTAACCGGCACACTAACGTGGACTTAACAAGGTAGGTAAAGGGTGACTTAAGGTTTATTATAGTATCGGTGGAGCGTGTGTGGTTTACCGGCAGATCGATTGACTGATAAACTTTAAGGGTACCAAGTGATTTGCATGGTTACTTCACACCTCGTTTTGTGATCCTCGGTAAACTTGGACGGCACTCTCGAGATTGAAACATGACTTTGAAAAGTTCATTGAATCTCAAAGAATCTAGGAATTTCTAAGAACCAATCATAAAACCTAATATCTAATATTTCGGTTTTCGTGGTGGAAATTGGTGAATCGTCATTCACCTACCTTTCAAATATGGTATAGCTTAGATTACGGCATACCTCTTCTAAGTTATATTATATTGTGATTGGATCCTAGCCTTAATATTACATTTGGGTGTTTTATTAAGGACTCTCTTAAATCTATACTAAACTTGTTCTCCTCTTTCAGATGTCTTCAAATAATGCTTCTGGCTCGAATCCTAATGGCTCCTTTACTCTTATGAGTTTGTGTGGGAAAGTCACCTTTGATGGATCCAACTTCAATGAATGGATCAAAAACATCAGGATGATTACCCGCTACGAGGACAAAGAATATGTCCTTGACAAGGAGCTTAAGGAGATTGATGAGACCACTGCAACTCCTCAGGAGATCGCTGACTTTCAGGCACATGAAAGGGATGCTACGAAAGTAGCATGCATCATGATGGCCACAATGACAGCAGAACTCCAAAAGCCCTATGAGGATTTCTACCCTTATGAAATGCACCAAGATTTGATGGAAAGATACCATCAAAGTGCACGAAAAGAGAGGTACGAAATCATCTGCTCCATGATAACAACCATGATGAAGGACGGGGATTCCGTCACAAGCCACATGCAGAAAATGCAAAGGTATGTGGATCGATTGCTGAAGCTTAATGTGAACTTCCCGGAGGAGCTTGCAATAGATATAATTTTGCGCTCCTTACCATCGTGCTATGATCAATTCCGCATGACATATCACATGAATAAGGAAGAGGTCACACTCAGCAAACTTTAGGGACTTCTCAAGACTGCAGAATCAGGTCTTAAGGGGAAGTCGGTTGCTATCACACCTACTCCAAACTCAACTCCGGTTTTGGTAATCGGGAAAAGTCGAGGGAGGAAGAGAAAGAGATCTTCGAAGGGTACCAAGGCTCGGACCCTTGCTGGCTCTTCTTCAAGTGGAACCAAGAAAGGTTTCATTACTCCTTCTTCTGACCCAAAAGAGGCTGAATGCTTCTATTGCCATGAAAAAGCTCATTGGAAGCGAAACTGCCCAAAGTACCAGTAGGATGTGAAGGATGGGAAAGTCAAACCCAACCATGCAGGTATTTACACTATCATTTCTAATAACTCACCCCATTCTAATTCTTGGGTCCTTGATACCGGTTGTGGCATTCATATTTGTTGTGACTTGCAGGGACTAAGAAGAAGTGAGAATGTGGAGCAAGGAAGAATAAACTTGATCATGGGGAACAGGAAAGCTTCACCTGTCACCAAGATTGGAGTTTATACTTTATCGCTAAGTAGTGGGTTTAGCTTAGATTTGAATAAGTGTTGTTACTCGCCAGGAATGGCAAGAAATATTATTTCCTTTCATGCATTGTACAAACAAGGTTTCACCTTTTCATTTGATAATGAAGTTGGTTCGATTAATGCTTTCTTTAATAATGTTCTTTATTTTAAAGCATTACCTTGTGATGGTGTGTATGAAGCTGTGTCTGTTGTAGATAACTTAGGAAATAATGTTTTGTGTATTGATTCTACTAATAATAATAACTTGGATATAGCATCATTATGGCATTGTCGGCTTGGATATATAAGCAAGAAACGCATAGGCCAACTCCAAAAGGATGGAGTCTTGGAACCGTTTGACCTAAAGTCAGATGATAGTTGCGAATCATGCTTACTTGGAAAAATGACAAAGTCACCCTTCACAGGCATGTGTGAAAGAGGTGAAGGTTTGTTGGACCTTATACACACGGATGTGTGTGGACCATTTAAACATGCCACAAAGGATGCTAATCGTTATTATTTGACTTTTACTGATGATTACAGTAGATATGGATATGTCTACTTAATCAAGCATAAGTCAGACACTTTCGAGAAGTTTAAGGAATTTAAACTGGAAGTCAAGAATCAATTGGGCAGGAACATTAAGATGCTTCGATCCGATCGGGGTGGTGAGTATCTTAGTTCAGAGTTCCTCGACTATCTAAGGGAATGTGGGATTGTCTCACAATTGACACCTCCCAGGACACCACAGTTGAATGGTGTGGCTGAGAGGCGTAATCGAACCTTGTTGGACATGGTTCGTTCCATGATGAGTCGAGCTTCGCTACCAATCTCATTCTGGGGGTATGCCTTAGAGACTGCCGCCCATATCCTTATTCTAGTCCCTACAAAGAAAGTTGCCAATACTCCTCACGAGATGTGGACTGGTAAAGTACCTAAACTAGACCACATCAAGATTTGGGGTTGCGAGGCTTTCGTGAGACGCGAGACTCATGATAAGCTCGAACCTCGAAGCGAGAGGTGTATTTTCATCAGCTACCCACAGCAATCCTTTGGTTACCTCTTCTACAGACCTAGTGACAATGTGGTCTTTGTAGCAAGAAGAGGAGTCTTTCGAGAAAGAGAGTTTATAAGCCAAGGAGATAGTGGGAGGCAAATTGATCTTGAAGAAATTCAAGAGTCAAGTGGTGATGGAACTTCAAACTCTAGCCCTCAACTTGAGGAGGAAACTCCTATTGAGCCAATTGACGAATCTGTGCCTCTGAGGCGTTCCACGAGAGTTAGGAGTGCACCTGAGCATTACTATGGATTCCATATTACTGCAGAAGGTGAGACACTTATTAGTGATGGGACACTAGTAAGTCAAGATGACCCTAACAGCTACGAGGAAGCCATGGCAGGCCCCGAGTCTGCTAAATGGAAAGAGGCTATGGATAGCGAGATACAATCCATGTATGACAATCAAGTTTGGAACTTGGTTGAGAATGTACCAGGTCGTAAGACTGTAGGGTGCAAATAGGTCTTCAAGAAGAAGACCGACATGGATGGTAAAGTACACACTTATAAGGCTAGACTGGTTGCAAAGGGCTTCTCTCAAATTCTTGGAGTGGATTATGATGAGACCTTTTCTCCGGTAGCCAAGATTAAGTCTATTCGGGTTCTGTTAGCCATAGCCGCATTTCATGACTATGAAATTTAGCAAATGGATGTCAAAACCGCTTTCCTTAATGGAAAGTTGGCTGAAGATGTTTACATGAGTCAGCCAGAGGGTTTTGTCAGCAACGAGTACCCTAATAGAGTGTGTAAGCTTGAGAAATCCATCTATGGATTAAAGCAAGCACCTCGCATATGGAATCTTTGCTTTGATGAAAAGGTCAAGGAATTTGGCTTTTCTAGGAGTGAAGATGAATCTTGTGTGTATGTCAAGGCTAGTGGGAGTATAGTTAGCTTTTTGGTATTGTATGTGGATGACATACTACTCATAGGAAACGACATTCCAACCCTGCAGGAAGTAAAGTCCTGGCTTGGAAAGTGTTTCGCTATGAAGGACCTTGGTGAAGCTGCCTATATTTTAGGGATAAGGATCTTGAGAGATCGGAGTAAAAGACTAATTGGACTTAGTCAAAATACCTACTTGGATAAGATGTTGAAGAGATTCAGAATGCAAGACTCCAAGAAAGGAGAGTTGCCCATCCAGAGTAACGCCAAACTAAGACACAAAGCTCTAGCACTGAGGCTGAGATAGCACAAATGAGTCGAGTACCTTATGCTTCGGTTGTAGGATCGATCATGTATGCTATGACGTGTACTCGACCTGATGTAGCTTTTGCCCTAAGCATGGTTAGCAGGTTTCAGGGGAACCCTGGCAAGGCACACTGGACTGCGGTAAAGAATATTCTCAAGTACCTACGAAGGACTAAGGACTGGGTCCTTACCCTCGGTGGGAGTTATGACTTCAGAGTTGTAGGGTATAGTGATGCTAGCTTCCAGACTGATAGGGATAACTTCCGCTCTCAGTCGGGCTGGGTCTTTACCCTAAATGGAGGAGCAATTTCTTGGAAGAGTTCCAAGCAAGAGACAGTGGCATATTCTACTTGTGAATCAGAGTATATTGCAGCTAGCGAGGCGGCAAAGGAGGCGTTATGGCTGAGGAACTTCATTGGAGACCTTGGAGTTGTACCAGCTATTAAAGAGCCAATGGAAATTTTCTGTGATAGTGAAAGTGCTGTTGCCTTAGCCAAGGAACCAAGGGATCACAAGAGATCCAGACACATCGACAGAAAATACCATTTCATCAGACATCGGATCGAAGAAGGACTCCTCATGGCAAAGAGGGTATCATCATATGAGAATCCGGCAGATCCCCTCACGAAGGGACTGCCTCGGGTTAAGCATCTCCAGCATGCTTGGAGCATAGGGCTGAAGGATGATATTAGATTTAGTAGTTAGATAACCTCGAAATTTGTAAAGTGTAATTGACATTAGATGATGAATAAAAGGTATTTTATTTATGATTAAAGTGTTGCTATCTCTTGTCGATCGTTTACTATATTTCTTTTGCATGTTTTGACTTCCAGAATAATTTTTGTTTGGTATAACATATTATTCAAACCTCCACAGTCGGTCATATGTCGAAAGTAGGTATGAATCAAGACTGTCATGCTTGGTTGTAGAGGTCTTGGACAAGGCTACAACAATCATGAGTGCTCATAAGTTCTGAGCATTGGACTCAACCCACGCTCACTGGAATCACTTCATGGAATTCTATCTCGAGTAATCGTGAGACGGTAATATCGTATAAGTCTTCAAACCTAGAGATATGATTTGTTACTTACAAGTTGGTTATGCATTGATTGTACGAAAAACGCATTGGTAACTCGATGTTATAAATTGCGCTCTTGTGTGTAATTCAATGAGTGGTAGAACAAACATATGAGTCGAAGTTTATCTGTTCCTTCTTGGATTAGAAGCTGATATTTGGGCCCCTCGATGATTTTGTTTTGACCTATGTGCCGGGCCCGGTCAGAACTAAGTTGATGTGTTCAATGAAGTTCTTTGTCAAACAAATCGGAAATCGGGAAACAAACTGTTGGACAATAAGTAAGACATTGTTCCATGTATTTGTCCGACTGATATCTAGAACAGAGGATTATATGATCACTTATCTTAAATGGCGTATCATCATCTTCTCAGTTCCGAGAAACCTTGAAAAGAGCTACGATTGCCGATCGGTTCCTGAAGTCATACTTGCAGTAATAGTTATTAGACTTATCCAAGTGGGAGACTGTTGGATAAGGTTTCTAAGTCCATAACTATTTCTGGTATGTACTTGACCCGACCCGGCATGGTCCATTTGGGTTGCATGGCACCATGCAATTAGATAGACTAAATGAGAGAAATAACACTTGGAGATTATTAATATATTATAAGTTTTAATATATTAATAATATTATTTGATTAGTTTAATCAAGAATTAATTATGTGATCAAAAGATAACTAATTAAATGTATGGGTTGATTATGTAAATCATCCATATCTTGTATAGTGGGCTAAGAGGCTCCATGGATTATCAAGTTGGGTTCCACCCATAGGATGCTCCATGGATGCTCCATGGGAGTTACAAACCCATGGGTCATGGAAATGAAGAGTCATGACACATTAGGGTTTAACCCTAGATGTGTCAACACTATATAAAAAAACATGTTCTCCACCAAAATCGGTGACACCAAGGAAACAAGAGGGCTTGGCCGATTTCAAGAAGTGTGTGTTCTCTCATAAGTTCTTCCAAGAGCATTTGGTGTTGTGTGAAGCATTTGAGGCATCACACTTGGGGTGCTAGGCTCACAAGGTTTCAAGGAACACAAACAACAATAAGGTAAGTTATTCTATCTATTATTCAAGTTAAAATTGTTCCCCATGTATGCTAGATAGGAATATAACCTTGGAATTCAACTTTGCATGATAATTAGACAAACATAGATCCAAGGTTATTAGGGTTGCATGTACACTTAGGAAGTGTTAGAATGCTCAAAACCCATGATGTATTTTTAGAACAAACTCATATATCAAGAAGTCAGTGGGAGTTTTATTGATCTTGAGAGTTTCAAGAGTCAGCCGACAATGATCCTTTTAGTTATCACTAGCAGGTTGATAACTTATTGTGTTTTTTTGACACATTCTAATTTTTGCGCACTTCCAATTGAGTTTGAAAACCCTATGAGTTCTATGTTTTTCATTTAACTGCAAAAGGCTAAGCATGTTGGTCAATGAAAGTACATTGATCAATATGGGTGAGTTGCTAAGAACATGGAAGCACAAGTGGGCTTTTAAGCTGCCATAGGGCAATAAATTTAGATTAAGTGAAGTTCAGTCCTTGAAAGAGAACTAATGTGATTTGGTTTGTCCTAAACCTTGTCTTATGACTGTAGGTTGAAAAATAAAGTTATACACGGATGGGAACATATGCGCCTTCGAATCTAGGTGACAAAAGGTTTCGCTCTAGTTCATGAAAATCATTATGAGGAAACACTTTCGTTGATAGATTTTAAGGATATAATAAAGATCAACATGGCTATTGGTTGTGTTAATTGAATTCTCAAATTCACAATATGAGTACGACATCCCTCTTCATATTTAGAATTGTGAGGAATAGCAAGGAATCGCATAAACTTTTAGGAGATATGTTTATCACGTGTTTAAAGAGATTGAACACATACACTATCCGGATAAAGTGCATAAGCTTAAGAAGCCTAATTAGAGGTTTGACGAAGCATCATGAAATAGGAATTTGTACTTACATTAGAAAGTCAAAAGGTATTGATTTCTAGAAGTTAAGTTGATTTCTGAGTACCTCTCAAAGCTAGTAAGAGCATAATTGTTATGCCTGGTATTGCATGTTGACAAAACTATCGATAGGGAACAATGTATCTAATTTGAAAGTTGCAGAAGTTTGGAACTGTTACGCTATAGTGGACATAAGGGAGAGGTCACTCATACTTTGAATCTAAAGGTTTAGATTGAATACTAGAACTTAGTAAAAGGCGTGCCATGTTAAAATGTTTCGACATTGGGTATTCTATATATGGAAATATAATAGCAAGGAATTGAACAGATAATGGATCCTTGTAATAATGAGTCGAGTCCCATATGCTTCAGAGATAGGATCGATTACATATGCTATAATATTCGATTATTGTATTTTTCAAATGTGTAACGCCCCGACTCTTAGGTATGGACTTTACAACTTTATTGTCATATTTCAGGTCTACTCGACAAGTTGGATGCCCTGACTCGTCGAGTAGGAACATTTTTGGCCACGTGTTTAATTGATCAACTCGATGAGTTGGAGGACACGACTCGACGAGTTGGAGCTCGAGGATGCAACCCTAATTTCCAGGGTTTTTCACCCTATTTGAATGATTATTTTCCCCTTAACTTCCCCTTACAGCCCCTTGTAAGTCCAGAAACCCTAAATTCGGGTTATTGCATGATATGCTTACTAATGTTCACCCTGGTAGTTAGGATGGTGATATGCTTAGTGGCCTGGTTAGTTCGGTACCCTAGAATATATGACGATGTTATGTTAGTGACCGGATAGGTCTGTGTGCTAGTGGTAGGATGGTGCTATGATTAGTGATCTATTATGTCAATTCGACGTTGATATATGCTAGAATATGATTTGTGTGCAGATGGTATGTGATTGGGGGTTGGATTGATGTGGTCCTGCTTTGTCCTGAAGGCCAAGGTACCTAGGGCGGTCCAGATAGGCTGAAGGCCCTACAAGGGGGTTCAGTCAGTCTGAAGGCTCGACGAGCGGTTCGGATAGGCTATAGGCCCTGCGAGGCGGTCCAGACGTATCAAAGGATCGGAGAGCGGTCCAAATAGGTTGAAGGCCTTTGAGGCGGTCAAGTCAGGCTGGAGGCTCATTATGCATTCTATGTTGGTTATAGGATATGGTTTTGATTGTATGGCGTTGGTATTTTGGGGGTAACTCACTAATCTTTCGAGCTTACATTTATCGATTATTATTTCAGGTACTTCTGAAGATTGCGGGAAGGCGAAGACGTGATCCTTCACCTCCTTGTATTTTCATGATTTGATTATGGGGATACTTTAAAGTTAACACTATTTTGAAAACAAATTGTAATAACGCGGCAGTGATTGACTAAGGAAAACATTTTCAAAAAAATGTTTTCAAAATTTTTTTAAATGGTTTTCAAAAATAACAAATGGAGGATGCAAGTGTACGATCAGTCGAAGCCAGTAAGTAGACCCCAAAATACCATGCAGTTATTTGATTATGTGATACGTTAGAACAACATGCTAGTACTAGGCTAGCGATATTCAGGAATTGCATGATAGAATTTCCTAATTGTATGATGCTTGATAGTGTAGGATTTTCCTCATATGAAATTAACATCTTTACTGTAGTTGCTTAGTGTATGCATCACGACCGTACATAATTAAGTTCTTATAGCCTAAGAATGTTTGTTTTAGCCTTATTTCCAGTTCTTGTTTGATGAAGGGCTTATGGTAGGATCAGGTATTCGAAAGTCTATATGGTCCAGCGTTATGTATGACTAACATACAGTAGTGTTGCAGGGTTAGTGGAAGTTTCATGGATGGGTGGGTTGTATGAGGCCGGTAGTTCAGTTATGAGATAGTTAGCCTTCTTCTACGAGTGAGGATTGAGCAACCACCATGTATATGTATATTGCTAGGGTGTTGTGGTGATACTTGAGACAAAGATGGGTAGGTGTGGAAGGTAGTATGGGCCCGTACTACTAAAAGCATAGGACCCATACGCGTAGCAAGGAAGTCACAACCCCTAGAGTTTTGTTGGGGGTTGGTTCCCGGATTATTATATGGAATATTTGATATCTTCCTGATATATTTTTCAGCATGGTGGTTACTCGATGATTTGTGACTAGATCTAGGTCAGGATCAGGAGACGAAAGATAGGAGGCACCCCCAGTGCCCGAGACTATCTTCCAAATAGGGCCAACCGAGATGGACTCCAGGATCTAGGAGATCTCGCATGATGAGGTGGGTGCATTGTTCCGGGCTTAGTTACCGAAGATGTTCAGGTCTATGAAGATTGCCATGGTGGAGTATTTCGACGATCGCTAAGCAGCCCTCACTGAGGCGGTTGTCGCAGCAGCCACAATGGCTGTAACGGCGGCATGAGGAGGAGCTGGTAGGGCGTTCCATATCGGCACTCCGATAACACGAAGCCCCTATTTTTGATAGGACTCAGGATCCCATCAAGGCCATGAGGTGGATATCTGATGTGGAGGGGTTTTTCTTCACATGTTCATGTCCTACTGACCAGAAGGTCAAATGTGCCCTGAACCTGCTGAGGTCTGGGGTAGAGGACTAATGGAAGTTGATGACTGCGTTTTATACTGATGATCAGAGAGCTGCAATTACTTGGGAGCAGTTCAGGGATATGTTCCATGCTCGCTATATTCCACGAGGGAGCGGGAACGTTTGGCTCAGGAGCTCTTGGATCTGAGACAGGGTACTGAGTCGATGACGAAGATCACTCGAATGTTCACGGAGAGGGTGATGTTCTGTCGGAGTTTGCTTCTGAGTAGGCTCGGATGACACATTATCTGAGCATGCTCAAGACTAACATCCGTCAATTTGTTGCCACGCAACGATGTGATACTTTACTAGAGTTACAGGAGGCCTCCAGGCGGCGGGAGCTTGAGATTGAGTTGCAGCTTCTAGAACAGAGGCAGGCCCCGACACAGTCTCAGCCGACATCCAAGTGGTTTAAGACTGTTGATACTATCTCTAGAGGGTAGCAGGGCCGCACTTGTGGGAAGTACGGGAAGGTTCATTCGGGAGTGTGCGATCGGGTAGCGGGTGCCACAAATGTGGCAAGGAGGGGCATTATGTGAAGGATTGTTGCTAGTCCACCCCTGCCCCTGATATGATGGTATGTTATCATTGCCATCAAGTTGGTCACGTTAAGACCAATTGTCCACAGCTCGCTGCCAAGCCAGCGCAGGCTCCTGCACCATCTACACTGAGGATTACTGATGGGAGGTAGGGTAGAGCGAAGCCCACGAGGGCTCAGGGACATGCTTTCCAGCTTACAGCAGAGGAGGCCAGGGCAGCACCAGATGTGGTTGTTGGTATGTTTCTATCCCTTATCTTAATGATTATATATGTTTTATGCTTATCTATTTATACCTATGATTAGGTACGTTTTAGTGAACTCTTTGCATGCATTTGTTTTATTTGACTCGTGGGCGAGTCGGTCGTTTGTATCTTAGATGTTTAGTAGGGAGTTCAGTGTGCCAGTAGGAGAGCTAGAGTGTCCGTTGTAAGTCTCTATCACCAATGAACACAGGGTTTCTACTTCTTCGGTCTACCAGGGATGTGAGTTGGAGATCTTCAGGGTGTCTTTCCCGATAGACTTGATTCTGATCCCCATGGGGGATGTATGTGTGATTGCGGGTATGGATTGGCTTAGTCGCTTCGGTGCCATTATCGACTGAGAGGGTCAGCGAGTGGTGCTTCAAACCCCAAGCGAGGGAGAAGTGATTGTCTATTTCGAGGGTACCAGGCTAGGATCCGGGTTTTGTTCAACTATCGGGGCTCGGGAGTACATTCAGCATGGGTGCACAAGTTATCTAGCGTATGTGGTGGATACGTGGGTCAGAGATCAGATTTTAGTATCAGAGGTTCCAGTGGTCAGGGAGTTTGCTGATGTATTCCTGGAGGAGTTACCCGAAATGCCTCCGGAGAGGTAGGTCGGTTTTAGGATCGACCTAGTGTCAGGTGCGGCTCCAATCGCCAAGGCGACATACCGTTGGGCACCACCAGTGATGTAGGAGTTGTCATCACAGCTGCAGGAACTGCTAGGCAAGCAGTTCATCTATCCGAGCTGTGCTCTGTGGGGAGCGTCGATTCTCTTTGTCAGGAAAAAGGATGGTTCACACCCGATGTGCATTGACTACCGGGAGTTGAGTAAGCTGATGAAGAAGAACCATTACCCACTCTTGAGGATAGATGATCTCTTTGATCAGTTACAGGGAGCATCTTGGTTCCCTAAGATAGACCTAAGGTCTGGGTACCATCAAGTATGGGTTAGGGAGGAGGACGTGAAGAAGACCGCATTTTGGACTCGTTATGGACATTACGAGTTCGTGGTGATGTCGTTTGGGGTCACCAACACACCAGCAGTATTTATGAACCTGATGAATCAGGTCTGTGGACTGATGCTCGATCGCTCGGTTATCGTATTCATAGGCGACATCTTGGTATACTCCAAGACCCGAGAGCAACATGAGGAGCACCGTTAGGAGTTATTGGGAGTTTTGAGGCAGGAACGGCTTTATGCCAAGTTCTCAAAGTGCGAGTTTTGGTTACGAGAGGTTCAGTTCCTTGGAAACCTCGTTAACCAGCAGGGGATTTTGGTCGATCCGGCCAAAATCGAGGTGGTTATGTAGTGGGAGGTTCCAAAGTACCCCTCAGATATCAGGAGCTTTCTGGGATTGGCAGGGTACTAATGGAGATTTGTACATGATTTCTCCAAGGTTGCAGTACCCCTCACTCATCTGACGAGGAAGGGGGTGGATTTCCGGTGGGGCCCCGAGCAGTAGAGGGCATTTGAGACCCTCCGACAGCGTTTATGCAAGGCTCCAGTATTGAATCTTCCAGAGGGAGTCGAGGATTTTGTAGTGTTCTGTGATGCATCCACCACGGGACTGGGAGCGGTCCTCATGCAGAGAGGATGGGTGATAGCTTATGCATCACAACAGTTGAAACTGCATGAGACGAGATACCCTACTCATGATCTGGAGCTGGGGGCGGTGGTATTCGCCCTCAATATTTGGAGGCATTACCTCAATGTGGTCCTTTGTACCATATACACAGATCACAAGAGCCTAAGACATATCATGGATCAGCCAAACTTGAACATGAGGCAGCGCAGGTGGCTGGATGTATTCAAGGACTACGATTAGAGATCCTTTACCACCCAGGTAAAGAGAATGTGGTTGCGGATGCTCTGAGTCGCAAGGCAGTTAGGCCTTTAACTCCAATAACATGTATGAGGATATCGATGGATTCTCCAATTGTGAGTTTAATTAGAGAAGCTCAAGCTGAGGGTATGCGTCAGGAGAATTGGAAGCTTGAGAAGATTTGGGGTGAGAACACCCGGTTTGTGCAGGATAACCAGGGACTACTGACCCATTACTGTCGGGCTTGGGTTCTGATGTCTGGAGGGGTCAGACAGATTGTTTTGGAGGAGGCTCATAAGTCTTGTTTCTCTATTCACCCGGGGGCCACCAAGATGTATTAAGATTTTCGTTTAAGTTATTGGTAGCAAGGTATGAAGGGGGATATGGCATGGTACGTTGAGAGGTGATTGACCTGCCGGATGGTCAAGGCCAAGCAACAGAGGCTGCATGGTCAACTACAGCCCTTGGAGATTCCCATGTGGAAGTGGGAAAAGATCACGATGGACTTCATCACCAAGCTTCTAGGGACAGCGAGGCGCTTCGATGCTATTTTGGTCATCATAGATCGATTGAGCAAGAGCACCCACTTTTTAGCGATACGGGAGAGTTTGTCGGCCGAGAAACTGGCTGACTTATATATCTGTGACATCGTTGCCTACCATGTGGTTGATGGGTTTTGAGCATTTTAACACTTCCTAAGTGTACATGCAACCCTAATAACCTTGGATCTATGTTTGTCTAATAATCATGCAAAGTTGTTTTCCAAGGTTATGAACCTATCTAGCATACATAGGGTACAATTTTCTTTGTATAAAAGATAGAACTACATACCTTGATGTTGAAAGTGTTCCTTGAAACCTTGTGAGCCTAGCACCTCAAGTGTGATGCCTCAAATGCTTCACACAACACCAAATGCAAAGAATAAACATGAGAGAATACTCTAAAACATGCAAAATCGGCCAAGCCCTCTTAGTTCTTAGTGTCACCGATTTTGGGGAGAGTTACATTGCTTATATAGTGTGTTGCATTAGGTAAACCCTAATGTTCCATGACTCTTCATTTCTTGATCCATGGGTTAACTCCATGAAGCATCCTATGGGTGGAACCCAACTTGACAATCCATGGAGCCTCTTAGCCCACTATATAAGATATGGAAGATTTACTTAATCTACCCATATATCTAATTAGTTATCTTTTGATCACTTAAATAATTCTTGATCAAAACTAATTAAATAATATTATTAATATATTAGAACTTATAATATATTAATAACCATAAGTGTTATTTCTATCATTTAGTTGATTCAATTGCATGATGCCATGCAACCCAAATGGACCATGCCGGGTCGGGTCAAGTATTTACCAGAAATATTTATGGACTTAGACACCTTATCCAACAGTCTCCCACTTGGATAAGTCTAATAACTATCACTGTAATACTTCAGGATCCGATAGGCAATCGTAGCTCTTTCAAGGTCACTCGGAACTGAGAAGATGTTGATACGCCATTTAATATAAGTGCTCATATAATCCTCTGTTTAAGATATCTACCGGACAATTACATGGAACAATGTCTTACTTATTGTCCTGCAATTTGTTTCCCGATTCCCGATTTGTTTGACAAAGAACTTAATTGAAGACATCAACTTAGTTCTGACCGGGCCTAGTACATAGGTCAAAACAAAATCATCGAGGGGCCCGGATATCAGCTTCTAATCCAAGAAGGAACAGATAAACTTCGACTCATATGTTTGTTCTACCACTAGTTGAATTATACACAAAAGCATGTTTTATAACATCGAGTTACCAATGCGTTTTCGTACAATCAATGCATAATCAATTCATAGGCAACAAATCATATCTCTAGGTTTGAAGACTTATATGATATTACCGTCTCACGATTACTCGAGATAAAATTCCATGAAGTGATTCCAGTGATTGTGGGTTGATTCCAATACTCAGAACTTATGAGTACTCATGAAGTGTTGTCTTATATAACACCTACAACCAACTTCATGACAGTCTTACTTCATATCTACTTCCAACACATGACTGACTGTGGAAAGTTTGAATAATATGTGAAACCACAACATACTATTCTGGAAGTCAAAACATGCAAAAGAAATTATAGTAAATGATTGACAAGAGATAGTAACACTTTACTCATAAATAAACACAACTTTTATTCATCATCAAATGTGAATTACACTTTACAAATTTCATAATTTATCTAACTACTAAAACTTATATCATCCTTCAGCCCTATGCTCCGAGCATGCTGGAGATGATTAACCCTACTCAGTCCCTTCGTGAGGGGATCTGCTGGGTTCTCATCTGATGATACCCTCTTTTCCACGAGGATTCCTTCTTCTATGCGATGTCTGATAAAATGATATTTTTTTGTTGATTTATCTGGATCTCCCGTGATCCCTTGGTTCCTTGGCTAAGGCAAGAACACTTTCACTATCACAGAAATTTTCCATGCGCTCCTTTATAGCTGGTACTACTCCAAGGTCTCCTATGAAGTTCTTCAGCCATATAGCCTCCTTTGCTGCTTCGCTCGCTGCTTTATACTCTGATTCACAAGTGGAAATCAGCCACTCTCTCCTACTTGGAACTCTTCCAAGTGATTGCTCCTCCGTTTAGGGAGAAGACCTAGCCCGACTAAGAGCGGAAATTATCCCTATCAGTCTGGAAACCAGCATCACAATGCCCTACAACTCTCAAGTCATCACTCCCACCGAGGGTAAGGACCCAGTCCTTAGTCCTCCGTAGGTACTTGAGGATATCCTTTAACGTAGTCCAGTGTGCCTTGCCAGGGTTCCCTGATACCTACTAACCATGCTCAAGGCAAAGGCTACATTAGGTCGAGTACACGTCATAGCATACATGATCGATCCTACAGCCGAAGCATAAGATACTTGACTCATTTCTACTATCTCAACCTCAGTACTTGGGCTCTGAGCTTTACTCAATTTGACATTACTCTGGATAGGTAACTCTCCTTTCTTGGAGTTCTGCATGCTGAATTTCTTCAACACCTTGTCCAAGTAGGTACTTTGACTAAGTCCAATTAGTCTTTTACTCCGGTTTCTCTAAATCCTTATCCCTAGAATATAGGTAGCTTCTCCTAGGTCCTTCATAGAGAAACACTTCCAAAGCCAGGACTTAACTTCCTGCATAGTTGGGATGTCATTTCCTATGAGCAGTATATCATCCACATACAATACCAAAAAGCTAACTATACTCCCACTAGCCTTGACATACGCACAAGATTCATCTTCACTCTTAGAAAAGCCAAATTCCTTGACTTTCTCATCAAAGCAAAGATTCCATCTGCGAGGTGCTTGCTCTAATCCATAAATGGATTTCTCAAGCTTACACACTCTATTAGGGTACTCGTTACTGACAAAACCTTCTGGATGACTCATGTAAACATCTTCAGTCAACTTTCCATTAAGGAAAGCGGTTTTGACATCCATTTGCTACTGGAGAAAACCTTCTGGATGACTCATGTAACATAACCTTCTGGATGACTCATGTAGCATAACCCAAATAGACTTAATCTTGGCTGCTGGATAAAAAGTATCATCATAATCCACTCCAGGAGTTTGAGAGAAGCCCTTTGCAACCATTCAAGCCTTATAAGTTTGTACGTTACCATCCATGTCGATCTTCTTCTTGAAGATCCATTTGCACCCTACAGTCTTATGATCTGGTACATTCTCAACCAAGTTCCAAACTTGATTGTCATACATGGATTGTATCTCAATATCCATAGCCTCTTTCCATTTAGCAGACTCAGGACCTGCCATGGTTTCCGCATAGCTGTTAGGTTCATCCAGACCTACTAGTGTCTCATCACAAATAAGTGTCTCCCCTTTTGCAGTAATATGGAAACCATAGTAATGCTCAGGTGCATTCCTAACTCTCGTGGAACGCCTCAGAGGTACAGACTCGTCAATTGGCTCAACAGGAGTTTCCTCCTCAAGTTGAGGGCTAGGGTTTGAAGTTCCTTCACCACTTGACTCTTGAAATTCTTCAAGGTCAATTTGCCTCCCACTGTCTCCTTGGCTTATGAACTCTCTCTCTCTCTCTCTCTCTCTCTCTCTTTCGAAAGACTCCTCTTCTTGCTACAAAGACCACATTATCACTAGGTCTGTAGAAGAGGTAACCAAAGGATCTTTGTCGGTAGCCAATGAAAATACACCTCTCGCTTCAAGGTTCTAGCTTATCATGAGACTCACGCCTCACAAAAGCCTCGCAACCCCAAATCTTGATGTTGTCTAGTTTGGGTACTTTACCAGTCCACATCTCGTGAGGAGTTTTGGCAACTTTCTTTGTGGCGACTAGATTAAGAACATGGGCGGCAGTCTCTAAGGCATACCCCCAGAATGAGATTGGTAGAGAAGCTCGACTCATCATGGAATGAACCATATCCAACAAGGTTCAATTACGACTCTCTGCCACACCATTCGACCGCGGTGTCCTGGGAGGTTTCAATTGTGAGACAATCCTACATTCCCTAAGATAGTCGAGGAACTCTGAACTAAGATACTCACCACCTCGATCGGATCGAAGCATCTTAATGTTCCTGCCCAATTGATTCTTTACATCCTGTTTAAATTCCTTAAACCTCTCGAAAGTCTTTGACTTATGCTTGATTAAGTAGATATATCCATATCTACTGTAATCATCAGTAAAAGTCAAATAATAACGATTAGCATCCCTTGTGGCATGTTTGAATGGTCCACACACATCCGTGTGTACAAGATCCAACAAACCTTCACCCTTCTCACAAGAACCTGTGAAGGGCGACTTTGTCATTTTTCCAAGTGAGCATGATTCACAAGTATCATCTGACTTTAGGTCAAATGACTCCAAGACTCCATCCTTTTGGAGTTGGCCTATGCATTTCTTGCTTATATGTCCAAGACGACAATGCCATAATGATGCTTTACCCAAGTTATTATTATTAAGAGAATCAATACACAAAACATTATTTCCTAAGTTATCGACCACAAATATAGTTTCATACACACCATCACAAGGTAATGCTTTAAAATAAAGAATATTATTAAAGAAATCATTAATCGAACCAACTTCATTATCAAATGAAAAGGTAAAACCTTGTTTATACAATGCATGAAAGGAAATAATATTTCTTGCCATTTCTGGCGAATAACAACATTTATTCAAATCTAAACTAAACCCACTACTTAGCGATAAAGTATAACCTCCAATCTTGGTGACAGGTGAAGCTTTCCTATTTCCCATGATCAAGTTTATTCTTCCTTGCTCCACATTCTCACTTCTTTTTAGTCCATGCAGATCAGAACGGATATTTATACCACAACCGGTATCAAGGACCCATGAGTTAGAATGGGGTGAGTTATTAGATAATATAGTGTAAATACCTGCATGGTTGGGTTTGACTTTTCCATCCTTCACATCTTGCTGGTACTTTGGGCAGTTCCGCTTCCAATGTGCCTTTTCATGGCAATAGAGGCATTCAGCCTCTTTTGGTTCAGAAGAAGGAGTGACGAAACCTTTCTTGGTTCCACTTGAAGAAGAGCCATCAAGGGTCCTACCCTTGGTACCCTTCAAAGAACTCTTTCTCTTCTTCCCTCGTCCTTTCTCGATTTCCAAGACAGGGGTGGAGTTGATAGGAGTAGGAGTAGTAACAACCGCATTACCCTTAAGACCATTTTCCACAGTCTTTAAGAGTTCTTGAAGTTTGCTGAGAGTGACCTCTTCCTTGTTCATGTGGTATGTCATGCGGAATTGATCATAACTTGAAGGTAAGGAGTGCAAAATGATATATATTGCTAGCTCCTCGGGGAAGTTCACATTAAGCTTCAGCAAGCAGTCCATAAATCTTTGCATTTTCTGCATGTGGCTCGTGATGAGTTCACCATCCTTCATTCGTGTTGTTATCATGGAGGAGATGATTTCATACCTCTCTTGTCTTGCACTTTGATGGTATCTTTCCATCAAATCTTGGTACATTTCAAAAGGGTAGAAGTCCTAGTAGGACTTTTGGAGGTCGGCTGTCATAGTGGCCATCATGATGCATGCCACCTTGGTGGCATCCCTTTCATGTGCCCTAAATTCAGCGATCTCTTGAGGAGTAGCAACTGTCTCACCAATCTCCTTAAGCTCCTTATTGAGGACATATTCTTTGTCCTCGTAGCGGGTAATCATTTGGATGTTTCTGATCCATTCATTAAAGTTGGATCCATAAAAAGTGACTTTCCCACACAAGTTCATTAGAGAAAAGGATCGATTAGGATTAGAGGTAGAAGCAGCAGTGTTTGCAGACATCTGAAAAGAAGAAAAGTTTAGTTTAAAAATAGAGATAGTCCTTAATAAAACACCCAAATGTAGTATTAAGGCTAGGATCCAATCACAATATATTATACTTAGAAGAGGTATGTCGTAATCTAAGTAATAACATATTTGAAAGGTAGGTGAATGACGATTCACCAATTTCCACCAAAGCCGAAATATTAAAAATATTTAATTTGGTTCTTAGAAACTCCTAAATTCTTTTGAGATTCAATGAACTTTTCACAGGCAGGTTTCCATCTCGAGTGTGCCCTCCAAGTTTTGTGATTGGGATGTCGAGGATCACAAAATGAGGTGTGAAGTAACCATGCACATTACTTGGTACCCTTAATGTATTACCCCTCAATCGATATGCCGGTTAACCACACACGCTCCATCGATACTATGATAAACATTAAGTCACCCTTTACCTACCTTGTTAAGTTCAAGTTAGTGTTTCTCGGTTAACCACACACGCTCCACTAACGACTTAGACAAAGTGTAAAGCGTAATTTCATGGATTAGCACCTTATTCACATTTTTCCTAAAGTAACTAAGATTTGGGAATTTAATAAAACATTTAGTTACTTTATAATTATCATTATACTTTTAATGAGAATTTATAAGTCCTTGTCCTACTCATTCGGCTAATGACCCTCCACCAGTCAAGCAAGCGGTGGGTGAGAGTAGACACCCATTAAGTTGCCATTTTAGAGACAACAACCTTATACCGACCTTATAGACTAGCTTCGTGAATGAGGCGTACTAGCGGTAAGATGACTTTGATCTTATACACACACACACACACACACACATATATATATATATATATATATATATATATATATTATTAACTTATAGTATTATAAGTATAAGGGTTGAATTTTAACTTTTAAAATTCTAAGGGTTGGAACTAAAGTTTTAATCAAGACTTTACTTGTTCTAAAACTTGAGGGCAAGTTTGTCAACTTTCAAAACTTTTCATTTCTTGTAACTTATGAGTTAATAGAGTATTAAAGATGAAGACTCTTCATTTTTATAACTCATTTGTTATTTTAATGGCTTTTAACAAAGTGACTTTTGGTTTTCCATAACTTGAGGACAAGTTATTGACTCCATTAAAACACATTATGATCATGAATTAATCTACCACATAGGTTTCAAATAATTCCTATGATCATCTAAACATCATAAGAACAAGAACATGAATATGACCACTTTCAAGAATCAAAAAATACTCTTAAAACTTGTAATGTTGATAATTGTCATTGTAAATGGATTAGCATAAACATTACACCATCTAAAACATGTTTTCAAGTACCAAAACAATTTAGGGTAATGTTTCTAGTCCATTTCCGGCAACTAAAATCGAAATTATGAACACAACAGCCTCTACTCGTCGAGTGCAAGAACAGACTCGACGAGTAGCTTGCATTTGTTCATGGACTCATCGAGCCCCCCCATGGACTCAGCGAGTTCATACGAGCATAAAACAGAAAATCGATTTTTTCAAGCAGTTTGCACAAAAATCGACAAACAAGCCTAGGCTCTGATACCACTGATGGGTTTTGAGCATTCTAACACTTCCTAAGTGTACATGCAACCCTAATAACCTCAAATCTATGTTTGTCTAATAATCATTCAAAGTTGTTTTCCAAGGTTATGAACCTATCTAGCATACATGGGGTACAATTTTCTTTGTATAAAAGATAGAACTACATACCTTGATGTTGAAAGTGTTCCTTGAAACCTTGTGAGCCTAGCACCTCAAGTGTGATGCCTCAAATGGTTAACACAACACTAAATGCAAACAACAAACTTGAGAGAATACTCTAACACATGCAAAATCGGCCAAGCCCTCTTATTTCTTAGTGTCACCAAATTTGGGGAGAGTTACATTGCTTATATAGTATGTTGCATTAGGTAAACCCTAATGTTCCATGACTCTTCATTTCTTGATCCATGGGTTAACTCCATGGAGCATCCTATAGGTGGAACCCAACTTGACAATCCATGGAGCCTCTTAGCCCACTATATAAGATATGGAAGATTTACTTAATCTACCCATATATCTAATTAGTTGTATTTTGATCACTTAATTAATTCTAAAGTAATTCTTGATCAAAACTAATTAAATAATATTATTAATATATTAGAACTTATAATATATTAATAACCATAAGTGTTATTTCTATCATTTAGTTTATTCAATTGCATGATGCCATGCAAACCAAATGGACCATGTCGGGTCGGGTCAAGTATTTACCAGAAATAGTTATGGACTTAGACACCTTATCCAACAGTGGTACCGGTCTCCATTGTTTCAGACTGTGATGTTCGGTTCACCTCCTGTTTCTGGCAGACGTTACGCACGGAACTAGGCACTCGTCTGCACTTCAGTACAGCTTACCATCCGCAGATGGACGGCCAGAGTGAGCTAACCATAGAGACATTCGAGGATATGTTGAGGCATGTATCATTGAATTTAGTGGGAGTTGGGACTCCTACCTACCCATTGTAGAGTCCTCTTACAACAACAACTTTCACTCCAGCATTGGTGCTCCACCTTATAAGTTGTTGTGTGGACGAAGATGTTGCACCCCGTTATGTTGGGGCGAGGTGGGTCACTGGGTGATGGGTCGTACCGAGGTAGTCCAGTAGACTTCCAAGATGATTCAACAGATTAGACAGCAGTTGCAGACCGTACAGAGTCAACAGAAGAGTTACGCCGACAGGTACCGATCTGAGTTGGAGTTTCAGGTCGGTGACATGGTACTCTTGAAGGTCTCACCCTCAAAGGGCATGATCCGCTTCAGGAAGAGGGGGATATTGGGTCCCCAATACATTGGACCATTCCGAATCATTTTCAGGGTTGTCAAGGTGGCATATAAACTCGAGCTACCAGAGGAGCTTAGTCAAATCCATAGTACTTTCCACGTTTCACAATTATGGAAGTGCATTCCAGACGAGGAGGTCATTAGATAATATTCAGGTCGATGAGCACCTGAATTATGTAGAGAAGCTGGTAGCCGTTCTGGAGAGGAAGGTAAAGTTTCTACGAAACAAGGAAGTACCTTAGGTGAAGGTACAATGGGAGCACCGGAGGGGATCTGAGTGGACTTGGGAGCCGGAGGATGAGATGCGGGAGCATTACCTAGAGTTGTTCACGGCAACGGGCTTTGAAGATGAAGTCTAGTTCAAGTGGGGGTGAATTGTAATTCCCTGACTCTCGGGTATGGACTTTACAACTTTATTCTCATATTTGAAAGGTCTATTTGACGAGTTGGATGCCCTAACTCATCGAGTAGGAACGTTTTTGGCCACGTGTTTAACTGATCAACTCGACGATTTGGAGGACACGACTCGATGAGTTGTAGTTGGAGGATGAAACCCTAATTTCTAGGGTTTATCACCCTATTCGAAGGATTATTTGCCCCTTAGCCTCCCCTTACAGCCCCTTGTGAGTCCAGAAACCCTAAATCGCATTTTCTCACCATATTTGTGTGTTTTTAAGCTTGGAAGGTGGATCTTGGTACAAGGAGCTTGAAGATCAAGAAGCTTAAGGTAAGGAACAGTTGTGGATCTGAGCTCTACTCTAGTTTAGTATCACTTGAAGGTAACAAGTCGTTACCTTGACTTCCTTTTAGTTAGATCTCTCCGTGCATGAGATTAGGGCCATTGTAGCATGGTGGTAATTCATTTCGGGTGTTGAGCATGATCTGAAGTTGTAACTTCAGATCTAGGCTCATCTTGTTCCTTAAATCCATAAAGCTTCAGCCTATAGTAAGATAATGCCTTTTCCTCTCCTATAACCTCTTCTTTATCTTGATTTTGGCCCTTGCACCTTGCATGTACGTAAAGCTTGCAACTTTACGTAGGAAGTATGCCCTAGGAGCCTAGATCTGCAATATAGATCTTTGGGGTGGCTTAAAATCATCTGAATGGAGAAAGGAATAAGGGGACTCGACGAGTTGCATGGTCAACTCAGTGAGTCCGATGAAGATTAGCCTTTGAGGGCTTCTGCATGAACTTGACGAGTCATTAGGACGACTCGGCGAGTCAATTAAGGTTTTCTTAAATTTTGGACACCCAAGGACTCGACGAGTTGTCTGGAAACTTGACGAGTCAACTGGGAGTTTTCATGAGGTCTTAAGTTCTGGAAGGACTCGACGAGCCACAGAGGTACACTCGACTAGTTGGGTCAACGTGGACTATTGACCTTGACTGTTGACCTTAACTTTGACCAAGGATGGACTAGTTGACTTCTGGGGTTATTTTCGTAAATTGGAAAATTATAGAATGGTTTTATTGTAATATAGGTGGTGGAGTCCATGGCGGTGATTCGAGAGTCTGAGCTTATCACTTCAGTACGACATTTCCGAGGTGTGTTCTGCTTACTATATCAATAGGTTTTAAGGCACCAATGTCGGCCCTTATCGGATTGGTATCTGGGTTTTTGCATGATATGCTTATTGATTTGCATCCTGGTAATTAGGATGGTGATATACTTAGTGGCCTAGTTAGGATGGTATCCTGGAATATAGGATGATGCTATGTTAGTGACCGGATAGTTCTGTGTCCCGGTGGTAGGATGTTGTTATGATTAGTGATCTGTTAGATTAGTTGAACTTTGATATATGCTAGCGTATGATTTGTGTGAACATGTTGTTTGATTTGGGGTTGGGTTGAGGTGGTCCTGCTTTATGCTGAAGTCCAACATACCCAGGGAGGGTTGGATACACTGAAGGCCCTGCAAGGGGGGTTCAGTTAGGCCGATGGCACGACGAGCGGTCTAGATAGGATGTAGGCTCTGCGAGGCGGTCCAGACATGTCGAAGGCTCGGAGAGCGGTCCAGATAGGCTGAAGGTCTGTGAGGCGGTCCAGTCAAGTTGAAGGCTCATTATGCATGTTATGTTAGTTATATGATATGGTTATGATTGTATGGTGTTGGTATTTTCGGGGTAACTCACTAAGCCTTCGAGCCTACATTTACTGATTATTGTTTCAGGTACTTCTAACGATCGCGGGAAGGCGATGGTTGCTTGTGCACCTCCTTGTATTTTCATTATTTGATTCTGGGGATACTCTGATGTTAACACTATTTTGAAAAAAATTGTAATGATGTAACGATTTTAAATGTTTTTAAAAGTTTTAAATTTGCTTGAATTTTTTGGATGTTACAAAATTCTTTAAACATTGTGTGAAAAGGATTAGAATGCCATGTGAATTTAGTTGTTAAACAAATTGTCAAGAACATTCTGAGGTTTACTAAATATTGGTTGCTTGTGGACAGTTGGAAGTATGATATTGTTTTAGAAAAAAAATAGTGACATGTTTTGGATCGAGATGATTCTTGGTCCATAATTTATGGTCATATGGGAATATGGAAATGATTCCGTAGTGGGAGATAGGTATATGGAAATGTCTCCATAATAAGAGTTTGCTATGAAGTCTACATGTGAGTTGGAAACTTTAATGTAAGAAAGGTGTGCAAGGAATGTACCTTGAATTTGAGAACTCATTACCATGGAAGTTTTTCTTGTAACAAAGTTCCTGTGGAATATTTTGTTATATCAGAGACTCGGTCTGTGACACTTTAGAATCTCGATATCAAAAGACATCAATGCATGTAAAGTTGGAATTCCACCACATGCTGGATAGCAATAAGAATTTCGAATCGTGAATTGTGCATCATTGGACTAATGTCTAATCGATCTATTCATAAAGGAAGGACCATCGAGAGTTATAGTGTGCACTTCAGGACATGGCATGACTGATGTTACCTAATTCAAGTGGTTAGTTGATTACTTGAAACATTATACAATGAATAAATTCACAATTGTCATGATGATTACATAATAGAGATTTATTTCTAATCAATGGGTATGATGTCATAGTTAATTAGTTTTTTATTGTGTTACAATTTTCATGTTTTACTTCTCTGAGTAATTTAAATATTATTCAAAATTCCACAACCATTAGGATTAGAGGTAGAAGCAGCAGTGTTTGCAGACATCTGAAAAGAAGAAAAGTTTAGTTTAAAAATAGAGATAGTCCTTAATAAAACACCCAAATGTAGTATTAAGGCTAGGATCCAATCACAATATATTATACTTAGAAGAGGTATGTCGTAATCTAAGTAATAACATATTTGAAAGGTAGGTGAATGACGATTCACCAATTTCCACCAAAGCCGAAATGTTAAAAATATTTAATTTGGTTCTTAGAAACTCCTAAATTCTTTTGAGATTGAATGAACTTTTCAAAGGCAGGTTTCCAACTCGAGTGTGCCCTCCAAGTTTTGTGACTGGGATGTCGAGGATCACAAAACGAGGTGTGAAGTAACCATGCACATTACTTGGTACCCTTAATGTATTACCCCTCAATCGATATGCCGGTTAACCACACACGCTCCATCGATACTATGATAAACATTAAGTCACCCTTTACCTACCTTGCTAAGTTCAAGTTAGTGTTTCTCGGTTAACCACACACGCTCCACTAACGACTTAGACAGAGTGTAAAGCGTAATTTCATGGATTAGCACCTTATTCACATTTTTCCTAAAGTAACTAAGATTTGGGAATTTAATAAAACATTTAGTTACTTTATAATTATCATTATACTTTTAATGAGAATTTATAAGTCCTTGTCCTACTCGTTCGGCTAATGACCCTCCACCAGTCAAGCAAGCGGTGGGTGAGAGTAGACACCCATTAAGTTGCCATTTTAGAGACAACAAACTTATACCGACCTTATAGACTGGCTTTGTGAATGAGGCGTACTAGCGGTAAGACGACTTTGATCTTATACATATATATATATATATATATATATATATATATATATATATATATATATATATATATATATATATTATTAACTTATAGTATTATAAGTATAAGGGTTGAATTTTAACTTTTAAAATTCTAAGGGTTGGAACTAAAGTTTTAATCAAGACTTTACATGTTCCAAAACTTGAGGGCAAGTTTTGTCAACTTTCAAAACTTTTCATTTCTTGTAACTTATGAGTTAATAGAGTATTAAAGATGAAGACTCTTCATTTTTATAACTCATTTGTTATTTTAATGGCTTTTAACAAAGTAACTTTTGGTTTTCCATAACTTGAGGACAAGTTATGGACTCCATTAAAACACATTATGATCATGAATTAATCTACCACATAGGTTTCAAATAATTCCTATGATCATCTAAACATCATAAGAATAAGAACATGAATATTACCACTTTCAAGAATCAAAAATTACACTTAAAACTTGTAATTTTGATAATTGTCATTGTAAATGGATTAGCATAAACATTACACCATCTAAAACATGTTTTCAAGTACCAAAACAATTTAGGGTAATGTTTCTAGTCCATTTCCAGCAACTAAAATCGAAATTATGAACACAACAGCCTCTACTCGTCGAGTGCAAGAACAGACTCGACGAGTAGCTTGCATTTGTTCATGGACTCATCGAGCCCCCCCATGGACTCAGCGAGTTCATACGAGCATAAAACAGAAAATCGATTTTTTCAAGCAGTTTGCACAAAAATCGACAAACAAGCCTAGGCTCTGATACCACTGATGGGTTTTGAGCATTTTAACATTTCCTAAGTGTACATGCAACCCTAATAACCTCGGATCTATGTTTGTCTAATAATCATGCAAAGTTGTTTTCCAAGGTTATGAACCTATCTAGCATACATGGGGTACAATTTTCTTTGTATAAAAGATAGAACTACATACCTTGATGTTGAAAGTGTTCCTTGAAACCTTGTGAGCCTAGCACCTCAAGTGTGATGCCTCAAATGCTTCACACAACACTAAATGCAAAGAATAAACTTGAGAGAATACTCTAACACATGCAAAATCGGCCAAGCCCTCTTATTTCTTAGTGTCACCAATTTTGGGGAGAGTTACATTGCTTAGATAGTGTGTTGCATTAGGTAAACCCTAATGTTCCATGACTCTTCATTTCTTGATCCATGGGTTAACTCCATGGAGCATCCATGGAGCATCCTATGGGTGAAACCCAACTTGACAATCCATGGAGCCTCTTAGCCCACTATATAAGATATGGAAGATTTACTTAATCTACCCATATATCTAATTAGTTGTATTTTGATCACTTAATTAATTCTAAATTAATTCTTGATCAAAACTAATTAAATAATATTATTAATATATTAGAACTTATAATATATTAATAACCATAAGTGTTATTTCTATCATTTAGTTTATTCAATTGCATGATGCCATGCAAACCAAATGGACCATGTCGGGTCGGATCAAGTATTTACCAGAAATAGTTATGGACTTAGACACCTTATCCAACAGTGGTACCGTTCTCCATTGTTTCAGACTGTGATGTTCGGTTCACCTCCTGTTTCTGGCAGACGTTACACACGGAACTAGGCACTCGTCTGCACTTCAGTACAGCTTACCATCCGCAGATGGACGGCCAGAGTGAGCTAACCATAGAGACATTCGAGGATATGTTGAGGCATGTATCATTGAATTTAGTGGGAGCTGGGACTCCTACCTACCCATTGTAGAGTCCTCCTACAACAACAACTTTCACTCCAGCATTGGTGCTCCACCTTATAAGTTATTGTGTGGACGAAGATGTTGCACCCCATTATGTTGGGGCGAGGTGGGTCACTGGGTGATGGGTCGTACCGAGGTAGTCCGGTAGACTTCCAAGATGATTCAACAGATTAGACAGCAGTTGCAAACCGTACAGAGTCAACAGAAGAGTTACGCCAACAGGTACCGATCTGAGTTGGAGTTTCAGGTTGGTGACATGGTACTCTTGAAGGTCTCACCCTCAAAGGGCATGATCCGCTTCAGGAAGAGGGGGATATTGGGTCCCCAATACATTGGACCATTCCGAATCATTTTCATGGTTGTCAAGGTGGCATATAAACTCGAGCTACCAGAGGAGCTTAGTCAAATCCATAGTACTTTCCACGTTTCACAATTATGGAAGTGCATTCCAGACAAGGAGGTCATTAGATAATATTCAGGTTGATGAGCACCTGAATTATGTAGAGAAGCTGGTAGCCGTTCTGGAGAGGAAGGTAAAGTTTCTACGAAACAAGGAAGTACCTTAGGTGAAGGTACAATGGGAGCACCGGAGGGGACCTGAGTGGACTTGGGAGCCGGAGGATGAGATGCGGGAGCATTACCCAGAGTTGTTCATGGCAACGAGCTTCGAAGATGAAGTCTAGTTCAAGTGGGGGAGAATTGTAATTCCCTGACTCTCGGGTATGGACTTTACAACTTTATTCTCATATTTGAAAGGTCTATTTGACGAGTTGGATGCCCTGACTCATCGAGTAGGAACGTTTTTGGCCACGTGTTTAACTGATCAACTCGACGATTTGGAGGACACGACTCGATGAGTTGGAGTTGGAGGATGAAACCCTAATTTCTAGGGTTTTTCACCCTATTTGAAGGATTATTTGCCCCTTAGCCTCCCCTTACAGCCCCTTGTGAGTCCAGAAACCCTAAATCGCATTTTCTCACCATATTTGTGTGTTTTTAAGCTTGGAAGGTGGATCTTGGTACAAGGAGCTTGAAGATCAAGAAGCTTAAGGTAAGGAACAGTTGTGGATCTGAGCTCTACTCTAGTTTAGTATCACTTGAAGGTAACAAGTCGTTACCTTGACTTCCTTCTAGTTAGATCTCTCCATGCATGAGATTAGGGCCATTGTAGCATGGTGGTAATTCATTTCGGGTGTTGAGCATGATCTGAAGTTGTAACTTCAGATCTAGGCTCATCTTGTTCCTTAAATCCATAAAGCTTCAGCCTATAGTAAGATAATGCCTTTTCCTCTCCTAGAACCTCTTCTTTATCTTGATTTTGGCCCTTGCACCTTGCATGTACGTAAAGCTTGCAACTTTACGTAGGAAGTATGCCCTAGGAGCCTAGATCTGCAATATAGATCTTTGGGGTGGCTTAAAATCATCTGAATGGAGAAAGGAATAAGGGGACTCGACGAGTTGCATGGTCAACTCAGCGAGTCCGATGAAGATTAGCCTTTGAGGGCTTCTGCATGAACTTGACGAGTCATTAGGACGACTCGGCGAGTCAATTAAGGTTTTCTTAAATTTTGGACACCCAAGGACTCGACGAGTTGTCTGGAAACTTGACGAGTCAACTGGGAGTTTTCATGACGTCTTAAGTTCTGGAAGGACTCGACGAGCCACGGAGGTACACTCGACTAGTTGGGTCAACGTGGACTATTGACCTTGACTGTTGACCTTAACTTTGACCAAGGATGGACTAGTTGACTTCTGGGGTTATTTTCGTAAATTGGAAAATTATAGAATGGTTTTATTGTAATATAGGTGGTGGAGTCCATGGCGGTGATTCGAGAGTCTGAGCTTATCACTTCAGTACGACATTTCCGAGGTGTGTTCTGCTTACTATATCAATAGGTTTTAAGGCACCAATGTCGGCCCTTATCGGATTGGTATCTGGGTTTTTGCATGATATGCTTATTGATTTGCATCCTGGTAATTAGGATGGTGATATACTTAGTGGCCTGGTTAGGATGGTATCCTGGAATATAGGATGATGCTATGTTAGTGACCGGATAGTTCTGTGTCCCGGTGGTAGGATGTTGTTATGATTGGTGATCTGTTAGATTAGTTGAACTTTGATATATGCTAGCATATGATTTGTGTGAACATGTTGTTTGATTTGGGGTTGGGTTGAGGTGGTCCTGCTTTATGCTGAAGTCCAACATACCCAGGGAGGGTTGGATACACTGAAGGCCCTGCAAGGGGGGTTCAGTTAGGCCGATGGCACGACGAGCGGTCTAGATAGGATGTAGGCTCTGCGAGGCGGTCCAGGCATGTCGAAGGCTCGGAGAGCGGTCCAGATAGGCTGAAGGTCTGTGAGGCGGTCCAGTCAAGTTGAAGGCTCATTATGCATGTTATGTTAGTTATATGATATGGTTATGATTGTATGGTGTTGGTATTTTCGGGGTAACTCACTAAGCCTTCGAGCCTACATTTACTGATTATTGTTTCAGGTACTTCTAACGATCGCGGGAAGGTGAAGCTTGCTTGTGCACCTCCTTGTATTTTCATTATTTGATTCTGGGAATACTCTGATGTTAACACTATTTTGAAAAAAAAATTAATGATGTAACGATTTTAAATGTTTTAAAAAATTTTAAATTTGCTTGAATTTTTTGGATGTTACAAAATTCTTTAAGCATTGTGTGAAAAGGATTAGAATGCCATGTGAATTTAGTTGTTAAACAAATTGTCAAGAACATTCTGAGGTTTACTAAATATTGGTTGCTTGTGGACAGTTGGAAGTATGATATTGTTTTAGAAAAAAAATAGTGACATGTTTTGGATCGAGATGATTCTTGGTCCATAATTTATGGTCATATGGGAATATGGAAATGATTCCGTAGTGGGAGATAGGTATATGGAAATGTCTCCATAATAAGAGTTTGCTATGAAGTCTACATGTGAGTTGGAAACTTTAATGTAAGAAAGGTGTGCAAGGAATGTACCTTGAATTTGAGAACTCATTACCATGGAAGTTTTTCTTGTAACAAAGTTCCTGTGGAATATTTTGTTATATCAGAGACTCGGTCTGTGACACTTTAGAATCTCGATATCAAAAGACATCAATGCATGTAAAGTTGGAATTCCACCACATCCTGGATAGCAATAAGAATTTAGAATCGTGAATTGTGCATCATTGGACTAATGTCTAATCGATCTATTCATAAAGGAAGGACCATCGAGAGTTATAGTGTGCACTTCAGGACATGGCATGACTGATGTTACCTAATTCAAGTGGTTAGTTGATTACTTGAAACATTATACAATGAATAAATTCACAATTGTCATGATGATTACATAATAGAGATTTATTTCTAATCAATGGGTATGATGTCATAGTTAATTAGTTTTTTATTGTGTTACAATTTTCATGTTTTACTTCTCTGAGTAATTTAAATATTATTCAAAATTCCACAACCATTAGGATTAGAGGTAGAAGCAGCAGTGTTTGCAGACATCTGAAAAGAAGAAAAGTTTAGTTTAAAAATAGAGATAGTCCTTAATAAAACACCCAAATGTAGTATTAAGGCTAGGATCCAATCACAATATATTATACTTAGAAGAGGTATGTCGTAATCTAAGTAATAACATATTTGAAAGGTAGGTGAATGACGATTCACCAATTTCCACCAAAGCCGAAATGTTAAAAATATTTAATTTGGTTCTTAGAAACTCCTAAATTCTTTTGAGATTGAATGAACTTTTCAAAGGCAGGTTTCCAACTCGAGTGTGCCCTCCAAGTTTTGTGACTGGGATGTCGAGGATCACAAAACGAGGTGTGAAGTAACCATGCACATTACTTGGTACCCTTAATGTATTACCCCTCAATCGATATGCCGGTTAACCACACACGCTCCATCGATACTATGATAAACATTAAGTCACCCTTTACCTACCTTGCTAAGTTCAAGTTAGTGTTTCTCGGTTAACCACACACGCTCCACTAACGACTTAGACAGAGTGTAAAGCGTAATTTCATGGATTAGCACCTTATTCACATTTTTCCTAAAGTAACTAAGATTTGGGAATTTAATAAAACATTTAGTTACTTTATAATTATCATTATACTTTTAATGAGAATTTATAAGTCCTTGTCCTACTCGTTCGGCTAATGACCCTCCACCAGTCAAGCAAGCGGTGGGTGAGAGTAGACACCCATTAAGTTGCCATTTTAGAGACAACAAACTTATACCGACCTTATAGACTGGCTTTGTGAATGAGGCGTACTAGCGGTAAGACGACTTTGATCTTATACATATATATATATATATATATATATATATATATATATATATATATATATATATATATTATTAACTTATAGTATTATAAGTATAAGGGTTGAATTTTAACTTTTAAAATTCTAAGGGTTGGAACTAAAGTTTTAATCAAGACTTTACATGTTCCAAAACTTGAGGGCAAGTTTTGTCAACTTTCAAAACTTTTCATTTCTTGTAACTTATGAGTTAATAGAGTATTAAAGATGAAGACTCTTCATTTTTATAACTCATTTGTTATTTTAATGGCTTTTAACAAAGTAACTTTTGGTTTTCCATAACTTGAGGACAAGTTATGGACTCCATTAAAACACATTATGATCATGAATTAATCTACCACATAGGTTTCAAATAATTCCTATGATCATCTAAACATCATAAGAATAAGAACATGAATATTACCACTTTCAAGAATCAAAAATTACACTTAAAACTTGTAATTTTGATAATTGTCATTGTAAATGGATTAGCATAAACATTACACCATCTAAAACATGTTTTCAAGTACCAAAACAATTTAGGGTAATGTTTCTAGTCCATTTCCAGCAACTAAAATCGAAATTATGAACACAACAGCCTCTACTCGTCGAGTGCAAGAACAGACTCGACGAGTAGCTTGCATTTGTTCATGGACTCATCGAGCCCCCCCATGGACTCAGCGAGTTCATACGAGCATAAAACAGAAAATCGATTTTTTCAAGCAGTTTGCACAAAAATCGACAAACAAGCCTAGGCTCTGATACCACTGATGGGTTTTGAGCATTCTAACACTTCCTAAGTGTACATGCAACCCTAATAACCTCGGATCTATGTTTGTCTAATAATCATGCAAAGTTGTTTTCCAAGGTTATGAACCTATCTAGCATACATGGGGTACAATTTTCTTTGTATAAAAGATAGAACTACATACCTTGATGTTGAAAGTGTTCCTTGAAACCTTGTGAGCCTAGCACCTCAAGTGTGATGCCTCAAATGCTTCACACAACACTAAATGCAAAGAATAAACTTGAGAGAATACTCTAACACATGCAAAATCGGCCAAGCCCTCTTATTTCTTAGTGTCACCAATTTTGGGGAGAGTTACATTGCTTAGATAGTGTGTTGCATTAGGTAAACCCTAATGTTCCATGACTCTTCATTTCTTGATCCATGGGTTAACTCCATGGAGCATCCATGGAGCATCCTATGGGTGAAACCCAACTTGACAATCCATGGAGCCTCTTAGCCCACTATATAAGATATGGAAGATTTACTTAATCTACCCATATATCTAATTAGTTGTATTTTGATCACTTAATTAATTCTAAATTAATTCTTGATCAAAACTAATTAAATAATATTATTAATATATTAGAACTTATAATATATTAATAACCATAAGTGTTATTTCTATCATTTAGTTTATTCAATTGCATGATGCCATGCAAACCAAATGGACCATGTCGGGTCGGGTCAAGTATTTACCAGAAATAGTTATGGACTTAGACACCTTATCCAACAGTGGTACCGTTCTCCATTGTTTCAGACTGTGATGTTCGGTTCACCTCCTGTTTCTGGCAGACGTTACACACGGAACTAGGCACTCGTCTGCACTTCAGTACAGCTTACCATCCGCAGATGGACGGCCAGAGTGAGCTAACCATAGAGACATTCGAGGATATGTTGAGGCATGTATCATTGAATTTAGTGGGAGCTGGGACTCCTACCTACCCATTGTAGAGTCCTCCTACAACAACAACTTTCACTCCAGCATTGGTGCTCCACCTTATAAGTTATTGTGTGGACGAAGATGTTGCACCCCATTATGTTGGGGCGAGGTGGGTCACTGGGTGATGGGTCGTACCGAGGTAGTCCGGTAGACTTCCAAGATGATTCAACAGATTAGACAGCAGTTGCAGACCGTACAGAGTCAACAGAAGAGTTACGCCGACAGGTACCGATCTGAGTTGGAGTTTCAGGTCGGTGACATGGTACTCTTGAAGGTCTCACCCTCAAAGGGCATGATCCGCTTCAGGAAGAGGGGGATATTGGGTCCCCAATACATTGGACCATTCCGAATCATTTTCATGGTTGTCAAGGTGGCATATAAACTCGAGCTACCAGAGGAGCTTAGTCAAATCCATAGTACTTTCCACGTTTCACAATTATGGAAGTGCATTCCAGACGAGGAGGTCATTAGATAATATTCAGGTTGATGAGCACCTGAATTATGTAGAGAAGCTGGTAGCCGTTCTGGAGAGGAAGGTAAAGTTTCTACGAAACAAGGAAGTACCTTAGGTGAAGGTACAATGGGAGCACCGGAGGGGACCTGAGTGGACTTGGGAGCCGGAGGATGAGATGCGGGAGCATTACCCAGAGTTGTTCATGGCAACGAGCTTCGAAGATGAAGTCTAGTTCAAGTGGGGGAGAATTGTAATTCCCTGACTCTCGGGTATGGACTTTACAACTTTATTCTCATATTTGAAAGGTCTATTTGACGAGTTGGATGCCCTGACTCATCGAGTAGGAACGTTTTTGGCCACGTGTTTAACTGATCAACTCGACGATTTGGAGGACACGACTCGATGAGTTGGAGTTGGAGGATGAAACCCTAATTTCTAGGGTTTTTCACCCTATTTGAAGGATTATTTGCCCCTTAGCCTCCCCTTACAGCCCCTTGTGAGTCCAGAAACCCTAAATCGCATTTTCTCACCATATTTGTGTGTTTTTAAGCTTGGAAGGTGGATCTTGGTACAAGGAGCTTGAAGATCAAGAAGCTTAAGGTAAGGAACAGTTGTGGATCTGAGCTCTACTCTAGTTTAGTATCACTTGAAGGTAACAAGTCGTTACCTTGACTTCCTTCTAGTTAGATCTCTCCATGCATGAGATTAGGGCCATTGTAGCATGGTGGTAATTCATTTCGGGTGTTGAGCATGATCTGAAGTTGTAACTTCAGATCTAGGCTCATCTTGTTCCTTAAATCCATAAAGCTTCAGCCTATAGTAAGATAATGCCTTTTCCTCTCCTAGAACCTCTTCTTTATCTTGATTTTGGCCCTTGCACCTTGCATGTACGTAAAGCTTGCAACTTTACGTAGGAAGTATGCCCTAGGAGCCTAGATATGCAATATAGATCTTTGGGGTGGCTTAAAATCATCTGAATGGAGAAAGGAATAAGGGGACTCGACGAGTTGCATGGTCAACTCAGCGAGTCCGATGAAGATTAGCCTTTGAGGGCTTCTGCATGAACTTGACGAGTCATTAGGACGACTCGGCGAGTCAATTAAGGTTTTCTTAAATTTTGGACACCCAAGGACTCGACGAGTTGTCTGGAAACTTGACGAGTCAACTGGGAGTTTTCATGACGTCTTAAGTTCTGGAAGGACTCGACGAGCCACGGAGGTACACTCGACTAGTTGGGTCAACGTGGACTATTGACCTTGACTGTTGACCTTAACTTTGACCAAGGATGGACTAGTTGACTTCTGGGGTTATTTTCGTAAATTGGAAAATTATAGAATGGTTTTATTGTAATATAGGTGGTGGCGTCCATGGCGGTGATTCGAGAGTCTGAGCTTATCACTTCAGTACGACATTTCCGAGGTGTGTTCTGCTTACTATATCAATAGGTTTTAAGGCACCAATGTCAGCCCTTATCGGATTGGTATCTGGGTTTTTGCATGATATGCTTATTGATTTGCATCCTGGTAATTAGGATGGTGATATACTTAGTGGCCTGGTTAGGATGGTATCCTGGAATATAGGATGATGCTATGTTAGTGACCGGATAGTTCTGTGTCCCGGTGGTAGGATGTTGTTATGATTGGTGATCTGTTAGATTAGTTGAACTTTGATATATGCTAGCATATGATTTGTGTGAACATGTTGTTTGATTTGGGGTTGGGTTGAGGTGGTCCTGCTTTATGCTGAAGTCCAACATACCCAGGGAGGGTTGGATACACTGAAGGCCCTGCAAGGGGGGTTCAGTTAGGCCGATGGCACGACGAGCGGTCTAGATAGGATGTAGGCTCTGCGAGGCGGTCCAGACATGTCGAAGGCTCGGAGAGCGGTCCAGATAGGCTGAAGGTCTGTGAGGCGGTCCAGTCAAGTTGAAGGCTCATTATGCATGTTATGTTAGTTATATGATATGGTTATGATTGTATGGTGTTGGTATTTTCGGGGTAACTCACTAAGCCTTCGAGCCTACATTTACTGATTATTGTTTCAGGTACTTCTAACGATCGCGGGAAGGTGAAGCTTGCTTGTGCACCTCCTTGTATTTTCATTATTTGATTCTGGGAATACTCTGATGTTAACACTATTTTGAAAAAAAAATTAATGATGTAACGATTTTAAATGTTTTAAAAAATTTTAAATTTGCTTGAATTTTTTGGATGTTACAAAATGCTTTAAGCATTGTGTGAAAAGGATTAGAATGCCATGTGAATTTAGTTGTTAAACAAATTGTCAAGAACATTCTGAGGTTTACTAAATATTGGTTGCTTGTGGACAGTTGGAAGTATGCTATTGTTTTCGAAAAAAAATAGTGACATGTTTTGGATCGAGATGATTCTTGGTCCATAATTTATGGTCATATGGGAATATGGAAATGATTCCATAGTGGGAGATAGGTATATGGAAATGTCTCCATAATAAGAGTTTGCTATAAAGTCTACATGTGAGTTGGAAACTTTAATGTAAGAAAGGTGTGCAAGGAATGTACCTTGAATTTGAGAACTCATTACCATGGAAGTTTTTCTTGTAACAAAGTTCCACTGGAATATTTTGTTATATCAGAGACTCGGTCTTTGACACTTTAGAATCTCGATATCAAAAGACATCAATGCATGTAAAGTCGGAATTCCACCACATCCTGGATAGCAATAAGAATTTAGAATCGTGAATTGTGCATCATTGGACTAATGTCTAATCGGTCTATTCATAAAGGAAGGACCATCGAGAGTCATAGTGTGCACTTCAGGACATGGCATGACTGATGTTACCTAATTCAAGTGGTTAGTTGATTACTAGAAACATTATACAATGAATAAATTCACAATTGTCATGATGATTAAATAATAGAGATTTATTTCTAATCAATGGGTATGATGTCATAGTTAATTAGTTTTTTATTGTGTTACAATTTTCATGTTTTACTTCCCTGAGTAATTTAAATATTATTCAAAATTCCACAGTCATTCATACTTTTGGATGTTAGTAGTTAATTAACACTTTCATGAATTCATTGTAGATTGTCGATTGAGGTTAAGACATTGCAATTAGAATTGCTACAATATTCATGAGTACTTTGAAAATAGGGTTTTTTAAATATTGGATAAATCCACGCTTAAAGATTTTTTTACGGATCTTGTCATGAGTAATTGTAAGACGATAATATTCTTTATTCTTAAAGTAGAGAAATATAATTCATTATTTACATATTAGTTATGCATTGGCTTACTTAAACGGATCTCGTTACTGGATGTTATAAAGGGTAATTCCATGTGTGATTTAATGTGAGAATTGTATGAATATGTAGTCAATGTAATTCGTTCCTTTTGCCATAACAGGAAAAGCGATATCATTGGGCCCCTCGATGATTTGATGTGGACTATATAGTGTTGGGCCCAGCCATGACTAATTGATGTGTTCAGTTTGAAGTCCAATCAGGTTTTTACAAATCGGGAAACATAATTTTGGACAATGAGATTGATTCTGATCCATGTCTTGTGTCCATATGATATCTTGAAGAACGAAGGAATAGTTGATCACTTATCTTACGGAAAAAAAAAAACTTATTTAAGTCAGAGTTCGACAGTGGCTTTGTAAAACACTATTTTTTGTTTATTTCAAGGTCTATACTTGCAATTGTAATTACAAAATTATCCAAGTGGGAGACTGTTGGATTAAGGTTTCTAAGTCGATATCTAAATTGGTATATTCTTGAATTAGAAGCAAATTCCTTTTTGGGTTGCGATCAAAACTAGTAACTAATTAGAATTAGAGATAGAGGATAATTTGTTAGTTTATTATATGAATAATAAACTAATTGGAAATTAAAATTGTATTTTTTTCTGCAGGAAGTTTAAGTGAACTACTCGACGAGTCGGAGACTGACTCGGCGAGTAGGTGCTGTTTCAGTGAAACCCTAAATTTGAGGGTTTGCAACCTATTTAAACGCCTTATTGCAGCCTCTATTGTCCATTATGCTTCCAGAACACCTCTTATCGAAACCCTCGCCGCTTTGAGTGATCTAAGGTCATTTTTGGTGCTTTTGGGTGGTTGTGAAGCTTGAAAGGAAGGGAGAAGCTTAGGAATTCGAGTTGGGACTTGTAGATCCAGAGATCTTATTCCATCATCAGCTCAACCAAGGTAAATGCCCCCTGTTTTGGACTTCCATTTGGTTGTTCATCTTTAGGGCTTAGATTTTGGGTTCATTTAGGGCTTTCTAAGCCATATCCAGATTTGTGAAGTGATTCATGGTGTTCTACTTTCAGATCTGAGTCATTGGAGGGGTCTCATGGCATAAAGGTGCCAACTCTATGGTCATGCGAGCCCCAGGGACATTGTAGAGCACCTTTTATGGATTTTTAAGCCAAAAACCCCATTCATGTGCACCAAGTTTGGAACTTTATGTATAAAATGGACATTAGGAGGCCAGATCTACGATTTTGATGTGTTAAGACTCATTTAAATCGACTGTATAGTAAGGGTCAAGAAGGAACTCGACGATTTATTCTTGGAACTCGGCGAGCCAGTGTGTAATGACCGCTAAATCCTTTTTGTGGTTGGACCAGTGGTTTGGGAAGGAAGTCCCGTAAATGTTTAGACTTGTAAAGGGACATGGGAATCATAGGACTCGACGAGTGTATGAACAGACTCGGCGAGTCTAAGGCAATCTTCCAACCTTTGAAGATGGACTTAATGAGTTATTTCTACAACTCGGCGAGTCATAGACTAGACATATTCTTATGAGGGAGATGAACTCGCCGAGTTGAAGGAAGAACTCGGCAAGTCGGATGCAGAGGTCCCGATGGCTTGAATGAAGTAAAACTCGACGAGTTCTTGCTAGACTCGACGAGTGGTGTTTAGTTTGTATCGGATTAGTCGAGTATGGACTCGGCAAGTTGGCAGTCCAACTCGACGAGTCAGGTCAACTGGATGTTGACTTTGACCAAGGTTGACTTCGACTGGTTATGGTATTGTCCCTGGTTAGGGTTGCATGTTCTGTTTGATGACTTAAGAATTGTCGTTTAGGGATTGAGGAGTCGAGGAGAGTCGATCACCCTCGAGGGTTTCTGCACTCAAACCGAGGGAATAAGAGATTTTTTGAAGGAAAACAGTTTCTAAAATTAAAAGTTAAGGAATTTTGAGAAAATACAAGGTGTGTGATGCGTGCGACCGGCCAAGCTCAAGTAAGTTTTCCTAGAGATACCCATACTCATTGTGTTATGGGTACGATATATGATTCTGAGAGCTGCGTGCTAGATTAGGGCTAGGGATTTAGAAGGATACCTTGTATGCCTGATATATGATTCTTAGAACTGCATGCTAGAGTAGGGATAAGGATCTAGAGGATGCCTTGAATGCCTGTTGTATAAGTTGTGTGCTAGGATTGTTTAGACAACGGTAGGATAGCCTGATTAGGTTATGTTTGATGTGGTTACTCAATGCACGAATGGTGCTTGCTTAGCACTTAAGGGGTACTGGCTAACTTTAACTAACTATTAATCGGATATATAACAGTGCTCGCAAGCTAGTTAGGGAAGGGAAGTAGGGACTCCTAGTGCTGCTGATGGCGGAGAGTAGGTGGAGAGTGCCATAGGAAGGCTTAGGACGAGATTAATAGGAAAGGGTATCGATAAAAGGGACTTGGTGTAGTCGAAGAAACCCTTGAGGAAATTACGGATAGATGTGGATGGTAGTATGAGCTCGTACTACTGGAAGTAGAGGATCCATACTCGAGTCAAGGAGGGCCGAGATGGAATCAGGAAACTTGGAGAGTGTGTGAGACCTCTCGAGAGCATGAATGATCCTGACGTTTATGTGTTTATTTTCAGTATGGCGATCACACGACATGGTGCAGGAGGATCTGGTTCAGGGTCAGGATCCGGATCAGGCTCGAGTGCAGTATCCGGGTAGGTTGATGACGGGATATGGAAGTTCACTACGTCTGAGATCACGAGAGGTATCCTTGAGTCGACCCTGGTTATTTTCGGGTCGATCAAGGAAGGGATTGTTGGGTTGGTGGAGGATCACCTCCAAGCATTTAGGAGTAATCTGGCATCTAGCCAGACGGGTACGCACACACTGTCCTTCAAGGACTTCCGAGGGAGTGGTGCGCTGGATTTTCACGGGGTGAAGGACCCCATTGCTGCCAAAAGATGGATCGCAGACATTGTGCCTGCGCAGTTGACGAGCTTCTGCCTGGAAGGTTCGAAGGTCCACTTGGCTGCAGGATGTCTGAGTTTTTGGATATGAGACAGAGAGTTTTTGGATATGAGACAGACTACAAAGACTGTGGTGGAGATCACTACCAAGTTCTCGGAAAGGGCGTTGTTGGTACCCCAGTATGCGGGGGATGAAGAGATGCAAAACACCCGCTACCATGATATGTTGAGGGCCAATATCCGGGAGCATGTCAGCTATTTAGCATGCCCGACCCTGGAGCCCATGATTGCCAGGGCGCGAGAAAGGGAGCTCGATTTGGAGCACACAGGAAGTGGAAGTCAGCGACTGCGCAGGTTACGGGGGTTTCAGGGAAGAAACCCAAGGGATTCGACGCAGCGTTGAAGGGCCAGCATGGGCGGGACCGCTATTGGAAGTGCGGTTGGTCACATGAGGGAGTTTGTCGCACTAGGCTGGGTTCCGGGTGCTATAAGTGCAGCCAGATTAGACATTTTGGCAGGGATTGTACTTGCCCTGTTACCACGGTTCAGATCTCAGACCTGATTTGCTTTCATTGCAATCAGAGGGGCCATAAAAAGGCCAACTGCCCTAGATTGACAGCAGTGACCGCAACAGCACTAGCAGCAGCGCCGACCCTAGCGACGGCACGGGCGACGGATGGCCGGAAGGCCAAGGTGGATGCTCTAGTGGTGCGGAGCCAATCATCTCAGTTCATAGCCATGGAGGCACGCACTGCACCCAATGTGGTGATGAGTATGATTTCTTATCTTTACCCTTTATGTTATGACATTGTGATGTTCATACATGTATGCTCGGTGTAGGATTATTCCATGTGACCGGTATCCCAGTTCGGGTATTGTTTGATTTGGGTGCTACCCAATTTTTTTGTCTCTCTTGCGCTTAGAAAGAAGTTTCCTTAGTCTTTGGGTATGCTAGATTGCCCTTTGGAGGTTGAGATTGCGGACGACCAGTCAGTGCGGGCATCAGAGGTCTACCGAGATTGTGTTTTGAGGCTATTTGAGGAGCGTTACCTGGTAGATCTTGTTCCCAAACCATTGCGGGGGGAACAAGGTTATTATTGGGATGGCTTGGCTAAGCCCCAATGGGCCAGTGATTGACTGCGCACAGCAGTTGGTGCAGATCAGGACCCCAAGTGGAGGAGAGCTAGTGATTTGAGGAGAAAGGCCACAGCAAGGACGAGCTCTATGTTCAGCAGCGAGAGCCAGGCGCTACCTTCAGTAGGGTTACGCAGGATTTGTTGTCAATAGTATGGATACCTGGGAAGCGGGTAAGGCGACGGTGGGCGATGTGCCCATGGTACAAGAGCTTGCAGATGTATTCCCAAAGGAGTTTCATGGGATACTTCCGGAGAGGCAGGTAGAGTCTAGGATCGACCTAGTCCCCGGTGCGGCTCTAATTGCCAAGGCACCGTATCGGTTGGCTCGTCCTGAGAAGCAGGAGTTGTCTACGTAACTGTTAGACAAAGGATTCATTAGACGGAGCCATTCACCTTGGGGAGCCCTGATTAAGTTTGTGAAGAAGAAGGAAGGGTTGCATCGGATGTGTATAGACTATCGGTAGATGAATAAGGTAACGGTGAAGAACCGTTACCCACTCCCGAGGATTGATGACCTCTTTAACTAGCTACAAGTAGCATCTTGGCTCTCCAAGATTGATCTGCATTCAGGATATCATCAGATGAGGGTCAGAGAGGAGGATGTGCAGAAGACTGGGTTCCGGACGTGCTATGCCCACCATGAGTTCGTGGTGATGCCTTTCGGGCTCACCAATTCTCCTTCCGTGTTCACGGATCTCATTAACAGCGTGTGTAGACCGATTTTGGATCGGTCTGTGATAGTTTATATCGATGACATCTTGATTTATTCCAAGACACGAGAGCAGCATGAGGAGCACTTGTAGGAGATTCTAGGTACATTGAGGAGGAAGAACTTGTATGTTAAGTTCTCCAAGTGTGAGTTCTCGTTGTGCAAGGTGCAGTTTCTTGGGCACCTTGTCAACCAAAACGGAATTTCGGTTGACCCGACCAAGGTGGAGGCCATGATGAGGTAGGAAGTTCCAAGGTCTTCATCTGAAATTTGGAGCTTCCTGGTACTGTTAGGCTACTATTGGAGGTTCATTCAGGACTTCTCCAAGGATAGCCAACCCCTGACCCGGTTGACGAGGAAAGTCGTGGTCTTTCGATGGGGGCCTGAGCAGCAAGCCACATTTGAGACATTGAGACAGAGATTGTGCGAGGCACCATTCTTAGCCCTGCCAGAGGTTATGGAGGACTTTGTGGTATACTGCGACGCATCCATATCAGGTTTGGTTGCGGTATTGATGTAGAGAGGGCATGTTATAGCTTAAGCTTCGAGGCAGCTGAAGCCTCACAAGGCGAATTACCCGACACATGATTTGGAGTTGGGGGCTATTATTTTTACCCTCAAGATTTGGCGCCATTACCTCTATGGGGTTCATTGTACCATTTACATGGACCACAAGAGCCTGAGGTATCTCATGGTCCAACCAAATCTGAATATGAGGCAGCGTCGGTGTCTTGATGTGGTAAAGGATTATGATTGCGAGATCCTATACCACCCGGGGAAAGCCAATGTCGTGGCCTATGCACTTAGCCGCAAGACAGCATCGATCAGGGAAATTTCTCTGAGGATGACAGTTCTGACTCCGTTGTTGGAGCAGATTCAGGAGGCCCTGAAGGAGGCCATAAAGGACGAACATCGGAAGAGCAAGCGAATTGTGGGCCACGTTTCCTCCTTCAACCATGATACCCGGGGATTGTTGAATCTTCACCGTAGGGTGTGAGTCCCGTATCATGGGGGTGTGTGCTAGGTACTAATGGCAGAGGCGCACAAATCCAGGTTCTCCATCCATCCCGGGGCAACGAAGATGTATAAGGATCTTTGTCTCAATTATTGGTGGTCTTGTATGAAGAGGGACATAGCTTGGTTTTGTGGAGAGGTGCCTGAACTGCAGGAAGGTCAAGGATGAGCACTAGAGACCTCACATCAAGGTCCAGTCATTGGATATCCTACTATGGAAGTGGGAGGATATTACTATGGACTTCATTACGAAGCTTCCAAGGAGTGCGCGAGGGGTGGATTCAATTTGGGTCGTCGTTGATCGATTGACCAAGGGCGCCCATTTTATCCCGATTCAGGAAAGTATTTTGGCTGAAAAGTTGGCCGACGTCTACATCTGGGAGGTACTGGTGTGGCAAGGGCTGACAATTTCGGTTATTTCAGATAGGGTGGTACAATTCACTTCCTGGTTTTGGAAGAAGTTTCATGACGAGCTGGGTACTCGACTGTATTTTAGCACCGCCTTCCGCCCACAAAAGGATGGTCAGAGCGAGCGGACCATCCAGACTCTGGAGAATATGTTGTGGGTGTGTATGTGAGGAAGTGCAGGACCCCAATATGTTGGGGAGTTCTTCTACAACAATAGTTATCATGCGAGTATCGATTGTCCTCCTGTCAAGATGTTGTATGTGAGGAAGTGCAGGACCCTGGTATGCTGGGGTGAAGTGGGGCAGAGAGTCATGGAGAGTAACGAAGTGGTACTCAAGACAACAAAGAGGATCCAACAGGTTTGTAGCAGACTTTAGACTGCTCAGTGTCAGCAAAAAATTTATGCCGACAAGCGTCGCTCAAACATGGAATTATAGGTCGGGGATATGGTGCTCCTGAAGGTGTCGCCATGGAAGGGCATCATTCGATTCAGTAAGTGGGGCAAGCTGGCCCCCAGGTATATTGGACCTTTCAGGGTTGTAGCCCCGGTGGGCAAGGTGGCATATAAGCTGGATCTGCCAGCCGAACTCGGTTAAATTCATAGCACATTTCATGTCTCCTAGTTGCGGAAATGCCTAGTAGACGATTCGGTGTTGGTGCTTCTGGAGGATATTCAGGTTGATGACAGCCCGGACTACATTGAGCGACCAGTGGAAATCCATGGTAGGAACTCAAGGAATATGAGGAACAAGAGAGTGGAGCTGGTAAAGGTGCAGTGGCAGTACTTAAAGGGCTCAGAATAAACCTGGGAGCCGGAGGACGAGATGAGGGAACATTACCCCGAGATTTTTCAGGATCGTGCAGCAGACTTCAAGGACGAAGTTTAAGATAAATGGGAAAGATTTGTAACACCCATTTCCTGGTATGTCTTTAATTCAATCATTTTATGTATTTTTTTCTATGGGACGCGACTAGTTGGTGGCCTAACTCGTCGAGTAGAGACAGGTTCCGTGGGAAGTCTAAGTAACCTACTCGACGACTCAGAGACTGGCTCGGCGAGTAGGTGTTGTTTGAGTGAAACCCTAAATTTGCGGGTTTGCACCCTATTTAAACGCCTTATTGAAGCCTCCATTGTCCCTTATGCTTACTAAACACCTCTTATCGAAACCCTAGCCGCTTTGAGTGATCTAAGGTCATTTCTGGTGCTTTTGGGTGGTTGTAAAGCTTAAAAAGAAGGGAGAAGCTTGGGAATTTGAGTTGGACCTTTCATGGGTTCATGAGTCTGAAAGCTATGGACTTAGCCATGTATGAAACCTTCCTTGGGTATGAAACCCCATTGTAGGCTTGGATTTGTCATTTAGAGCATTTGTAGCCATGCATGCACATAAAGTTTGCAACTTTACGTCAAATGCATGCCTTAGAAGCTTAGATCTGTAGTTTGGAGCCACTACATGGCTTAAAAAGAGTCTTTATAGCATATGGACTAAAGGAACTCTGCGAGTCGCAAGGTCGACTCGACGAGTCATATGAAAATAAACCTGGACTTGATGATTTGGATGAACAACTCGGCGAGTCCGATGAAGATTGCCAAGAAACTCGACGAGTGGTATGAACCACTCGGTGAGTCGGATGAGTTTTCCTCAATTTATGTATGTGTGTGTAATCATCGAGTTGCAAAAACGAAACTCGATGAGTGGCCTTAGAGTTCAATCGTAAACCACAGGTACTCGATGAGTCACTCCGTTACTCGGCAAGTGGGCAAGTACCTCGAGGAACTCGGCGAGTAGCTGAGGGTACTCGGCGAGTTAGGGTCAACATGGACTTTTGACCTTGACTGGTGACCTTGATTTTGACCAGGGTTTGATTAGTCACTTTTGGGATACCTTGAAAGGTTGGGAACTTATGGGTATAATTATATTATGGTCATAGGTGGTGGAGTTTTGTCAATGATGCGAGAGCTGGAGTTCATATACCGAGTCGACATCAGCAAGGTGAGTTATCCTCACTATATCAATAGGGTCTAAGGTACCAAGGTCGACCCTTTAGTTGTTATTGTAATGGTATGCTACCTATGGTTATGATCTGTTATATCAGAATCAGGATAGGCAGTATGTTATGCTCTTATGATCCGTAGGGATTGGTATGATCGTGACCTACTAGGTCGATGCTCTAGTTATGAGAGATTACTATGTATGATGATCAGTGAGATAGATATGTATGTGATTAGATTTGCTAGTACAAGCTAGTTATGTACACATGGTTATTTGCTTGTTGTTTATGTTGAGGCGGTCCTGCTTTGTGCTGAAGGACAACACACCCTATGAGCGGTCCGGGGAGACTGTAGGCCTACGTGGCGGTCCAGTTATGTCGAAGCCTCCGGACAGATTCAGTTAGACTGTAGGCCCTGCAGGGCGGTCCAGTCAGGCTGACGGCCGAGTATGCTAATGGATTTTGAGAATTCTAACACTCCTATGGTGTACATGTAACGCTAAATACCTTCGATCTATGTTATCTCTATTATACATGCAAATATCATTTTTCCCATGTATTGCTCCAACTAGCATAATATAAAGTACAAATAATATAAAATCTAGTAGAACGACATACCTCTTTGTTGGTGCTTGATTCCATGTAGCTTGAGAGCCTAGTGCCCCAAGTGTGACACCTCAAATGGTTCACACAACATGAAATGCACTTGGAATAACCATGAGAGACATCATCACTTCATGAAATCAGCTTGCCCTCCGTACATAGACCTAGTGGCCGATTTTGACAAGAATGATATGCTTATATAGTGTGACACAATTAGGGTAAACCCTAATTGTCATGGATTTCCATTTGCTTGGATCCATGGGTTCAAATACACCATGGAGCATCTTATGGGTTTTAGCCCAACTTGATAATCCATGGAGCATTAGCCCACTATATAAGTATGGATGATTTACACAATCAACCCATATATTTAATTAGTCTTCTTTTGATCACTTAATTAATTGTAGATTAATTCTTGATCAATACTAATTAAATAATCTTATTAATATATTAAAACTCATAATATATTAATAAACCTTAAATATTATTTCTCTCATTTTAGTCTATCCAAATGCATGATGCCATGCAACCCAAATGGACCATGTCGGGTCGGGTCAAGTATATACCAATTATAGTTATGGACTTAGACACTAATCCAACATATGCATGTTGTTGATTGTCTGTTATTGGTATAGTATTATCGGTGTGGTGTTGGTATTTTGGGGGTAGCTCACTAAGCCCTTGGGCTTACAGTTTCAGTTTATTGTTTCAGGTACTTCAGGAGATCATGGCACGGCGAAGGCGTAATCGTACCGCTCCTCTTCCTTTTGATCTAGTTATTGGGACACTCTGAATAATAATGATTTGAAAACATTTTGAAACCAAATACTATTTGGTTTTATCTATAATTGAAAAAGTTTAAATTTGGCGTAAAGTTTTTGGATGTTACAAGTTGGTATCAGAGCCTTGGTTTGAGTGAACTGGAGGAATACTCATCTGAATCCATTCTCATATCAAGGGAATTTTTGGAATAAATACTAAAATGGTTTTCAAAATAAGGATGGAGGACGCAGAGGGCACGATCAGTCGGAGCTTGTAAGTAAGCCCCAAAATACCATACAGTTATTTGATATTATGATATGATAGCACATCATGCTAGTTCTAGGCTAGGAGTCTTCAGGAATCGCATAATAAGATTTGCCTGATAATATGATGCTTGCTAGCCTATGGTTTCTTGTATATGGAATTGACATCATAATTGTAGATGTTTAGTGTATGCATCACGGCTATGTATAATCAAGATCTTATAGCCTAAGAATGTCTGATTCAACCTTAGTGTAGGATTGGATATTTGAAAGTCTATTGGGTCTAGCATTATGTGTGGCTAGCATACACTAGTGTTGTAGGGTTGGTGAAAGTTTCATGGATGTGTGAGTTGTGAGAAGCTGCAAGACTAGTTGCGAGATAGTCGATATCCCCCAGGAGTGAGGGTTGAGCGCATATTATTTGATGATAGTGTTAGGGCGTTGTAATGATACTTGAGACAAATATGGGTAGGTGTGGAAGGTAGTATGGGCCCGTACTACTGAAAGCACAGGACCTATATGAGTAGCAAGGAAGTCACAACCCCTAGGGTTATGAGAATTGGTCTCCTAATATCATGTCATTTACCTGACGTCTTGGTTATATTTTTCAGTATGGTGGTGATGAGACGTTTTGCTACTGGATCCGGTTCATGGTCAGGATCGGGATCAGGATTGGCAGGCAAAGGATCGGAGGTGCCAATAGCACCTGAGCCCGTGGTACAGATAGGGACAGAGGAGTTGGATGCCAGGATGCGGGAGATTATGCACGATGAGATTGATGCGGCCTTTCGAGCGTAACTGCCAGAGATGTTTGGGTCAACTAAGACCGCGGTGGTTGAGTACTTTGATGAGCGGTATGCAGCTCCAGCAGAGACAGGTGCCGCAGCATCCACATTGGCTGTAACTGTGGCAGGGGTTGGAGGAGGAGCCGTAAGGGATTTCCAGTATCGAGACTTCGATAACACAAAGCCCCCGACGTTTGATGGTACGCAGGATGCGATCAGGGATATGAGGTGGTTATCTGATGTGGAGGGCTGTTTCTTCACGTGTTCATGTCCTGCTTACCAGAAAGTCAGGTGTGCCTTGAACCTGCTGAGGCTTGGGGCAAAGGACTGGTGGAGATTGACGACAGTGTCGTACACTGATGATCAGCGAGTTGCTGTTACTTAGGAGCAGTTCTGGGATATGTACCGCACACACTACATTCCACGCGTTGAGCGGGGGTGGCTTGCTATGGAGTTTTTGACATTGAGGCAGGATGGGGAGTCAGTGATGAAAATCACTCGTATGTTCACGAAGAGGGTTGTCTTTTTCCCAGAGTTTGCTTCAGAGCAGTCTCAGATGAGTCGTTATCTGAGTATGCTCAAGACGGATATTCGACAGTTTGTTACTATGCAACGTTGTGAGATGCTTTTGGATCTTCAGGAAGCTGCGAGGCGACGTGAGTTAGAGATAGAGTTGCATTTGAGGGAGCAATGTCAGGTTCCAACACAGTCTCAGTCGGCACCTAAGCGGTCCAAGACCGCTGATACTCAGATCGGGGTCAGCAGAACCGCACTTGTGGAAAGTGTGCCAGGGGTCATTCTGGGATTTGTCGAGTAGGAGGTGGTTGCCACAAATGTGGAAATGAGGGACAATATGTCAGGGACTGTCGCCAGTCCGCCCCTCAAGCCGATATGAGGATTTGTTACCATTGTCATCAGGTTGGTCACGTGAAGACCAACTGTCCGCAGCTCACCGTCAAGCCGGCACAGGGATCCGCATCGACTATATTGAGGATTGGGGATGGGAGACCAGTCAAGGTGGAGCCTCTGAAGGCTCAAGGGCTCGCTTTCCAGCTTATGGCCGAGGAGGCCAAGGCAACACCGGATGTGGTTGTTGGTACGTTTCTATTTTCTATTTTAGTTATTATATTTGTGATATGCTTATCAATTGTACCTAAGGTTAGGTATGTTTCTAGTAAAATCTTTGCCTACTTTGGTTCTATTCGACTCGAGGGCGAGTCGGTCATTTGTATCTCAGGCTTTCAGTAGAGAATTCAGGGTGTCAGTAGATGAGCTTGAGTGTTTTGTCGTGATTTTCGATCGCCAACGAACATGGGGTTTCTGCTTCTTCGGTCTACCATGGATGCGAGTTGGAGATTTTCGGGGTATGCTTCTCGATATATTTGATTCCTATACCCATGGGGATGTATGTGTGATCGTAGAGATGGATTGGCTCAGTCGGTTTGGCGCTATGATCGACTGTGAGGGATAGCGAGTGGTACTTCGAACCCCAAGTGGGGGAGAAATGGTTGGTGTATGGTGAAGGAACCAGAGTAGGAGCAGGGTTTTGTTCAGCCGCCAGGGTTTAGCAGTTTATTCAGCACGGGTGTACCGGTTATTTAGCATATGTGATGGATATGCGAATTGGAGATCATGCTTCAATTTCAAAGGTGACAGTTTGCTGAAGAGTTTCTAGAGGAGCTACCTGGAGTGCCTCCGGAGAGGCAGGTAGAGTTTAGGATTGATCTAGTGTCGGGTGCAGCCCCTATCGCTAAGGCGACGTACCGTCTGGCACCGCCAGAGATGCAGGAGTTGGCATCTCAGTTGCAGGAGCTGTTGGGTAAGCAGTTCATTCGCCCAAGTAGTTCTCCTTGGGGAGCACCAATCCTCTTCGTCAGGAAGAAGGACGGTTCACACAGGATGTGCATTGACTATAGGGAGTTGAACAAGTTAACGGTGAAGAACCGTTATCCACTTCCGACGATAGATGATCTTTTTGATCAGTTGTAGGGTGCATCTTGGTTTTCCAAGATCGATTTGAGATCCGGATATCACCAGGTCAGTGTGAGGTAGGAAGACGTGGAGAAGACCGTTTTTCAGACTCGTTATGGTCATCACGAGTTCATGATGATGTCGTTTAGGCTCACCAACGCACCGGCAGTATTAATGGATTTGATGAACCGAGTTTGCAGACCGATGCTTGATCACTTGGTCATTGTGTTCATAGATGATATCTTGGTATATTCCAAGACTACAGAGCAGCACGAGGAGCACCTTTGGGAACTGTTGTAGGTTCTGCGGCGAGAACGACTATATGCCAAGTTCTCGAAGTGTGAGTTTTGGTTACGAGAGGTCCAGTTCCTCAAACATCTCATTAACCAAGAGGGGATTTTGTTCGACCTAGCCAAAGTCGAGGCGGTTATGCAGTGGGAGATTCCGAAATCTCCCTTAGACATCAGGAGTTTCTTGGGATTAGCAGGGTACTACCGGAGATTCGTTCGAGATTTCTCCAAGATTGCAGTACCCCTCACTCGTCTAACGAGGAAGGGGGTGGATTTCGGTGGGGCCCTAAGCAGTAGAGGGCGTTTGAGACCCTCCGACAGAGTTTATGCGAGGCGCCAGTATTGACACTCCCCGAGGGAGTCAAGGATTTTATAGTATTTTGTGATGCATCCATCACGGTTTTGGGGGCAGTCCTCATACAGAGGGGATGAGTGACAGCCTATGCATCGCGGCAGTTGAAGCCGCATGAGATGAGATACATTATGGATCAGCCGAACCTGAACATGAGGTACTACAAGTGACTAGATGTTCTTAAGGACTATAATTGTGAGATCCTTTACCATCTTGGTAAAGAGAATGTGGTTACGGACACTTTGAGTCGCAATTCTGTTGGGTCTTCTACCCCGATGAGGTGTTTGAGGATAGTTGTGGATTCCCCTCTTGTGAGTTGTATTAGGGAAGCTCAGGTTGAGGATTTGAGACCAGAGTGCTAGAAGCTGGAGAGGATTAGGGGCGAGAGCGCCCGGTTTTTTCAGGATAGCCGCGGTTTATTAACCCGACACGGTCGGGTTTGGGTTCTGATGACCGGAGGTGTCTAGAAGACAATGACAGAGGAGGCTCACAAGTCTCACTTTTCTATACACCCGGGGGCCACCAAGTTGTACCGCGATCTGAGTTTGATTTACTGGTGGTCCGGTATGAAGCGAGAAATCGCTTAGTTTTTCGAGAGGTGTCTGACCTGTAGGATGGTCAAGGCCGAGCATCAGAGGCCACATGGTAAGCTGCAGCCTCTGGAGATTCCCATGTGGAAATGGGAGCAGATCCCGATGGACTTCAATAGAAATTTGCCGAGGACGGCGAAGGGGTTCGATGCCATATGGGTCATCGTCGATTGGTTGACCAAGAGTTCCCATTTCTTGGCCATACGGGAGGGTTCGTCGGCTAAGAAATTGGCCGAAATTTACATCAGCAAGATTGTCTCTCGCCATGGAGTTTTGGTCTCCATCGTTTCCGATAGGGATGTCAGGTTTACTTCACATTTTTGGCAGAAGTTCTATGAGTAACTGGGTACGCGGTTGCACTTTAGTATAGTGTTCCATCCGCAGACCGATGGACATAGTGAGCGAACCATTCAAACCCTCGAAGATATATTGAGGGCGTGCGTCATTGATTTCGGAGGGAGTTGGGATTCTCACCTGCCACTTGCATAGTTTGCCTACAACAACAACTATCATTCCAATATTGGCGCCCCACCTTTTGAGCTGTTGTATGGTACAAGATGTAGAACCCCATTTTTTTGGGTGATATTGGACATAGAGTCATGGGTCAGATAAAGGTAGTCTTGCAGACTACCGAAAAGATCCAGTAGATCAGACAGTGGATGCAAACCGCTCATAGTCGTAAAAAGAGTTACGTTGATAGACGCCAATCAGATTTGGAGTTTCAGGTTGGTGACATGGTACTTCTGAAGGTCTCACCGTGGAAGGGCGTGATCCGTTTCAGAAAGAGGGGAAAATTGGGTCCCGTTATATTGGTCTATTCAGGATCATTGTCAAGGTTGGCAAGGTGGCTTATAGGCTAGAGCTACCAGAGGAGCTCAGCCGAATTCACAGCACATTCCATGTTTCACAATTGTGAAAGTGCATTATGGACCAAGAGGCGATACTATCACTGGATGATATTCAAGTCGATAAGCGTCTGAATTACATGGAGAGGCTTGTGGCCATCTTGGAGAGGAAGAAGAAGATTTTATAGAACAAAGAAATACCTTTGGTGAAGGTGCAGTAGGAACATCGGAGGGGATCCGAGTGGACATGGGAGCCGGAGGCGGTGATTCGCGAGCATTACCCGACATTGTTTTCCCCAGCAGACTTCGAGGGCGAAGTCTAGTTCAAGTGGGGGAGAATTGTAGCACCCCGATTCCCAAGTATGGGTTTAAATGAAATTTATTTGATTTTGAGACCTACTCGACGAGTTTGTTGCCCTACTCGTCGAGTAGCAGCGAGGTGAGATCGCGTATTTAGTGGCCTACTCGCTGAGTCCATAAAGGGACTCGACGAGTAGGAGCTAGCAGATGAAACCCTAAATCCCAGGGTTTTGCACCCTATTTAAAGAAGCATAAGCCCCCTTTAGCCTCTTGGTAGTCCATTGTGAAACCCTAATTCGTGTGGTGTTCATCCTTGTGTGTCTTGAGCTTTAGAGAGAAGTTTTTGGGAAGGAAGAGCTTGGACGACAATAGAATAGGAGCAAGGAAGGTGCGGGAATCAGAAATCTACCTAAGATAGCATCATTTGAAGGTATCAAGTTGCCACCTTTACTTCATTTTCCTCCTAGACTTCATCTGGTTAAGATTTAGGGCTTTTATGGCATATTTGAGATGATAATGTAGGGTGTGAGCTAGATCTGAAGTTGTAACTTTGGATTTGGACCTTTCTTGGGTTCTAGAGTCAGAAAGATATGGACTTGGCCATGTATGAAACCTTCCTTGAGTATGAAACCCTATTGTAGGCTTGGATTTGTCATTTAGAGGCTTTGTTGCCATGCATGCATGTAACGTTTGCAACTTTACGTGAAATGCATGCCCTAGAAGCTTGGATCTGTAATTTGGAGCCACTGCATGGCTTAAAATGAGTCTGTATAGCTTATGGACTGAAGGAACTCAGCGAGTCGCAAGGTCGACTCGGCGAATCATATGAAGATAGACCTGGACTCGATGAGTTGCATGAACAAATCGACGAGTATGATGAAGATTGCCAAGGAACTCGACGAGTGGTACAAACCACTCGGCGAGTCGGATGAGTTTTCCCCAATTTATGTATATGTGTGTAACCTTCAAGTTGCAAAAAGGAAACTCGATGAGTGGCCTTAGAGGTCAATCGTAAACCAACGGAACTCAACGAATCACTCCGTGACTCGGCAAGTGGGCAAGTACCTCAAGGAACTCGACGAGCAGTCGAGCGTACTCTGCGAGTTAGGGTCAACATGGACTGTTTACCTTGACTGATGACCTTGATTTTGACCAGGGTTTGATTAGTCGCTTTTGGGATACCTTGAAAGGTTGGGAACTTATGGGTATAATTATATTATGGTAATAGGTGGTGGAGTTTTGTCAGTGATCCGAGAGTTGGAGTTCATCTACCGAGTCGACATCTTCAAGGTGAGTTCTTCTCACTATATCAATAGGGTCTAAGGCACCAATGCCGACCCTTTAGTTGTTATTGTTATGGTATGCTACCTATGGTTATGATCTGTTATATCAGAATCAGGATACACAATATGTTATGCTCTTATGATCCGTAGGGATTGGTATGATAGTGACCTACTAGGTCGATGCTCTACTTATGAGAGATTGCTATGATTGATGATCAGTGAGATAGATATGTCTGTGTTTATATATGCCAATACATGCTAGTTATGTGCACATGGTTATTTGCTTGTTGTTTGGGTTGAGGCGGTCATCCTTTGTGCTAAAGGCCAACATACCCTATGAGCGGTCCGGGGAGACTGTAGGCCCACGTGGCGGTCCAATTATGTCGAAAGTGCGGGACAGATTCAGTTAGATTGTAGGCCCTGCAGGGCGGTCCAATCAGGCTGATGGCCCCGTATGCATGTTGTAGATTGTCTGTTATTGATATGGTATTGTCAGTGTGGTGTTGGTATTTTTGGGGTAGCTCACTAAGCCCTTGGGCTTATAGTTTCAGTTTATTGTTTCAGGTACTTCATGAGAGCATGGCAAGGCGAAGGCGTGACCGTACCACTCCTAATCCTTTTGATCTAGTTATTGGGACACTCTGATGAATAATGATTTGAAAACATTTTGTAAACAAATAATATTTGGTTTTATCTATAATTTTAAATTTGGCATAAAATTTGTGGATGTTACACGATAAGAGCCCCATGCACATTGTAGAGCACCTTTTATGGATTTTTTGAGCCAAAAACCCTATGCATGTGCACCAAGTTTGGAACTTTACATATAAAATGGACATCAAGAGGCCAGATCTATGATTTTGACGTGTTAAGACCCATTTAAATCAATTGTATAGTAAGGGTCAAGAAGGGACTCGACGAGTTGTTCTTGGAACTCGGCGAGTTGGTGAGTCGGTGTGTAATGACCACTAAATCCTTTCTGTGGTTGGACCAATGGTTCGGGAAGAAAGTCCCGTAAATGTTTAGAATTGTAAAGGGACATGGTAATCATGGGAATTGACGAGTGTATGAACACACTCGGCGAGTCCAAGGTAATCTCCCAACCTTTAAAGATGGACTCGACGAGTTGTTCTACAACTCAAAGAGTCATACAGTGACACGTTCTTATGAGTGATATGAACTCGCAGAGTTGAAGGAAGAACTCGGTGAGTCGGATGGAGTTGGTCCTGATGGTTTAAATGAAAAAAAAAACTCGACGAGTTCTTGCTAGACTCAACGAGTGGTGTCGAGGTTGTAGCGGATTAGTGGTGTATGGACTCGGCAAGTTGGCGGGAGAACTCGGCGAGTTACGTCAACTGGATGTTGACTTTGACCAAGGTTGACTTTGGCTGGTTATGGTATTGAACCTGGTTAGGGTTGCATGTTATGTTTTATGACTTGAGAATTATCGTCTAGGGATTAAGGAGTCGAGGATAGTCTATCTTCACGCAGAGGACGGTTCAGACACTACACGACATCAAGGTAAGTTACCTTCCAGTAGGGGTGGGTCTAAGGCCTAAATGCCGACCCACCAACACGGGTAATTAGTAGATAGTTGTCTTTGCGATAATTATCTTGGTTTTGTTATGTGATTTGGTTATGAGATATGTCTGCATGATATGCTATCTGTGTCAGTGGAAGTGAAAGGGAAAAGTCTTTCCCTGGCATAGGTAGTTAGGACCGAGGGGCAGGTCAGTACCCGATATGCCTAACTGTATGTTTATAGCATGCTAGTGGTAGGGGTGAAATAGTCCCTAGTTACCGGTTGAAAGATACCGATGGCAGTTACTGGTCGAAAGATGTTGATGGCAGTTACCAGCTGAAAGATACCGATGGCAATTACCAGTTGAAAGATACCGATGATAGTTACCGGTTGAAAGATATCGATGGCAGTTACCATTTGAAAGATATCGACGATATTTTATGATATGTGGTATGATGGGGGGAACTCACTAAGCTTTGTGCTTACAATTTTTGGTTTGGTTTCAGGTACCTCTTCGTCGAAGGGTAAGGAGCTGGCGTTGTAGCAGCGCATCACACACACACATGGTTTTCGCATTGGGTTTCTGGGATTGTAGTCTAATTTTCATTACTTTTAACGTCATGGGCTGAGACACAACATTACGATTTTGTAATGTGTTGTTTTATTGACAATGTTTTTGTAAAATGCTTTATAAAATATTAATTCAAAAATGAAATTTTTGGTCTCGGAATCTGGGATGTTACAGAAATATATTCTTTATTAATATATTATATGATTAATATATTAATTAAAAATAGTTATGATTAATTGATTAATTAGAATTGATTTGGATTTAATTCTAAGATTAATTAAAATTAATCTTTCAAATGACTCTTTGGTTTTCATGGGAATTTCCTTAAGCAAGTATAAATAGGACACCATGGATGCCATATTTTCCACACACATATACTTGCTTTCATAAAGCCAAATTTATGCTCTAGTCTCATCTCTCCTAAAGGTTTCTTGCTACTAGAGTTTTGGGTACAAGACATTAGAGGCATTCATTCCTTTGGTGCTAGCTTTCCAAGATATAGAAGAAGGATTCTACTTTGATTATTTACAATAATAATCAAAAGGTGTGTAACCCTATTTTTATGTATGAATTTCAATTTCATAGCCTCTCTCTTAGGGTTTTCTTGATATTCATAGTTAGTTGTTATCAATAGAGAAAATATAGATCCTTTCTAGGATGCATGTGAACTTAAGGGTTTTAGTGTTTTTCCACCACATGTATTTTTTTGTTTATAACCTAGAAAACCCATCAGTTCCTTAGGTTATATGACACCAATTGAAATCCGAGAAATGATCGAGAAGCTAGTGATAGAGTCAAAGCATTATGGAAACGAAGATGAGTGGTATTATGATCAGCCAATATGATTCAAAGAAATAAGTAATGCTCATCTAGAGTCCCAAATTTCTAAGCTCACAAAATCGGTTTTGCTCCTGAAAAAAGAAAAAGCAGCTGCGAAGAAATAATATGGTATATGCCAGAAGATTGAACATCCAACAAATATGTGTCCAATTTTGCAAAAGGATGTTTCTCCAGTCAAAGCTATCGGAGGATACTAGCAACACAGGATTTTTAACCAGCCTCCAACCTATTCTCAGAACAATAGTTTTTAGCCAAGACATCAGTTTTAGCAACCACCAGGTTTTCAACAAGTGAACTTTCAGAATCTGAGTAAGCAAACATATCAATAACAAAATTTTCAAAATCAAAATTCACATCAGCAACCCGGTAGTTCTAGTGTGGCCTTATAATATCTTGTGCAGAGTCTTTCCATGAGCACACAAGCATTCCATAATGAAACCAGAGCTAGTGTCAAGAATCTGGAACAACATGTGTCTCAACTTGCCACTTCTGTGGGTCGTCTGGAATCTCAAGGAAAGTTACCAGGGCATACTAAAAACAATCCAAAGCATAATTTCAGTGCTATTTCCTAGAGAAGTAGGAAAAGATATGAAGGTCCAAGCATATCTGAACCATAAAAAGAAGTTGAAGAAAATGAAGAAGTTATGGTAGAAGAAGATGATGTAAAAGAACCATAAAAAGAAGAAGAGGAATATGAAGAAGTTTTGATTGAATAAGAGGATGAAACATATAAAGGAAAAGAAACTCCATAAACAGTGAAGTTGAATCTGAAGGAGTACAAGCCACTTCCACCATTTTCCATCAAGATTGAGTAATACGAAGCGCGAGTGAGAGGATGAAGATATTATGGACATATTTCGTAAGGTGGAGATAAATATCCCACTTTTAGAAATAATTAAGCATGTCCCTCGTTATTCCATGTTTCTAAAAAAATCTATATGTCTCTAAGAAAAAGATAAGGATTAATGAAACTATCAAAGCTGGAAAAAATATTTCTGCCATTTTGCAAAAAGGTTTTCCCCAGAGAGCAAGGATCTGGGGATTTTCTCGGTAACTTGTAAATTGGGGAACCTTACTTTTTCAAATACCATTCTTGACTTAGATTCATTAGTCAATGTCCTTCCTTCTCTATACTTGAAAAAATAAAATTAGGATCTTTACAAAATATCGGGACACTCATTCAGTTGGTAGATCACTCGACTGTACACCCAAAAGGTGTATTGGATGATGTTCCTGTCCAAGTGGGTGAGCTTACTTTTTCTGCTGACTTGTACATTATGGACATGGGTGATTTAGACGTATCAAATAAAAACTCAGTTAATTTGGAAAGACCTTTTCTAAAAATTGCTAAAAGGTATTTTTGATGTTTTTCCTGGTACGCTTTCTTTGGAATTTGACGGGGATGTGATGAACTTTAAAATGAATGATGATGATATTGCTGATAATATTTCTGTTAATTTTTTGGGTAACCGCAGTCCTTAATATGAGGGTTGTTGTGAGATTTCAGATGTTTTCATGTAAGGTTTATTTCTAGACAAGAATTTATCTGATAATACATCGAAGGAGCTGATATGAAATAAGATTGGGGAGGTGAAAGAAAAGTTGATTTCTGCTGAATGAACATTAAAGAAGGAGCTGACAGAAAAAGATAAGCTTGGGGAGGAAGAAAATAAGATTTCTGAAAAATGATCAAAGAAAAAGTGATGATTTCTGCTGAGAAGATTTTTGAAAAGAAAAATTAGAAAAATGAGAGCATTTCTGGAAATAATAAGATCAGAAAACGAACGAAGTTCAGAAGTCTGAAAAACTTATCTGAAGAAAATATGGAGTCTTTCCAGTTTGGTGTACAAGTTCCAGATCCCCTAATCTTTTCATATCTAAAGGGATCTAGAGTGACAAGGAAGAGAGTTGAGCTACACATAATTCCCAACCACACCAGTTAACAAATCTGGTTAGGCAAAGTCAAGCCATCAACTTTAAAAATGGACAACTTTCCGGGAGGCAACCTGAGTAATAGTTTTTTGTTTTTTATGCTTTCAATAAAGAGATGATCACAGTTCCAAGCAAGCTTGAAGAAATCAAAGGATCTTCAGAGTTTCTAAAATTAAGATTTTTCGCCACATCTTTGTCAAAATCAAAATTTTGCAAACTTATCATGTACATTCTTTCCTAGTTGCTGTAATGAACCAAATTTTCAAAAGAAAATTTTCATTTTTAATTAATCAAACACTTGTTTTCAAATCCACATTCATTACAACTATATTTAAAAACATTAGAGTGTCCCATAAAATGCCGGTGAGAGAGTGCAAGTCGCGCCATCAAGCTTTGACCTTGCCCTTGGGCTCAGATTTACCTAAAACAAAACCACAAACAGTAAGCTAAATCTTAGTGAGTCCCCCAGAGTATACCCCACACACAAGCCACATAACAAATACCATATTGGCTATAAAATCTATCTCTACCACATAAAATATCATATTAGCCATAAAGCTATCTCTACCATATACCACATATCATGTTAGCCTTAAAGTTATCTCTACCATATAACATTAGCTATATAAAGCTATCTCTACCACATATCCTTGCATAGGGATACCATAGGCTCCCCCACATGGTCTTACACCTAAGTTCCATGGGCTACCCCATGGTCTTTCTCAACCGGATAGCCATAGGCTCCCCCACATGGTCTTACATCCAACTGCCATGGGCTCCCCCATGGTCTTTCTGAAGGGTTTTTGCCATATGAACATTCCTATGTGCACATACAAACCCTAATGCTTGGATCTAGGTTTCTCTAATTAAAAATGCATTGAATCCAAGACTTCTAATAGCTAATAAGGTATAAGAACAATACAAAATCAGAGATAGAAGCTTACTTTGAACCACTTGTTTGATCTTCTTGTTCTTGGAGCTCTAGAGTCACAATTGTCACTCCTCTGATGGCTTACAAACACCAACTAGCAAAGAGGATGATTGGAGAGAGAGGAGAGGGAAGAAATCGGCCAGGGTTTCTTTACTTTAGAAGAGATGCCGATTTCCCTTCCCCAAGGGGTCTATTTATACTTGTAAGGCTCCTAGGGTTTCACCCTTAAACCCTAATTGGATAACTTAAACCCTAAGCAATCCTAATCCTTTCCTTAGATAAGCCTTGGACGAATTTGAGGCTTATCCTAGCCCAAGAAATCGTCCAAACCCTATCCTTTAAGGATTAACAGCCCAAAGTGTAACTATCAAACAATTGACAGTTTATACCCTCTTATTTAATTAATCTCTTTAAGTCACCAAATTAATACTAATTAATCTATGACTTATATTAATCAAATAACAATATTATTATTTCTTATATTACTCTCATAATATATTTATAATATCTATTCTCTCATAATAAAACATCCTATCAAGTTGCTATGGTGAAGGCAACCCAAAAGGACCATGCACAATCGGGTCAAATACTTGCCTAATATAGTTGCAGCCTTAGACACTATTCCAACAGTCTCCCACTTGGATAAGTCTAGTAAATATATGCACAAGTACAATCCAATTTGCAATCGTAGCTCTCAAAGACGCTGTCAAACTCTGATCTAATCAATCTTGTCCTTTAGATAAGGGATTATACAGTCCTCTGTTAGATATCATGCTGACAATTCTATGGAATAATTAGTCTAGCGTGTAGGTTTCTCGATCTCCGACTTATTTGACATAGAACTTAATCGAACACATCAATTCAGTTCTGACCGGGCCCGGCACATAAGTCAAATCAAATCATCGAGCGGCCGAGATATGGCTTTTACCATCTTAGGAAAAAAGTTACAGATAAACTTCGACTTATATGCTTTTACTTATTCATTAATCCACTATACACAACAATGCGTTTTATAACATCGAGTTACCAATGCGTTTCGCATTATCAATGTACAATCAATTAACAAATAACAAACCATATATCTAGGTTTTAAGACTATATGATATTATCATCTTGCGATCACCCTTTTTATCACATTCCATAAGGTGATTCCAGCAAGCGCAGGTTTGTTCCAATGCTCAAAACTAGTTCATAAGCACTCATGAATGTTGCAGTATTCTTTTGCTATGTCTAATACCATTTAGACAATCTACACACCAATTCATGACAACCTTCATTCATACGTACTTCTGACATCTGAACGATTATGGACAATTTGAATAATTCGATTATTCTTAATCAACTCAATTATTCTGGAAGTCAAAACATGCAAAGTGAAACAATAGTTAAGCAATCAACATAAGACAGTAACATTACTTATAAATAAAACTCCTTTATTTAATCATCAAATGTTAATTACATTTATCTATTACACGTTTCTAATACTATCTAATCTATGCTAATATCATCCTTCAGCCCAATACTCCTAGCATGTTGCACGTGCTTAACCCTACTCAGTCCTTTTGTAAGTGGATCAGCTGGGTACTTAAGGATATTCTTCACCGCAATCCAATGGGCTCTGCCAGGATTCCTTGATATCTGCTAACCATGCTCAAAGAAAAGGCTACATCAGGGCGAGTACAAGTCATAGCATACATGATTGAGCCAACTGCGGAAGCGTATGGAACTCAGCTCATTTCAGTTATCTCAGCTTTGGTACTCGGACTTTGAGTCTTACTCAACTTGGCATTACTTTGTATCGGTAATTCTCCTTTCTTCGAGTTTTCCATACTAAAACGTTTTAGTACCTTCTCTAAGTAAGTGTTCTGACTAAGTCCTATTAGTCTCTTACTTCTTTCTCTTACTATCCTTATTCCCAAAATGTAAGAAGCCTCTCTGAGGTCCTTCATAGTGAAGCACTTCCCGAGCCAAGACTAAACCTCCTGTAGAGTCGGGACGTCATTTCCTACGAGTAATATGTCATCAACATATAGAACGAGGAAGCTTACTATACTCCCACTAGCTTTGACATATACACACGATTCATCTTCGCTTCGTACAAATCCAAACTCTTTGACTTTCTCATCGAAGCAGAGATTCCATCTGCGAGACGCTTGCTTAAGTCCATAAATGGACTTCTCAAGCTTACACACTCTATTCGGATGCTTCGGATCCACAAACCCCTCTGGCTGAGCCATGTAAACATCCTCAGCCAACTTCCCGTTAAGGAAAGCGGTCTTGACATCCATTTGCCAAATCTCATAATCATGAAATGCAGCAATAGCTAGCATCACTCTAATAGACTTTATCTTCGCAACTGGTGAGAAGGTCTCATCATAGTCAACTCCGGGAGTTTGAGTAAAGCCCTTCACAACCAATCGCGCCTTATACGTGTGTACCTTTCCAACCACATCGGTCTTCTTCTTGATGATCCATTTGCACCCAACGGTCTTACGTCCGGGTACATTATCAACCAAATTCCAAACTTGGTTATCATACATGGATTGGATTTCGCTATCCATTGCCTCTTTCCATTTCGCAGACTTCGGGCCTGCCATATCTTCCTTATAGCTAGTAGGTTCATCAAGGTTTATTAGTGTACAATCACTAATATACGTGTCCTCTTCAGTAGTAATATGAAAACAATATAACTGCGGTTGAACTCTAATTCTTTCGGAACGTCTAAGAGGTAATGATACGTCAATCGGTTCAACCGGAGTTTCCTCCTCAGGTTGAGTGCTAGCGGTAGAGGTTCCTTCATCTATCGGCTCTTGAATCTCTTCAAGCTCGATTTGCCTCCCACTGTCTCCTTGGCCTATGAGTTCTTGATCTCAGAAAACTCCTCTCCTCGCAACAAAGACAACATTGTCCTTCGGTCTATAGAAGAGATATCCAAAGGATTTCTGTGGGTAGACGATGAAAATACATCGCTCACTACGAGGTTCGAGCTTGTCGTGAGTATCTCGTCTTACGAAAGCCTCATAACCACAAACCTTGATATGTGCCAACGAGGGAGCTTTCCCTGTCCACATCTCGTGAGGTGTTTTGGCAACCTTCTTAGTAAGGACTCGGTTAAGGATATGGGCGGCAGTCTCTAAGGCATACCCCAAAAAAAAGATACATAGCGAAGCACGACTCATCATAGAGCGAACCATGTCCAACAAGGTTCAATTACGCCTTTCTGCCACACCATTCAACTGCGGTGTCCTAGGTGGCGTCAATTGTGAAACTATTCCACACTCCTTGAGATAATCGTGGAATTCAAGACTTAGGTACTCTCCTCCTCGATCGGATCGAAGCATCTTGATTTTCCTGCCCAATTGATTCTCCACTTCATTCTTGAACTCTTTGAACTTTTCAAAAGTTTCTGGCTTTTTCTTGATTAAGTAGATATACCCATATCTACTATAGTCATCGGTAAAAGTCACATAGAAGCGGTTCCCATCCTTCGTGGTTGATCTAAACGGTCCACATACATCGATATGCATTAGGTCCAATAGACCCTCACCCTTTCACACGTACTTGTGAAGGGTGACTTAGTCATCTTTCCAAGTAAACAAGATTCGCATGTGTCATCTTCCCTAAGGTCGAATGACTCCAACACTCAATCCTTTTGGAGTTGGGCTATGAACTTCTTGTTGACATGTCCAAGACGACAATGCCACAAGGATGCTCTATCCATACTATTGGAAGAATCCATGCATAAAACATCATTTCCTAAGTTATCTACAATCATAACGGTTTCATAAATTCCATTACATGGTATAGCTTCAAAATTAAAGACACCATTTAGATAAGCCAAAATAGAACCATTCTCATTATTAAAAGAAAATCTAAAACCTTGTCTAAACAAACCATGAAATGAAATGATGTTTCTAGCCATTTTTGGCGAATAGCAACAATTGTTCAAATCTAAAGATAAACCATTCCTAAGCACTAAAGAATACACTCCAATCTTGGTCACAGGCGACGATCTTCTGTTCCCCATGATTAGATTTATTCTTCCATGCTCGACGTCTCTATTTCTTCTTAGTCCCTACACATTAGAACAAATGTGGTAACCACAACCGGTATGAAGAACCCAAGAAATATCATGAGATGAATCGTTAGATTTAATTACGTATATACCTGCGAAAGACGGCTTGATCTTTCCTTTCTTGATGGCTTGCAAGTACTCTGGGCAGCTTCTCTTCCAATGTCCTATCTTGTGGCAGTGGTGGCATTCTGCCTCCTTTGGGTTAGGGCAGGGTTTAGCAGGATCAACTTTGGTCCCACTAGAAGAGGCACCATCTCAGGGCTTAACCTTGCGATGGTTCTTAGACGAAGCCTTCCTCTTCTTTCCCTTTCCTTGTCCAATATCCAAGACAGGAGCAGTGGGTGGATTGGGAGTTGGTGCAACAGACTTGTCCTTGAAGTTGCTTTCAGCGACCCTCAAGAGACCTAGGAGCTTGCTTAGGGTGACCTCTTCTTTATTCATGTGGTAGGTCATCCTAAATTGATTGTAACTTGGAGGCAAAGAGTGAAGCACCATGTCGATCGCCAAGACTTCCCCAAAGTCAACATTCAACTTGCGAAGACGGTCGACATACCTTTGCATCTTTTGCAGGTGCACGGTAAGAGACTCTCCATGACCCATCTTAGCGGAAATCATGTTAGTGAAAATCTCATAATGCTCTTGTCTCGCGTTTTGGTGGTATCTCTCCAACAACTCTTGGTGCATCTCGTACGGGTACATGTCCTCATAGTACTTTTGGAATTCGGATTTCATAGTGGCGATCATGATGTAATGTACCTTCGCTGCATCACGCTCGTGAGTTTCAAAAGCGGTCATTTCAGCTGGAGTAGCGATTTCAGGATTGATTTTCTCGAGCTTCTCATCGAGGACATACTCCTATCCTCATAGTGAGCAATCATTCGAATGTATCTTATCTATTCGCTAAAGTTCATTCCATCGAAGGTGACCTTTTGACAAAGGCTCATCAATGTGAATGAACTAGCAGCAGCGTTGTTAGCGTTCGACATCTACAAATAGAAAGGACAAAGATAGATTAGAATATGAATCCCTAATTATCACCCAATAAGAAAATTAGGGCTAGGATCCAACAACAATATTTACATATTAGAAAAGGGATGTCGTAGTCTAACATGCAAACAATTTGAAGGTAAGTGAATGACGATTCACTAATTCTCCACCACAAAACATAACTTTAAGTCCTAAATGTATTGAGAATTCCTAGGTTTGGATGAGATTCATTGAAACTTTTCAATGGCATGTTTAAATCTCGATATGCCCCTCTTGTTTGTGACTGGGATACCGAGGATCACAAAGCGGGTGTGAATTACCATGCAAATTCACATGGTGCCTTCATTGTAACGATCACCTATTCGATGTGCCGGTAAACCACACACGCTCCATCGAACTATGATAAACAATGAATCACCCTTTGCCACCTTCTCTTAGAACCAATTAGTGTGCCAGTAAACCACACATGCTCCACTAACTTCTTAGCAAGGTGCAAAGTGTAATTTCATGGGATTGCATCAATTCACTTTTCCTAAAGTAACTAAGATTGGGAAATTTAAAAAAAACATGTAGTTACTTTGTATTTCATATTATACTTTTAATGAGAGGATGAGGTTGCCCTATCCTACCCGTTCGGCTAACGACCCTCCACCGATCAAGCGAGCGGTGGGTGTGAGTGTACACCCATTAAGCGCCATTTTATAGGCCGCAACCTTATACCCACCTTATAGATCGGCTTCGTGAATGAGGCCTACTAACGGTCAGACTAGCATTTAAGTTATACATATATAGATATTAATTTTGTAATATTATATTAGTATAGGGTTGGATTTTAAACTTGTAAAAACTCTAGGGTTTGAAATTCAAATTGTCTAAATTAAACTTTTAATCACAAAACATAAATTTCAAAACTTGAGGGAAAGTTTTAAATTTTTCAAAACATAAAGGATCAAATAACAAATAATTAACAATTAATCACATAATTATCCATATTTGATTTATTTATGATTTCTTGAAAAACAATTTACCAATTTAATCAAAATAATTAATAATTATCATATAAGGAAATTAAATATTTTATTAGTTGATAAATATCTTCAATTAGATCAAAAATATAGTCATATATATCACAAAATCGGATTTGGGTTGATCTAATATGATAAAGGTAAGTTTCCATAAGATAAATATGAAAAAATCCCGATTTTGGCTCTTCCTGACGCTCGGACTCGCCAAGTCAGGCCAACTCGCCGAGTCCACTATGGGACTCACCGAGTCCATGCATCAGAAACACAAAATTCGTATTTTGCAGGTAAGATTCAAACAATCAAGCAACAATTTAATAGAAACCAATCTAGGCTCTGATACCACTAAAGGGTTTTGGCCATATGAACATTCCTGTGTGCACATACAAACCCTAATGCTTGGATCTAGGTTTCTCTAATTAAACATGCATTGAATCGAAGACTTCTAATGACTAATAAGGTATAAGAACAATACAAAATCAGAGATAGAAGCTTACTTTAAACCACTTGTTTGATCTTCTTGTTCTTGGAGCTCTAGAGTCACAATTGTCACTCCTCTGATGGATTACAAACACCAACTAGCAAAGAGGATGATTTGAGAGAGAGGAGAGGGAAGAAATCGGCCAGGGTTTCTTTGCTTTAGAAGAGATGCCAATTTCCCTTCCCCAAGGGGTCTATTTATACTTGTAAGGCTCCTAGGGTTTCACCCTTAAACCCTAATTGGATAACTTAAACCCTAAGCAATCCTAATCCTTTCCTTAGATAAGCCTTGGACGAATTTGAGGCTTATCCTAGCCCTAGAAATCATCCAAACTCTATCCCTTAAGGATTAACAGCCCAAAGTGTAACTATCAAACAATTGACAGTTTATACCCTCTTATTTAATTAATCTCTTTAAGTCACCAAATTAATACTAATTAATCTATGACTTATATTAATCAAATAACAATATTATTATTTCTTATATTATTCTCATAATATATTAATAATATCTATTCGCTCATAATAAAACATCCTATCAAGTTGATATGGTGAAGCCAACCCAAAATGACCATGCACAATCGGGTCAAATACTTGCCTAATATAGTTGCAGCCTTAGACACTATTCCAACACTTTTATGCAAATATCAAAAAATCACTAGCATAAAGCTAACTATCATACCACATATCTCTAATAAAGCTAGTGTACCACATATCATAAAATGGGTTGGCCTTGGTGCCTTAGACCCATTGGTATGGTAGAAGACTCACCTCAGTCTGTAGAATCCGAAGGCTAGTCTCCTAACAGTCCGTAGACACTCGTGTTGAACATTAATAATACCACTCAATATTAGGGCTAAGCACGACCTAATTGAGAAACAGAAACTCCAAGTCCTTTCACAAAGGCACAAAATATCTTCCTTAGTTAATAGGCACGAAGTCCATATACAAAATCATTAATCGGCCTCATGTCCCAATAAGGCCCAATCATAACACCCATGCTCCAAAATAGGTAAACTGGCCCACTAACCCTAAAACATGAGTAGGCCCAATGACGAATTGAGGCCCAAAAGCTCAAAGGTGCAAAACAAGTCCAAGTCCATCTAATGTGCGTACGCTTAGCGTACCACCCTGGTACACGTAGCGTACTGAGTCCCTAGGTTGTACGCGCTACATACGCTAAGTTACGCCCATTATACTAACTGATTAAGAACTTTCTTCCATTAAGTGCTTAATACTCGATTTCCTCACGTCCAATAGTCAGATCTAAGCTCATTAATACTACCTAGGGCATAAAGTTGGCAACTTTATGCCTTTGCATGTCTCATATATTCCCAACAACTCATTAAGACCTTTCCAAGGGTCTTAATCTATGCTTGAGGTCAAAACACCCATCAAGACTTCATTTTTATGCTATGAATGGACCAAAGGACCTCAGATCTAACCTTTCCAGCCTCTGGAGTTGCTCAACTCCCAAGAGGAGATCCAAAACCAATAAAAGGGACAAAGCTAGAAAAAGCCTAGCTAGATCTAATCAATAAGATGGAAAGATCAAAGCTTTATACCTCCAGAAGCTCCTCAAAGTGAACTAGATGCAGATTCTTGAAGCCCAATGCCATTCCAAGCTTGTTTGATAACTTCTCCTTCTTGAATGGACACTAAAATGGCCACAAATGCACTCCTCAAGCTCTAAACACAATCTCAAATGGTATTAGGGTTTTCAGAGACGTTTGAAGGTGAAAGAGACTGATTAGGGTAAGGCTCAAATGAGATAAGGGTGCTTATATAGGTCTTAAGTCCGGAAATTTGGGTTTGGACATCTGTCACATACATACAGTGTACTTTTGGTACACCCAGCGTACGTGTTGTCCCTCCATGATCAATCATACATATTACGCTAAGTGTACCCATTAGTACACCCAACGTACATAAGGGACTTATTATGCATTTTTAAACTCCTGAAGGGTTTTAAGGTAATACCTTGTTTAGAGTGTTACAACTCTCCCCCACTTAAAGTAGACTTCATCCTCAAAGTCTGTAGATGCAAATAGATCAGGGTAATGCTCCCGCATCTCTTCCTCTGACTCCCATGTGCATTCGGAACCCATTCGGTGCTGCCATTGCACCTTTACAAGCTTCACTTCCTTGTTCCAAAGACCCTTGGTCTTCTTATCCAAAAACGAAACGGGCCTCTCAACGTAGTTTAGACCCTAATCCACTTGAATTTCGTCCAGAGAAACGACTGCAGACTCGTCAATTACACACTTCCGAAGTCGTGACACATGGGAAGTGTTGTGAATCTAGCTAAGCTCATCTGGTTGCTCCAAGCGATCTGCCACCTTTACCACCCGGGCCGTAATCCTAAACGGGCCTATAAATAGAGGCCTTAGCTTTCCTTTCTTCTGACACCTGATGACCCCCTTCCTGGGCAAAACTTTCAGTAACACGAAGTCCCCCACCTAAAACTCAAGATATGATCGTTTTCGCTCAGCATAACTCGTCTGACGGCTCTACGCGACCTGCAGCGGGTTACACACCTGCTAAATCAACCCGGTAGTCTTGAGCACTATCTTAGCGCTCCCCATGACTTGGTGTCCAACCTCGCCCCATCAAACTGGTGTCCTGCATCTCCTACCATACAACATCTCAAATGGAGTTTGGTCGATATTTTCATGGTAGTTGTTATTGTAAGCAAACTCTGCCAGCGGGAGGTACGTATCCCAACTCCCTACAAAATCCAACACACATGCTCGCAGCATATCCTCAAGTGTCTGGATCATCCTCTCACTCTGTCCATCTGTCCAGGGGTGGTATGTTGTACTAAAATGCAACTGAGCGCCCAGTTCCTCGTGGAACTTCTTTTAGAATCTGGATGTAAACCGAACATCCTTGTCAGAGACTACCGATATCGGCACCCAATGCATTTCCACCACCTCCCGTACATAAATATCCGCCAACTTCTTAGTAGATAAACTCTCAGAAATCAAAATGAAGTGGCCACTCTTCGGCAACCTATCCACGATCACCCATATGGCATCCACACCCCTCGCTGTCCTTGGTAACTTCATGATGAAGTCCATAGTGATCTCTTCCCATTTCCACATTGGAATGGGTAGCAGTTGAACCTTGCCAAGAGGCCGCTGATGCTCAGCCTTGACCTTCCTGCAGGTCAAGCACCGCTCCACAAACCAGGCGATCTCCCGCTTCATGCATGGCCACCAATAACTCAATCTCAAGTCTCTATACATTTTCGTAGCCCCATGATGTATAGAGAACTTTGACATGTGTGCCTCGTCTAATATCTTCTGTCTCACTCCTCCAATCACCAGTAGCCACACTTAGCCACACTATGTCAATAGGTCGTGGATATCCTTGATAAATAAAGGATATTGTCCCTCAATCCGCTCTATCTTCTAGTTCTCCTTCTTCACCCCCTCGACATGAGCTTCCTTGATCATAACCAACAATGGAGAGATCATGGTCATCCTCGAACAAACATTCCCAATCGGGGAACCTGCCGCCTTGTGGCTCAAAGCATCGGCCACCATGTTGGCCTTCCTAGGATGGTATAAAATCTCACAATCATAGTCCTTTGGTACATCCAACCACCTCCTCTGTCGCATGTTGAGGTTCTGCTGATCCATACAAGTAATGCCTCCAAATCTTGAGGGAGAACACTATTGTCCCCAATTCTAGGTCATGATTGCTGTAATTTTCCTCATGCGGCTTCAACTGCCTCAAGGCGTAATCTATCACGTGCCCCATCTGCATCAGTACCGCACCTAACCTTGAATTCGATGCGTCACAGTATACCAACAAATCATCTAACCCCTCGGGTAGTACTAACGTCAGAGCCTTGCATAACCTCCGTCTCAGGGGCTCAAAAGCCAACTGCTGATCTGTGCCCCAACGAAATGTCACATTCTTCTTGGTCAAGCGAGTCAATGGCACAAGAATCTTGGATAAATCCTAGATAAATATCTGATAATATCCTGCTAAACCCAAGAAGCTAAGGATCTTAGCTGCATTCTTCGGTACTTCCCACCGCATCACTGCCTCAACCTTGGCTGGATCAACCGAACTGCCCTCCTGGTTGATGATGTACCCCAAAAACTATACCTCTCGCAGCCAAAAATCACACTTGGAGAACTTGGAATACAACCTCTCTGCCCTCAGGGTCTCCAATACCTCCCTCAGATATTGCTCATGCTACTCACTTGTCTTAGAATCTACCAAGATATCATCAATAAAACAATTACCGACCAATCCACCATCGGTCTACAGACCCTGTTTATGGGATCCATGAATTTTGTTAGGGCCTTGGTGAGCACAAACAGCATCACCACAAACTCGTAATGAGCATACCGAGTCCTGAAAGTTGTCTTCGATATGTCCTCATCCCGAATCTTCATCTAATGGTACCCTGACCGAAGATCAATCATGGAAAACCAAGACACCCTTCAGCTGATCGAACAAATCATCGATCCTCAGTAACAGATAATGGTTCTTCATCGTTAGTTTGTTCAGATCTTGGTAATCAAATGCACATCTTGTGTGATCCATATTTCTTTTTCACGAACAGGATCGGTGCTCCCCATGGGGAACTTCTCGGACAGGTGAACCCTCGGTCTAGCAGCTCTTGAAGCTATGTAGATAACTCCTGCATCTCAGGCGATGCCAACCGGTATGGTGCCTTCACTATCGAAGCGGCACCCGACACCAAATCTATGAGAAACTCCACCTCCCTCTCCGAAGGCACCCCCGGTAGCTCTTCAGGAAAGACATCACGAAATTCCTGTACAATTGGCACATTGCCCACATCCATCGTGGGCTCAACCCTTGTATCTGAGATATAAGCCTGAAATCCCATACATCCCTGCTGCAGAAATCTCCTAGCCCTCACATCCAAACAGAGATTTAGCCCCTGTAAGTCCTTCTCACCATGTATAACTAATTCTCCCCCACTTGGGGTTCAAACCCTCACCAACTAGCGCTCACAATCAATCATGGGCCCATTGGCCCCCAACCAGTCCATCCCGACAATCACCATCAACCCTTGCAATTGTATCGGGACTAGATCAACATAGAACCTCTTGCCAAGCACATTCAGGACACAGTCCCGATACACCCTTGCAGCACTCACTGTGCGGTCATCTTCAATGTCTACCTTGAGCGGGGAATCCAAAGTTCCCTGCTCGTCCCAGAACTTCTTGCTAAGCGCAAGAACACGAACGATCGGCAAGCACCCGAATCAAACAAAACATGAGCCGACATACAATTGAACAAAAAGGTCTCTATACAATCACAACATACACATAAGTAATACAGATAAACATAGAGCAGAGAATAGTAAATACGTACCATCCACAACGTATGGCACTGCCCAATCCTCCTCGGTAGTCGGTTGAAAGGCACAGCTCTTCAACGTTGGAGCATCCGCCTTAGCAGGGCGGCCATCGGTAATCCTCATCATGGTGGGTGTGGGCGCCGCCACTGCTCCCCCCTGCCTGTAACCTCGGGAAATTGACTCACTGATGGTCGGTCTGGTTGCAATGAAAAAAAAACAAGCCCTTCTTAGGACAATCCCTGGTCAAGTGACTCTGCTGGCCATATGCGTAGCATCTCGTGCCTGTTATCCGACAAGCTCCACTGTGCAGCTTATCGCACTTGGTGCACCGGCAACAGCCCTGCTTGCCTCTACTAGATGATTCCGAGGTCTTAGGATTTTTATCATGACCACTGTTGTTTGTGCCAGCTCAGGCTTCCACTTGGTGCGGAAGTCTAACTCTATCTCCCACTCACAGACCTTCTCCACCATGTCATTCAGGGTTTTGTACCCTGTGAAGCTCACAAACTCCTGTATATCATCCCTCAACATGGAATGATACCGTGTCCTCATCGGTAGCGTATTGTAGGATCAAAAAAGCTCATTCCCGAAACTTGGAGGTGGTCTCCGCCACAATCTCGGTGGTCTACTAAAGGTCATGAAACTCCCTCACAAGTCGTTGCACCTCAATGTTTGGTGCAAAATCCAAGTCAAATCTTCAAACAAACTCAGCCCATGTCATCTCAGCCATACCGGCTGTGCCCACCTGGCTAGTAACCTCACCCCACTAATCTTGGGCTCTATCTCTCAGCATACAATTAGCAAAATCCACATTTGCCACATCTAAGCAAGAACTCGTGCAATGGGCGTCCTCAATATCCGCCACCCAGTGTTGGCTAACAATGGGGTCCCTGACCCCGAAAAACTTTGGTGCTCTACACGCCTTGAACTCCCTGAACGAAGGATGTTTGGGCCCCGACCTGGCCCGCAACAATCTTGGCTCTGAATTCCCTGAGCCTCGCCTCCTTAATCTCTATCATACCCTCCTTGATAGTCCAAAAGATATCTGGGATAGCATCAAAAATGTCCCTCGTAACCTCGGCTGCAATGAGCTCACGCAACCTCTTGTTAATTGGATCGGTACCATCGCCCAACCCAAATCCAGATCCCGATCCTGATCCCCCAGCTCTATGTCATGTCACCACCATACTGAACTACAATACCATAAAACATATTGATCAGGATGTCCATAACAGGGATCTTCCCACACAGGTGCTCCTTAGAGCTCCCAGGTATAACATTGGTTCGGGTACAGGTCTTGTGCTTTCAGTAGTACGGGCCCAATACTACCTTCCACACCTACCTGTACCTTTCCCCAAGGCTCTACCTGATAACTCCAATTCTTCCCAAACTAAACCATATCCTACATACTACTGCATATCTCAAATTCGAGGTTGTCCTAAGATTTTCTCTACCCACATCAAACAGATCAATCATAACATGTTGCCTTTATGCATGCAAATTACACATAGAAAAGGATCAAATAGACTTTCAAATAAAAGATTCTATCCTAGGACCACAAACATACAAGGAGTAGGAAATAAGGCCAAATCAATCATTCTAAGGCTATAAGCTCCTAACTGTACACAATTTTAAAAGCATACACATAGCAAGTTCCATACGATCATCAAACCTCAAATATCAGTATAACATGGATAACACATTGTGGAACTACTTACTTGGCTCGGCTGATCACATGTGTTGCACTCTCATCTTTTCCTTTCTTTAAAAGCTTTAACTTTTATTTTATTTTTGAAAACAATTTTACCATTTCCTTAGTTTGAGTCCTGACACACTAGAGATTGTGCCGAATCCATGAAACCAAGACACTGATACCAACTTGTAACTGTTGGATTAGGTTTCTAAGCTCATAACTATAATTGGTATGTACATGAATTGATAGTAGCAATGTCCTTTTGGGTTGCCTTTTGTTGGAGAGAGAAGAATGATTTATTAATTTATTACTTGGTTAATAAATTAATTTGAAATCAAGATAAATGGTTTATTAATGTATTCTGGATATAATATATTGATTAGAAATCATATTGTTTAATTAATATTTAATCAGAAATTAATTTGGAATTAATTTTAGGATTAAAGGAATTAACTGAAACTGCATGGACTAAAGGTGACAATATTCAAAAGTTGATCATTGAAGCATTCTAGAACCTCCCTTAGAGGTGGGGAACGACATCTAGAGTGTCCTAGGGTTTCCTTGGGCTCTAAGTCTACCCTGGAAGCCTTAGGGAGGAAGTTAATGGATTAGGGTTATCTAAGATACACACGCCTTATACTAAACCTTCCTTATGACCTATATAAACCCCTATAGGGTTGGATTTCGTCTAAGGCACTCCAAGAGAGGCTTAGAGCCGAATTTTCTAGTTTTTGTGTTCAATTCTTGTATGTCTAATAGTGAAAAACATAGATCCTCAAATTCCGGTTGCATGCACACATAGGGTTGTTTGCTATATATAAAACTCATCAGTGGTATCAGAGCCTTAGGTTTTTGTCTTCAATTAGATTTGATACATATATATATATATATATATATATATATATATATATATATATATATATATATATATATATATATATATATGAATATGACAATTAGGGTTTATGGTTAATAAACCCTGGAGGATTGATTTTTGAAATTAGGGTTTCTAAACCCTAGATTTCAAATTTTTGGTAGGGTTTCCTAAACCCTTTCCTTTGGCCCTAAGATTTCGATTTTAGGGTTGAACCCTAGAATTTTGAAATTTTCCTTAACCTTGAGATAGGATTCCCAAATTTTAGGGATTTGGCTAATGTCGTATCTTGTAATTATCCTTGATTCCTTAAATAGATAATTAAAGATCTTATGAATTATCCCATTCCATAAAATTCTTCAAATTTTAGGCGATATGGGATTAGATTAAATTAATTGTTTAATTTATAAACAATCCTACAAGATTTAATAATTTTAAATTAATTGTTTAATTTTGGATAATTATTAAATCAATATTTTAAAATTTAAGAGTTTAAAATTAAAAAAGTTTTAATTTCCGAAAAAGCTAAATATGTTAAAACCCTAGTATTTTAAAAGTATAAAATACACCCTTATACTATATGTAACATTAAAAGTCTAATATTATATATATATATATATATATATATATATATATATATATATATATATATATATATATATATATATATATATATATATATATGAGTAAAGAGTCAGTCTTATCGTTAGTAGGCGTCATTCACGAAGTTGGTCTATAAGGGGTGTTTAAGGAAATTGCCTATAAAATGGCGATTGAATGGGTATCCACTCTTACCCACCGCACTCTTGATTAGTGGAGGGTCCTTAGCCGAACGGGTAGAATAGGACGAAACCTTCCATTATAAGTATAATGAAGTACAAAGTAACTACATGCTTTTTTAAATTCCCAAATCATAGTTACTTTAGGAAAAATGTAAAATTGTGTGCTAATCCATGGAATGACACTTTGCACCCTTGCCGAGATGTTAGTGGAGCGTGTGTGGTTAACCGGCACACTAATTTGGGTTTGGCATTGGTGGCGAAGGGTGGCTCGATGTTTGTTATAGATCAATGGAGCGTGTGTGGCTAACCAACACATTGATTAGGTGATAGTAGCATTGAGTGCACCATGTAGATTCGTATGATTATTCACACCTTGTTTATGATCCTCGACATCCCAGTCGCAAACTTGAAGGGCATAATTAAGATTAAACATGCCATTGAAAAGTTCAATGAATCTCAAAAGATCTAGGAGTTTCAATTCATTTAAAACTTAAACTTCATTTTCGTTTTTCATGGTGGAAATTGGTAAATCGTCATTTACCTACCTTCAAATATTCTGAAACTAGATTACGGCATCCCTCTTCTAGGTTGTAGATTATTGTGTTGGATCCTAGCCTTGATGTTTCATTTGGGTGTTACATCAAGGATTCTTATCAACTGACTTGAATTTTCTCCCATTTTGTAGATGTCTAAATCTAACAATGGTCTTCCCAAATCCCTTGGAACAAGTTTTCCAAATGAAGATGACATTCCATGATACAATCAAAGGAAATGAGATTTATGCTTCACTTCCTCCACCTCCTCCTATTGTTCTCCCTAACCCAAATAAACGAAGGCTTGAAAAGTTCAAGTTCACTGAAGCCCTAATGGAAATGAAACATGAAGATGGACAACCTGTGTGTACACACGTCTTAAAGATGAAGTCACACAGTGACAGGTTGAGGATGTTGGGTGTCGATTTCTCAGAGATGTTGGCTATAGACTGGGTTCTTCAGTCACTTCCTGACTCATATAGTGAGTTCGTAAGAGAGTACTATATGATGGAACACGACGTGACCCTCATGGATTTGACATAATTGCTAATTATGGCCGAATCAGCGATGATTTGGCGCACTGGTAAAGCAAACTTGATTGGTCAATCGAACTCCCAAACTTCATTGGACATTGGCAACATTGGAAGTCCAAAAAAGGCTGAGATTGTCCCATATGCTTAGCCAAAGGAGTCCATTCGCTTTTATTGAAAAAATAAGGGGCATTGGAGATGAAGCTGCCCTGACTACCTGAGAGATCTAAGATATGGGAGAGTCAAAACGTATGGCTCTACTTCAGGATCGAAGAAAAGAAAGGAAGCTTAAGGAAGAAGCCTATTGAATCTGATCATGAAGAAATGGATTTCGATCACACGGATTCGAAGATCAGATTTCTTAGCTGCTACTTTAGAGTTAGGGTAGATTGCTAAGAGATATGTAATAGCATAGTTTTTCATTTGAATTGGATTGTAAGGACAAAGTTTTTCCTCAATAAAATATAATTTGTTTTTGTCTTATTTATTTATCCTTGCAATGGCATGTATGAAAAATTGATGTTTGTATATTCTGTTATTAGCAATAATGGATTTGATTCTTAATTATGTTATTTGTGGAAATATCGAGAGTTTTCTAAATTAGGAAAGATTCTCATCACCCAAGTTTCAAATGGACAGAAACTTGGAATCGTACAACTTGGTTTGCGTGATGAATGAGAAACTTTATATTTGGAAATTTAAGACTAATTCACTGACAAAGAGTCAAGTGAAGGACTAAGAGATCAAGTTCGCAATATTGTGCAATGGTCTAGTCCACCACAAAGAAAAATAATAGATTCATCATGATTTGCCAAAAGCTTGGTGAATATGGTTATGCTTACAAGTTTAAGTATAATTCTGCATCATTGGAAAGGTCTCAATGAAAGGCAGGACGAATAAGAAGGATCAATAAGGCAGAAAGATAAAATTTTCTCCATTCTAAGAAGAGGGGAGAGTACCTTTTATCATGTTTTATGATTGAATTGATGATTAAGAACCATAGCTCATTTGATCCTCTAAGCGAGTCTTAGTGCATTTGTATGACTAAGAAGAGGAACTGGAATTCTTGAAATGGTTAAAATCGAAAAAGTTGATCATACTTTGTTCCAATATCGAGTCTTAGAGTTAAGATGGTGAAATTCAGTGACAGACTTTGTAGATTTATAACAATTATCAAATGTGGAATAAGGAAAGTTTCTTATTCCTGCACATTTAAAATTCGTAAGTTGTGATGTCTTGCTGAAGACAAAGACCAACCAAAACCAATTGAGTGAAGTGATAATCTTAATAGGATTTCACACTAACTCTTGAATATTTGTTTTGTCAAGGAAAGTTCATCAAAAAGAGAATCATATGTGTCAGGGGGTCAGTAGGAGTCTCAATTGTCTTGAAAAGTTCTAGAGCTAAATCAAGAATAAACTGATAGTTAAGCACTAGCACACGACTTGAGGTTTGCGACCTATCGTGTTGACATAATCTTGTTTCTGTGTCATTCAAGTTTGATTCAACTATGCATATGAGTTCTATGAGCTCTCAATTGATTACATATAGGCAAGGCACCCTCATCAATGGAAAGCAATTGAAAGGAAAGGGTGAGCTGCTTAACAACCTGGAAGCAATGGTGGCATTCATGATGCCATAAGGCGAGATATCAAGATTGAACAAGTTCGATCCATAAGAGTTAGATTTGTCACAAACATTATCTTATGATTATGTAATGACAAATCCATATGGATAGGAACACATACACCAGATAAATCTATGTGTCATAAGGTTTCTCTCCATTCATGAAAATGATTGTGAGGAAACGCTTTCACTATGAGAGATTTTAAAAGGATAGCGATTGTGAAGATTGTATTCTCATATTCGATTATGGTTACGGCATCCCTTTTCATAGTTCGAATTGTGAGATTGGCAATTAGTTTGGACATTTGGGACTTATTGATATAAGTTCTAAATTATTTTACACACACATGTGAGCTATTTAAGGAAAGGTGTATAAGATTAAGAAGCTTAGATAAAGGCTTATATGAGCATCAGGAATTAGAAATATGAACTTAAGAAATTCAATAAGCATTTTTTTTTTTGGAAGTTCAGCTGTTTTCTGAATACATGTCAAAGCTAGTATGAACATAAGTGTTATGCTAGTGGTGAGATAATCATCATGTTAGTGGGAGCATGATTATTATTTAAAGTGTTGCAAGTTAGCAATATTAATTAAATAAAACAAAAATTCACTTTGCAAAGTTGTAGGGGTTGAAAAGTTGTTGTTATAATTAAGGGAGAGAATATTATACTTCGTTTCAAAATCTAAAAGCTTAGATCGAGAAATTTTAATAAAATTTACTCAAAGATACATAGTGCATTCTCAAAATTCGATTATGATTACGACATCCCTCTTCATAGTTCAAATTGTGAGAACATGGCACATAAATTGTTATAGCAGAAGATTGATAAGTATCATGTCTTTATGAGAGACATTATGCATCATGTCCCACACACTTCTGGTAGAGGATCGATTGCATATGCTATAATATTTAACCGTTTTAAAATTTTCCAAATGCCTAGGGCATTAAGAGGGAAAAGGGAATAGAACCGGTTTTGACTAAAATAATTAAACAACTATCAAAGGTCGATCCAAAGTTCGGTAAGGATTGGTCGCTTGTGAGGAGTTGGAAGTATAGTATTGGATGAACCATATCGACATTATAGATAAGATTCTATTTAGAATGAGTTGTCAAATGGAAAATATGGAAATTTTTCAATAATTGGGAGTTGGAAATTAAGAATTTATGTATAGATTAGAAAATTTTATGCAAAAAGGATGTTCAAAGGAATGTACTTTGAGTGAGAGAAATCGCATCTAAAGAATTATTTTGTAACAATTTTTGATACAATACTGTGTAATTTAATTGGCCAAGTCTTGGTGACTTTCTGTTGTGGCATTACGAAAGGATCATTGCATAAAATGTTAGAATCTGAAATAATCTAAAAGTGGCGAGAATTTGGTATTCTTACACTAATGATGAGGATTGGGGATTGTGAAATGAGTTTCATTGGAAAAGTTTTTCAATTGATCTATTTCACAAAAGTATGGACCATAGGAAACCAAAGTGTGCATGCTTGGAGCATGAGACAATTGTGGTTATAATTCAAGTATAAAGTTGATTATCTGAAACATTAAACAATGAATAATGAGTAATCAATATGGTGATTAAATAAAGTTTTTTTATTTATACTCACAAGTTTGGGGTCATATATGATTAAGTATTATCATTGTGTTTCTCTTTGCATGTTTTAACTTCCAGAATAACCGGGTTATTCGAACCTCCACAGTCGGTCATACGTTGGAAGTAGGTATGAAGGAAGACTATCATGAAACTGTCTGTAGATTGTCTAAAGTGTTTAGGCATAGCGCAAGTTTTCTACAGAGTTCATGAGTGCTTTGAAAGATTAGAGTATTGGATTAAACCCACGCTCACTTGAATCACTTCATAGATTTCTCACATGTGATTAGTGAGATGATAACATTATATATTCTTGAAACTAAGACGTGTGAGTTGTTATTTGTTGGTCAGTTGCACATTGATAATAAGTAAACATGCCAGTAACTTGGTGTTATAAAACTTATTGTTGTATGTGATTCGATAAGTAGGTGCAAGCGAGCATTTGAGTCGAAGTTTATCCATTCCTTTTACCTAAAGTGGGATAAAAGTGATATATGTTGGCCCCTCGATGATTTAGTGATGATACCCTAAAGTACTTGGCCAAGCCAGGACTGATTTAATTTGTTCAATCAGTCATGGTCGTCATAAATCGGAAATCGGGAAACAGAACATAGACTAAGAGAATGATCAAAATCCATATCTCATGTCTATACAATATCTAGAATGGAGGAATATATGATCCCTTATCAAACGACAGCGGCTTTTGGTAGCTAAAATTTGCTAGTCGATTTTTGAAGTTATACTTGCAACTATAGTTATTAGACTTATCTAAGTAGGAGACTGTTAGATTAGGTGTCTAAGCCCATAACTATAATTGGTATGTACTTGAATTGATAGTAGCAATGTCCTTTTGGGTTGCCTTCAAACCTGGCAATGGAATAGGATAATTGTTGGAGAGAGAAGAATGATTTATTAATTTATTACTTGGTTAATAAATTAATTTGAAATCAAGATAAATGATTTATTAATGTATTATGGATATAATATATTGATTAGAAATCATATTGTTTAATTAATATTTAATCAGAAATTAATTTGGAATTAATTTTAGGATTAAAGGAAATAATTGAAACTGCAGGGACTAAAGGTGACAATATTCGAAAGTTGATCATTGAAGCATTCTAGAACCTCCCTTAGAGGTGGGGAACGAAATCTAGAGTGTCCTAGGGTTTCCTTGGGCTCTAAGTGTTCCTTGGAAGCCTTAGGGAGGAGGTTAAGGGATTAGGGTTATCTAGGATACACCTGCCTTATACTAGACCTTCCTTATGACCTATATACACCCCTATAGGGTTGGATTTCGTCTAAGGTACTCCAAGAGAGGCTTAGAGCCAAATTTTCTAGTTTTTGTGTTCAATTCTTGTATGTCTAATAGTGAAAAACATAGATCCTCAAATTAGGGTTGCATGCACACATAGGATTGTTTGCTATGTATAAAACCCATCAGTAACGACCCAAATTTTCAAAAGAATATTCTCATTTTTAATTAATCAAACACATTTCCATAAACCATGAAATCCCAAAACAATTGTTTTCAAATCCACATTCATTACAACTTTATTTAAAAACATCAGAGTGTCCCATAAAATGTCGGTGAGAGAGTGCAAGTAGCGCCATCAAGCCTTGCCCTTGCCCTTGGGATAAGATATACCTAAAACAAAACCACAAACTCTAAGCTAATGCTTTGTATTCCCCCAGAGCATACCCCATACACATGCCACATAACAAATATCATATTAGCTATTAAATCTATCTCTACCGCATAACATATCATATTAGCCATAAAGTTATCTCAACCATATACCACATATCATGTTAGCCATAAAGCTATCTCTACCATATAACATTAGCTATAAAAGCTATCTCCACCACATATCTCTAGATAAGGATGCCATAGGCTCCCCCACATGGTCTTACACCTAAGTTCCATAGGCTCCCCCATGGTCTTTCCCAATCAGATATCCATGGGCTCCCCCCACATGGTCTTACATCCAAGTGCCATGGGCTCCCCCCATGGTCTTTCATGCAAATATCACAAAATCACTAGCATAAAGCTAACTATCATACCACATATCTCTACTACAACTAGTGTACAACATATCATAAAATGGGTCGGCATTTGTGCCTTAGACCCATTGGTATGGTGAGAAGACTCACTTCTATCTGTAGAATCTGAAGGCTACTCTCCTAACAATCCGTAGACACCCGTGTTGAATAATAATAATATCACTCAATGTTAGGGCTAAGCACAACCTAATTGAGAAACCGAAACTCCAAGTCCTTTCACAAAGCCCAAAAGATCTTCCTTAGTTAATGGGCACGAAGTCCATATCCAAAATCATTAATCGGCCACATGGCCCAATAAGGCCCAATCATAACACCCTTGCTCCAAAATAGATAAACTGGCCCACTAACCCCAAAGCATGAGTAGGCCCAATGACTAATTGAGGCCCAAAACAAGTCCAAGTCCATATTATGTGCGTACGCTTAGCGTACCACCCTGATACACGCAGCGTACTGAGTCCCTGGGTTGTACGTGCTACGTACGCTAAGTTACGCCCAATGTACTAACAGATTAAGCACTTTCTTCCATTAAGTGCTTAATACTCGATTTCCTCACGTCCAATAGTCAGATCTAAGCTCATTAAGACTACCTAAGGAATAAAGTTGACAACGTTATGCCTTTGCATGTCTCATATGTTCCCAACAACCCATTAAGACCTTTCCAAGGGTCTTAATCCATGCGTGAGGTCAAAACATCCATCAAGACTTCATTTTTATGCTATGAATAGACCAAAGGACCTCAGATCTAACCTTTCCAACCTCTGGAGTTGGTCAACTTAAAAGAGGAAATCCAAAACCAACAAAAGGGACAAAACTAGAATACCTTAGCTAGATCTAATGAATAAGATGGAAAGATCAAAGATATATACCTCCAGAAGCTCCTTAAGGTGAACTAGATGCAGATTCTTGAAGCCCAGTGCCACTCCAAGCTTGCTTGATAACTTCTCCTTCTTGAATGGACACTAAAATGGCCACAAATGCACTCCTTAAGCTCAAAACACACTCTCAAATGGTATTAGGGTTTTCAAAGATGTTTGAAGGGGAAAGAGGCTGATTAGGGTGAGGCTCAAATAAGATAAGGGTGCTTATATAGGTCTCAAGTCCGAAAATTAGGGTTTCGACCTCGGTCACGAACGACCAGCATACGTGTTGTCCATCCGCGATCAATCATACATAGTATGCTAAGCGTACCCATGAGTGCGCCCAGCGTACTTAAGGCACTTATTATGCAATTTTTAAAATCATTCAGGGCTTTATGCTAATAACTGGTTTGGAGTGTTACAACTGCACCCTTTTGTTTTTATATGCTTTTTTGAGTTGTTTATCAATCTCTGAGCATTGACGACAATGCATCATTTTAAGCTTGCGAAGGGGGGTTACTATAAAAATTTGCATTTTTTTTGTTAAAAAATTTTAATTTTTCAGTTTTTCAGTTAAAATTTTCAAAATTTATTTTCCTTTTTGCATTTTATTTTTCTACATTGCATTTCCATATAAAAAATTCAAAAATCTAAAAAAATATATTTTCTGTTTTTATTTTTTGCTACATTCATTAAAAAAATACAAAAAGATTTTTATTTTTTGCATTTCGAAAAAAAAAGAAACAAACGAAAAACATATTAGATGAGGACATTCTTGCATTCGATCGCTTTGTATAAGTGGAAAATGAAAGTCCAAAACGATCAGGTTGATAATGGTAAGTTTAGTAATAGTGTCCATAACTAAGAGTCGCAGAATACCGTAATCGGAGACACTGAATGTAAATTGCATACTGAAACATTGTTTGGGTGGTAATAACTGTTCAAAATGATTTGCTTATTGAAGTTTAAAAAGAACCTTGATCGAAAAGCCTGAACCCACAGAACATGGTCCTATTTATTGACGCGCGCTGCCATCGCAATAACTGAGAACTTTAAATCAGATCCACACAATCAAATGAAGGAAGGGTATAATTGTCATATATGATACCCAAGCTAAGTTCAAACACTAAATCGAAGAAATCTCAAGAAATTCAAAACGTTGATTGAACAACTCAAGCTAAAGACGAGATACAAATTCAAGTTCAATAAAATTAAGAGCCACAATGAAGACAAATCTAGTGCAAGAAGAACTATGTGATATGATATTTGTCGTTCTCTACCAAGTGAAAGCATAGAGTTGGGCTCCTACGGGATTTGGCCAACTACTGCTTCGGCGAAAGCTAATTTGGTTGGGCGGATTCTTAAGGATATGTCGATTCTGGTTCTTAATTATCTAGTCTTAAGGACATGAAATTCTAAAATGTGTTATTTTCACTTGCAAGGATAATTAAGGTATAAAGTTTAAATAAAAGTTGCAGTTGGCTTATTGGTTCACACCGTCGACCTTCTTCCCTACTTTGTGAATCTGTGAGAGATGGAAGGTATCGTAATGATCATCTAGGTAGTGATTCCATTGAGCTTCCCTCGGTTTTAAGTCTGATCATGTTAAAAAGGGGAAATATTTTCAGTTCAAGTTTTTAATTTCTTTTATTTAAGTTCTTTTTAGGTCATCTACATGTTCCCATTTATTTATAATGTTTAACCTTTTTCTTACTTGAGAACAAGTAAGGTTCAAGCTTTGGGATGTTTGTTAGATGTCATTTTATGCATCTTTTAGGGTAGTTTTTATTATCATTAAACATCATATTTTGTACATTTTCATGTCATTTGTTTAAATAATGTTTAACGCATGTCTTTTATCATAATCCCCATACTGCTAGCATTTTTGTGTCGTTTTCAGATAAATCAAGTGGAGAGATACTTTAGGAGTAGCTGGATGCATGTATGGAGATTATATGGAGTCCTTAGACTAAAGAATTGCGTCTGAAACGAACTAGAAACTCAAATTTGCGATTGTATTTTCTGTTTCTGCGGTCGCATAAATGCATCGAAGTTTTGTAGAGCCAAAATAAGTCATCTAGATGCCATCTAAGAAGAAAAACCAATATTTGTGATCGCATAAGCATTATTTGCGATCACATTTATTTGATGCAACTCTTGAACTTTAGAAATAGCATCATACATCATCTAAGGGTAAATCTGGGGAAAAAAAAAACCTCAATTTCTGTGATCACATTTTTCGTTAACTTTCTCCGGAAGATTTTGTATTGCGTATAAATATGGCTCTCATAATCAGGTTCAAAGGTTAGACGGTTCCAAACGACGAAAAAACACTTCTAAAGGCGATTTATGATACCTTTCAGCGACTTCTAGAGATCTGGAGGTTTTGAATCATCTCATACACTTAGTTTAGAAGATTATTCAGTTAATGTTTCCTTTTATTAGTTTAGATTCATTTAGCCATGTCTGGCTAAAACCCTAGTTTTCATTTCTGCATTAGACTAGTACTTTTCATGTGATTAGTTATCAGGTCTTGTTTTCTTTTTGTGTTTCTATCTAGATTTGTCAGTTTTAAACTTAATGAATGTTTGATTTTAATACTTTTTAGTTTGATAACTTAGCTAGGGTTTTATCATTCCAGTTAATTAGTTAATAGAATCTATAATTGTTCTTGTCAACTAGTAATAAGTAACAAGTATCAGATTTGTTCCATGTTCAGGATTTAACTCTGATATAAATTGTAAAAGTCATATCTTTATGCTTCCGAGCTTGTGAGAAATATTAGGTATTGCTGGGAATTTGACACAAATCATAAAGTTGTTATTCTGATTTAATTAAGAGCTTGTTTAATTGAACAATAAAAAGTTAGGGTTCATTCAAAGAGCTTGTTTTGGTTAACTAATTAGCTAAAAGAGTTATACAAGAGTTTGTTAGTTTTTCTCAGTACCAACTTAGATTATTCTGAAGAACCAGATCTGGTTAACTAATTAGGTAAAAAAGATTATTCTGAAGAACCAGATCTGGACTGTTTGCATGATTAGGAAAGTCGCAGTAGAACTGAATTTGTTTTTATTATTGTTTTTGGTTTAGTTTATTTTCACTGCAATTTTTAGTCTTTAGTTTAATAAAAAAAAACCTTTTAATAATTTATGTTTTGACTAGAATGTGCCTGATGCAAAAAGGCATTGACCGTTAGGCTGTGTCCCTAAGGATTAGGCTCTGCTTTCCTATGCTATATTATTAGTGCAACCAGCAATGAAATTTTATTTGTTTAATATGCTCGTGACAGCATGTTAACAAAGGCATTCCAAAATACCAAGGATCCTAGTGTAGGTAAGTTGGCACCCAAATGGGAAGGGCCTTATCTCATCGATTCAAAAGCAGGAAAATGAGCATATTGGCTTGCTACCCTCGAAGGGGACATCTTACTAAGATCCTAGAATGCTATACACTTGAAAACACGTTTCATGTAAGTAAAAATATTTCGCTTTCTAACATGATCCAAGGTATACATTCTTCAACTTTTGCTTTTGTTTGAATTCTTTTATTTATTTTCGAAGAATATTACTGACTTAAGCATCGGAGGGTGTTAGCCAAGCTAACGTTTGCAACATGCATAAGCTTAATGATCCCAACAACTACGAATAGAGATGGATCATCTCTCCTACGATTATGGGTAATCAATCCCCTCTAAGGTTTAAAGTGTTAATTACCTCTTTCACACGAATCTAGGTTTTTACCCCTCGCTTAGACGCACGATATCTTACTATGGGAAGTGAGTAAGGGGATCATCTCATGCTTAGTGACTTGGCAGCCCTCTTATTTTCAAACATATGTAAAGATCCTAATGTTTAATCAAAGGTTTATAACACTGAAATGTTATCTTAAGTTGGGATCTTCCCCGGTAATTTGTTAAGGTTTATAACATTGACATGTTATCTTAAGTTGGGATCTTCCCTAGTAATGCTCCTTTTCTTTTTCTGCTTTCTCCTTGACTAATTTCCCCATCCTCTATAAAATCTCCTGGTTGGCTACTTCTTGTTCCTTTAAAGCTTGTTCTGTTTGGCTAAGCTTGGCCTTAGGATCCTCATAGGAATGAGAAAAATTGACATCCACCTATAAGAGACGACAGTGAGAAAATTGAAAGGAGTTATAAGAAAATACAAGGGTACTTACAGATTGTGAGAAGGATATCAGTTTCTTCAATGCCTCGTCCACCTCGAGATTCTCCAGGTTAAATACCTCAGTTGATTTACTCTTTCGAGATCCAAGAGTTTGGACAGTCAGATCTATGGGATCTTTCTTTAGAAGGAGAGAAGACAAGGACTTTTCTTTCTTGACCACCAATTGGTCAGTAGACATGTCAAAGTCAATATCGGCAAGGGTAAATCGAGCACCAGAACGTGTAGACTTGAATCCTAAACATGGAAAAAAAAGTTTTATCAGTTCAGGATCCTCTATAAAAAATGAAATAAAATTGAGGACCCTTACCAGTAGACATGGGGATAATGGTAATTGAACTTTCTTGATGGCTAGATTGATTGAGCTTGAATGATCTCTCAATCTCGGGTAGCGCAAGGAAATTCTCAATCCTGTCTTCAGCAGGGGCAATAAGCTATTCAAACTTGAAAGTTGCAAAAAAATCAAACAAAATAAGGAATGTGAATTTTAGGATCCTTAGTATAATAATATGAAATCCTACCCTTTTCAACCCAAGACTGTGGTAAGATATTTCCATAAGGAATGGAGTCGTATCTCACGAAGAAGTATTTTCCTTTCCAAGCGCCATCATTATGCTTGGATTTCAGAACGAGGGGTGACTTATCAATTTTTACTTATAGTAAGCAATGAGAGTTCCCGAAGTTCGAAAGATCATAAACATAAACTAACTCGTTCAAACCGATATTAAGATCCATGGAGCGGTTCAGTCAATCAACCCAGTAAAGGATTTTCCAAACCTTTGGCATGGCTTGAATATACGAAATTTTGGTAATCTCAAAGAACTCAGAAATGATCCTAGGAAAAGGATAAGAAAGACTATGTGAAAGGATATTCAGGAAAATAAACCCAAGAGGAAGAAACAAAGTTTGGATGGATCTTAGCATCGAAAGGTCTAAAAACGGTGCCGGCAGGAAAAGCCCCAACCAATTTTAGAGCTTCAATGTCATTATCATCAAAAAAGAAAGTTTCCTCGTAAGACAAGGCCTTTTGATCCACAAAATCATCGTCAGGAACATCGATGACGCTTGGGTGAGAGCGAGTTGCTTTATTGCTTGTGATTAAAGACGACGAATGTTCAGGTGAAAAGAAACAAGGGAAGTACCTTTGCTGATATTCAATGAATATCTGGAAGGGAGCTAAAAGAGTAAAGCAAAATCAATAGACTGAATACCGTATTTATATGAGAATAGTGGAAAGGTAGAAGAGTGATTTGACATATTACTATGCCAGTTTCAACGGCTAGAAATTTATTCGTTGGGATTCAAATTACCCTATCCGTTAAAACTTCAAAATATTTACTCTCTCTCTCTCTCTCTCTCTCTCTCTCTCTCTTAAATTATACCTTTAAATCATTGAAATTAACTTAGATATTTCGCAAGTATAATTTGGGGGAAATTATTAGGGCTAAGGTCCTCAACCCTATTCAGGATCCCGGATCTTCAAGAACTTTTAGGATCCCGAACATATCTCATGATTTTGACCATTATTATTATTATTTCCTAACTTTTATAACAAATATATTTCTAGTATTTTTCTCACATGTACAAAATTAGTCAACATAAGACTCATTCTCAATGAAGAAGCACTTCGATCAGGCAAAAGATCCGGGAATACCAAATCAAACCAACGTGTTAATTTTTATTCGAGAGGATCCCAGGAATATTAGACCTATTGTTACTTAGACAAGACTATATATAAATACACATGTATTTTGCACACAACACACACATAGAGTTATTGCAACAATTATACTCGTATATTCATCATTTCATCTGTAACTCATCTTTCAATTAATTCAAATTAACAATGTAGGTGATTATTATCACCTCCTAAGGTTTTGTGTCAGAGATCCTAGCAAGGATTTAGGGCTTTCCTTGTAAACCACTTGTGTCACCTAGTCTCGATTTGCTCACTTGTTTCGATTACAACATCATAGATTCTCATACAATTTGGTTGATTTACACTTGATTAATTTTTGACAAAAACAATCGCTAAACAATAAACAATTTTATTACACAAACAAATAAAGGTAAATGGAAGTACATTGATCTTTCAAGCGATTAACCTAAATTATGAAATGTTTGATTAATAGATGATTATTTATGTCGGTCGACATTAAACACCTTATTATTTTTTAACAAAATGTATATATATTGAGTTAAGATTATTATTCATTATTCATTTTTATTTATTTATTATTTATTATTTTTTTCTGTTTTTATATTCAAAATGGCTAAAACCAAATTAAGTTATATATTTTCAAACATGTAATACAAAATGTAAAATAAGATTTCTTTTTGAAAATAGATATTTATCATATGGTCATTATAAATTCGTAAATTTATACTTTTTTTCCTTTAAGAAACTTTGATGTAACAATTTTTACCTTCGTAATTTTAAATTTATTAATGATACTTACTATATTTTAAAGTTAAAGTTATAACATAATTTTTTTAATTTTCTTTTTATTAATGATTCTTTTTATTTGATCATTTTAATCTTTTACGGAGTTTATTCACATTCTCACTCAATATCCCTTTGGATATTTTTTTATAGTTTTCATTTTTGGTAATTTTCTTAAGATATATTTTCAAGCGTTATTTCTATCCGTCTCTTTCTTACATAATTTTTTCGATCGAAACTTTATTTTGATACTTTTATGCATCCTTCATACATAAATGTTACAGTTTTATAAATGTTACAGTTTTGGTCTCTTACAAAATTCATTTTTATAGTTTCGTTTTTATTAATTATAAACGAGCTCTCCGGAACAATTCATAGAGTGAGTTAAATACTAGTTTTTATATAAATGGCTAAAAGTGTTATTAATTACATATTTTAATAATACTTTTACAGGGTTTTAATAATACTTTTACATTGTGATTTACGACTAACGAAAAATACAAAATAAAAGACAGTGATAGTTCTATCTGGTCCAACAAATTTGAACCCATTTTAAACAATCATACATTTAATCGAAATTGATAGATAACATTTTATAATATAAATAGATAAAAATAATTTGTTCATTTTAACCATAAAATAACAAGCAATGCAATGCTCAGTTCCTCACATTGCACACGAATAGATGTTAGTCCAAAGTAAGGAGAGACAATATCGTCAATATTCACAGACAACATCCCACTTTTCCAAATGATGGGCCTTTTCTTTTCTCTTCATATTTGTAACTTTTAAATTTACCAAATTAATTAATATTAAATTTACAAATACCTGCACAGTTAAAAATGTTATATATATATATATATATATATATATATATATATATATATATATATATATATATATATATATATATATATATAACCAAGGAACCAATCTTTTTTTCAACTTTTAGAATTTATTTTTTATCAAAAAAAACTAAAAATATAGAAATTCATAACCTTTTATCCATTTTCCAATAATATCAAATTCGATTTTTTTACATCAAATTCACAATGTGAATTATTGAAAATTCACAACATGAATCCGGATTCACACCATGAATCCGGATTCACACGGTGAATCCGAAAAATATTTTTCACATTCACGATGTTAATATATATTGTTTTAGATATTTTTAGATTTTTTGTTCGATAAAGAATAAGCTCTACAAATTGAAAAATATAACACCGTAAATTTCAAAACAATTTTTCATTTAAAATAATCGTTTAATTCTTAAAACACCTTTCGTAGAAATCTCATTTCTGTTTCATTTACAAAACATAACTCCATATTCAATTGCATAATAAATCAGGATCCTCAAAACATAATTCTTCCTCTGGTGTGTACAATCGAGCCAGTGCCGTCCCGTGATTCTGAGAAAACCTGAAACACATAGCACGGTAAGCACGAAGCTTAGTGAGTTCCCCAAAATACCACACATAACACATACTAGCCACTCGAGGCTATAACTTTGTGAGCCCTTGGGCCCTAACTCTATGGACCTTCTGGTCCTAACTCTGCGAACCTTCTGGTTCTAACTCTGATATACACACGGCATAAATCACATAGAAATAATGCAGTGCAATACGTCACATAGATAGCATACAAGATACTCTATCACATAACTCTGGTTACCTACTCAAGGTAAAGTATAGTGAGAAGACTCACCTCAGCTATTCGGTAAACCTCGTACTCTGACTACTGCGCTTGCCTCCGCCTAATCACATAAATAATTTCTCTAATTAATACAACTTCCAAAGGCTAGACCAACCCCTTTCTATAAGTTCTCTAAGAAGGGTAAAAGACCATTCTACCCCTCCAATGGCTCATAAGTCCAAACACTGACTAAACCTTAAAAGTCAGTAAAATTCAACAGTCAACATTGACCGGACTCGCCGAGTGCACTAGAGTGACTCGGCGAGTACATGCTTGTCCTCTTCACCCCTGATCCTAACTTGACTCGCTGAGTCAACCATAATACTCCATGGGTCGTCACAAATCGCGAGTCGCGGGGCAACTCGACTCGACTCGTCGAGTTCCTCCCATTAAATTTCTCAAAAGATCTCTTGAGGTTAGATCTGTTTCACCAACCAGTAGATCCAACCTTCTAACACTCGAAAGTTACGTAAAGGTTCAAACTTTATGTTCATGCAATGCTTATAAGACCAAAAATGAAGAATTAACCATTTAAATGGGGTTTTACTCTCAAGGCTCTCATGAAAGCTCATAAAGCTGGGAGCTTGGGACCTTTTGGACCTTTCAAGGTCCAGATCTATCATCTATACTCAAATGGATCTCACATGCTTCACAATATAACTCAAAATTGTACAAAGGAAACCCTAGATTCAAGGAATATATCAAATACACGAAATGGGAAGGAACTTGTACCTCAAAACGTGTATCTCTATGAGAACAACACAAATCCAAGCTCCACAATCAGCCTAGCTGGTTCTACCTCCTTCCTTCTTGCTAAAACACACAAGAAATGGTGAGTTAGCCTTCCTCTTACACCACAAACGATCTCTCTACTCTCTAGGGTTTCTCAGGGGGTGAAGTGGCCGCAAATGGAGGCCATAAGGGCCTTCAAATAGGTCCCAAACTCCAGAAATTAAGGTTTCTCTAAACAACACCTATTCCGCGAGTCCCCCTCCTCGGACTCGTAGAGTCCACTCAATATATCCACGGGGCAAACCCGACTCGACACGGCGAGCTAAACCCTCAACTAGTCGAGTCTCTCCTTTAATCACAAGATTAATCTACACCATAATACCTCTGAAAACCCGGATGTTACAAAATAAAAATAAAATAAAATAAAATAAAAAAGGATTTGGTTCCTTGAAAAACCAATAATTATGTTTCTCTATTTAACTTTTCCATATATATATATATATATATATATATATATATATATATATATATATATATATATATATATATATATATATATATATATATATATATATATATATATATATATAGGGTGTGGTTTAATAGAGAACCATAATTAACCAAGGAACCAACGAATCAATCTTTTTTTCAACTTTTAGAACTTTTTTTTTATCAAAAACTAAAAATACATAAATTCATAATTTTTTATCATTTTTCCAATGATATAAAATTCGATTTTTTTACGTCAAATTCACAATGTGAATCCGGATTCACACGGTGAATCCGAAAAATATTTTTCACATTCACAATGTTAATATATGAATTTAGATATTTTTAGATTTTTTTTTCGATAAAGAATAAGCTCTATAAATTGGAAAAAAAAAAAAAAAAAAAAAAAAAAAAAAAATTGGTTCCTTGAAGAACCCATAACTATGGTTCTCTATTGAAGTTTTCCATATATATATATATATATATATATATATATATATATATATATATATATATATATATATATATATATATATATATATATATATATATATATATATATATATATATATATATATATATATATGTTGTAAATAATTGAATGACAACATTTCCTAATGTCAAATGTGTAAGAGTTATTTTCAACTCTTATGATAAATATGTCAAATATGTGTAAGAACTCATTAATTATGTCTAGTGATTAACTAGTATAAATAGCACTATCACATATGTAAAAGATACACCAATTTGAATACTTTATATAAGTTATCAAATTCTCTCCAAATCTCCTTTCTTCTTTCTTCTTTCTTAAAGGTTCTTAGTTTAGTTTTACTAATCTTCTTTTAATTACATCAAATTTATAACACGTTATCAGCACGAAAGCTCAAACAAAGGTTATTTAGAAGTGGAAATCACATCTATCTTAATCAAGGTATGTATTACTTAGTAAAAACATTATTAATTATAAAAACCCTCATCATATTAAAATAAATAATAATACTAATGAATTAATAAAACTTATACATTATGGACATTATGGACTACTAACGATTTTTTATTTCTTATACTAACATTTCTTTATGTATTCTAATTTTTTTTATGCATACTAACATTTACATTATGCAACTAACTTTTATTTATGCATACTAACATTTACATTATGCAACTAACTTTTAATTATGCATACTAACATTTATATTATGCAACTGACTTTTCTTTATGCATACTAACATTTAAATTATATTTATTTATACATGTCAATGTTTATTTTTTACTCTTCATAATTTTATTTTAACATTTACTAATATTTATTAATGTATCTAATTAGTAAAATTATACAAAGTAAAGTTATGTATTAGTTATAAATCTTATTAAATGATTTATAAATATACAAAACGGATATATATATATATATATATATATATATATATATATATATATATATATATATATATATATATATATATATATGCAACGGTTATAAACAGTAAAAACAACGGCTATACTTTTTTTACTATAAATAAACATATTTACCCTGGTTATTTTACCCACAATAAATATTTCTCTCTTCTATCAAACAAATCAATTTCAAGAAATCAAGGTTCATGATGATTCACCCGTTTGTGATAATCATGACTATAATAGTCATATTACTTTTTATCCCAATCTTTAACATCGAAGATAATATGGAATTTCATCTACTTTTAAGCTTGTATGCAATGTTAGCTTTACCGCTTCTTTTTTGTGTAATATTTATTGAAATAAATGGATTTTAATTTTTATTTTGTTTAAAATTTATAGTTACATTATGTCCAACATTGCAAAGCTTGAGTTTGCAGCACTTGAAGTTAGCGAGAAAAACTATGTGCCATGGATGATAGATGTAAAAATGCATCTTGAGTCCATGGGAATCTCAAATGCTATAAATGAATTTAATAATTGCTTGGCACAAGACAAAGCAAAAGCACAAGTTTTTCTTCGTAAGCATATTGATGAAATGTTAAGATTTGAATATCTTGATGTTACTGATCCAAGTATTCTCTGGAATCTTTTGAAAGAAAGATTTGATCATCAAAAGGAAGTTATACTTCCAAATGCTAGAGATGAATGGAGAACACTGAGGTTTCAAGACTTCAAGAAAGTAAATGAATACAACTCAGCTTTGTTCAGAATATGTTCACAACTCAAATATTGTGGACAAGAAGTTACTGATGAAGATGTTGGAGAAAACTTACTCCACATTTCATGCAACAATATCGGATGCAAAAGTTCACAAGATATTCTAAACTGAATGCATGTCTGCTCGTTGCAGAGCAAAACAATGAACTCTTGATGAAAAACCATGAATCTCGTCCAACGGGATCAGTAGCACTTCCTGAAGCAAATGCTACAAATATTGATAGTCATCAAAACAATACACGTGGACGAGGGCGTGGTCGTGGTCGAGGACGAGGCCGTGGCTATTTTAATCGAAACCAAAGCCATAATCAGAACCATAATTCTGGTCGTGGACAAGGTAATAATCGTGGTCGTGGCCAGAAAAGGAATAATTACCAACATTCACAAAGAAACAATGTCCACATACAAGATAAGTCCAAAGTGGCAAGGCATGACACTGGGACATCACAAAAATCTGATGGTTCATGTTATAGATGTGGTAGCACAGGCCATTGGTCAAGGACCTGTCGCACACCTGCACATCTTTGTCAACTTTATCAAGAGTCCATTAAAGGAAAAGGAAAGGAAGCAAACCTCATTGATAATGTTGAATTCACTCCGCTAAATGTTGCCGATTTCTGCAATGACATGGAAGACATTAACTAAAAAAAAATCTATTATTGTGCTAGTAAAACTGTTTTTCCTTCGTTTATTTTGCATGTAATGCCTTTCCTTTAATAAATGAACTTTCTTTTAATAATAATTATGATTATGTTTATTCACTTATTATTCCTTTCATATGTGAAGTTTAATATGAGTCCAACTGGAGCACAACACCAAGAAAAGATTGGAGATCTTTGTATAGCAGATAGTGGTAGTACACATACTATTTTGAAATCAAAGAAATATTTTTCAAAATTAGTACCAACAAAAACAATTATACATACAATATCAGGTCCTGCAGACTTGATAGAGGGAACCGGGAAAGCCCATTTTATATTACCAAATGGTACAAACTTTTGTATAGAAAATGCCTTATTTTCTCCAAAGTCTAATAGAAACTTATTAAGTTTCAATGACATATATTTCAAAGGATATGACACAAAGACTATGACCATTGAAAATAAGAAATATATGTATATTATAGACAAAAGCCATGTGCTTGAAAAACTACCAACACTTGATTCCGGTCTGCATTATACATATATACATATGATTGAATCAAATATGGTAATCGAAGGAAAACATTGTGATCCTGGGACATTCAGTTTATGGCATGATAGGTTGGGCCACCCAGGATTAACAATGATGCGAAGGATAATTGAGAATACACATGGGCATCCATTGAAGGACCAAAAGTTCCCTTAATCCAATAGCATAAAACCATGTATATCTTGTTCCCTTGGAAAGTTAATTATAAAACACTCTCCAATGAAAGTTGAAAGGGAATCACCTAGATTTCTAGAAAGAATTCAAGGTGATATATGTGGACCGATTCACCCTCCATCTAGACCATTTAGATACTTTATGGTCTTAGTAGATGCATCCAGCAAATGGTCTTATGTTTGCCTATTATCAACTCGTAATATGGCATTTGCAAAGCTTCTTGCATAAATTATTAAATTAAGGGCACATTTCCCTGATTATACTATCAAAAGAGTGAGACTTGATAATGCTGGTGAATTTACTTCACAAGCATTTAATGACTACTGTATGTCTGTCGGAATTATTGTTGAGCATCCAGTTGCTCATGTACACACACAAAATGGTTTAGCTGAATCACTGATTAAACGTCTCCAGCTAATAGCTAGACCATTGATAATGAGGACCAAACTTCCTGTGTCTGTTTGGGGCCATGCAATCTTACATGCTGGATCATTGATACGCATAAGACCAAGTTCATATCATGTATATTCTCCACTACAACTTGCTTTCTGTCAAGAACCAAATATATCCCATTTGAGAATTTTTGGGTGTGCAGTATATGTCCCTATTGCACCACCTCAACGGACAAAAATGGGTCCTCAAAGAAGGTTGGGAATATATGTTGGTTATGAGTCAGTCTCTATTATAAGATATCTTGAACCATTAATAGGTGATGTTTTCACAGAACGCCTAGCAGATTGTCAATTTGATGAGGCAAATTTCCCATCATTAGGTGGAGAAAAGAAGACCATGGAAAAGGATGTGTCATGGCATGAGCCTTCTTTATCATATCTTGACCCTCGCACAAGGCAATGTGATATAGAAGTTCAAAAGATAATGCATTTCCAAGAAATGGCAAATCAATTACCTGATGCATTTACTGACACAAAAAGGGTGACTAAATCATATATACCCGTTGTCAATGTTCCAGCTCGAATTGACATTCCACATGGACAATCTGATGATAAAGTCACTCAAGAGTCTAAAACACGCCTGAAGCGTGGAAGGCCATTTGGTTCTAAGGATAAGAACCCACGAAAAAGAAGAGGAGCAGAAAATGCACTAGATCATGAGGAAAGTGTTCCTGGAGAAACACGAATTATTCAAATTCCCCCAGGAAAAGAGGATGATGCACAAAATTATGGTCAGCCAAATAGAATATGTGACCAAAATGAAACTGACAGTATAAATGCAATATTATCTTATTCAGCTGCATGTGATATTATGAATGATGATCCTGAACCACAATCTGTCATTGAATGTCAAAGAAGAAATGATTGGGCTAAATGGAAGGAAGCTATGCAAGTTGAATTAAATTCTCTTAACAAGAGAAAGGTTTTTGGGAACATTATCCTCACACCTGAAGTTGTGAAACCATTAGGATATAGATGGATCTTCGTACGAAAAAGAAATGAGAAAGACGAAATTGTAAGATACAAGGCCAGGCTTGTTGCTCAAGGTTTCTCTCAAAGACCTGGAATTGATTATGAAGAAACTTATTCACCAGTAATGGATGCAACCACTTTCAGATATTTAATCAGCTTGGCAGTATCTAAAAATTTAGAGATGCGTCTTATGGATGTTGTTACAGCTTACCTGTATGGATCACTTGATAGTGATCTATATGAAAATCCCTGAAGGATTTAAAATGCCTGAAGCGTTAAGTACAAAACCCAAAGAAATGTATTCTATAAAATTACAAAGATCTTTGTATGGTTTAAAGCAATCTGGGCGCATGTGGTACAATCATTTAAGCGATTATTTGACAAGTAAAGGTTATAAAAATAACACTATTTGTCCATGTGTATTTATTAAGAAAACAACATCTGGATATGTGATCATAGCAGTCTACGTTGATGATCTGAACATCATTGGAACGAATAAAGAAATCCTTGAAGTGATTGAACTTTTAAAGAAAGAATTTGAAATGAAAGATCTTGGAAAAACCAAATATTGTCTTGGTTTACAGATTGAGCATATGCCTAACGGAATACTTGTGCATCAATCAAATTACACAGAAAGAGTCTTGAAACGTTTCAATATGGACAATGCAAATCCTTTAAGCACTCCAATGGTTGTTAGATCATTAAATATTGACAAGGATCCATTTCGTCCATGCGAAGAAAATGAAGAAGTCCTTGGTTCAGAAGTGCCATATCTAAATGCAATTGGAGCTCTTATGTATCTTACCAATTGTACTAGACCTGACATTACTTTCGCAGTAAACTTGCTAGCAATATTTAGTTCAGCCCCAACAAAAAGACATTGGAATGGAATCAAACATATTTTTCGATACCTTCGAGGAACTAGTGATTTAGGGTTATTTTACCCTAACGATTCAAAACAAGGTTTGATTGGTTATGCAGATGCAGGTTATTTGTCCGATCCTCATAAAGCTAGATCTCAAACTGGATACGTATTCATGAATGGAGGTACTGCAATTTCCTGGCGTTCTCAAAAGCAAACACTTGTTGCCACATCCTCAAATCATGCTGAAGTAATTACACTAAATGAAGCTAGTAGAGAATGTAAATGGTTAAGATCAATGACACAACTAGTTTTAACTTCATGTGGACTTGAAAATGATATATGTCCAACTTTAATATATGAAGATAACTCAGCATGTATCGCTCAAATGAAAGAAGGATATATCAAGAGCGACAGGACAAAACATATACCTCCAAAAATTTTTGAGTACACTCAAGAGCTTATAAAGAACCATCAAGTTGAAATCAAATATGTTCAATCCAGTAACAATGCAGCAGATCTTTTTACGAAGGCACTTCCTACTGCAATATTCAGGAAACATGTTCATGGCATCGGAATGCGACATGTGCATAGAATATAATGTGACAGATAAAGGGGAGTAAACTATACACTGCACTCTTTTTCCCTTCGCTAAAGTTTTTTCCCGCTGGGTTTTCTTTAGCAAGGTTTTTAATGAGGCAGTACTTCAAGGTTGAACTCTAATTTGAAATGATGTCATCCAAGGGGGAGAGTTGTAAATAATTGAATGACAACATTTCCTAATGTCAAATGTGTAAGAGTTATTTTCAACTCTTATGATAAATATGTCAAATATGTGTAAGAACTCATTAATTATGTCTAGTGATTAACTAGTATAAATAGCACTATCACATATGTAAAAGATACACCAATTTGAATACTTTATATAAGTTATCAAATTCTCTCCAAATCTCCTTTCTTCTTTCTTCTTTCTTAAAGGTTCTTAGTTTAGTTTTACTAATCTTCTTTTAATTACATCAAATTTATAACTATATATATATATATATATATATATATATATATATATATATATATATATATAGAGAGAGAGAGAGAGAGCCTAATAAATGAACCAATTTTTGCCATGTGGATTCTCCAAAATGATTCTAACCTTAAAGTTAAAGGGATAACAACTTACGAGGATAATCATCTTTGTCTATTTGTTCACTTTTAGGTAACTTTTTTATTTTTGCACACATTTGACCATTTAACTTGTTATATTTATTTACATATTGTCATTGTTACCGGCTATAGCAGGTGACAATGGTAATATGTGAACAAATTAACAAGTTAAATGCTTACATGTATACAAAAATAATAAAATTATCTAAATGTGAACAAAACGAAAAGTTAATTACCCTGATAAGTCATTTAACCCACTTTTAATAGCGATTTTATATTTCATATTTGTTTGTTTTATTTTTTTCAAACGTTATTTTTAAGATATCCTTAATTTCCCAAATATTAATTAAAACTGATCAATTTTAAACTTACTTTTTAATTAAAAAGTACGTTTTTGTTTTGTGAAATATTTCATATTGCCTCTTATATATATATATATATATATATATATATATATATATATATATATATATATATATATATATATATATATATATTCTTAAGCATATACAATATTTTTAAAGTAAATAGAATCTAACAATAAAATTAAATAAATTAAATATGTAAGAATAAGTATGGAGTACCTTTTAAAAAAATAAAAAGAAAATTTACTTAGCAAAAAAAAATCTATATAATGTAAATGTTTTAAAATTATTCTAAATTTTTACCACTTTTTAATTAGAAGTTAATAAACTTTTAATTTTTTTATAACAATGTTTTAAACTAGTTTTTTATGAAAATATTTTAAAATGTTATAAATAAATATTAAATTGTCAAATAAAATCTATTAAACACTTTTAAAATGTTGTAAAAGAAAGTTTAAAAATAAATGTATGATAGTTACAAAAAAAATTGTACAAAAATGTAAAAGAAACAAGTTAAAAACTTGTAAGAAAAAATTTAAAACGTTTATAAAATACTTTGTTTAAAAGCACTTGTATTAAAATTATATAAAATTATAAGCAAAGTTTAAAACATTTGATATGTGCATAATTAGTTAATTATTTAGCATATATTATTAGTGATTTTTGATTAATTATGTGAATAATGTGGACAAAAGGTACTTAAAATGTTGTGAATTTTGTTTTCAGTCCAAAAGATATGCTTGGAAGTAAAAGGGAGAAAAGGGAAGCAATTGAAGATCAAAGAGTGAAAGAAGGTGATATACTCGGCGAGTAGATCGACCCTACTCGGCGAGTACACGAGGATGTTCCAGAAGATAAATACGACTGTTGATTCAAGACGGATAAGTATGGACCTACTCAGCGAGTTCATTCTGCTACTCGCCGAGTATACCCTGTTTTGGGATATCTATAAAATACGAATCCTTATCTCATGGGATCACACCCCTGGCGATTTTTGAAGGTTTAGCTGCGACTAAGAGCCCCAGAAGACGCTTAGGAACCCTAAGCTTCAATATTTGGAAGAATTCAGGCAATTAGGTTAATTCTACCACTTAGACTTAGGAATTGAATATGTTTGCTTTAGTAAACTTTGTTTTTATGATTGTTTCTACTGCAATTATGAGCTAAATTCGTTTTTGTTTCTGTTTGGGGAATACCAAAGAACTCCTATGGTTTGATTATTGATTTTTGCTTAATTGTCTATTGGTGATTTATTAAATTAAGTTTGTTAAAGAACCTTATGTATTAATCACTACTATTTTCTGTTAATTGGAAGGCAATTAGGTTGCATGAACATCACTTAATTGTTAACCTCATATGTCTATGTGAATACTAAACCATATGCTTAGAAGTAATGATTATGAAACTAAGATTAATAAGAAAATAGGAAGATTAATGTGTGAGCTTGTTTGAGAAACCATCAACAAGCGGTTAATTGAATTAATAACTTAATTGACCATTACAAATCTTATTTAATCCAAATAATTAATCTAGGGAATTAATTAGTTTAAACACTTGATCAACGCTTAAATTAGTTAATTGTCTAAGGGTTAGGAGTAATGAACATGAACCTAACTATTATAATTGGTAACCAATAGCAATTAATCTACCATAAACTTAAATAACCATAGGAGTGAATTGGTTGAACCTAAATGGAAACATCTTTATCAAATTTGGTGAATAGTTGTTGCTTTAGTTAATTAGTTAATTTAGTTTGTCTAAGTTTCTAGTCTTACAAAACTAGAGAAAAACCCTTTACTTTTATTATTTGTTTTAGTTAAAATTAGTTATTAGTTTAATTTTCCGTTCCCTGAGTTCGATACCTTACTTATCAATCTATACCACTAAAAGACAGGTTCACTGCCTTTGTGTGCTCAATTTATTAATTAAAAGTAGGGATAAAACTAGTTGGTTTTACACACATCAACATTGTATTAGAAAAACCTATAGTAAAAAAATATCATAAAAATATTGTACGGAATTATAAAAAGATTTAAGAAATTTGTAAAAAAAATTGTCCACAATTAGACAATTTTCTTTTTCTGTACATATTTAACCATTAACTTGTTAATTTGTTTACATATTGCCATTATCGCATGCTATAGTATGTGAACAAAACAAAAAAGTAATCACTCTCCCAAGTTATTTTCCCAAAGGTTAAATTATCAACTTAACTTCAAACTATTTAATCGTCATGCCATTATTTTCCCCATTTATTATACCACCAAAATTACTTAAATCCCTTAAAATCAACAAGGTAACGACATACCGTTTATACAATTATTGATGTGATTTCTAATTATATGGATAAATTTGAATTCATCTTTAATCAATTTTTGCAACGTGATTTCTCCAAAATATTCTAACCTTTAAGTTAAATTACCACCTTACCTTTAACTCATGAATCCATTTCCATCCCATTATTTAAGTTAAATTACCCGGAAACCAAAATGCCAATTGAAGAAAGAATGTCTCCAAACAAGTAGGCAACTTGTCAAGTCCAAACTAGTAGAAACGTTGTCACGCATGTTGTTGGAAGACCAACTCGACGAGTTGGAGGGGATCTACTCGACGAGTTGGACGGGGTTTGGGTGTAACACCCCGATTCTCAGGTATTTATTTGGTTGTAGATTTTCATGATTTTAAGGTCTACTCGACGAGTTGGTTGCCCTAATTCGTCGAGTAGCAGCGGGTTGGTTCACGTGTTTAAGTGACCTACTCGCCGAGTCCAAGAAAGGACTCGTCGGGTATGAGTTGGAGGATGAAACCCTAATTTTTAGGGTTTTGCACCCTATTTAAAGGATCATTGGCCTCCTCAGCCTCCCCTTAAAGCCTCTTGATCCTCCACAAACCCTAATTCGTGTGAGTGTGCTCCATTTGTGTGTTTTAAGCTTTGGAAGAGGATTTTTGGTGAGAAGAGCTTGGAGATCAAGTGACTAGGATCAAGGAATGTGTGGGAGTCAGAGATCTACCTTAGTTGGCATCCTTTGGAAGGTATTAAGCCGTTAACTTGACCTCATTTCATTCTAGATCTCATTTGGGTGGATTTTAGGGCTTTTCGAGCATATTAGGAAGTCTTTCTTGTGCTTGAGCTAAGATCTAAAGTTGCAACTTCAGATCTGAACTTTCTTAGGTCCCTAAGTTCATAAATCTTCCAACTTTTGCAAGAATGAGACTCTCCTAAGGTGTAAAACTCCGTTGCAAGCTTGGATTTGTCATTTAGAGTCTCTAGAGCCTTACATGCACGTAAAGTTTGCAACTTTAAGTGATAAACATGCCTTGGGGATTTGGATCTGCAATATGGAACCTTAGCATGGATTTAAAAGCATCTGTTTGGATGAATAACTGAAGGGACTCAATGAGTTCCATGCTCAACTCGGCGAGTCCGATGAAGATTGTCGTGGGCTCGACGAGTCAGTAGAGTGAATCGGCAAGTCAGCTAGGGTTTTCCTAACCTTTGGACACACATGAACTCAGCGAGTTGCAGGATAACTCGACGAGTTGGCCAAGGAGTTTACAGTTGCAAACGTTAGGAACTCGACGAGTCACCCAAGTGACTCGACGAGTTGATGAGTTAAGCAAGGAACTCGGTGAGTGGCTGGTTATACTCGACGAGTTTAAGTCAACATGGACTATTAACCATGATCGTTGACTTTGACTTTGACCAAGGGTTGACTAGTTGACTTCTGGGGGCAATTTGGGAAATTAGAAATTTATGGATATGATTCTATGATGAATATAGGTGGTGGAGTTTGTGATAGTGATTCGAGAGTTGAGCTTATCACATCAGCATGTCAGTTGTGAGGTGAGTTATCCTCACTATATCTAATAGGTCTAAGGCACCAATGTCGGCCCTTGTCGAATTTGTATCCGGGTTTATTGTATGATATGTTTATTGGTTTACATCCCGGTGGTTAGGATGGTGATATGCTTAATGACATGGTTAGGTCTGTACCCTGGTAATAGGATGTTGATATGATTAGTGACATGTTAGATCGTCTTGACTGTTATATATGCTAGCATATGATATGTATCTACAAATTTTTGTTGATTTGGGGTTGGGTTGAGGCGGTCCCGCTTTGTGTTGAAGGCCAACATACCCAGGGCGGTCCGGATAAACTGAAATCCCTACAAAGGGGTTTCGTTAGGCCGAATACCCAGCGAGCGGTTCGGATAAGCTGTAGGCTCTGCGAGGCGGTCTAGACGTTTCGAAGGCTTGGAGAGCAGCCCAAATAGGCTGAAGGCCTGCTAGGCGGTCTCGTCAGGCTGAAGGCTCATTATGTATATTGTTTGCCTATATGTTTATATGATATGGTTATGATTGTATGGCGTTGGTATTTTGGGGGAACTCACTAAGCTATCAAGCTTACAGTTTTAGTTTATTGTTTCAGGTACATCAGGGGATCATGGAAAGGCGAAGGCATGATCGTACAGCTCCTCATGTTTTATTTATGTTTGTTGGAAAACTCTGATATAGACTATTTTGAAAACAAATCTGTAGTAACTGTTGGTTTTAAATGTTTTGAAAAGTTGTAAATTGGCTTGAAGTTTTTGGATGTTACAAGTTGGTATCAGAGCCTTGGTTTGAGTGAATTGGAGGAACATTCGTGGGACTCTAGCCTCAAATCAAGGAAAATATTTTCAAATGGTTTTCAAAATAAGTAAAGGAGGATGTAGGGTGTACGATCAGCCGGAGCCAGTAAGTAGACCCCATAATAACATACAGTTATTTGATTATGTGATATGTTAGAACAGCATGCTAGTGCTAGGCTAGAGATCTTCAGGAATTGCATGATAGAATTGCCTGATTACATGATGTCTGCTAGCCTAGGGTTTCCTCTATATGAAATTAACATCATTACTTTGGTTGTTTAGTGCATGCATCACGGTTATACATAAGTAAGATCTTATAGCCTGAGAATGTTTGATTTAGCTTTATGTTCTGTTCTTGTTTGATTGAGGACTTAGGGTAGGACTCGATATTCGAAAGTCTATAGGGTCCATCGTTATGTATGGCTAGCATACACTAGTGCTATAGGGTTGGTGGAAGTTTCATGGATGAGTGGGTTGTGTAGGGTCGGTAGGTCAGTTGTGAGACAATCAGCCTTCCTCTTGGGGTGAGGTCGAGCGACCACCAAGTGCATGTATAGTGTTAGGGTGTTGTTGTGATACTTATGACAAATTTGGGTAGGTGTGGAGTGTAGTATGGGCCCGTACTACTGAAAGCATAGGACCCATACGTGTAGCAAGCAAGTCACAACACCTAGGGTTTAGTAGGGAGTTGGTTCCTAGTTATTTATGCATATTTTCTGATATCTTCCTATTATATTTTCAGTATCGTGGTTACGAGGCATTTTATGACAGGATCCAGATCGGGATCAGGACAGGGTGATCAGGAGGACCCAACAGCGCCTGAGGTTATCGGCCAAGAAGGGACAATGTTCACAGATCATCGAGTTAGGGAGATCATCAACGAGGAGGTGGTCGAGATTGTCCAGGGTCAAATTCCGGAGTTGTTTGGGTCTATAAAGACCGCTAAGATGGAGTATTTCGATGACAGATATGCAGCCCTTGCTGAGACGGCTGCCGCAACAGCTACAACAGCTGTAACTGCGATAGGGGTGGAGCTGGTAGGACATTCCAATACCAGGACTTCTATAACACAAAGCCCCCTTCTTTCGATGGGATTCAGGATCCCATCAAGGTCATGAGTTGGTTATCTGATGTGGCGGGGTGTTTCTTCACATGTTCGTGTCCAACTGACCAAAAGGTCAGATGTGCCCTGAACCTGCTGAGGTCCGGGGCAAAGGACTAGTGGAGGTTAATGATTGGGTTTTATTCTGATGATCAGAGAGCTGCGGTTACTTGGGAGAAGTTCAGGGATATGTTCTGCGCACGCTATATTCCACGAGTTGAGTGGGAACGTTTAGCTCAGGAGTTCTTAGATCTGAGACAAGGTACCAAGTCGGTGACTGAGATCACCTGGATGTTTACTTAGAGGTTTATGTTTTTCCCAGAGTTTTCTTTTGAGCGGGCTCAAATGATGCATTATTTGAGCATGCTCAAGACTGATATATGTTAGTTTCTTGCCACCCAAAGATGTGATACTTTTCTAGAGTTACAGGAGATTGATAGGTGGCGGGAGCTTGAGATTGAGTTACAGCTTCGAGAGCAGAGGCAGGCCCCGACGCAGTCCCAGCCGCCACCGAAGCGGGATAAGACCGCTGACACTAGGTCTAGAGGGCAACAGGGTTGCACTTGTGGGAAATGCGGGAAGGTTCATCCGAGGGTGTGCCGATCGGGTAGCGGGTGCCACAAATATGGAAGGGAGGGGAATTATGTGAGGGACTACCGCCAGATCGCCCCTGCTTCGGATATGAGGATATGTTATTTTTGTCATTAGGTTGGTCATGTGAAGACCAACTGTACGCTGCTCGTTGCTAGGCCGGCGCAGGCTCCAGCACCGGCTACATTGAGGATTACTGATGGGAGGCAGGGTAGGGCATAGCCCCCGAGGGCTCAGGGGCGTTCCTTCCAGCTTACAGACGATGAGGCCAGAGTAGCACTGGATGTGGTTTCTGGTATGTTTTTATCCCTTATCTTATTGCTTATATATGTTTTGTACTTATATGTTGTACTTGTGATTAGGTGCGTTTTTAGTGAACTCCTTACCTGCATTGGTTTTATTTGACTCGGGGGCGAGTCGGTCGTTTATATCTCAGACATTTTGTAGGGAGTTCAGTGTGCCAGTAGGAGAGCTAGAGTGTTTGTTGCAAGTCTCTATTGCCAACGAACACGGGGTTTCTGCTTCTTCAATCTACCGAAGATGCGAGATGGAGATCTTTGGGGTGTCTTTCCCGATTAATTTGATTTCGATCCCCATGGGGGATATGTGTGTGATTGTGGATATGGACTGGCTTAGTGGATTTGGTGCTATGCTCGACTATGAGGGTCAGCGAGTGGTGGTTCGAACCCCAAGTGGGGGAGAACTGATCGTGTATGGCGAGGAGACCAGATAGGGATCAGGGTTTTGTTCAGCTGCTAGGGCTCGACAGTATATTTAGTATGGGTTTTTGGGTTATCTAGTGTACGTGGTGGATACATGGGGCAGAGATCAGATTTCGATATCATAGGTTCCAGTGGTCATGGAGTTCGTTGATGTATTCCCGGAGGAGTTACGGGGAGTACCTCCGGAGAGGCAGGTTGAGTTTCGAATTAATCTTGTGCCGGGTGCGGCCCCTATCACCAAGGCGCCGTACTGGCTGCGCCACCAGAGATGCAGGAGTTGGTGTCACAGCTGCAGGAACTACTGGGGAAGCAGTTCATTCGATTGAGTAGTTCCCTGTGGGGAGTGCCGATACTCTTCATCAGGAAGAAGGACGGTTCGCACCGGATGTGCATAGACCATAGGGAGTTGAACAAGTTGATGGTGAAAAACCATTATCCACTCCTGCGGATAGATGATCTCTTTGATCGGTTGCAGGGAGCATCCTGGTTTTCCAAGATCGATTTGAGGTCTGGGTATCATCAGGTTTGGGTCAGAGAGGAGGATGTGGAGAAGACGGTGTTTTGAACTCGTTAAGGGCATTACGTGTTCGTGGTGATGTCGTGTGGGCTCACCAACACGCCTGCAGTATTTATGGACCTGATGAATTGGGTTTGTAGACCGATGCTTGATCACTCGGTCATTGTGTTCATAGATGATATCTTGGTTTATTCCAAGACCCGAGAACAGCACGAGGAGCATCTCAGGGAGTTATTGGGAGTTCTGAGATGAGAACGGTTGTATGCCAAGTTCTCAAAGTGTGAGTTTTTATTATGAGAGGTCCAGTTCCTCGGACATCTCGTTAACCAGGATGGGATTTTGGTCGACCCGGCCAAAATCGAGGCAGTTATGCAGTCGGAGGTGCCGAGATCTCCTTCAGATATCAGGAGTTTTCTGGGATTAGCAGGGTACTACCGGAGATTCATTTGGGATTTCTCCAAAATTGCAGTACCCCTTACTCGTCTGACAAGGAAGGGGAGGATTTATGGTGGGGCTGTAAGCTCCAAAAGGTGTTTAAGACCCTCTGATAGCGTTTGTGCGATGCTCCAATTTTGACTCTCCCAGAGGGAGGCGTTTTGTGATGCATTCATCACAGGTTTGGGGGCGGTCCTCATGTAGAGGGGACGGGTGATAAGCGATGCATTGCGGCAGCTGAAGCCGCATAAGACGAGATACCCTACACATAATCTGGAGTTGGGGGAGGTGGTTTTCGCTCTCAAGATCTGGAGGCATTACCTATATGGGGTATGTTGTACCATATACATGGATCATAAGATCTGGAGACATATCATGCATCATCCGAACCTGAACATGAGGCAGCTCAGGTGGCTGGATGTAGTCAAGTAATACGCTTGCGAGATCCTTTACCACCCCGGTAAAGTGAATGTAGTGGCAGACGCTTTTAGCCGCAAGTCAACTAGGTCTTCCACCCCAGCGATATGTATGAGGATAGCGGTGGATTATCTGGTTGTGAGTTTAATCAGAGATGCTTAGGTCGAGGTCATGCGACCAAAGAAAGGGGAAGATGGAGAGGATCAGGGGTGAGAACACCCGGTTTGTGCAGGATAGCCGGGGATTATTGACCCGATGCGGTCGGGTATGGCTTCCGATGTCTGTTGGGGTCAGATAGACAGTCATGGAGGAGGCTTATAAGTCTTACTTCTCTATTCACCCGGGGGCCACCAAGATGTACAAAGACCTGAGTTTGATTTATTAGTGGCCATGTATGAAGCGAGAGATTGCTTGGTACATCGAGAGGCGCTTGACTTGTAGGATGGTCAAGGTCGAGCATCAGAGGCTGAATGGTATGCTACAACCCCTGGAGGTTCCCATGTGTAAATGGGAATAGATCATGATGGATTTCATTACCAAGCTGCCAAGGACGGTGAAGGGGTTTGATGCTATATGGGTCATCGTGGATCGATTGACCAAGAGTGTCCATTTCTTGGCTATACGGAAGAGTTCATCGGCCGAAAAGTTGGCCGACGTGTATGCTCGTGAGACCGTCGCTCGCCATGGGGATCCGGTCTCCATTGTTTCCGACCGAGATGTTAGATTTACCTCTCGTTTCTGGCAGAAGTTCCACGAGGAACTGGACACGCGGTTGCACATTAGCACAACATTTCATCCGCATACTGACGGTCAGAGCGAGCATACCATTCAGACCCTTGAGGACATGTTGAGCGAGCATACGCATACTGGCGTGTGTCATCGACTTCGGTGAGATCTATGCTTCCCACCTACCCATTGCAGAGTTTGCCTACAACAATTATTATTTTATCATTGGCCCCCCGCCTTTCGAGCTGTTGTATGGTCGAAGATGTCGCACCCCAGTTTGTTGGGGTAAGGTCGGACATAAGGTGTTGGGGCGGACAAGGGTAGTCTTGCAGACTACCGAAAAGATTCAGCAGATCAGGCAGCGGATGCAGACCGCTCAAAGTTGGCAGAAGAGTTACGCTGACAAGCACCGATCTGAGTTAGAGTTCCAGGTCGGTGACATGGTACTCTTGAAGGTCTCGCCCTAGAAGGGTGTGATCTGTTTCTGGAAGAGGGGGAAATTGGGTCCCCGATACATTGGGTCATTCAGGATCATTGCTAGGGTTGGCAAGGTGGCATACAGGTTAGAGTTACCAGATGAGCTCAGCCATATCCATAACACCTTTCACATTTAGCAATTGTGGAACTGCATTTTGGATGAGGAGTCGGTAATATCGTTGGATGACATTTAGGTCGATGAGCGCCTGAATTATGTTGAGAGGCCCCTGGCCATTCTGAAGAGAAAGGTGAATATTCTACAGAACAAAGAGATACCTTTGGTAAAGGTACAGTGGGAGCACCGGAGGGGGTCGGTATGGACATAGGAACCATAGGCAGAGATACAAGAGCACTATCCGGAGTTGTTCACCGCAACAGACTTCGAGGACGAAGTCTAGTTCAAGTGGGGGAGAATTGTAATGCCCCGATTCTCAGTTATTTATTTGGTTGTATATTTTCATAATTCCAAGGTCTACTTGACGAGTTGGTTGCTCTGACTCGTTGAGTAGCAGTGGGTTTGTCCACGTGTTTAAGTAACCTACTCACTGAGTCCAAGAAGGGACTCAACGAGTAGGAGCTGGAGGATGAAATCCTAATTTATGGGGTTTTGCACCCTATTTAAAGGATCATTGGCCTCCTCAGCCACCCCTTACAGCCTCTTGATACTCCATAAACCCTAATTCGTGTAAGTGTGCAACGTTTGTGTGTTTTAAGCTTTGGAAGAGGATTTTTGGTGAGAAAAGCTTGGAGATCAAGTGACTAGGATCAAGGAACGTGTGGGAGTCAGAGATGTACCTCATTTGGCATCCTTTGGAAAGTATTAAGCCATTATCTTAACCTCATTTCATTCTAGATCTCATTTGGGTGGATTTTAGGGCTTTTCTAGCATATTAGGAAGTTTTTCTTGTGCTTGAGCTAAGATCTGAAGTTGTAACTTTAGATCTGAACTTTCTTAGGTCCCTAAGTCCATAAATCTTCCAGCTTTTGCAAGAATGAGACTATCCTAAGGTGTAAAACTCCATTGCAAGCTTGGATTTGTCATTTATAGTCTCTAGAGCCTTACATGCACGTAAAGTTTGCAACTTTACGTGATAAACATGCCTTGGGGATTTGGATCTACAATATGGAACCTTAGCATGGCTTAAAAAGCATCTGTTTTGATGAATGACTGAAGGCACTCGACGAGTTCCATGCTCAACTCGACGAGTCCGATGAAGATTGCCGAGGGCTCGGCGAGTTAGTAGAGTGACCCAGCGAGTCAGCTAGGGTTTTCCCAACCTTTAGACACACATGAACTCGGCGAGTTGCAGGATAATTCGACGAGTTGGCTATGGAGTTTATAGCCGCAAACATTAGGAACTCGACGAATGGTTGGTTGTACTCGACGAGTTGAGATCAACATGGACTATTGACGATGATCGTTGACTTTAACTTTGAACAAGGTTTGACTAGTTGACTTCTAGGGGCATTTTGGGAAATTGGAAATTTACGGATATGATTCTATGATGAATATAAGTGGTGGAGTTTGTCACAGTGATCTGAGAGTTCAGCTTATCACTTCAGTGCGTTAGTTGTGAGGTGAGTTATCCTCACTATATCTAAAGGGTCTAAGGCACCAATACTAGCCCTTTTCGGATTTGTATTCGGGTTTATTGTATGATATGCTTATTGGTTTACATCCTGGTAGTAAGGATGGTGATATGCTTAATGAGCTGGTTAGTTTTGTACCCTGGTAATAGGATGTTGCTATGATTAGTGACCTGTTAGATCGTATTGACTGTTATATATCCTAGCGCATGATATGTATGTGCACATGTTTATTGATTGGGGGTTGGTTTGAGGCGCTCCTGCTTTGTGCTGAAGGCCAACATACCCAGGGCAATCCGGATAAACTGAAGGCCCTGCAAAGGGGTTCAGTTAGGCCGAAGGCCCAACAAGCGGTCTGGATAGGCTGTAGGCCCTGCGAGGCGGTCCATACATGTCGAAGGTTCAAAGAGCAGTCCAGATAGGCTGAAGGCCTGCAAGGAGGTCCAGTCAGTCTGAAGGCTCATTATGCATATTGTTTTCCTATATGTTTATATGATATAGTTATGACTGTATGGCATTGGTATTTTGGGGGAACTCATTAAACTATCAAACTTATAGTTTTAGTTTATTGTTTCAGGTACATCAGGGGATCAAGGCAAGGAGAAGGCATGATCGTACAACTCCTCATGTTTTGTTTATGTTTCTGGGAAAACTATGATTTAGACTATTTTGAAAACAAATCTGTAATAACTATTGGTTTTAAATGTTTTGAAAATTTTTAAATTGGCTTGAATTTCTAGGTGTTACATTGGGAACCCTAGATCATGGATTTTGCACCCTATTTAAACGCTTTATAACTGAGGGTTTGGCCCCATTTCCAACCAACACTGTCCAAACCCTAGATCTCGAAACCCTAATGCTTGTGAGCCATTTTTTAAAAGAAATATTGTGTATTGAAGCTTGTGGAAGAAGGAGAGGCTTAAGGACTCAAGGAGGAGATTATAGTGTTGGATTAGGTATCTAAGCCCATAACTATCCTTGGTATGTACTTGACCCGAGAGTAGCATGGTCCATTTGGGTTGCCTTCACCAGAACAATCTGACAGAATGGATAATTGAGAAAGAGGCTATTTATGATTTACTAATATATTATAAGTATAATATATTAATTGAGAAATTATAATATTTAATTAGTATTGATCAATAATTAATTTGGAATGACTTTAGTGATCAAAAGAGACTAATTAAATTAATGGAGACTGATTATGTAAATCAATGATATATATTTTTTGGGCTATTGATCCATGATGGGCTAAGTTTATGTAAGTATCCATGAAGAGTTAACCCACATGAGATTTGGATCATAACCCAAGTGTATAGATTAGGGTTTACCCATGACTCTTGGAATCCGACAATATATGTGTGTTATCCCTTAGCCAAAATGGACACATATGCATTCTAAGATAATCATAACCGATTTGAGTGTGTCTAGCCTCTCTCTCAAAGTCTTCCTTTGTTCATGGTGTTTGTGAACCATTTGAGACATCACACTTGAGGTGCTAAGCTCTTGAAAGGCCAAAACTAGAAGCTACAATAAAAAGGTATTATTCTAACCAGTTTTATGATTCATGTACCAAAATTGTATGCTAGTTGTAGGCTTCATGCTTTGGAAATTTTGTTGCATGTATAACTAGAGAAACCTTAGATCCAAAGATATTAGGGTTGTATGTGCACCATAATAATGTTATAGTACACAAAACCCAACAGTGGTATCAGAGACATGGGTAGTTTTTTGTTATATAGTTGCATTTGGAAATTGTTTAAAGTAGATTAAACTGAAAAGGCCTTCTGCACGGCTGAACTCGCCGAGTCCATTGATGAACTCGACGAGTCCAAAACCTAGCTCGACGAGTTGTACTGGCAGATGACAGATTTTCGGGTTTTTTGGCCTATATTGGATTAGGATCACTACCACAAACTGTTTTGTATCATAAAATATGTTTATTCTGATATGGTAGTGATTATACTCATCCAATGAAAAGATAATTCTCAAATTTTTAAGATAATTGTTGGTTATATGATAAACAAAGTTACTTGTAAACTGTTGATATAAATTATCTTTCCTTATGAGTTAAATTAGATCAATCCTAGATTATATGATAATTCTATTTGTTAAAATTAATAAAAAGGTTTTTAATGACTTCCATAACTTGTCCTCAAGTTATGGAACATGAAAAGTCTCATCCATTAAAATAATATTAAACTCATAAGTTATGGAATTCAAGAGTCTTTGATGGTTACAAAACTTGTCATCAAGTTGGAATCCAAAAGGTTTTAAAGAGTTTCAAAACTTGCCCTCGAGTTTTGGAATTTGAAAAGTTTACTTAAAAGGTTTTAATTTGTAATATTGAATTCTAAAACATCTAGTAATTGAAAGGTTTCAATATATGCCTTAAATAGTTCAATTACACCTTATGGACTTTATTAAATTAATTAAAGTGTTTATTTAAAAGAGAAATTTAATAAATATATAATGACATGGTTTAAGTTTAATTAAATTAAGAGTATAATTTATTAATAGATTAAACCATCTAGTATTTTAAAAGTTTAAAATACACCCTTATACTATATAAAATTAAAAGTTTAATATATTATATGTATAAGTAAAAGGTCAGTCTTACCTTTAGTAGGCCTTATTCATGAAGCCGCTCTATAAGGGGGTATAAGGTAACTGCCTATAAAATGGTGGTTTAATGGGTGTCCACTCTCACCCACCACTTCCTTGACTGGTGGAGGGTCGTTAACCGAACGGGTAGGATAGGACATTAATTCTCATTAAAAGTATAATGAAAATACCAAGTAACTAAACACTTATAAATTCTTAATCTTAGTTACTTAGGAAAAATGTAAATTTAGTGCTAACCCATGAAATTGCACTTTGCACCTTATTAAGCTGTTAACGGAGTGTGTGTGGTTAACCGGCACACTAATATGGGACTGACAATGTGTGGAGAAGGGTAGCTTGATGTTAATCATGGATCAATGGAGCGTGTATGGTTAACCGGAACATTGATTGGATGATTTGTAACATTAAGTGTACCAAGCTAATATGCATGGTTATTCATACCTTGTTTGTGATCCTCGGCATCCCAGTCACAAACTTGAAGGGCATAATCCATATTAAACATGCCATTGAAAAGTTCAATGAATCTCAAAAGAATCTAGGAATTTCTATTCATTTAAAACTTAATAATCAATTTCGTTTTTCTTGGTGGAAATTGATAAATCATCATTTATCTACCTTCAAATATTTTACAATTGGATTACGGCATCTCTCTTCCGAATTATAGATTATTGTGTTGAATCCTAGCCTTAATATTTCATTTGGGTGTTATATTAAGGTCTTAAATCAACTAACTTGAATATCTCCCATTATAGATGTCTAGGTCAGATAACTATGGTCTTCCCGAATCTTATGTAAAAAGCTTTCCTCATGAAGATGATATTCCACAATACAATCAAGGTGAAAGTTTAATCCTTTCTTCATGTTGTAGTGGAACTTTACTTCCTCCACCTCCTCCAATAATTCTCCCTGACCCACAAGTTCAAAGACTTGAAAAGTTCAAGGTCACTTAAGCCCTATTGGCAAGCCAACACCAAGATGGAAGGTCTGTGTGTGGACATGTCTTGGAGATGAAGTCACACATTGACATGTTGGGAATGTTAGGAGTCGTTGTCTCGAGGAATTTGGTTGTTGACTTGGTTCTTCAGTCACTTCCCAAATCGTATAGTTAGTTTGTTAAAGACTACTATATGATAGACCGCAACGTGTCCCTTATCGATCTTACCTATTTGCTAATTGTTGCCAAATCAGCAATGATTTGGCGTACTGGTATAGAAAATTTGATTGGAATATCTACTTCCCAAACCTCAATTGACAATGAAAATGGAAACATTGGAAGTCCTGAAAAGATTTCTCTTCCCAAGGGAAAGGGAAAGGCAAATTCTCATATTGTCCCATGTACCATTCCGAAAGAGTCTGTTGGTTTCTATTGCCAAGAGAATGGGCATTGGTTGCGAAGCTGTCATATCTACCTGAAGGATCATAAGAATGGTTAGGTCAAAAAGTTTGGCTTTGCTTCAGGTAATTCCACTATTTAACTCTATTAAGTTCCTATATGTAGACTCTTTACACATGATGTGATCAGATTACATTTTGATGTTTTGTAAGATCAAAGGAAGCTTAAAGGAAAGTCATGAAGAGTCTGATCATGAAGAGATGGATTTAGATCGCATTGTTCTATGATCGGATTTTTGAGTTGATGCTACGAGTTATGATAGATTGCTTAGGAATTTTTAGAAACATAGTTTTCATTTGTAGTTGCATTGTAAGGACAAGATTTTCTGCATTTTATAAATAAAGAGAAATTTTGATTATATCTTATTTATACTTCCTTGCAATGGCATTTGTGAAAATTGATGTTTGTATGTTTCTATTTTTAGCAATATGGTTTTGATTCTTCCGTTTATGGTAGTGTCATAATTTACCAAATAATGAAAGATTCTCATCACCCAAGTTTCAATTGTCCAGAAACTTAGAATCGTGCAACTTGTATTGTGTGATGGATGAGAACCTTCGTCTTTGGGAAATTTAGACTGATTCCTTGTTCATATGTATATGTAAGTCAAGTGAAGGACAAGGGGATCGGGTACACTTGGTTGTGCACTTGTCAGGTCCACCACAAAGAACGATAAAACTATTCGTCATGATTTACTAAAGCTTAGTAAATATCGTTATACTTACAAGATTAAGTTTAATTTTGAACCATTGGAAAATCTTCAATGTATAGCAGAATGAATAAGAAGAGTCGATTAGGCAAAAAGATAAAAGTTTCTCTAATCTGAAAGGAAAGGAGAGTACTTTAGTATCGTGTTTTATGATCATCTTAATTATTATGAAAAACATATCATAATTATTCCTCAAAGGTACACCTTAGTGCACTTGAATGGCTAAGAAGAGGAATCAAGAATTGTTGAAATGGTTAAATTAAGAAGATAAATCATACTTCGTTCCAAAATCAAGTCTTAGAGTGATACTCCAAGATTGTGTCTTGATTGACATGTCCTAAGTAGGTTTATAACACATCATAAAATATGGAGTAGACAAGTTTTCTTGCTCATGCACATTTGAAATTGGTAAATTGTGATGTCTTGGATAAGAAAAAAACCAACTAAGACCAATTATGTGAAGTGTTTTTTCTTGTTAAGAAACCACACTAACTCTTGAATATTTGTTTGTCAAGTAATGTTTCTTGACAAAGAGAGTCTTATATGTCAAGAGGTCAGTGGGATTCTTAAAGATCTTGAAAAGTTTCAAGAACTAAATTAGATTAAACCTATTGTTAATCACTAGCGCACGACTTGAGGTTTGCAACCTATCGTGTTGACATATTCTTGTTTCTGTGCCCATTCTGGTTAAAGTGGACTATGCATGTGAGTTATATGAGTGCTCAATTGTTTGCATAATAATTTGGAAGCAATGGTAGGCCCTTAAGCTGGTAGGTGGCAAGAAGTCAAGATCTAACAAGTTCAGTCCATATGAGTTCGGATTTGTCACTAATCTTGTCTTGCTATTATGGTTATGACAAATTCACATGGATATGAGCGCATACACCATAAAATAAAGTGTCATAAGGTTTCTCTCCAATTCATGAAAATGATTGTTAGGAAACGCTTTCACTAAGTAGATTTTAAGGAGATAGCAATTGTTATATTTGCATTCTCATTTTTTTATCATGATTACGGCATCCCTCTTCATAGTTCGAATTGTGAGAAATGGAAAATAGTTTAAACATTTCGAACTTATTGTTGTAAGTTCTGAATAGTTTAGACACACATATGAGCTTTCTAATAAAAGGTGTATGAGCTTAGATAAAGGCTTATCGAAGCATCTCGTATCAGAAATCTAAATTTGGTGAGAAAGTCAATAATGTATTGATTTCTAGAAATCCAGCTGATTTTGAATACATCTCAAAGCTAGTAGGAGCATAAATGTTATGCTAGTAACAAAATAATTGCTTTGCTAGTGGGAACATAATTATTATGGTGAGTGTTGCGAGTTAGCAATACTATTTATAGAAAACAAAAGTTTCAATTCGCAAAGTTGCAGAGTTTGAAAAGTTGTATTGCTATAACTATGGGAGAGGGACTCATACTTCATTTCAAATCTAAAAGATTAGATTATGAGATTTTAATCAAATTTAGTCAAGGATATATATGAATGTTATGTTGGAATGGTTCAACATAAGGAAATTCTATATATGGATATATTATAGCAAAATACTAATCAAGTATCATATCTTTATGTAAGACATTATGAATCGTGTCCCATATGCTTCGTGTATAGGATCGATTACATATGATATAATATTTATGTGTTCTGAATTTTCCAAATGCCTAGGGAATTAAGAGAGAAAATGGACCAGAACTGTATATGACTAAAGTTGTTAAACAATTGTTAAGGATAATCCAAGGTTCACTAAGGATTGGTCACTTGTGGGCAATTGGAAGTATAATAATGAATGTACCATATTGATATAATTATGAATAGATAGGATTCTATTAAGAATGTATAGTCATATGGCAATTATAGAAGAGTTTTCATAATTACAGTTGTATATCAAGAATCTATGAGTAAGTTAGAAACATTTAAGCAAGAAGGATGTTCAAAGGAATACACCTTGAATATGAGACTTCGCTTCCATGGAAGATCCAGTAACCAATGTCCAAAGGGAATACTTTGTAATGTCTGTTGCCAAGTCTCTATGACTTTTGTGCATAGTCATTACAAAAGGATCACTGCATATAAGCTTAGAATCTAATATATTATAGTAAATGGCAAGGACTTGGTATTCTTACACATACGATAAGGATTTGGAATTATGAAATGAGTGTCATTGGAAATGTTTACAGTTGATCTATTTCACAAAGTAAGGACCATATGTAAACATAGTGTGCATGCTTGGATCATGGGATGACTATTGTTTTAATGAAAGTATTAAGTTGATTAATCAAAACATTATACAATGAATAATGTGTAATCAATATGGTGATTAAATAAAAGGTGTTTTATTTATATTCAAAACTTTTGAGACCATATTGGATTCGATTATTCTTGTGTTTCACTTTGCATGTTTTGACTTCCCGAGTAACTAGGTTATTCAAACTATCTACAGTCGATCATACTTTGGAAGTAGGCATTGAGGCAAGACTGTCATGAATCTGTATGCATATTATCTAAAGTGTTTTAGACATAACACAAGTTTGTTGCAGTGTTCATGAGTACTTCTGGAATAAGATTCGAGTATTGGATTAAACCCATACCAAATTCTCCCCCAATTTATAATAAAAATGTCATTATAAAGCCTTCAAATGGTCATGAGAATGATCTTCAATGGATAAAAAAAATTACTATGCTCCCCCATGACAAAATGATATACACAATGAAGTATAAAATTCGAAAAAATCGTTAAAATTTGACTTTATCACGAAAAACGACTTTCTGAACTGCCAATACTTGATGGAATCTTTAAATTTATGTTCAAAAAAAATTTGTGCGTTAAAAAATTCAAATTTGTTCACCGGCCCTCAAATTTGTAGACTTTTCTAAATATTGGGTAGAAACTGTCACTTTCCAGAAACTCAAGGCCTGGAATTTTAATCATGCACCAATAAACCCCTTTATTTGTAACAAAATCTAGAATTGGTCCAAAACTGCCAAGTCACAAAAAATTCAAGGATCAGAACTGTCAAATCTTTGAAGTTGAAGGGACCAGTAGCGAAACATAAGCTTTCTTCCCCAATTTATCTGTGATTAAAAGAACAACTGAAACGAATCAAATCGTAACAAAAACCAAAGTACCGATTCCAATCAATTCCATCATTTCCTATCATAAAGATGCGAATATGAGTCACTTTCTTTTGATGTACAAGCTACCGAACCCAAGTTCGTTCCAGGTTCATTGAACCGAAACCATGTTCGGTTCGAGCACAGGTTCGCTTTTCTGATGTTTCATTCCTTCTCGCTCAGATTCAATTGATCAAGTACAGAAAGCTAATCAAGGACCGAAAGCGAATTGTAGGTTCGCTTTAATTTCATACCCAAACCGAAATAAACCGAACCTTTAGTTCCATTCGGTTCCATATTTTACTTTAAGGTATGACCATGCATCCGATTTAAGCCCCAACATTTCAAGCACCGGCTCGTTTCACTGACATCACGAACTTTCGCGGGATGATCCATTCACAAATTTGACCGACGTACATACCAGATGAGAACGATTCCATTTGCATGTAAGGACATTCGTTCCAAATCATTCGTTCATGACCCTAAGGCGAATTACAGTCAAATTTTGACTTTTTGATTTTAACTAACATTCACCCTTGTTACAATTTCATTCCAATAAACTCTCAAATCCAATTACATTCGTTCTCAGTGATTTCGCTCGCACCAAAGATTTTGCATTACCAATTTTTACCTGCAAAAGCAAACAAACACACAAAAACCATTTCATCTCGTTCCGACTGACGCCATCCAACATCACAATTTTGAAACCAAATTCTGAGAAATTGGTAATGACTCCAAGATCTGTATTCGAATTGCAAAAACCATCTGCTCTGATCGCAATCTAAACTCTGATTGGTGATTTGAGTTCCGTGATAATCACCAAATTAATTGACACAAGTCAATTCCAGATCAAACGTGTTTTTCAATCAAAATAGCAAACTTCCTTCAATGGTTCATCAACGTACCCAGAAACTCATGAACACCAATCGATTAAAAAAACTTGAAAGCTAAAGGAATCGATTCATGGGTCGATAATCACGACACAAATGTTGAAATTGATAATCACGAATGATTGAATTTAAGAACAGAACAAATACGCAAACGAAGACACGGATGTAATATTAGGGCCAAATAAAATTGGATCATGATTAAGCATATGGACCAGGAACATTGAATTGACCAAAAGATTGGGCCATATTGAAAGAATTTATGAACGGATCCAATTAGGTCAAAACAAAGTAATAAAACCGATGAACTGATCACATATGAACAGAAGAGCGAATCAGATTAAAGAAAATACCAGATGAACAGTAACACAATATATAGATCTCCACGAACAGTAGATCGAACAAAAATCTTTATTCCAAAACGCCAAAACATCAATAATCTTCAATAACTTGTGCAAAAAATCATCAAACCAAGAACCAATACTTCAAAAATCAATAGATCTTCAAAGACCCGCTCTGATACCAATTGTTAGGAATAAAACCCTAACTGAGATTTGATGAACAAGATCTGGAAAATAAGAACAAACACAAATATGAAGATTATGTCAAATGATCAATCGATATATTGAATTGTGAGGAATAAATTACACTTAAGAAATAAGAATCTAACTCTACAGAAACCTCACAACTTGGAGACTACATTTTGCCACACTCTTAACCTTAATAATGAATAATACATGACTATTTATAGGGAAAAGACAAGTCTTGGGCTTTTAAACTACACTTCATCAAAGGGGCCCATTGCCATCATCCATGGAGTGCTTTGAAACCCTACAATGTCTAAGGCCTATATCTATGTTAGTATGCTTTATTTTGGAGTATTATGGCTTTTGTACCAAGATCTATGTCCTAAAGAACTATGGTTTTAGCTAAACCCATTAACAAGGATTATTAGTGGGTAAAGTTGGAAACTTTACCCTTAAAAGGGCATTTCCAGTATGTAGATGAAGCATGAAGCTTGGATCTGAATAGTATGGGCTTAATCCTTTAAGATGGCCCAAACAGATAGAGGGACTCGGTGAGTCCAGAGAGGGACTCGACGAGTTGAGTCGATTTGTCCCAATTCTATACAGGGCAGAATTCGACGAGTCTGAAGAGGGACTCGACAAGTTGACTCATTCTGTCATAACTTTGAGTAGTGAGGGAACTCGCCGAGTAAAGGGGGTGACTCGACGAGTTGAGTCAATTTGGAGTGTTGACTTTGACTTAGACTGGACGTTGACTTTGACCAAGGTTGATCAGGGAGGGTTATGAAGTATGGAAAGGTTCAAAAGGGTTGAGTAGAGTCCATACTTGGACAAGAGTATGAGAGGGGTGGAATGGTCTTCTACCCTAGTGAGGACTTATGGTTAAGTTATAACAATCTCGAACTTATCTAATTTGTATGATGACCAATAGCTCGAGAAGTCGATAGATCAGCAGTTTGGGGATATGCCAGCTAGCAGCGAGAGGTCTATTTTTGGGATTATGCAGTCAGCTTTTGAGGTGAGTTTCCTTTAGTAGGAGCGGGTCGAAGGCGCCAATATCGGCCTGTGTAGAGTAGCTAAGTGTAGGCTGGGCCCGTATCTTAGAATTGTTTATGATTAGTAGCTAAGTGTGGGTTAGGCCCGTATCTTAGACTTATTTATGATTAGTAGCTAAGTGTGGGCTAGGCCCATATATTATTATTATCTGAGTATGTTTATGAATGGGTAGATTATGGTATTAGTATGTTTCGGACTAAAATCCGATGTCGGGTGGTACCTGATGAAGGAATGCATGTTAGTTATAATTAATGTCTTTGTGATACTTGTATGTGCATGGTAGGGAGGTGAGTGTGAGTGGGGTCCCGTATCTCACCACTAGATGAGGGTGGAAGGGGTTACATATCTCATTATCAGTAGAGTAGTGGTGGGGCCCATGATAGGCAAGGCCTTAGTACAAAAATGTATATAGTATTACGTATGATTTTTATGTACTAGCATGATTATGAGATATTGTTATATTTGTATAGCGGATGATGCCCGATGACAGGCGGGGCCTAGAGAAATAGATTTGTATACCGAGCAGGGCTCAATGTCAGGCGTAGCCTAATGTCAGAAACTATTCGATGTCTGGTGGGGCCCAGTCTATGTGATTATGTGATATTTGTATGGTATGTGGTAGATTGGGAGACTCACTAAGCTTCATGTTTATAGTTTTTAGTTTTGGTTTCAGGTACTTCTTGTAGTAAGGGGAAAAGCTCGGGATAACTGCAGTGCCACACCATTTATTCAGTCCGGGATGTTTTTACTCTGATATATTTTATGATGTTTAAGAATAATGACTTATGACTCTATTTAATGTTTTGATAATTATGGTTTTATTAATGATTTAAAATGAAATTTTTGGACCGTATATATATATATATATATATATATATATATATATATATATATATATATATATATATATATATAGGGTTAGCTTATTATGTTCTAACTATCTATTGTGTGTATGTAGCATTGATTCTTGACCAATCATTTTAGTTATTTTAAGAAAGTAATCAATGTATATTACATGTTACAGATACAATGAGTATTAATTAAATTTTCGGCATTTAATATGCATTAAGTACTTTCTTAAAATAACTAGAATGATTGGTCCAAAATCAATCGTACATGCACACAATAAATAGTAGAAACATTTGAACTTAACTCTCTCTCTCTCTCTCTCTCTCTATATATATATATATATATATATATATATATATATATATATATATATATATACATATATATATATATATAGATATTTGATAAAATCGTGATTTTGTATGATGTAATATAAATTTGAATAGAATGAAAAAATAAAGTAAGTTATATAATAAAATAACATGATTACTAATTATAAATTTGTAAACTATCATTGTATATAATAAATGATGTATGTTGGTAAGTGTAAGTATAATTAACATTCGTAATGGTTTCAAAGAAATAAATAAAATACTTGGTGGTTATTGTGTGTGTCTATATATATATATATATATATATATATATATATATATATATATATATATATATATATATATATATATATATATATATATATAGGGTCTGGATCCGACAAGGACTCGAAAAACAGTAAGGACCGCAATGATAATTTTCAACATGCTCATTTTTGGCAATTTCGTCGAACAAATAATGAATTGGCCTTCAAATTAGTTAACTGGGTTGGAAAAACACATTAGGTTTGGCTAAACCAGAAAACAAAAATGGATAATATTGAAAGAGGATTGGGCTAAGAAGGCATGCACTTGATTCATACAACGTTTAGTGCTCATTTTCTTCGTTCAAAATCCAATGTGCATAAACAACATGATTTAGAACTCGCATATTCATTTACGACTATGTTTTTAGAATTAGGGTAAAAAATAAAAATTTATCCCAAAAAAGCTTTAAATGATATGAATTCATCTATTAAAAACTTTACTTTTTTCGAAAGAAAATGATTCATATTGAAATTCAGTAACAAGAATGCCATTTAGACAAACTTTGAGAAACTAGGAAGTGTTTAAAACATCATGATAACACAGTGTGGTAGAACCATGGGTTGTACAATGTTAGCGTAAGGGGTCATTTACTAGTTGTTAACTAAGTTAGTTTTGACCGAGTTAGAACTTCTAAGTGATTGCATATATCATTGAAACCATGTTGTTTGACTATACTTCTGACTAACTGTGGTGAATGATGAAAAATGATCATATTACCCCTTAACGGGAAACATTATAGAGCACCAAAAATAATAATGAATTTTATTCTTGATTCTAGAGAATGCAATGAACTTTGATCCAACCATGAAATTGATTGAATACTGCAAAGCAAGATAATGCAATTTACAAAATGATGTAATTCACAACCATTCTTCAAAAAAGACGCACACAAGCACTAAGCAATTTTCAATACTAAGTACGATTAATCTGATGGGTTTTCTAGATTACTTCTATGTACTTGCGAAATTTCACATAACAATTATGGGCACATGTAACCTATAAATTCTATGTCTTTTCTCATAATAGCAACATACTTTGAAAAACTAAAAAACCTTAGCTAAAATAAAAAATTACAAGGTTTATTTATATACCTTATTGCTATTATCGTAAACCTTGTAATATTGTGGAAGCCTCTAATGTATCACTCCCAAACCCTAGAAAACTCTATGATCAAAATTACAGAGAGGGAAATGAGTTTTGAAAATTCCATGTGTTGTGCAGGGTTCTTAAACCTTCTAGAGGTCCCTATTTATAGTTGTAGGAAACCTTAATTTGAATTCAAAATAATAATATTATAATGCAATTCAAATTACTTTCCATATAACTAAAGAAGGTTTCCAGAAACCCTAGAAAGGGATCCTCAAAACCGTCCCTACTAGGCAGGTTCTAGAAGGCCTCATTGTTCAACTTTTGAACAATTGCATTCTAACCCTTATACCATTAATTAATTCTAAGTAATCCATAACTATCAATTAATTAAGTTTGATAAACTCTTAATTAATTATTTATTATTTCTATTTAATATATTATTCATAATATCTTAGTAAACTCTCTCTCTCTCTCTCTCTCTCTCTCTCTCTCTCTTAATATTAATCCAAACTATTTCCTGGTTATGATGACAACCCAAAAAAAATTTTACTATTATTTGTAACAGCCCAAAAACTAGATAAAATTTTTCATTTTTAAAAATGGGAATTACAATCATAATTAGTTTCCAAAATTCATTACATCATAAACATGTCAAATTATTAAAGTAACAACATCGGTAAATGCGGAAAATGGTGGAGAGTGAATGCTACACTAGCAAGTCGGGCCCTTCCCTTTAGTACCGGAAGTACCTGAAACCACAATACAAATTGTAAGCAAAAGCTTAGTGAGTTCCCTAAATACCACATAACATATAATCACAAATTACCATGCAACATACATATAATTGCCAAGGGCTACGCCCGTGGTCTTTTCCTTGGAATGTCATGGGCTACCCTCATGGTCTAATATCCAAGTGTCATGGGCTACCCCCATGGTCTGATATCCAATTGCCATGGGTTACCCGTGGGGTCTTCAGACAATCATACAAATAGACAACGAGCATACCATATGTCAAGTAATGGGGCAACATTGCTGCCTTCGACCCATTAATATAGTGAAAAGACTCACCTCAATCTGTTGTATTTGTTTCTTATCCTGTTCGATTAAGGTTTCTTTCATTGTTTTCCTAATCTCTCTAGTTTTCAGAAATTCTTCAACATTCTATAAACCAACTCTGTAAGCATCTTTTATTGATTCATCTAATGAAACTAATGATTCATATTCATAACATTTAGCATCAATTTCATATTCTTTAAATTCTAGGAATGATAACATCTTGTTATGCATTTCCTAAGAGATTTTTCAGTTAAGATAAAGTTTATTTATATGTCAATAAAGTCTTTTCACAATCTAACAGAAAACATTATGTTTTTTTAACACAAGTCTATTTTCATTCTTAAAAACAAAAATATAGTCTCTCACTCTTCCTAATCCTCTCTCTAGTTTCTCTATTTTCAAACTCCTTTCCTTACTCCTAGAATTGCTCTTGTTAAGATCATTATCAAGATTAAAAACCTTTATGCGATTCCACCTAAGACTTTCACCTAGTTTTGATATGTTATATCTTAAATTCAATTCATCATCATAACAATAAATAGGAATATATAAAGATTTAAGAATGGATTGTACCTTCTCAGACACTTTTTCATAAGCTTCCATATGTTCTCCTGCACTCTTCATAGAGAAACAAGAGTCATAGGAATTGCCATCAGAAGCTCCACCGCCATCGGAGTTGTAATTTGGACCCTCGGATCTAGAACTTGCAATTTTGACAATAAAGCATTTCCCACCTTTCTCACCTGTATACATGTTACTAACAAAACAAGCACCATGTGTAGGTTTACGATCCTCTTCGACTTCTGATCAGTAGACCATACTTTGATGTTGTCGCTATCACTGTAATCATTTTCCACTATCAAAGACTTTCCATGTATGTTCACCTTGTGAAGATCTTCAATATTATAAACATCGTCTTTCACCTTCTCCTTCTTTTCATTCTTCTTCCACAGAACACAATCTTTTGCAAAATAATTCTTGATGTTTCAGTAGTTACAGTCGTATCTGGAGTCTCCAAGTAATTTATCCTCCTTTTTATCTTTATCTTCTTGATAATTCTTAACTCCTTCACGTTGATACTTTTCATCATATAAATTTCCTCCTTTGTAGCCAATACCTCCACCACCAGTCATCACATTACCACTGCCTCTGAACTTTGAAATTTTCTTCTTAAAGAATTTATTTGGAATACTGACCATGAGAGCCTTTTCTTCACTAGTAAACTCATCATCTGTCACATCTAAGTCAAAAATATCAACAACTACCTTTTCCTTTGACTTCTTTCTCTTCGCAACAAGAGCCAAAGGACCTACACCTATATTTGACTTAACTCCTTCTGTGACTTCATCTTCGTGAGACTTCAAAATTCCAATACCTTGAAAAATCTTGTAAGACTTAAACTGCTCATGTATTTTAACATTTGATATAATTACGTTCGAATCAGGATGAGGACCCCGAAGGAATGTCACTTTCTTCTCGATTAAAGAATGCTCCAAGTCATAGTTTATCATTCAACTTAACATGTGGTTGTATCTCTCTGAAACCTAATCAATTGTTTCTCCACTCTTCCGTTTGAATAACCTAAATTCCAAAATCAAAGTCTTTTAAACAAAATGAATATGATCATCATTTCTTGAATAAAGTTCCTTAAACCTTTTCTAGATATCATTTACGGTTTTGCAAGAGCTCACAAATCTTAAAGTGTTAGGTGCGAGAGCAAAATGTATCTCTCTTTGGCCTTCAAATCATTTTCCAATTTTTCTTTCTCCTCTACAGTGAGATCAACATACTTCACTCTAAGTCATTCATAATCAGCCAAAGAGTAAACATGCTCCTTTGTTTAAGTACATTTGTGTTGACTAACAGTAAAGGACTTCCAAATATATGAACCATATTTTTCAATTCCTGTGATGTAGACTCTAAAATAAAGTACCCAAACCTGATAATCGTTTGGAAACAAGATAGGAATCATGATGTTTGAACCGATACTGTTAGGCAAGTTGAAAGATATGACATTTTTATCTCATTTAGACATGATTTCTAATTGAATAGAGAACAAAGAATCAAATTGATGAGTTTAAAATGAAAATTGTATCAAAACGAGTTGCAACATGCAGACTTTCAGATCAAAATGCATTTAAACTACAAGTGCGGAATTGATCTGAAAAAGGAACACAAAGAACAAAAACTCGATGAACTCAAAACGTAATCGAAGATTCAAAACATGCTCAATGATTTCCTTGCTTTAATACCACATTTAGGATCGAATAGATTCTAGGATATAGAAATCATGTTTGTAAACGAGAAATTTAAGGAATGCTAGCAAGTAAATATGATCTGGTTTTTCGATTAGAGAGTAAGAAGTTCGATTACATATTACAGTAAGAACCTCACAAAAGATACCCTCTCTATCTAACCAACATCCATTATATATGGTCACGACTTAGGGAGTTGGTTAGGAAATGACCAATCGGGTCATGATACATAAGCCAAGACATCCATTCAAACTAACTAACAAACAACTATGAAGCCTAGTGTAAATACTATGAAAATATAACATTTGTTGGATTAGTGTCTAAGTCCATAACTATTTTGGTATGTACTTGACCCGATTATGAGCATGGTTCTTTTGGGTTTCCTTCACCATAGCAATATGTAGGATGATTTAAGGAGAGAGAGGTTTAATTATGATTTATTAATATATTATAAGAATAATATATTAAAGGAGAAATCATACTGGTTAATTAATATTAGTCAAGAATTAATTAAGAATTAATTTTGTGGCTAAAAGAGATTAATTAAACTTAGGGGACTAGAATTGTAATTATAAGATAATTGCAATTAGGCTATGGATCACCTTGGAATAATGGGTTGGACAAATTCTATGGGGAAGCCCATTAGAAATCATCCAAGGCATGTTCCAGAAGGGGTCCATGGGCTGCTTAGGGCTTAAGCAGTCAAATTAGGGTTTCCTTGTTTGATAACCCTAATAGCCTAAGTATATAAGGAACCCCTGGGCACCAAAAACGTGGCTAACATTTCCTTTAGGGTTTCCATCCGTTTCTGGTGCCTCCCCTCTCTTCCCTCTTCATTCTTGTTGCTTAGTGGTGTTTGTGACTCCATTAGAGGTGCAACACTTGAGGCACTAAGCTTTCTGAAGCCAAGGATTGATTGTTATTGCTATATAACAATAAAAGGTTAGATCTAAACCCTATTTTATGTTAATATGATTATTTGTATGCTAGATTTAGGGTTTATGGCTTTGGATAATCAATTGCATGTTCATTAGACAAACTAGATCCAAAGCTATTAGGGTTTGCACGTACACCATAGGATTGATGTATTGCTCGAAACCCATCAGGGGTATTAGAGATTAGGGTTGTTTGTTAGTGAATTTAATGCTTGTTTGATCTGAAAATCGAAATTTGTGGCTGATTGTTTGATGAATTCGCCGAGTTGCTCTAAGAACGCGACGAGTAGCATGAACTCGACGAGTTCCATAGAGGACTCGACAAGTTGCATGTTTTGTTGCCGGGATTTTCGATTTTCTGGCCAGATTTTGATGGGGATAATTACCAAAACTCGTTTTTATTGCCTAAAATCGATTTTTTATGTTTGTAATGTTTATCCTTGTCAAAATTAATGGATTTGATTAAATATGGATAATATAGGATTATTATTTAAAAAATATTTAACCTAGTAATTTTGATAAAGTTTCAATTTACACCCTTTAGGTTTTATAGTTTAAATTTGAACTTAAAAGTTTTGCTTTGAAATTTAAATAAGTTAAACCCTAATCTTTTGAAAAGGTTTCAACACTTGTCCTCAAGTTTTGGAATTTAAATTTTTTGATTAAAAGGTTAATTTTTAAATATTTAAACTCTAAACCCTAAGTTGGAAAAAGTTTCAAAACTTGTCCTGAAGTTTTGGATCTTAAAATTTAATTAAAAGTCTTAATTGCAAATTTTAAATTCTAAAACCCTAGTAATTTGAAAAGTTCAAATCACATCCTTATGGTTTTATTAATTAATTAAAGTGTATAATTAAAAGAGATTTAATAAACCCATAAAGTTTTGGTTTACATTTAATTAAATTAAAAGTATAATTTACTCAATTAAACCACCTAGTATTTTAAAAGTGTAAGATACACCCTATATTATATATAACATTAAAATTCTAATATTATATATATGTATGAGTAAACAGTCAGTCTTACCGTTAGTAGGCCTCATTCACGAAGCTAGTCTATAAGGGGTGTTTAAGGAAATTGCCTATAAAATGGCGATTGAATGGGTATCCACTCTTACCCACCGCACTCTTGATTAGTGGAGGGTCATTAGCCGAACGGGTAGGATAGGACGAAACCTTCCATTATAAGTATAATTAAGTACAAAGTAACTACATGCTTTTTCAAATTCCCAAATCATAGTTACTTTAGGAAAATGTGAAATTGTGTGCTAATCCATGGAATGACACTTTGCACCCTTGCCGAGACGTTAGTGGAGCATGTGTGGTTAACCGGCACACTAATTTGGGTTTGGCATTGGTGGCGAAGGGTGGCTCGATGTTTGTTATAGATCAATGGAGCGTGTGTGGCTAACCGGAACATTGATTAGGTGATAGTAGCATTGAGTGCACCACATAGATTCGTATGCTTATTCACACCTTGTTTATGATCCTCGGCATCCCAGTCGCAAACTTGAAGGGCATAATCGAGATTAAACATGCCATTGAAAAGTTCAATGAATCTCAAAAGATCTAGGAGTTTCAATTCATTTAAAACTTAAACTTCATTTTCGTTTTTCATGGTGGAAATTGGTAAATTGTCATTTACCTACCTTCAAATATTCTACAACTAGATTACGGCATCCCTCTTCTAGGTTGTAGAGTATTGTATTGGATCCTAGCATTGATGTTCATTTTGGGTGTTACATCAAGGATTCTTATCAGCTGACTTGAATTTTCTCCCATTTTGTAGATGTCTGAATCTTACAATGGTCTTCTTAAATCCTTTGGAACAAGCTTTCCAAATGAAGATGACGTTCTAAGATACAATCAAAGAAATGAAAGTCATGCTTCACTTCCTCCACCACCTCCAATATTTCTCCCTGACCCACAAGTTCAAAGGCTTGAAAAGTTAAAGCTAACCCAAACCAAGATGGGAAACCTATATGTGCACACGTCTTAGAGATGAAGTCACACATTGACAGGTTAAGGATGTTGGGTGTCGAAATTTCAGGTGAGTTGGCTGTTGACTGGGTTCTTCAGTCACTTACTGAATCAAATAGTGAGTTCGTAAGAGAGTACTATATGATGGATCACAATGTGACCCTAATTGATCTCACTGGTTTCCTTGTAGCTGCTAAATCAGCAATGATTTGGCGTGCTGGTCAAGCAAATTTGTATGGTGAGAAAAACTCCCAAGATTCAATGGATACTAGCAACATTAGAAGTCCATAAAGGACTAAGCATGAGATTGTCCCATGTAATGTGCCAAGGGATTCAGTTTGCTTTTATTGCCAAGAGAAGGGGCATTAGAGACGAAGCTGCCTTGTTTACCTGAGAGATCTAAGAGATGGGAGAGTCACGACTCACGGCTCTACTTCAGGTAAAATCCATTAAGTAACTTTATAAGTTCCTATTTTTGATTCTTAATACATGATGTGATAAGATTACATTTTGATGTTTTGCATGATCGAAGAAAAGAAAGGAAGCTTAAGGAAGAAGCGTGTTGAATCTGATCACGAAGAAATGGATTTCGATTGCATGGATTCAAAGATCGGATTTTTGAGCTGCTACTCTTGAGTTAGGGTAGATTGCTAAGAAATATGTAATAACATAGTTTTTCGGTTGAATTGCATTGTAAGGACAAGTTTTTCCGCAGTATAATATATTTTGATCTTATTTATTTATCCTTGCAATCGCATGTATGAAAATTTGATGTTTTGAAGGTTTCTATTATTAGCAATAATGGATTTGATTCTTAATTATGTTATTTATGGAAATGTCGAGAATTTGCCAAATAGGGAGAGTTTCTCATCGCCCAAGTTTCAATTGGACAGAAACTTGGAATCATACAACTTGGTTGTGTGATGAATGAGAAACTTTATAATTAGAAATTCAAGACTAATTCATTAACAAAGAGTCAAGTGAAGGACTAGGAGATCGAGTTCACAATGTTGTGCATCAATCAAGTCCACCACCAGAGTGATAAAGATATTCGTCATGATTTACTAAAGTTCAGTAAATATGATTATACTTATAAGATTAAGTGTAACTCTGAGTTAATTCAAAAGGTTTCAATGAATGGCAGAACGACTAAGAAGAATCTAGTAGGCAGAAAGATAAAAGTTTCTCTATTCTAAGAAGAAGGGAGAGTAACTTTTATTGTGTTTTATGATAGGTGTTAATGATTAAGAACCATGTCTCAATTGATCCTCTAAGTGAGTCTTAGTGCATTTGTATGTCTAAGAAGAGGAATCGAGAATTGTGGAAATGGTTAAATCAAGAAGTCGATCATACTTCATTCCGATATCAAGTCTTAGAGTTATACTCAAAGATTGTGAATTGAGTGACAAGTCTTAAGAAGGTTTATAACACTCAACAAATGTGGAATTTGGAAAAGTTTTCTTATTCTTGCACATTTGAAATTGGGAAGTTGTGTTGTCTTGGATAAGACAAAGACCAACTAGGACCAATTATGTGAAGTGTCTTGTCTTGATAAGAACTACACTAACTCTTGAATAATTGTTTTGTCTAGAAAAGTTTTCTAACAAGAGAATCATATATGTCAAGAGGTCAGTGGGAGTTTTAATGATCTTGAAAAAGTTTCAAGAACAAATCAAGAATAAACCTTATCGATCATCACTAGCACACGACTTGAGGTTTACAACCTATCGTGTTGACATTATTTTGTTTCTGTGCCATTCCAATTGAGTTAATTATGTACGTGAGTTCGATGAGTTCTCATTTGAATGCATAAAGACAAAGGGCCTTAATCGATGGAAAGTACATTGATATGTAGGGATAAGTTGCTAAACTACTTGGAAGACATGGTGGGCACTCGTGTGACCATAAGGCAAGAAATCAAAATCAAGAAGGTTCAGTCCATATGAGTTTGCATTTTTCACAAACTTGGTTTTGGAAAATTCACATGGATAGGAACTCATACACCATAAAATCTAAGTGTCATAAGATTCCATCCTTCATGAAAAATGACTGTGAGAAAATGCTTTCACTAAGAGAGATTTTAAGAAGATAGCAATTGTGAGAATTGTATTCTCAAATTCGATTATGGTTACGGCATCCCTTTCCATAGTTCGAATTGTGAGATTTGGCAATTCGTCTAACATTTGGGACTTATTGATATAAGTTATGAATTGTTTAGACACACATATGAGCTATCTAAGGCAAAGGTGTATAAGTTTAATAAGCTTAGATAAAAGGCTTATTGAAGCATCTGGTATTAGAAATATGAATTTCAGAAATTAAATAGGCATTGTTTTCTGGAAGTTCAGCTGTTTTCTAAATACATGTCAAAGCTAGTGGGAGCATAAGTGTTATGCTTATATGATAATAATCATCATGATAGTGGGAGCATAACTTTTATGCTTGTATGATTATTATGGCAAGTATTGCAAGTTAGCAATATTAATTATAGAAAACAAAGATTCAATTTGCAAAGTTGCATGGGTTGAAAAGTTGTTTTGCTATAATTAAGGGAGAGAATATTATACTTTGTGTCAAAATATAAAGCTTAGATTGAGAAATTTTAATAAATTTAGTCAAAGAATACATAGTGGGCTCTTAAATTTCGATTATGCTTACGGCATCCCTCTTCATAGTTCGAATTGTGAGAACGTGACACATAAAATACTATGGCAGCAGATTGATAAAGTATCATATCTTTATGTAAGTCATTATGCATCGTGTCCCATACGCTTCATGTATAGGGTCGATTGCAAATGCTATAATACTTGACCATTGTAAAATTTTCCAAATGTCTAGCGCATTGAGAGGGAAAAAGGACTAGAATCGGTTTGACTAAAATAATTATACAACTATCAAAGGACAATCCAAAGTTCGCTGAGGATTGGTCGCTTGTGAGTAGTTGGAAGTATGATATTGGATGGACCATATCGACATTATTATGAATAGATAAGATTCTATTAAGAATGAGTTGTCATATGGAAAATATGGAAATGTTTCCATATTGGGAGTTGGATATTGAGAGTCTATGTCTAGATTAGAAAATTTTATGCAAAAAAGGATGTTCAAAGGAATGTACTTTGAATGTGAGACTTCACGTCTATGGAATTGTCTTGTAATAATTTCCGATAAATTACTTTGTAATTTCATTGGCTAAGTCTTGGTGACTTTTGTGCTATGATTTTGCGAAAGGATCGTTTCATAAAATGTTAGAATATAGCATATCCAAGAACCTTGTGTTCTAACACTAATGATAAGGATTGGGAATTGTGAAATGAGCATCATTGGAAAAGTTTTTCATTTGATCTATTTCACAAAGTAAGGACCATAGGAAACATAGTGTGCATGCTTTGTGCATGGGACAACTATTGTTGTAATTTGAGTAATAAGTTAATTTTTTGAAACAGTAAACGATGAATAATGAGTAACCAATATGATGTTAAAACAAAAGTGTTTTATTTACTCCCACAAGTTTGGGGCCATATAGGATTAAGTATTATTGTTGTGTTTCAGTTTGCATGTTTTGACTTCCGGAATAACTGGGTTATTCGAACCTCCACAGTCGGTCATACGTTGGAAGTAGATATGAAGGAACACTATCATGAAGAGTTTGTAAATTGTCTGAAGAGTTTGGACATGGAACAAGTTTGCTGCAGAGTTCATGAGTGCTTTAATAAGATTAGAGTATTGGATTAAACCCACGCTCACAAGAATCACTTCATGGATTTCATCACGAGTGCTTGTGAGTCGATAATATTGTATATTCTTGAAACCGATACGTGTGAGTTGTTCTTGTTGGTCAGTTGCACATTGATAATAAGAAAACGCACCAGTAACTTGGTGTTATAAAACTTATTGTTGTGTGTGATTCAATCAGTGAATGCAAGCGAGCATTTGAGTCGAAGTTTATCCATTCCTTTTACCCAAAGTGGGATAAAATCGATATATATGGGCCCCTCGATGATTTAGTGATGACACCTAAGCACTTGGCCAAGCCGAGACTAAGTTGATGTGTTCAATTATAGTCTATTGTCAGTCGTCATAAATCGGAAGTCGGGAAACAGTATAGAGAGAATGATTGAAATTCATGTCTTGTGTCTATGCGATATCTTGAGAATGGAGGAATATATGATCCCTTATCTAAAGGACACGTGTATCTAATAAGATCAGAGTTGACAATGGCTTTTGAAAGCTACGATTGTTGATCAGGTTCTGAAGTTATGCAAAATAGTTATTAGACTTATCCAAGTGGGAGACTATTGGATTAGTGTGTAAGTCCATAACTATTTTGGTATGTACTTGACCCAATTATGAGCATGGTCCTTTTGAGTTGCCTTCACCATAGCAATATGTAGGATGACTTAAGGAGAGAGAGGTTTAATTATGATTTATTAATATATTATACGAATAATATATTAAAGGAGAAATCATAATGGTTAAATAATATTAGTCAAGAATTAATTAAGAATTAATTTTGTGGCTAAAAGAGATTAATTAAACTTAGGGGACTAGAATTGTAATTATAAGATAATTACAATTGGGCTATAGATCACCTTGGAATAATGGGTTGGACGAATTCTATGGGGAATCCCATTAGAAATCATCCAAGGCATATTCCAGAAGGGATCCATGGGTTGTTTAGGGCTTAAGTAGTCAATTTAGGGTTTCTTTGTTTGATAACCCTAATAGCCTAAGTATATAATGAACCCTTGGGCACCAAAAACGTGGCTAACACTTCCTTTAGGGTTTCTAGCCGTTTTCGGTGCATCCCCTCTCTTCCCTCTTCATTCTTGTTGCTTAGTGGTGTTTGTGACTCCATTAGAGGTGCAACACTTGAGGAACTAAGCTATCTGAAGCCAAGGATTGATTGTTATTGCTATATAACAATAAAAGGTTAGATCTAAACCCTATTTTAAGTTAATATGATCGATTTAATGCTAGATCTAGGGTTTATGTCTTTGGATAATCAACTGCATGTTCATTAGACAAACTAGATCCAAAGCTATTAGGGTTTGCATGTACACCATAGGATTGATGTATTGCTCGAAACCCATCAACATTCACATTCGTAATAACAATGAAGACTTAAGATATAAAATATGAAACTTTTCGCATAAAGACTCAAACACAACACCTAAGAACTCCGAGACCTAACACAAATTACTACACACAACCATTACTAATCTTTCAAATCATATATACTCATGTTCGAATGAGTACATATCACTCACCTTCTGAGATTTTCCTTCTAGGATTTCTCTTATGCAAGTGCCTACACTAGCACATTCTAAAATTTTCCTATGTCACTAGGAATTCTCACCCACCCTACTATCAGTTGCGGAAGAAACTTCTACCAATGTTAACAAACTATATTATGAATACAATTACACGCAACAAAAATTAAACAATATTTTGATTGAAAGATCTTGAACTACAACGGTTGGACTTAAAAAAGAGCAGCGTAATAGGGCAAAATTGAGCATTCTAAAACTATTTAATCTTTGTAGCATGCAACCTAACATATTCTCTTAATATTTAGTTAATATCGATATAGGTATCATATAGCACAAAGAAAGAAACATTCGAGCAGTAAATCCATCAAGTAATAATGAATCCAAAAGATCATGTCATCCTAACATGCAATCCTGAAAGATCATTAGCCTATACACTAGCATACTTTCCAACAGTTCACATAACATGCATAAAAAGGCATATCTCCTAAGTAAACATTCTAGCATGCAACCTGGAGCATATCCTTAGCCTAAATTCTAACTTGTAATTCATACTACAGCATCAATAACATATCAAACATGTATGAATATTTTAGGAATCACTTACTTGAGCTCTGACTGATTTCATGCATCACATCCTTTTTCTTTTAGAAAAACATTTTCTAAAAGGATTTTCTCAATCCTCAGTTTGAGTTCAAGCACATCCTGTGTAAGCCCAAATCCCTCAAACCAAGGCTCTAATACCAACTTGTAACGTCCCCAAAATACAGAGTGAATATTCATTTTTAAAACAGAGAAAACCATACCATTAAATCATGAAGAGTAACATTAAGTTATTTTGATAACATAAATCAAAGTAATAAACTCATCAGTTCGGAACATATCAAAATCATAATAGAAGATGAGATCAAATCACAAAGAGCTCTTCCCATACTACCAAAAAGACCTGAAACATTTAAACTTAAAACTGTAACAACAAAACTTAGTAAGTTCCCCAAAATACCACATAACAAAATAGGCCCGCTCAACGTGTCTCACCCAACATGCATATAAACGGGCATCGCCCAATACATAAACAGGCCTCTTCCAATGGGTCTCACCCAACGAACCTCGCCCACATAACATCCATGCAAGAGTCACAAAGACAAAAGCACATAATTGATGGGTTTTATACATAGCACACAATCATATGTGTGCATGCAACCCTAATTTAAGGATCTATGTTTTTCACTATTAGACATACAAGCATTGAACATAAAAACTAGAAAACCCTAGGAGGCACATGTAATTTTTGAAATTAACATATAATTAGGGTTAGGATACATACCTTGATTGTTATATTGTAATAACAATCAAATCCTTGAAGATCTTGAACTTTGGTAGCAAGCGTCACAAGTGTCGCGCCTCTAATGGCTCACAAACAAACCTAGCAACCAAGGATTACTATGGAGAGAGAAGGGAAGTGTAAAATTTGGCTCTAAGCCTCTCTTGGAGTGCCTTAGACGAAATCCAACCCTATAGGGGTTTATATAGGTGATAAGGAAGGTTTAGGATAAGGTAGGTGTGTCTTAGATAACCCTAATCCCTTAACTTCCTCCCTAAGGCTTCCAAGGCACCCTTAGAGCCCAAGGAAACCCTAAGACACTCTAGATTTCGTTCCCCACCTCTAAGGGAGGTTCTAGAATGCTTCAATGCTCAACTTTTGAACATCGTCACCTTTAGTCCCTGCAGTTTCAATTAATTCCTTTAATCCTAAAATTAATTCCAAATTAATTCCTGATTACATATTAATTAAACAATATGATTTCTAATCAATATATTATATCCATAATACATTAATAAATCATTTGAAGGCAACCCAAAATGACATTGCTATTATCAATTCAAGTACATACCAAATATAGTTATACGCTTAGACACCTAATCCAACAGTCTCCCACTTGGATAAGTCTAATAACTATAGTTGCAATAATAACTTCTAAATTGACTAGCAAATTTTAGCTACCAAAAGCGGATGTCGAACTCAGATCTTCTTAGTGACGTGTCCTTTAGATAAGGGATCATATATTCCTTCATTCTAGATATCGTATAGACATGAGACATGGATTTTGATCATTCTCTCAGTCTATGTTTTGTTTCCCGATTTCCGATTTATGACGACCATGACTGATTGAACAAATCAAATCAATCTTGGCTTGGCCAATCACTTTAGGGTGTCATCACTAAATCATAGAGGGGCCCATAGATATCGTTTTTATCCCACTTTGGGTAAAAGGAATGGATAAACTTCGACTGAAATGCTCGCTTGCACCTACTGATCGAATCACACACAACAATAAGTTTTATAACACCAAGTTCCTGGTGCGTTTACTTATTATCAATGTGAAACTGACCAGAAAATAACAACTCACACGTCTCTTTTTCAAGAATATACAATGTTATCGTCTCACTAATCACCTGTGATAAATCCATGAAGTGATTTAAGTGAGCGTGGGTTTAATCCAATACTCTAATCTTATCAAAGCACTCATGAACTCTGCAGCAAACTTGCGCTATGCCTAAATAGTTTAGACAATCTATATACAGATTCATGATAGTCTTCCTTCATACCTACTTCCAACGTATGATCGACTGTGGAGGTTCGAATAACCCGGTTATTCTAGAAGTCAAAACATGCAAAGAGAAACACAATGATAATACTTAATCCTATATGACCCTAAACTTGTGAGTATAAATAAAACACCTTTATTTAATCACCATATTAATTACTCATTATTCATTCTTTAATGTTTCAGATAATCAACTTTATACTTGAATTATAACCATAGTTGTCCCATGCTCCAAGCATGCACACTTTGGTTTTTTATGGTCCATACTTTGTGAAATAGATCAATTGAAAAACTTTTCCAATGAAACTAATTTCACAATCCCCAATCCTCATCATTAGTGTAAGATTAACAAATTCTTACCACTTTTAGAATATGTCAGATTCTAACATTTTATGCAATGATCCTTTCGTAATGTCACAGCACAAAGTCACCAAGACTTAGCCAATGAAATTACAAAGTATTCTATCAGAAATTGTTGTAAAACAATTCTTTAGATGTGATGTCTCTCACTCAAAGTACATTCCTTTGAACATCCTTTTTGCATAAAATTTTCTGATCTAGACATAAATTCTTAATTTCCAACTCCTAATTATGGAAACATTTCCATATTTGCCATATGACAGCTCATTCTAAATAGAATCTTATCTGTAATGTCGATATGGTTCATCCAATACTATACTTCCAACTACTCACAAGTGACCAATCCTCAGCGAACTTTGGATCGTCCTTTGATAGTTGTTTAATTATTTTAGTCAAAACCGGTTCTAGTCCATTTTCCCTCTTAATGCCCTAGGCATTTGGAAAATTTTAGAACAGTTAAATATTATAGCATATGCAATCGATCCTATACTAGAAGCGTATGGGACACGATGCATAATGTCTCTCATAAAGACATGATACTTTATCAGTCTTCTGCTATAACATTTTATGTGCCAAGTTCTCACAATTCGAACTATGAAGAGGGATGTCGTACTCATAATCGAATTTTGAGAATGCACTATGTATCTTTGACTAAATTTTATTAAAATTTCTTGATCTAAGCTTTTATATTTTGAAACGAAGTATAATATTCTCTCCCTTAATTATAAAAACAACTTTTCAACCCCTACAACTTTGCAAAGTGAATCTTTGTTTTCTATAATTAATATTTCTAACTTGCAATACTTAAAATAATAATCATGCTCCCACTAACATGATGATCATCTCATCACTAGCATAACACTTATGCTCCCACTAGCTTTCACATGTATTCAGAAAATAGTTGAACTTCCAGAAAACAATGCTTATTAAATTTCTTAAGTTCATATTTCTAATACCTGATGCTTTGATAAGCCTTTATCTAAGCTTCTTAATCTCATACACCTTTCCTTAAATATCTTACATGTGTGTCTAAACTAATTCAGAACTTATATCAATAAGTCCTAAATATCCAGACTAATTGCCGAATCTATATATATATATATATATATATATATATATATATATATATATATATATATATAATATTAGACTTTTAATGTTACATATAGTATAAGGGTGTATTTTATACTTTTAAAATACTAGGGTTTTAATCATATTTAGCTTTTTCGAAAATTAAAACTTTTTAATTTTAAACTCTTAAATATTAAAATATTGATTTAATAATTATCCAAAATTAAACAATTAATTTAAAATTATTAAATCTTGTAGGATTGTCTATTAAAGTAAACAATTAACTTAATCTAATCTCATATCTCCTAAGATTTGAAACTTTTATGGAATGGGATAATTCATAAGATCTTTAATTATCTATTTAAGGAATCAAGGATAATTATAAGATACGGCATTATCCAAATCCCTAAAATTTGGAAATCCTATCTAGGGGACAAGGCAAATTTCAAAATTCTAGGGTTAGACAACCCTAAAATCGAAATCTTAGGGCCAAAGGAAAGGGTTTAGGAAACCCTACCAAAAATTCGAAATCTAGGGTTTAGAAACCCTAATTTCAAAAATCAAGTCTCCAGGGTTTATTAGCCATAAACCCTAATTGTCATATTCATATATATGTATCAAATCTAATTGAAAACAAAAATCTAAGGCTCTGATACCACTGATGGGTTTTATACATAGCAAACAATCCTATGTGTGCATGCAACCCTCATTTGAGGATCTATGTTTTCACTATTAGACATACAAGCATTGAACACAAAAACTAGAAAACCCTAGGAGGCACATGTAATTTTTGAAATTAACATATAATTAGGTTTAGGATACATACCTTGATTGTTATATTGTAATAACAATCAAATCCTTGAAGATATTGTACTTTGGTAGCAAGCGCCATAAGTATCGTGCCTCTAATGGCTCACAAACAAACCTAGCAACCAAGGATTAATATGGAGAGAGAAGGGAAGTGTAAAATTCGGATTTAAGCCTCTCTTGGAGTGCCTTAGACAAAATCCAACCCTGTAGGGGTTTATATAGGTGATAAGGAATGTTTAGGATAAAGCAGGTGTATCTTAGATAACCCTAATCCCTTAACTTCCTCCCTAAGGCTTCTAAGGCACCCTTAGAGCCCAAGGAAACCCTAGGACACTCTAGATTTCGTTCCCCGCCTCTAAGGGAGGTTCTAGAATGCTTCAATGCTCAACTTTTGAACATTGTCACCTTTAGTCCCTACAGTTTCAATTAATTCCTTTAATCCTAAAATTAATTCCAAATTAATTTCTAATTAAATATTAATTGAAAATATGATTTTTAATCAATATATTATATCCATAATACATTAATAAATCATTTATCTTGATTTCAAATTAATTTATTAACCAAGAAATAAATTCATAAATCATTCTTCTCTCTCCAACAATTATCATATTCTATTGTCAGGTTTGAAGGCAACCTAAAAGGACATTTCTACTATCAATTCAAGTACATACCAAATATAGTTATGGGCTTAGATACCTAATCCAACAATAATGACACTTAGTTTCATATAGTATAATAAGAAGACTCACCTAACAGGTAAAGCAAACAGTCACCACAACTTATAGGAAAAGACAAGTTTGGTTTTGATAACCAATGATGATACCATATGGATGATGGATTTAACACAAAATAACATCCTATGTGCTCATGAAAACCCTAATGCTTGGATCTAGGCTTCTCTATTTTACATGCAATTCATCCAAGACTTGCAAACCCTTGATCTAGTGTATATAATTCGAAATTGACATAAGAAAAGATATCTAGATGATTGCCTCCTCTTGAAAGCTTGAATCTTCTTTCCCTTGGAGCTTAGAGTCACAAATGTCACTCCTCTAATTGATTACAAACACCACAAGAAAGAGGATGATCTAGGAGAGAGGTTGGAAGCTCTTGAAGTCGGCTCTGGTACTCTTAGAAGTAGGGTTAGCCTATTTCTGAAGCCTTAGGGGTCTATTTATACTTGTATTACTAGGGTTTCAATCAAAACCCTAATTGGATAGCTTAGGCCTTAAGCAGTCCAAAGAACCTTCCAAAATAAAGGCCTTAGACGAAATTAGATGGGCTCCCACTCTAATTTTCGTCCACCCCTTAAATCTAAAAGGATTCTCAGCCCAAATCAACTATCACACAATTGACGGTTCCAGTCTTCTTTATTTAATAAATGTCTTTTAGCCACAAAATTAATTCTTAATTAATTCTTGTCCAATATTAATTAAACTATATGATTTCTCCTTTAATATATTATTCATATAACATATTAATAAATCATAATAAACACTTTATTCATAAATCATCCTATCATGTTGCTCTGGTGAAGGCAACTCAAAAGGACCATGCAGAACCGGGTCAAATACTTACCAAATATAGTTACGGGGTTAGACATTAATCCAACAGTCCCCCACTTGAATAAGTCTAGTAACTACAAATGTAAATACAATCCAATTAGCAATTGTAGCTCTCAAAGATGCTGTCGAACTTTGATCTTATCAGTAACCTGTCCTTTAGATAAGGGATCATAGGTTCCTCTGTTCTAGATATCGTGCGGACAATTACATGGAACATAGTCATACTTATTGTTCAGCAGTTTGTTTCTCGATCTCAGATTCGTTTGACATAGAACTTAATTGAACACATCAATTCAATCCTGATCGGTCCCGACACATAAGTCAAACCAAATCATCGAGGGGCCTTGATATCGCTTTTACCCTCTTAGGATAAAAGGAACAGATAAAATTTGATTTATATGCATTCACTATCCACAAATCAAATCATACACAAGATTGTGTTTTATAACATCAAGTTACTGATTCGTTTCCGCATTATCAACGCACAACCAATTAGCAAATAATAAACCATATATCTAGGTTTAAGACCATATGATATTATCATCTTGCGATCACTCGTGATAAATTCCATGAAGTGATCCCAACAAGCGTGGGTTTATTCCAATGCTAAAATCAAGTTCATAAGCACTCATGAACATTGTAGCAAACTTTTTCTATGTCTAATACACTTTAGACAATCAATACAAAAATTCATAACAGTCTTCATTCATACCTACTTCCAACATATTAATGATTGTGGACTGTTCGAATAATCTTATTATTCAGGAAGTCAAAACATGCAAAGTGAAACAATAGGTAATCAATTAACATAAGACAATAACGTTACTCATAAATAATACCCATTTATTTAATCAATGAATGCTTATTACAATTTATCTTTTACACGTTTCTAAATTATCTAATCTAAATTAATATTGTCCTTCAGCTCAATGCTCCTAGCGTGCTGCAAGTGCTTAACCCTACTCAGTCCCTTCATAAGCGGATCTGATGGGTTATCCCCCTACGATACCCTCTTCACTACGAGGAGTCCATCTTCCTCCCGATGTCGAATAAAGTGATATTTTTTCGATATGTTGAGATCTGCCATGATCCCTCAGTTCCTTGGTCAAGGAAACCGCTCCTTCATTATCATAGAAAATTTCCATAGGCTCCTGTATGGCTGGCACAACTCCAAGGTCTCCAATGAAGTTCTTCAACCATATTGCCTCCTTTGATGCTTCGCTCGCTGCAATATACTCTGATTCGTACGTTCAATCAGCTATGGTCTCATGCATGGAACTTTTCCAAGTCATTGCTCCTTTATTAAGGGTAAAGACTCAGCCCGACTGCAAACGGTAGTTGTCCCTGTCGGTCTGAAAACTGGCATCACTGTACCCTCACACCCTTAAGTCATCACTCCCACCAAGGACTAGAAATCATTCCTTGGTCCTATGAAGGTATTTAATAATATTCTTGATTGCGGTCCAATGCGCTTTGCCAGGGTTCCCTTGATATCTGTTGACCATACTCAAAGCGAATGCCACATCAGGGTAGTACAAGTCATATCATACATAATCGAGCCAACTGCGGAAGCGTACGGTACTCGGCTCATTTCTGCTATCTCGACTTCGGTACTCGGGCTTTGAGTCTTACTCAACTTGGCATTTCCTTGTATCGGTAATTCTCCCTTCTTTGAGTTTTCCATACTAAAACGTTTTAGTACCTTCTCTAAGTAAGTATTCTGACTAAGTCCAATTAGTCTCTTACTTCTTTTTCTCACTATCCTTATTCCAAATATATAGGCAACTTCTTCGAGGTCCTTCATAGCGAAGCACTTCCCGAGCCAGGACTTAACTTCCTGCAGCGTCGGGATGTCGTTTTCTATGAGTAGTATGTCATCGACATACAATACAAGGAAGCTTACTATACTCCCACTGGCTTTGACATATACACATGATTCATCCTCGCTTCGTAGAAAACAAAACTCTTTGACTTTCTCATCGAAAAAATATTCCATTTGTGAGACGCTTGTTTCAGTCCATATATGGACTTCTCAAGCTTGCACACTCTATCAGGAAGCTTCACATCGACAAAACCCTCTGGCTGAGCCATGTAAACATCCTCAGCCAACTTTCCATTACAGAAAAGTGGTTTTGACATCCATCAGCCATATTTCATAGTCATGAAATGCAACAATGGCGAGCATCACCCTAATAGATTTTATCTTCGCAACTGGTGAGAAGGTTTCGTCATAGTCAACTCCGGGAGTTTGAGTGAAACCCTTCACGACCAATCGCGCCTTATAAGTGTGCACATTCCCATCCATGTCGGTCTTCTTCTTGAAGATCCATTTGCACCCAAACGTCTTACGACCTGGTACATTGTCAACCAAATTTCAAACTAGGTTGTTATACATGGACTAAATCTCGCTGTCTATCGCCTCTTTCAACTTTGCAGACTTTGGGCCTGCCATGGCTTCCTTATAGCTGTTAGGTTCGTCCAAAGTCACTAGTATACTATCACTAATGAACGTATCCCCTTCTGTAGTAATATGAAAACCATAGAAGTGGGGTTGAACCCTAACTCTTTCAAAACGTCTAAGAGGTAAGGACTCGTCAATCGGTTCAACCGGAGTTTCCTCCTTGGGTTGAGTGTCAGCATTAAAGGTTCCTTCATCGCTCGAATCTTGAATCTCTTCAAGATCGATTTGCCTCCCACTGTCCCCTTGGCTTATGAGTTATCGTTCTCGAAAAACCCCTCTCCTCGCGACAAAGACAACATTGTCACTCGGTCTATAGAAGAGATATCCAAAGGACTTCTACGGGTAGCCGATGAAAATACACCGCTCACTACAAGGTGCAAGCTTGTCATGAGTCTCTCGTCTTACAAAATCCTCGCAACCCCAAACCTTGATATATGACAACGAGGGAGCTTTACCTGTCCACATTTCTTGAGGTGTTTTGGCAACCTTTTTTGTAGGGACTAAGTTAATGATATAGGCGCCAGTCTCTAAGGCATACCCCCAGAATGAGATAGGTAGTGAAGCACGACTCATCATGGAACAAACCATGTCTAGCAAGGTTCTATTAAGCCTCTCAGCCAAACCATTCAAATTCGGTGTCCTAGGTGGCTTCAATTGCGAAATGATTCCACATTCCTTGAGGTAGTCGTGGAATTCAAGACTTAGGTACTCTCCACCTCGATCGGATCGAAGCATCTTGATTTTCCTGCCCAATTGATTCTCCACTTCTTGTTTAAACTCTTTGAACTTTTCAAAGGTTTCTAACTTGTGCCTAATTGAGTAAATATACCCATATCTGCTATAATCATTAGTCAAAAATGATTGTGGCAATTATCCTTAAGCAAGACAAAAAGAAATACCGAAAATCCCTCTATCTGACACTCCGACTCGCCGTGTCCCCTTATGGACTCATCGAGTTCATCCTACACGTCGAGCCCACATTGGGACTAGCCGAGTCCTCCAGGCAGAGGACCCAAAAACTTGATTTTCAAGCAAGACTGAAACACAAAGAATCAAATAAAATAGAATTCAATCAAGGCTCTGATACCACTAGTTTGACACAAAATAACATCCTATGTGCTCATGCAAACCCTAATGCTTGGATCTAGGCTTCTCTGTTGTACATGCAATTCATCCAAGACTTGCAAACCCTAGATCTAGTGTATATAATTTGAAATTAACATAACAAAACATATCTAAATTATTAACTCTTCTTGAAAGCTTGAATCTTCTTGTCCTTGGAGCTTAGAGTCACAAATGTCACTCCTCTAATGGCTTACAAACACCACAAGCAAGAGGATGATCTTGGAGAGAGGTTGGAAGCTCTTGAAGTCGGCTCTGGTACTCTTAGAAGTAGGGTTAGCCAATTTCTGAAGCCTTAGGGGTCTATTTATACTTGTGTTGCAAGGGTTTCAATCAAAACCCTAATTGGATAGCTTAGGCCTTAAGCAGTCCAAAGAACCTTCCAGAATAAAGGCCTTAGACGAAATTAGATGGGCTCCCACTCTAATTTTCGTCCACCCCTTAAATCCAAAAGGATTCTCAACCCAAATCAACTATCACACAATTGACAATTCAAGTCCCCTTTATTTAATTAATCTCTTTTAGCCACAGAATTAATTCTTAATTAATTCTTGTCCAATATTAATTAAACTATATGATTTCTCCTTTAATATATTATTCATATAACATATTAATAAATCATAATAACCTCTTTATTCATAAATCATCCTATTATGTTGCTCTAGTGAAGGAAACCCAAAAGGACCATGCACAACCGGGTCTAATACTTACCAAATATAGTTACGGGCTTAGACACTAATCCAACAATGGATACCATTAAGGATGAGCGAGGTGCGGTTCGGTTCGGTTATTGGCCAAAACCTCACCACTAACTGCAAATGTGGTTAATCCATTTTTGAAACCACTTGGTGCGGTTATTTTTACGGTGCGGTTAGGCGATTAGTTTTTTCGGTGTGGTTTTGTTTTTTTGTGTTTCGGTTATTAACTGCATGGATTTGTGTCACACCCCCAAACCGGAACGGTGGAAACATTCGGGGTTGGAGGACGTCATGTTTAGTATCACAACACATGCATCACAATAATCAAATTAACAAACAACCATTGCATTAATATTACAGTGTTTACAAAGTATGTGATTCACAAAAGATTGACTCCAAAAGTAAATAACAAAACAAGACATGAAGCTACTATATTCCATCTTCTGAATCCCAGTGCGCTTACATGTCTACTAGTTTCCTGAGAATACAAGTTATTTTGAAAGAGTAGATCAGCATTTAAGCTGGTGAGTTCATAAGTATTTAAGTGATGAAAAGTAAGTTCTTTAGAAAATTTCGCATGTTCCTCCAGAAAATCTTATATTTTCTGATGCGATGAATGATAAGTAAAAATGACTCCACAATCCCTTCTATGAGTGCTAAATGGATACAAGTTATATACAATCCTGAGTAAACATACAATCGGTTGTGTGAATCTGCCCTAAGCCCACAACCAAACAAGGAACAGGAAATGAGGCAGAAGACACACATCCCATTGTTTGTTAGATCTTCATTGTATACAACCCTAGCATATTCATTTGGTACTTACGGAGTTAACTGTAATAGTTCTTTGTATTTGATGAAAACATTTTTTAAGAAAATCATATATTTCCTTTAGTAAAAATGGTAACCACAATAGTTCCTTCTATAATCACTTAGTTTATACTAGCTATATATAATCTAATATCGAACAGACAATTAAATGGGTGAATCTGCCCTAAGCCCACAACCAAACAAGGAACAAGAAGTAACGCGGAAAGCACACATCCAACTGCCTATCATATATTAATTATACATAACCCTGATGTATAAACTAAGGTATTGTAGAATTAACCATTAAAGGTCCTTTAAGTTGTATTGGTTTAATAAAATGAATTAAACCTTTTACTAATAAGTTTCTAGTTTAGCCTACTAAATGTTCTATCTAAAAAGTACGTTTTTGTATTAGAAAACAGTATATTGAATTTGTATGCTATGACCTGACCCATACCTGTTACTCCCTATGATTACTAGGTGTATACAGGATATATATATATATATATATATATATATATATATATATATATATATATATATATATATATAGAGAGAGAGAGAGAGAGAGAGACAGACAGAGCTAAGATCGAATAGAGAGTAGACTGTATGAATCTGCTCTAAGCCCACAACCAAACAAGGAACAGGAAATGAAGCGGAAAGCACACATCCTACTATCTGTCGGACCCGATTAATATATATCCCATATGTATCTACCGAGGAATCATAAAGTTAGCATTGTAGGCCCCCTTCTAACTGAATGTACTAACACTCGACTGTTCTGTTTGTCTTTTGTAATGATGTATATTTTCCCAAGTTTAAGACTATCTTTACTAGAAAATAGTTTGCATTACCTTTTATGTGAGAAGATCACTATATAAATGTAATGGGAAAAATGAAAGTATTCAGTAATATTGTATAAAGTAACTAATGAAGCACTAACTACCTTAAAACCAGTTTGTTAATTAAGGTTAAAATGTGATGTGGTTATAACCATACTGATTGACTAGTGTTTAACACGATGACCTACTGGCGTCGAAACTGGTGTGAAATTTGTCACCCGTAGACCTGCAAGTCCCACAGTAGCTAGCAGCAAGGTGTGGGGTGTCAATCCCGTATAGATCTATACACAAACTCGCGCTCTTCCTCCAGGAGACTCTAGTTACAAAAGGCGACATAACAAGTACATTGATATGTCATGAAGTAGTGGTTTTACATTCTTGTTATCATATGTTCCTTCCTGTTCTTGTTATAGTATGTTCTGAACCCCTACACTATACCTATTATAGTTTACTAGTATGTTTGTTTTGAACTATCCCTGATTTGTAGAAAAGACTCGATTATCAACTGAGTTATGCTTGTACTCTAAAAATGGAGTTTTATAAACAACAATGTAACATCTTTTTAAAAGAGTTTTTGAATAAATAGATCACTAACAAAAGCATAAGAAATCATTTAATGTATTGGTTATTACAGGTAAAAATTAACACAATACTATTGTGTTCAACTTGTATCCCCCCCCCCCCCCCACCCTTAAAAGCATTTAAAACATTTAAAAGATTGATTATAGGGGTATTAGCTCATTAGAATGACCCTTAACAAGGCTAAAAGGAAATAGAATTAAGTCTGACTTTTGGTTGATTGGATTGACTTTATAAGATAGAAATTTACAGGTTGCCACAATTTGGTGTGGTTATTTTGTGTGGTTTTTAACCGCAGTTTAGAGTTCAAATGGTATTAAGAGTTCAAACATATTACTTGTAATAATAAAAAAACAATAAGGTATAAGACAATTAACTTAAATCACAACAACTAATATCTAAAAAACGTAAAATCACTAGTAATTAACAATAAATATCTTACAATTGTCAAATTTCAACATTTTCCAAAGTTAAGTTGTAACATCCTCATAAATCATGAATAAAATTTTCGTTTGTAAGTCAACCAAAATCAGTCAAATATTCATATCATCCATAAAAAGGTATGATGGTGTGAAAATAGTTATTAGAGTACAATCCCAAAATCATAAATATGTAACACATGGGTGGATTCGCTGCGATCAGACCGAGCCCTTCCTCTTCGAGCTAGAAATACATGAAACATAAATTTAAACCGTAAGCACAAAGCTTAGTGAATTTCCCCAAAATACCACATACTATACATACAATGGGCCTCACCCAGTGTTGGTCCCTGCCTAGTACAGATCTGTCCATAGCATGTGATAGGCCCCTCCCAACACACTCATCAGGCCTCGCCTGGTACACATACAAACACATACAATACATGCAAGAGTCGCACAGAGAACTAGCATACTAATAACAATAATCAATGAGACGACATTGGTGCCTTAGACCCGCCAACACTGTGAGAAAACTCACCTCATTCAAATGATGAACAGTCACACACGCAAGCTGCTGCTACAATGGCTCCTTAACTAAACACGTTCAAACTAACCCGAAAAAATAATCGGGGTAATAACCCTTAATAAATGGCCCAAATTATCATCTATCATGCTAAGGCTAAAAGACCATTTCACCCTTCTCTCCAGTGACCCATCTAACCAATGGCCCAAGCACCTAAAGATCCAAAACCTAAGGCCCACAAATGGCCCTAAAGGCCCTCTGGTGAGTACGTCATGCATACCACCATTACGTCACACATACATACCTTAACATCATGGGGAAAGAACGGGTGTCGAACATGTTACACTAAGAGTACACATATGTATGCCCCGTGTACTCCCCTGATGGCTAAGATTCACTTTAACCACTTAATGCCTTAAGTCCAAACGTCCAAATCACAGATATTGCTCTTGGGAAACGTCTTAAATGATAAAGTCATCAACTTGATGCCTTTGCATGGCTTAAAGAGGCCCAACATCCATTTTTAACATTCTAACTCCTCAATATGAACATCGACTCTTGCATGGTTGAGTTAAAGACATCAAGATGCCATTTTATGCATTAGGGACCTCAAAAACATCAAGATCTACTATCCTAAGCTTCTGAAGTAGTTTATACTCACATGAATCAACTTAACGGACCAAAATACGCCAAAAACCTTAAACTAACTAGATCTAAGAGACGAATCAACAAAGTTGAGACTTTATACCTCGGGGAGAATGGTCAAAGTGAGCAAGGTCTGGATCTACAAGCTTCAAATCAACAAGTGCTTCTCCAAAGGGTTCTTCTTTCTTCAAGATGTACCAAAAACACACAAATGCTTAATACTCTCTAAAAAAGGCTAGGGTTTTGTGGGAAATGCTTTGGGACGAAGGAGGTTAATGATGGAAAAGGCCTTGAGTTTATAAGATGCTTAAATAGGGTCCAAACCCTAAATTTTAGGGTTTGCCCCTGGCTCGAGTACGCCTTGTGTACTCTAGGTACGCCCAGCGTACCAGGGGGAAAACCTCGTGCCCAAGATTCAACAAGGTACGCCCCGTGTAATAGACTATTATGCAAAATAAATAAACACTTAGGGTGCGTTTAGTTGCGGAAAAATGGACCGTTTTCTGGAAAAAATTTCCAAGAAAAATGAAAATTTTGAAAACGCGTTTAGTTCGTCTATTTTTCTAAATTTTTCACGGAAAATGAAAATTTTCCGTTTTCTAAAATTACAAAGAAGTTGGAAATTTTTGGAAAAATGATAATCATTGTTTTCCATATTTTTCTAATTTCAAATTTTTTCTAAAATATAAACACACACCCACTCCCACCCCATCCGCCTCTACCTACCATCACCTTAACACCCCCCCTCCCCCTTACACACACACACACACTCGCACACACACACACCAACCCATAAACACACACACACATACATACCCACCCACACACACACACACCCACCCGTACACACACACACATACATACCCACCCACACATACACCCACCCACAAACACACACACACATACATACCCACCAACGCACCATCCACACCCCCACAAACACACACCCACACCTACCCCCACCCTCACAGACACACACACCCACACACACACAAACCCACACCTACCCCCCACAAACATACACATACACACACAAACACACAATCGCACCCATACCCACCGAACATCATCACCACAATCACCGACCTACCAACACCACCACCAAACACACAATCTAAATTTTTCAATGAAAAATGAAAACGGAAAACGAAAATCGAAAAAGGAAAACAAAAAAAAGGAAAATGAAAATTAATTTTCCGTAACTAAACGTAACCTTAGAATTTTAAGGAATCTACTTGGGTAGTGGTCATTACATAAACATAACAAAAAACCAACACTTTTATCTTTTAGAATTTTATCCTTCTTTCATCAATGAAACTTGTTTTATTTTTAATATTTAATATATTAATAATTAATAAAAAATGTATATAATATATGCGGTGCGGTGCGGTTTTTTTGAAAGCTAATAACTGTATCGCACTACATATTTGCGGTTTTGAAAAACTAGAAAACTTCACAATCAATTTTTATTACGGTTGCAGTTTATGTAATTTTGCAGTTTAACCGCGGTGCGATTTTTCTTCACCCAAATACCATTTGCTCTTCTGTGTTACCATGATAGATTTGACTTAGGTGAGTTAGCCAAGCCGCTGCTCCTATTCTATTCTATCTTTTCTCTGGTACAATTTGTTTAAAACTTTGTATTTAAAGATTTTAGGTTGGGAGGATGAATTTTTATTGTTGCTGATTAAAAAGGTTAAAAATATTATTAAAAATGATGTGACATTTAAATAGTACGTTGGTCGGAACGGATGAAAGAGATACTCGTTCCACCAGTTTCTCTCCACCTATTTGATTTGATAGTTATCAAATGGGAAAATGACTTATTAAGGTAACTAACTATTTCAATTGTCCATATATAGGTAATGTTCTTTTTTTTGTACACATTAAGGTAACTAACTTGTTTTGTTTGTTCACATTTAGGTAATATGACCGGCTATCACCTGTTTTTGCTTATGTGGCATCCACCTGGCATTACGTTGCACCTACGTGGCATGGTGCATATATGGGAAAATGACTTATTAAGGTAACTAACTATTTCAATTGTCCATATATAAGTAATGTTCTTTTTTTATACACATTAAGGTAACTAACTTATTTTGTTTGTTCACATTTAGGTAATATGACCGACTATCACATGTTTTTGCTTATGTGGCATCCACTTGGCATATGACTTGAATACGTTACACCTACGTGGCATCCACCTGACATATGACTTGTTTTGTTTCTTCTTCCTCATCTTATTCTTCAAAACAACAAGATGAATTTCAAGCTGATCATCCATGTGATTGTGGCTTACCATCTCTTGTGAAGATTTCAAGAACTCCTGACAACCATGGAAGAAAATTTAGAGTTTGTCAAAACTCGATGGTAAATCAATATTGTTGAATATGTTGCAGGAGTTCTTGAAATCTTCACACGAGATGGTAAACCGCAATCGATGATCAGCTTGAAATTCATCTTGTCATTTTGAAGAATAAGACGAGGAAGAAGAAGCCATCATCGATCGATCTAGGGTTTAGAATTAGGGGTGGAATCGTATGACACAGTTATAGTGTAATCGAATGAAGACAATATATGCACCATGCCACGTAGGTGCAACGTATTCAAGTCATATGCCAGGTGGATGCCACATAAGCAAAAACATGTGATAGCCAGTCATATTACCTAAATGTGAACAAACAAAACAAGTTAGTTACCTTAATGTGTACAAAAAAAAAAAGAACATTACCTATATATGGACAACTAAAATAATTAATTACCTTAATAAGTCATTTTCCCATATATGCACCATGCCACGTAGGTGCAACGTATTCAAGTCATATGCCAAGTGGATGCCACATAAGCAAAAACAGGTGATAGCCGGTCATATTACCTAAATGTGAACAAACAAAACAAGTTAGTTACCTTAATGTGTACAAAAAAAAAAGAACATTACCTATATATGAACAATTAAAATAGTTAGTTACCTTAATAAGTCATTTTCCCGTTATCAAATAGTAATCACAATTTACAATATGCTTTTATGAATGGTTTATTACGATAGCAACACCATTTTTATGATAGTAACAACACCATTTATAATTTTATATTGTCATGTTTCTTTTTGTAGATGGTGACGTCTTCCTACATTATAAGACTAAGACGATATTTTAATATGGAAAAATCAAATATTTTTTCTATTATTTAGTTTATATTTATCTTTCTATTCATATAAAATTATTTCACGTGGAATCTATTAATTTATTTTTCTTATTTACACAAATTAAACCCACATGAGTTTTTCATGGATAAAATTGTGTCATATCTCGTGGATACACTCTTCAAAAAATAGAATAATCAATGTCAAAATTATAAGTTTTTCATCTTTTATATAGATAACAAGTATATGTATTCATAATATAAATTACTTCTTTTATACTTTAATAGTAAAAGATTGAATATTTTTCTGTAATTTTAAAGACTTTTTTAAGAATCATCCATACTTACTATAAAAAAATTTGTTAAATAATTATTTAAGATTTTTTTTAAGACATTTATCTATGAACCGTGTTATTATTGGTATTTTCGACATGGTTATTTATTATAGGTCATTTCGTTGCCCAATTCATATGATTTGCTAACTAAACATTAAATATTTTACATATATAAGTTTACTCTGAAAAAAAAATGTTAAACCATAACATCTGAGCTGTTCACGTTAACCCGCCGATATTTTTGGATATGCTAGGGTTAGGGAAAAAAAAAAAAAGACATCATTTTGTATGACAAAAACGATTATATATGAATCAACTTTATATTATATTGTAGCGATTTATCTATTTCTGTATATATGTTATACTTTCAAAAATATTTAATACTGCTAATTGATGTGCCTTTGATTGTCCTCTCTTTTCCCTCTCGACCTCAAGTTTTTATTTAGTATGAATCATCATATTTTAAATTTATTTTTGTTGGTTGGCTTCTTAAATGTAAATATATATTAATGGGCTAATTAAATGGGTTGGGCAACATGGGCCTACTTACAAACTGACCGGTTTGGAGTCTTGCAATGAAGCATTAAATGGTTTGCTACAATTGAGGGCTAAACTTTCGAAGTATGAATAATGTACAACTTTCACTACAAGATGTACAAATTAAATGAACATGAATGCTTTACGGTTGATAAATTTCTCTGGAAATGGAGTTTGTGATTTTATTTTAGCCATTGGTTTGAAATATGTCCTTGATTCATCTCATGTTTGCTAGCCATTTTCATGAAAATCTTGTGGCGCAACTTTAATGATAAAAACTATGCGGTACAAATGTGAAAAATGATGTGGAATAAGACACGCCACTCGTGTTTTTCGCAGGGAATTGTTTCATTTTATGTTGAAACGAACTCGTATAGGACAAAAAAAACTACGAGTGATGTTTACAACACGTTGTCTTGTGTCCATTTCAATGCGTGTAATGAAATACAACTTTGATGGACAGCTTTTACCAGGCATTATTTCATTTTGTTTAGAATATGCATATACATAACATTGGAATGTTAAACGCAACAAATACGAGTTTTAATATATATTTAATATATATATATATATATATATATATATATATATATATATATATATATATATATATATATATATATATATATATATATATGTGAGTGTGAAAATATCAGTTTTTTACAACAGGCAATTTATAATTAAGAGACTATATATGGAATGTATGAGTTGTAGATGAGAAGGTGATTGATCCTATAGTTGAGCTTGATTAAGTATATCCTTGATACGCCCCAGCAAGATGGAGGATCCGTCAGAGACTCCAATCTTGGATCAAAACTTGAGGAAGTGGGTTCGACCCAATGGTTTTGTGAGGACATAAGCAGGTTAATCCAAAGAGTGAATGTAGCGAACGTTTAATGAGCCAGGAGAAACCTGTCCGCGTACAAATGATAGTCCAAAGCAACATGTTTCATGCGAGAGTGGTAGATAGGATTTGCACAGAGGTAAGTAGCACCCGTGTTGTCACAGTGGATAGTAGGTGTCGAGGAAGGTGAGATACCAAGCTCCGTAAGCAAACTTTTGACCCATGATAGTTCAGCGGCTGTGTTGGCCAAGGCTTTGTACTTGGTTTTCGTCGTTGAATGACAAATCGATTTTTGTCGAGTTAAGCGCCACGAGATAATGTTGGAGCTAGGAAAAAAACCCGAACCCGATTATCCCGACCCGACCCGCCCGAATAAAGTAATTAGGATCGGGTTTAATAGGGTCAGAACTCTTAACCGGGTTATTCGCGTTAACCCGACTAACCCTAGTTGTTATAAGGGTCGGGTTTAGGGTTGATTTTTTCAAAACAATTCGGGTTTTGGGTCAACCCGATTAAGAATTTATTACCAAAACTTTTTTTACTGCGTTGAATGACATGAATTCAAGATCTCATGAGATTTGACAACTAATACATATTTCTTATTTAAACAAACCAGAGAATAAAATTACTATGTATAGAGATGTATAAAATGGTATAACTTTCATCTCCTCTTAATGCAATATGGTTGTGTTGTAACAGTTTTACCAATTTTATTCACCATTTACATTACTAATATGGTAAAAGAAACTCCAAAAATTCATATTGTATACCAACTTTACATTTTAAGTCCCTATACATGTGGATTATGTATTAAAATGGCACAACATAAATTCATCTTACATTTCAACCTCAACCCGACTAACCCGATTAACCCGACCCTACTAACCCGAAACTCGATTAACCCGAACCCGACTAACCCATACCTTACTAAGGTCGGGTTTCGAGTGAATATAATTTCTATGAAAACCCGACTAACCCGAACCGTTTAACCCGAAACCCGATCGGATTAACCCAATTAACAGCCCTGTTTGGAGCTAAGGTACATAAGATAATCAGTCGTAGAGCGACCTTGTGTGGTGACCACCCCAATCCGATTCATAAAAGGATGTGAGGTCAAGTGTGGAGTGTCTATTAAGGAATAGACCATGATAAATTGTTCATTTTAAGTATCATAGTAGCCGTTTAAGAGCCTTCCAGTGAAGCTCTGATGGCGAGTGCATGAATTGGGACAATTTGTTGACAACAAAAGAAATATCTGGCCTGGTAAAGGCAAGATACTGAAGTGTGCCTATCAGCCTCCGGTATTGTGTAGGATCGACCTTAGGAGCTCCATCAACTTCGACTAGCTTAGCAGACGAACTTAAAGGAGTGTTGACCTCCTTGCGCCATCCATCTTGAATTGAGTAAGGACATCTCGAATATGATTGTGTTGTGACAAAAATAAACCCGTCTGTGTGGGAATAATTTCAACACTGCGGAAGTGGTGGAGTGCACCTAAATCTTTTATTGAGAACCTGGTAGCAAGCATGACAATAATCTTGGAAACAAAATTAGAGTCGTTTCCTATAATTACAATATCGTCAACGTACACCAATAAATAACATGTAATGCCAATATGATTATAAATGAATAAGGAGGCATCGACTTGAGATTTTCAAAAACCAAGTTCAAGTAAACAGGAAGTGAGTGCCATGTACCATGTCCGAGGTGCTTGCTTCAGGTCATATAAGGATTTTCTTAACTTACAAATATAATTTGGATATTGAGGATTAACATATCCCAGTGGCTGAGTCATATAAACTTCCTCTTGGAGGGTCCCATGTAGAAAAGCATTGTTGACATCAAGTTGTCGTAGAGGCCAATTTTTGGAGAAAGCAATGGACAACACAATATGAATGGTTACTGGTTTGGTAACAAGACTAAAAGTGTCAAAATAGTCTATCCCATACTGTTGGAGAAAGCCCTTTGCAACAAGTCGGGCTTTGTACTTGGCAATTGTTCCATCTGGATTCCTTTTTATGCGAAAAACCCATTTACATCCGATGAGTTATCGGTTAGTAATTGGTACGAGTTCCCAAGTGGAGTTGTGAATCAAGGCATTGTACTCATCATCCATTGCCTTGCGCCATAAAGAGTCTTTCGATGCTTGAATATGAGTGGAGGGTTCAAGATCTGAAACATCCCAAAAATACAGTCCAAAAATTTCGTTTTGAAAAAATATTATAAAAACTATAACCACCCATAATCAATAAGAAAACCAAGTATCATGTATCTCAAAATCTCATGTCAATTACTGTATCAAAACAAATGAGAAAATATACCAGAGTTACAAACAATCCAAGGTTGAAAGCTATGGTGTGTGCATTGCAACCCTCCCGAGCTCCTCTTTTAAAAACCAAAGTACCTGAAACCAAAACTAAAAACTATAAGCACGAAACTTAGTGAGTCTCCCCAAACTACCACATACCATACAATAACACATATAGAACATATTGGGCCTTGCCCACTGCATCGGGCCCCACCCAGCATCGGACCGAAGTCCGGACTAACTTGGGCCCCACCCACTACATCGGGCCCCGCCCGACATCAAACCGAAGTCCGGAATAAACTGCACATAACATAAACATGAACATATAACATAATCACATATATTGCATCGGGCTTGCCCGACATCATACTGAAGTCCGGAACATATAACACATAATACAAACATGCATGAATCACAAAGACATCATGCATACATAATTACTTCTCGGGACCAACCCGACATCAAACTGAAGTCCGGAACATATAAACTACATCGAGCTAACCCCGACATCAAGCTTACCCTAACATACTTCAACTACATAAACAGGCCGATATTGGTGCCTTATACCTGTTCCTACTGAAGGAAAACTCACCTCTCAAACTAGATGCTGAAAACTCAGGCAAGGGTATCTCTGTCAGCTGCTCCAACGACTCCCCAACTATTATGACCAAAAATAAACACTTAATCACAAACTGAGAATCCATCTAAGGGTAAAATGACTATTTTGCCCCCTTTGATCTAAATCAGACCATGACCGAGGCCCAATCTTTTCTAGTCTTTCCAAACTCACTAAGGCCCATTAAAGTTATCTAATGGCCCAATTTTCTAATTTGGGACCAACTTCCCAAATGGGTTTCCACCCAAACCCAAACTAGCCCTTAGGCCCTTAACTGCCTCCCGGTAGCCCATCACGTCCCAACATCTGCTAAAGCCTGGCCCCAAACAGAGGCCCAAAAACGCAAAGTCCACAGTCTGAGTGTATGCTGAGC